>NC_048595.1:381244210-381844210 GCF_003668045.3 Cricetulus griseus | reverse complement strand
ACTCTGGTGGATCTAACCTGGGTTTTCTGACTATGGCACAGGCTGCTGCCGCAAGGGGGAGGCATGGAGGCAGGGCTGGAGAGGGAAGCTTGGCAGGAACAGGGATCTGGATGGCCACTCCCTTGCCTGGGATCCTCTCAGTCATCAAAGCAGTCTTGCTGCTAAAATTCCTTCCCAGGGGGACATCTATCTACCCCTCCTCCTCAGGTCCCAACAATTCCATCAAAGTTCACTAGGGGACACCAGTGAGTTTATTGGATTTTCCCACAGAGCAAAGGTGAGGCGTTGTTGGCAGTACTGTGGACACTTCCTGGCAAAAGGCTGTACATGGCAGCAGGGATGATGACTTCCCCACGGTTAAATTAATGGAGAGCCCTCCTCACTTATATCTCTAGCCTCCCCAACCCCCCCCCAAGACCCCAAAGTCCTGAGCAATTAGGGAAGAATTGGGGAATACAGATGGTTGGAGGGGGGCTGGACACTCAGGTGAGTGTCCCATGCCCCTCCTTGCCCCTCCATCTGTGAGGGGACATTGGTAATCGGCAAGCCCAGTTGTGATGATTTTTTTGTGACTAGGTGTAGCAGAACTGAAGATGGACAGTATTCAGAGTCCTGCACAAGTTCTTGGTGTTGAAGGCAGAGTTGAGAAGGGAGGTTCACATTGGTTAGCCTCCTTATGGGATCCCAGGAAAGGCAGGGCTCCCTCCCCCACGAGGCTGTCAGCCTTCCTCTTCATGGGCTCAGGGCCCTTCAGGTTTGACTGCATTTGTGGGGAAGAGGAAGAGGGCTGGGTTCAAACCTTGAGTTTAATTAGCCTCAGGTTCCTCCTTGAAACAGTGGGTGAGTCATTGACATGGGCAGAATCCAACTTGTGAAATCAGGTCCCATCTCTGCTGCCCAAGCCTGGTGTGAGCTTGGCAGATGGATCCAGTCTGGCCAGGCCTTGGAAAAGTCTAGTGCTGGCTAGAGCGCGGTGTCCCGGCTGTTCTTGAGGCATGCCAAGACCACCAGCATAACTGGAAGCTGTGGAGGGCCACCTTCTTCAATTACACAGAGCTCTGTCCACTTGCCTGCCTCACTCAGCACCTGGCCCTCTGGCCTACATATGCACTTTTTCTTAGCATAAGCATAGTTAGGAGCTGTGAAGTCCCCTGGTCTGCAGTAGCAGAGGTGGGTTGGGGGCAACTCCCCTAGGGTCACAAGCATCCAGCCCTCAAGAACCTGCCAGGGGGAGACAGGCAGCAGTGAAGGAGGACACATTGAAACCATTATTTCTCCGAATACAGAGACCACACAGACTCTAGGTGTGCAGGGGCTGCATCTCAGACATCCTCCCATGGAACCCACATAGGGCCCAATGAGCTGCCAGATCCATCCCATTTTGCAAAGGAGGGGGTGGTGTCAGCAGAACAGGGGATGACACTTCCCTGTTCCTCCCAGCAGTCAGAATCTAGAAGGAAGAGGCACTCTGATATTGTGCACTTCCTTCTCTACTCATGGGGAAACTGAGGTCTGTGGCCTGGAAAGGGGCTGGCAGTCACTGCACATGATGAGCTTGGGTAAGACTTGAACCCAAGTCCCTGCTTTTTGTTGTTGTTTTGATCTACATTTGCCTTCCTCCTCTGCCCCTGACCACGGCCTCATGGTCCTGGCCCCTCTACCTGTGACTTGCTGGCTCCTAAGAGAACTTTGAGGAGGCCAAGATCTCCTTTAGCTAAAGCCTACTTTAGCTTCTTAAACAGAAAGTGCCTTTAGCTTCCGTTCTGCCAGGTACAGCTGTGGTCCACAGCAGCCAGGGAGCCAGGTGTCCTGGAAAGGGGTCGTGGACATGCGTATGCCTCCCACACCCATTAGAACAACGTATCACTGCTGACCTGTGCCTTCAGTGGCCACCTTGACTGTCACTGACCATTAGCAGCAACCCTGACAGGTAGCAGGGATTTTCACAATCTTGGGACAATGGCTCTGGCCTCATCCAGTGTGTGTGGGGTCTCTGTAAACACCACAGCCAGCTGAGTAACAATTTACATTAGGCAAGAAGGAAATCCAGTTTAACACAATGTAGTCAGCTGGAGTTGTTTTAAATTTCTAAAGTCTGACCCTGAGCTATTTATTGCAAGCATGTTTAAGGATAGGACAATCTGGGGGGAAAGTTTCCCGGTAACAATTATCTCAATAAAGCTTAAGGTGTGGCTACATCAAGTCCTTTGCAAAGTATGTGTGACCTCTTCCACAGGATAGGTTCTACAGCTTAAGGGTCCAGCAGAGGATCTGATGTGGTGTAGGTCATCAAGAGGTCACTCAGGGTTTCTATTGCTGTGGAGAGAAAAACATTTAATTGTGGCGGCTGGTTTACAGTTCAGTCCATTATCATCATGGCAGGACATGGCATGCAGGCAGATGTGGTACTGAAGAGGTAGCTGCTATATGTTGATATGGAAGCAACAGGAAGTATACTGCATCACAAGGCCTGGCATATATGAGCCCTCAAAGCCCAACTCCACAGTGACACACATCCTCCAACAAGATCACACCCACTCCAATAAGGTCACACCATTAGTGCCACTCCCTTTGGGGGCCTTTTTCTTTCTAAACACCACAGTCACCAAGCTACAAAGTACTGTGACATCTCCACTAGGGATGGGTTCTATTGACTGAGAAGCAATGCTCAGGATAAAGGTCTAGGGAGGAGTGGTCCGGGATGATTCTGATGTGGTGGGTGCTACAGATAGTACAGATAATCAGGTTATTAACATCCATTCCCAGCCTTCTGGGTGGAAAACAGGTATACATCCCTTCCATTGAAGAGACAGTCTGCATATTTAACGTTCCTGGATTCCCTAGTGTTTATTTGTGAGCATAAGGACCTCCGAGCCCTCTACAATCCTACCTATATTCACTTACTTTCTTCACTGATTCAACATGCATTTATAGGCCTTCTGTGTGTCAGCTCCTGAGGGCAAACAGCTGTGTTCCTCCTCAAGGGTCTAGCATCACACTCAAGAATTACATTCCCTTGCCCCCTTTCCTATCCCTCAAAACAGTCCCTCTTCCTCTAGTTCACTTCTTCCTCCAAATAGTGATGAAGTGGCCTGGAAGGACACAGAGGTTCTGGGTAGGAACTGGCTCTTAGGGACCAGGGAAAACCAGACCTGGAACTGGGTCACCGATTCTCAATACTTCCTTGGAAAAATGATGCCTGAACTTGATGGGAAGGAACTTTCCAGACAGAAGAAATTACACTATAAGTTCATGGCTGGAAAGAGGGCAGCAAGTGCAGATGCCAATGTAACAGGACAGAGAGGCAGGGGGCTCCAGGGCATCTGGTCCCAGCTGCAGAACAGGAAAGGATTCAGGTTTGGCCTTCATAAAAGTCTCTCTAGCCAGGGATGGTGGTGGTACACATCTTTAACCCCAGCACTGGGGAGGCAGAGGCAGGTAGATCTCTGTGAGTTTGAGGCCAGCCTGATCCACATAGTGAGTTCCAGAACAGTCAGGGATACACAGAGACCCTCTGTCTCAACAAAATAAAAACAAAATAAGACAATACAGGGATTCTGGAGGAAAAGCATTATTTGTTAAAGGTTTTATTAATGTGTCTGTAATCCTAGAGTAAGTAAGAACATTCCGAGTTCAAGTCTATTTAGGATACTTAGCAAGATCCTATTTCAAAATAAAATCATCCAAAATGGCTGAGGATATATACCCCAGTGAGAGAGCACTTGGCAGCATGTTTAGACCCTGGGTTCAAATTCTTAGCACAAAAATAATATTATTCCAAATCTCCCCGATCTCAATTCTATAAGGTGTTGCTTTCAAAATCTGTGACTCCTTCCTTCTCACCAAGGCATCAGCATCTAATTATAATTGTAAGGTTGTCCCTTCCAGGGCAGTTTCAGTGGGAGCTATTAAAAGAAAAATAGAGTGCTAATGAGAGAATTCTAGATAACACTGAAGACAACATTCTTCGGAGGCTGGGGAGATGGTTCAGCAAAATGCTTGTCATACAAGCATGAGGACCTGAGTTCAGATCCCCAGCACACACATAAAAGGCTGAACTTGGGGGCTGGAGAGATGGCTCAGTGGTTAAGAGCACTGGTTGTTCTTCCAGAGGCCCCAGGTCCAATTCCCAGCCCCACATGGCAGCTCATAACTGTAACTTCAGTTCTAGGAGATCCAACACCTTCTTCTGGCACATGCAGTGCACAAACATACATGCAAACAAGATATACACATAGAATAATAATCCTTATTTTTTAAAGCTGGACTCAGTGGCACATGTTTTCAACTCTATCATTGAGCAGTTGTCACCAGGGCTTGCTGGCCAGCCAGCTGGTTTATCATAATTGATGAGCTCTAGGTTCACCTATCTTTTTTAAAAAATAAGATGCAGAGTAATACCTGGAATCAACCTCTGCCCCACTACATAGTCATACATACACACATGAACACACACAAGCAAGAATGCACACACATACATACAAACACCACATACACAAAATGTCTTTATTTCATGACATTAGAAATGGCAGAAGAGAGAAGGGAGAAACTTAACAGTTGGCCGTTTCACTTGCAGCAGGGTGACAAAGGGAGGAGCCTGTATCAGGTTTATCTTTTGGGCCACCAACCAATCATGACACAGAGACTTGTTACCAGTTTTGAATGATTGGCCTACCTTAGGCATGCTTCTGGTTAGCTCTTTTAACTTATATTAACCTCTTTCTCTTTATCTACCATTTGCCCTGCGGGGGCTTATTACCTTTCTTCTGTAGATCTGTCTTTCACTGCTTCTCTATGGTGGTGTCTCTCTTCCTTCTCTCTTGCTCCTTCCTTTCTTTCCGAGCCTGGATTTCTTCCCCTATTTATTCCCTCTGCCTGCTAGCCCCACCTATCCTTTCTCTGCTTACATATTGGCTGTTCAGCTTTTTATCAGACTAATCAGTTGCCTTAGGCAGGCAAGGTGAAATTGATGCAACACATCTTTACATAATTAAACACACATCCTTACATTTTTAAACAAATGAAGCATAAAAAAGTAGCACACAGTTAAAGTAATATTCTGCAGCATAAACAAATGTAACACATATTTGCTAGTTAAAGTATTCCACAACAGGGGCCCTTTCAGTGTAGACCTGGGGATGGCTGCATTTAACTTCCCAGATGAAAAAGAGGCTGGGGAGCCCTGTGTGGTAGTGTAGACCTGTGATCTCAGCACCAGGAGACGAAGGCAGGGGGATCAGGTTCAAAGCTAAAGAACAAGTTCTGAGCAAGTGGGGGAACCCTGGGCCATAAGAACATCAGGCCAGGAAGCTGCAAGTGTGCACTACCACCACCCAGCAAGCTGTTGCCTTTAGCAGATTTTCAGGGGAGGACAAAAGAACCCTTGAACATGTTCCTTGGTGGCCTGTTATAATCTGCCTACCCTGAGCATTGACTGATTGCCGTTTTTTTCTCCATTGGAGACCCAATCATAGACCAACAGAACAGTAAGGTTAGGGGCAATGGGGACTATCCAGTCTCTTACTGCACTGTACAGGCAGTAGACAGGGCTGATGGAGAGAGCTGGTAGCATGGGAATCTCATGAACCAGCATCTTCTTTAGCATGTCTCTAGGCCTCCGACCGGAGTCCACAGGCATTCGTCCTGACTAGCTCTTAGAGTAAGATTATCCCCAAACAGGTAAAGCTAAAAATGGACCCACAGACACCACCTCAGCATACTAGGCATGTAGGAACATGAAAAATCAAGCCACTGACCCATTAAAGAGTGACTCATGGTTGGTTTCCAGTTGCACTAAACTTGGCTTCACTGTTCCAGGGCCCGAGGAACTTCATGGAATGAGGTGCTGCAGTTGGGAGCCATTGGGTTCCCTTTGGTGTGTTCTGGAAGAGTAGAACTATAGAAAGGCAACAGACTGGCCAGACAAAGAAGAATTCAGGTTATTTATATCTTATGTTTTTTTCTGCTACAAAGAATTAATATTAAACACAACTAAGAAGACACATTTATTATCTTATGGTTCTATAGAGGGTTAGGAGTCCAGCAGAGCCCCATAGGACTAACAAGGCATTTATCATTATCAAGTCTTTCTGACAGTTTTTTTTTAAGTCTTATTGGCCCAGGCTGACAGTCCAGCCAATCTTTTTGCATATATATGTTCATGCATGTGGGCATACACACCACAACACACATGTGGAGGTCAGAAGAAAACTAGTCAGAGCTGCTTCTCTCCATCTATCATGTGGGTCCGGAATACTGAACTCAGACAGCCCACAACCCTCTTATCTTGAGTGCATGGATGACAGGTATGCACCATCTAGCCAGCTTGCTCCCCACTTGAAAGACATGAACTAACCACACTCATATTCAACTTGCTTTTCAACTGTTTCTTGATCTGGGTGCTGATCACTTAGACCATATTAAGAAAAGCCAGGAAAGTGTGGCACGCTTGTCCAGTGCAAGACATCTTATACCTACCACTTGGAGGAGTCCCCATGTGGACAATGAGTATTTCTGATGAGAAAACCCAAGTAACGGTCCTGTATTCAACAAATGTATTCAACAAATACATTCTGGCACCTGTCCTGGAATGGATGCCAGGGAAATTGGAATGAATTGATTTGATGTTGGTCCTTTGGAGGCAGGTGTGCGGGGTCGTGGGCAAGGGATTGCGTAGTGGCTAAAGACACAGTGCTTTGACCAAACTCTTCAGAAGGCTTCCCCGGGGGATGTGAGCCCTGAAGGTGATTATGGTGTTAGAGCAGCAAGGATTTCAGGCAAGAGCCTGGCCTGGCAGTGGGGATGTGTAGGCAGTGGTGTGACTTCCCTGGAAGAAAGAAGCAGATTGCTGCCAGGTTTTGAGAGCTCACACACACTGTCTGGTGGCCATACCCTTCCCCTCAGGCTCAACAGCCAAACCTCAGCTCTCCAGATTCACAATCAGTCACTTCAAACTTAATGCTGTGTCCTCATTAGCAGATGGGGGTCAAAGGCCATTAATTTTCTCGATGCACACCTTTTTACAGAGTCGCTCCTGTGTGTGACTCTGGGACCATGGAAGGAGTCAGAGTCAGGCCCTGTCCTGAGGGTGTCAGGGGACAGTAGCACAAATCTCTAGATAAGGATTAAACAGTGGATCAATGCTGCCCATTTCCTGCTCTGGAGTGATTTCCACACCTCATGGTGCCATACCTCCCAATGCAATCTTCCTTGGCCGACCTCTCTCCTCCATTCTCCATCATGTAGCCAGAATTTTTGGACACTGGGAATACAGCTGGCAGAAGACAAGCTTGCAGAACACACAGCATCGCCGTGGCAAAATACCATGGCTTAAACAACAGGTGTTTGCTTTCTCACCATTCTGATGCCTGCCAAGTCCAAAGTAATGATGGTGCTGGGTGCTTTGGTTCCTGGTGAGGCCTTGAACCCTTCTGCAGCTATGCAATGTGATGTTGGGAGGTGGTAAGGGTGTTGCGTAGAGAAATAGAAGAGGAGACCAGGCAAGGTGGGGTTTTGAGGAAATGTATTTGAGGATACTGGGACCCAAAGGAGAGGAGAAAACAATAGAAGACTTGGGAGAAGACACTCTGGATGGGGTGAAAAGTCGGGACAGGAGCTGACACTGGAGGTAGAGCTGGCCGAGAGCAGCGGTTCATGGCCACTTGCTGCCCTCCTGGGTAAGTACCACAGGGTGAGGTCAGAAGGCCTCTGGCGGCTGCTGATCCGGATCCTCCGCTCTTAGGTCAGGGGTGGATGTCCAGCTGTACTTTGTCCTTCATCAGAATCACATGTCAGCTGACCTCATCCACCTCTGGCCTCTACATAAGGCCTCAGCACAGGAGCTAAGAAGACAGGGAACAGTACCCCAGCCCCCTCCCCCAGTGTACAGTCAAGGGAACTGAGGCATCCCATCCTGCACCGTGGCCCCCAGGAGACCGAGCACTTTTTGAGGTGGTTACTTCTTGCGGAGTTCTGGGAAGCGAGTTCTCAGCAGAACCTAGGAGGAAGGTTCAGGAAGAAATAGGCTGGTGTAGTGGAGACAGAAAGGAAACAGGAGGGAATGCACAGGGCGGTGACAAAGCGCAAAATCAGTGCGGCGTAGAGGGGGCGGCTCAGAGGCGTGACTCTACTGGAGTGAGGTCGGGGGTGGGGTGGGGCTGGAAAAGGTGGGCTCCTGGTGGGGGAACAGGTGCAGCAGGGAAGGTCAGGAGGCCAAGGAAGGTGTGGGAATAGTGTGGGGAGGACATCACGCGACAGGTTGCAGCGAGGCCGCGGTGGGCGTTCGAAGTTGGCCGAAGCTGGCCGCAAGGAAGTGGGCGGGGCCAGGAGAGGGGGCAGGACCAGGGACAACTCACCGCCTTAGCCGGAAAGTGGGGCGGGGTTTTGAGAATAAGGGGTGCGGACCTTGCGTGCCGGAGGCGGAGAAAGGGCGGGCTTATGGGCGTGACTGTCTCAGGGGCGTGGCCTGGGCGGTGGCGGACGCGCGGGCGGCGGCGGCAGCAGAGCAGAGGCTCGCAGAGCTGGGCTGTGCTCCGAGGTCAGCGGCGGCGGCGGCGACGGCGACGGGCACAAAAGCGGATTGTGGCTTCACTGGTGCTCGCGGCGGGTGGCGGCAGGGCGCGGCGCGGCGGCGTGCCGGGGGCCCCCGCGGGCGCGGCGCGGGCGATGAGCCGGGGCCCGGCATGGCCTCCGCGCGGCCGCCGGGCCGGGCCTGTGCCTCGGCGTCCGCGCCCGCGGGGCTCCGGGCTGGGCCGTCCGCGCAACCGGCCACTTCTCGAGAGCCCGCGGACGGCGCCGAAGCGGAGGAGCGCTCGTTGCACCACATGCTGCGCGCCATAGCGGAGGAGCGCGGTCGCCTCAACCTGCGCCGCGAGGTCTGCGGCCTGGGTGAGTGACGGTGCCGGGAGCGCGCGCGACTGTCCGCGCGTGTCCACCTCCGCGCGTCCCCCTGGGCTCCCTGTCCTCAGTGCGTCCCCACGGCCCTGCGCTCTGTCTCTCGGGACCCCAAGTCTTAGTATCATTTCGGTACCACAGAACCCCGAGCTTTGTGTGTCTTTGCGTCTCTGTCTTCCTCTGACTGTCAGGATGTCTGTCCCAGCTCCTCCTTCCTCTTCGCGGTTTTGCAACTCTTCTGTCTTCTCCAGGAAGACCCAGGGGCCCCACTGCTGCTGCGGGGAATATGGGCGTGGGATTTCGGGAGACCTTTAGTCCTGCGCGCAAGGTAGTGTGCCCTGATCTCATCCCCAGCCCACATGGAGGACTGTGTCTCCTGCTTGTTGTAGCCTTTGTCTTTCTGCACCCAAAGGCCCTCTTGTCCATTAGCTCTATCAGGGACCTGTTGGGCCTCTGCCCCTGACCCCACCTACTTGGCACAGGGATCAGGGCTTGCTGCAGCCATGTGATTCTAGTCTAAGGCGTCATTCATCAGCTAGATGAGGTGGGGGAGTCTCATTGTTTGAAAGGACATGGGACTGTAGGTGTGGGTGGGGTCTTCTTGGATGCGAGGTAATGCATTATTAATGCATTTGCCCATACCCATGTAGAGGAGCCCCCGCCACTATAGTCTCCCGCTTGTCATTTTCTCTGTGAAAAGACCCCTCCCTTCTTCATGCAAAGAATGACTTCATTCCATGTTGTCAGTATCCCCTCACCCCAGCCTCCCTCCTGATGTAGGCTTAGCTTTTTATTTTCCTTTTGGGAGGTGACAGCCTTCTAGATTCTATCAGTGCTCCAAAGTGGAAGTGTACCTTGGTAAGGCCACAGAGTAACAGGGACAGGGTAAAGCCTGACACTCAAGGTCCCTTGGTAGGCCACACCCTGGAGTCTTGGTGGGGACAGGACATAGACTTCAATTCTTTTTTGAAGGAGGCCTGTTTAGCACCTGACCTTCTCAGGCCTCAGGGTCTAGCACAGCTCACATTTAGTGGAGTTCTCTTGTCAGGCAGATACAGCCACCTGGGGGTGTCTTCTGAGGTGGGAATGAATGAACACATAGATTTTAGTGGTTTCTTCAAAAAGGTGTTCAGAGAATGGTTTGTAGCCAAATTAGAGTACCCTTATTAATGGACTCAGTATATGAGCACCTACTGTGTGCCCGCCTGTCATGACCAGCTGTCACTTGGCACAGAATGTCTGAATTGGGGAGGGTCTGGGGGACCATCTGTTGCAAATTCCTCAGCCCTGTGATGTCAGCAGCTCCAGGTAGCCCCTTCATAGTCCCCTCTACACACACCTACCTTTGTTGTTCTTGACCTGAGAGTATCATCACTCCTATTACAGTATCTACTCCTAGACAGCCTGTATGGTCATTCCCTGAGAGCAGTATGCCCATTACCTAGCCTTACCTGGGAACTCACTGCGGCCAGGTGCTCTGTGCATGCCCTGTTAGTTCAACCCTGACACCATACCACTTTTGCCAAGCAGGGATATAATCTGTTACCCATGAGGAGTCTTGTTCAGGAGCACCCAATGAGGAAGTGGCACAGCTGGCTGACTGCTGGCTAGTATGACCCCAGAGCCTCCCTACATACCCAGCCAGGCCTGTTGTGCCTGTTAGCTCCACCACTTCTCCCAGCCTTCAGTCCTCCCTCACATGCCAGGCCCTCTCCATCTTCTCATTCGTAGACATAGTGCTTTGAGGTTTTGGATGTCTGTGTGTGCTGCTGCTTTGTCTACATGGGAAGAAGCTGCTCCTACTCATTTGCCCCCATGCACTTCGAGTTCTCGTTTGAATCTCAGTTCCCTGATGGTACTGGAATCCATCCTCCACACCCAGTCACACAGCCCTGTCCCCTCTGTCCTAGACGATTGGCACGACTGTGGCATTGTAATGAGCTGTATGGCTGTCCCTCCAGCAATCAAGAGCCATGAGGGCACTGCTAAGTTCTCCTGTTGGTGCCTAACATAGGAACGTATACAGAGCCTGTCCTCATAAACATGTCGGGAACAAATGAAGCATTTCCCTGCTGTGTGGATGCCCAAGGAGAATAGAGCCATTGCCTCTTAGAGGAGACTGTTTTTTCCCACATGAGAAATCTGATGTTCAGAGAGGAAGGGGCAAGCCTGGTAGGGATTTACATCCCAGTTGGGTTAGAGCCTTGCATTAGATACTTTTTGAGTTGCTGTGACAAAACACCTAATAAAACCAGCTTCGGGAAGGACTGGTTTGTTTTGGCTCAGAATCCAAGGATAGAGTTCATCATGGCAGCAGGTACTTGAAGCTGCTGGTCATATGGTATCTGCACCAGGAAGCAGAGAGAGAGAGAGAGAGAGAGAGAGAGAGAGAGAGAGAGAGAGAGAGAGAGAGAGAGAGAGAGAGAAATGCTGGCACCAAGTTCATGTTCTCCTTTTTATTCAGTCCAGTACTCCACCCCATGAGATGGGTCTGCCTATATTCAAGGTGGTTTTCCCCACATGGATTAACCCAATCCAGATAATCCCTCAAAGCCTTACCCAGAGGCTTGTTTTTTAAGTGATTCTAGATGCTGTCAATCGATGGTGGATATTATCCATCATAGGCCTGATAGTTGGCCCACACACTCAGAATGTAGGAACTCAGAACCCAGTCAAAGTACTCGACACCTGGCAAGCAGTCAATTACCCTCTCAGCCTGTGGGACAGCATTGCATTTTTGTCCTGTTTTGCTTTTGTGTTTTAGTTTTGTCCTTTGAATTCCATCTTGTCACCCTCACTTTATAGCTGTGACAACCTGTTGGGTCTATTAATAAATTTATTGGTGTTGAGAATTGAACTGAGAGCCTCATGCGTCGTGCTAAACACATGCTTTATCACTGAGTAACCCACCCAGCCCATTATAAATGAATTTAGGTGTTTAAGTAAAGCTTGTTACTCAGAGCTATGCTGTGTCCTCTCAGGCTGTTTTTTGTTTTTGTTTTTTTTTTTTTCTATGTTTTTGTTTTTTCTTCCTGAGGTGGTTCTGAGGTGTCCAGGGAGCCTCTGGGACAGCTATTGTCCTGTCTGAGTCGGTGTCTATTTATAAGATGGGACGAAGTTGCTGGCCCTAGCTGCATAAGGATAGTCACTTGGCTCTCAGGATGAAAGGCACCTTGTAGTTACAAATCTGATTTTTTAAAAAAACAAAAACAAAAAAACTCTCTGTTGTGATGGCCTCAGTCAAACATTTTTTGAGCATTTGCGGTGCGCCAGGGATTGAAGCTGGTTCTTGCTTTATTGCAGGGCACCATCTCTCAGGGAAGAGAGAATACAGCTGTGTAGGTGATTGCCAGGTTAAGTAAAAAGTTTGCTGGAAGCAGCCAAGATTGTGGCTGCCCATGCGAGATTTTGGTGTTCCCATTGGAAACTACTTATGGCTCTGTAGCTCCCAGAGATCTCTGGTCTCCCTGACTGGTTGGGGCCCACTCATGTGATAACAGCCATCTAAAGGCTCACTGTTTCTCATAGGGGTGGGGCTTCTCCTGGGTCCTGGATGGCAACACAGGCAGGGTAAGCAGTTTGCTTCACCAACCAGTGTGAGTTCTGGGGGGTTGGGGCCCACATCTTGCTGCTTGCCTTTGTCTCTGTCTTGGCTGAGTATTTTTGAAGCCCTCAGGCCTGGGTATTGGGCTTCATTGCCTGATAGACGGTGTAGGGGTCCTCCCCTGTCCGTAGTGCTGAGTGCTTTGTGTTCATTCTTTCTGTTTATCCCTGAAGTGTGTGCCTAAGCGGCAGGTCTCTTGGCACTGCCTGGAACACAGGTTTGGAGGGGTGGTATTGTGCCCTCAACCACAAGTGGCAGGGTGTACCTGAGTTTAGACTCTGCACAGAGTAGAGGCCTACCCAGATCTGTCTTCAGTATGCCAGTATGTCCTTGTGTTTGCCAGGTTGGTACATATGCTTGCTTGGCCGAGATGGACCAAGGAAAGGATCACAGATACAAGAGCTAGAGTCGCTGGACTACTCATGGGAAGAGTTTGTGAATGCTATTGGCCTTTGGGGCAGACCTGAGTCTGGGAGGGGCTGGATAGAGGAGTAGATGCTGGGCAATTTGGAGGGGGCTGTGAGTTGAGGCTGGAGCAGTGGTTTGGGTTGAGTGTCTGAGAATTTGGTACTTCTCAGGATTGGCCCAGGGAGCTTTGTAGGGGTGGCCTTGGGCCTGGGCAGGTGTTAGGCCAGATGCTCCTGCACCTGTAGCATTTGCCCTACCTTGGCTCCTGTGGAGGGAGGCTCTGCCACCTACCCATTTCACAAGGTGAGGAAGCTGCACTTCAGAGGGGACTGGCTCTCCTGAAGTCACAGAGCTGGGAGGCCTGGCCAACTCCAGCTGAAGGCCAGTGAGAGACAACCTGGTGAAGGTTCAAGAAAGATAAGGAGGAACTGCTGCCTTCTGTGAGCCATGTTCTCACATTTGACAGGCCCCTGGGATCACCTTTTGAAGTAGGATGGGTCCCATGCACCCTCAGCTGACCTGGCATATAGCCAGGTTTAAGTGGTGGCTGGGATTCTGTGGGAGGTATGGCTGGAGGGAGGGGGACTGTAACCAAGCACCATCTCTATGTGCTGACTGTAAGAAGGGAGACAGGCTCTGCGGGGACGTGTGAATTATAGGAAAGCAGCATGGCAGGCATGGGCTCAGCATAAGCTCTTATGGAGCCAGCACAGGCTGAGCTGATGTCTGGGGTAAGGATGTCTGTTGGGATGTCTCCCTATAGGATTTTTTTAGGATCTGGAAATAGAGTTGTTAAGAAAGGGAAAGTGGTCCCAAGAATGGGAGTGGGCTATAATGGGGCTGAGGGCAAAGCCTCTAAAGAGACAGCTGCTTGTTCTGAGGTTCAGGCTGGTTTGCAGTCACTGGGCAAATTTCTCTTGGGATGGCAGCAACCCTTCTACCCGATGGCTGTTAGCTGGTTGTGGGCCAGCATGGTGGGAGGAAGTGTGTCTATGCAGAGTGGTAGCAACGCTGTTTTCAGTTCCTGGGCCTATTTTAAGGCCTGTGATTCTGGCTTCTGCTAGTCCTAAGACTGGAGCAACTTTGAGGCACTGGTGAAATGGAAACCTGTGTCATTGGGGGCACCCAACGGCTCTGGGCCTTGGATAAAGAGACCGTGGTCACAGCTGCAAGATCATCTCTAGCCAGCCTTCTCGGCATCACTGGGTCCAGGTGACAATACTGCACTGTCCTGGTCTGTGGCTTGGCTGAGTCATTTCCCACCCTCTGGTTTTCAGTCTTCTGACATGGACCCTCCTTCACCAAGCTGGGAAGGCTCCTGAGTATCAGCTTAGCCAGGAGTTCACTGAAGAGAAGCTAGCTTATTAAAAAGCACCCTCCAAGTCACCAGTCTAGCCAATTAAAAAGGGCTAATTTGCTGGGTGTGCTGTTGCATGCCTTTAATCCTAGTGCTCAGGAGGCAGAGGCATGTCTCTGTGAATTCCAGACCAGTCAGAGCTACACAGTGATATCCTGTCTAGCAAATGAATGAATGAATAGATAAAATAGTTTTAAAAAAGATAAAGCAAATTTGCCTGATGCAATGGTATGCAACTGTAATCCCAGAACCCTGGAGGCAGGAGGATCACTTTGACTTTGAGGCTAGTCCAAAGTTTTGAGCTAGCCTGGGCTACTTATGAGACCCAGTCTCAAAATGTTTAAACACCAAATATTTTAAATTTAAAAACTCAACAATAGTTGAGTGGCTGTGCCATAATTTATCTAATTGGTTTTATTTTGTTAGTAACTTAGCTTCACAAATAGGTTTCTGTATTGACCTAGCAGCCTGGGAGCCCCCCCCCCTCAGGGTTTCTCTGTGTAGCTTTGGAGTCTGTCCTGGAACTCGATCTGTAAACCAGGGTGGCCTCGAACTCACAGAGATCTGCCTGCCTCTGCCTCCCAAGGGAAGACCATTCTTAGAGTCTGACCTCCAAGTGCCAGGTTATGGCCATCACTAGAGGATGATTCTCACCAAACTCACAAAGTAGAAAGGAAGGTGAGCTGCAGTCGGGAGTAGTGTTGGGTGAACCTGGGAAGAATCCTGACCTGAGAGATCATGTGTGCAAGGAGCTGAGGAAAAAGTGCACTGAGAGAGTGTGTATGCAAGGGGCTGAGGAAAAAGTGCACTGAGAGAGTTTGTGAGTGCAAGGAACTGAGGAAAGAGTCCACTGAAAGAGTGTGTGCAAGGGGCTGAGGAAAGAGAGCACTTAGCGAATGTGATGTAATGAGCTGAGGAAGGAGCAGCACCAGATGAGACTCCCAGCCAGGCACCCTGTTGGTCTGTTAGTTTTCAATCTGTCTGTTCACCTGAGAGATCTTTGCCTGGGATCTCTGGATTGTCCTGCTTCTGGAGGCTCAGAGCCCTTTGTCCGCCCCCCCCCCCCCGCAAGAATGGTGATCACAGTCCAGACAGGCTCCCATGACACCTGCATGTCCACTTGGCCTCCTCCTACACTGCATGCCCACCAACACCCAGCAGCACCTGTCCCTCCCTTCTACTTCTTGGTTACACTCCTTACACATCACCTAGGGCTGCTAAGTGGGCAGTCTTGTAAGCCATGTCTCATTCCATCCTCATAACTCCCTGAGAACGGATTCCACATTTTATAGAAAAACTAACAACCAAAAATGGGGCCCAGAAACTGGGCAGTAGTAGCACACACCTTTAATCCCAGCACTTGGGAGGCAGAGGTAGGCAGAGCTCTGTGGGTTCGAGGCCAGCCTGGTCTACAGAGTGAGTTCCAGGACAGCCAAGGCTATTTTAAAAAGGTGGGGCAGAGCATTGAATGGTGTTCTTACCATCTTGGGTTTGGGTGCACTCAGCTTTCTAGAGGGCGGAGTTCTTAATCCTGCACCCAAACCCTGTCAGAGGGATGGAGCTTGGCATGTTCTGGCAAATGGGCTGCAACCCTGGAAGCTTCCTGCAGAACATCTGCCAGGTCCCTGGTGAGGTAGGTACATGGAGCTTGGGTCCCAAGGGTAGGCTGCTGGGCTGTTTCATGATGGCTTTGAAGGCTCCTCAGCCATGTTCTGACCAGATATATCTTCCTGAACATTCCAGATGTCCCCACCTCTGGATCCATACCTTTGGCTTCTTCCCTGGAGTACCCTTCCTCCACCTGTGCTGGGCACATGGTGTGGGCTCATGCACTAGAAAGTATTTGTCCTGGGCTGGGGCACTGGGCAATTGCTGCTCTTAATCCAGTGTTGGTCCTCACTGGCTTCATTTGAACCTCAGCCTCCACGTCCCTCTGCCTCCCTGCCTCAGTCTACCCATTTGTTACCACACTGTCTACTGTGTCAGCTCACCTTTGGACATGGCCACTACTGGGAATGGTGTGTGCATCTGGCACTACTGGTGGAACCCAAGGCACTAATTAATGTGTGTTAGTTAAATGTCTCATCACTGAGCTGTATTCCAGCCTGCCTAGAAACTTTCAACCCAATATGCCCACTCTCCCCACCCCCCAAGACATGAATTTACTTCATGGGCCCTGGCATCTCCGCTGTTAGCATGTTTCCTGTGTGACCAGGGAGGGCAGCACTCATGATTGGTCCAGCTACCAGTCCTTCCCATTTCATAGATGGGATCACTTGCCACAGAGGCTTAGAAGCCAAAGAGTGCCTATGATGCCTCCCTTGTCACAGTTGTTCTCCCCCTTCCTGAATGGTCTTTGCTCACTCCTCTCCATGGCCATCACCATTCTGAGGGACAGTCAATCTATAGTCCCTGTTTTGGGTCTTCTGTTCCACCTGGGTTGGGTGGGTTAGGGAGTATCCCAGTGGGGCTCATGAGGGATGATCTCCAGGACATGCTCCAGGTAGCAAAATGCTCTGGAGATCTGGAATGCAGCAAGAAGATCTCAGGGTGCTGCCAGCCTAGCTTTGTCACCAGCAAGCCCTAATCACTCTGTCCTGGGGCCCTGCTGGTGTGAGGAGACTAAGGCCCATTGGTGGCAGGTGGCGTTTCCTTACTTTTCACATGGGCAAATAAGGCCCCCAGAACATAGACATGGGAGGAGCCCAAGGACTTTACAAGGCCCACTAGGCTGCAGAGTGGAGCAGTGATCTGTCAGCTGGATGGTGTCCATCAACTGTCCATGGGCTATACAGACATTGGGGTTTGGAGGTTTGTTTAAACTCATAGGTTTGGAGTTGTCTAACCAGTGAAGGACCCTTCCTGCTGTCCAGGCTTAGAGCAGAGCCCTGTCAGCTTACTCTGGGGCTCTTCTTCCCCTTTAATCCTCTTTCGGTATGGATTTGTGTATGTGTGATTGTGCATATGTGATGTGTGTGCATGGGTGCCTGTGAAGGCCAGAGGTCAGCTGGAGGTGGCTTCCTCAGTTTCTCTCCACTTTAATATTTTGAGACAGGTTTTCTTACCAAACCTGGAGCTCACCTGTTTGGCTGGATTGGCTAGCCAGCAAGCTCCAGGGATCTTCCTGTCTCTGCCTCCCTGGTGCTGGGATCACAGGCGATGTCACCACGCCCAGCTTTTATAAGTGTGTTTGGGGTGAAACTCAGATCTTTACGTTTGGCTTGCGAGCACTTTCCTGACTGAGCCACCTCCCCAGCTCGAAAGCCTCCTCCTGGCAAGGGGTGAGAAAAACTCCCCGCCGGCTTATTTATCTGAGAAAGGATTGTGGTATATATGTAGGATGGGCTGCCCTTGATCTCATGGCAGTCCTTCCACCTCATCCTGCCCAGGACTAGGATTACAGGTGTGAGCTACTACACATGGCCTTGAGGCTTTCAAATACTATTTACTGCTGCTGCCAAATGACTCAATGACTCGTGTCTGCTTGAAGGGTGGCGGGAGATGAAGGGAGAGTGGGGTCTTTGCTGGGTGGCAGCACTGTTCCTGTCTACTGGAAACCCTTGTGTTTGGGTGGAATTTGAATGCAGACAATGCTTTCCACACTTGGAGTGAAAGGAGACCCAAAGCTATGTTCTCTTTAACAGCTGGGATTACCCATAGACTCAGAGAAAAGCCCAACCTGTATGAAGGGCTCTCACCTCCACATTCACCTGTCCTCACTGCAGGGACACTGTTCCTGCAGTCGGTGGCACAGAAGTTCAGTGATGGGCAGGCTATGATTGAGGTAGCTTTGGGCTGGGCTTGTGTCTTCTAGATCTCTCTAAAGCATTGCTTCATAGGTACCTTTGCAACAACAGCCATAAGAGACCTTTGTGCCTGTGAGAGTCTCACCTGCTTTCGGTTCCTGCCCATCTGACCCTCATCATTTTGTTCATTTGTTTTTTTAGACAGGCTATTAATGTAGCCCAGGCTCATCTCAAACTCACTATATAGCTGAGGATGACTTTGAACTTGTGACCTTCTACACTGAGTCCTGTGTGTTGCCATGATGGAAACCAAGGTTTTGCGAATGCTAAGCAAACATTCTACCTATGGAGCCATACCCCTGCCCTCCAGTGCACATCTGTATGTGTGGCTGTTGTTGTCTATTGTGCAGCTCAGTTTTCTGAACCCAGCATGCAGAGCTGAACTGTGATTCACCCTGCGCCCAAGAACATGGAGCTTGCTGGAGAGGGAGAGACCTGAGCAGGAGGGCAGAGCATCATCTTTCGCACCAGTGACTTCTTTCCACTGCCCTGTGTCCTGTTCTTGCCATTGTGGGACCTGCCCTGACACACCTGGACATCCAGGCCTCACTACTGATAGGCAATGAATAATCTTCTCCATCTAAGGAATATTGCATCAAAGGAGATTAACACAAGAAAAGCATACAGGCTTATTAAGTGTGCGTGTCATGTGACTTGGAGTCTCCCTCGAGGTGAAGGGCTAAAGCTGTCTGTTTCATGCTGAGTCTGATGAAGTGGTTAGTTGTGCAGTGTGGTGGCTTACACCTACAATCTCCCCAGTTGAACTGAGAGGCTGAGGCAGAAGGATTGCTGCAAGTGTGATGGGGACCAGTGTGGGCTACAGAATGAAACCCAGTCTCAAACAAACAAGCAGAGCATGTAATAGTCTTAGAGAAAGGCAGCTGGATAAAATTGAGTTGATGTCAGTAAAGTGGCCTCTTGGTCTTGGGAAGTACTGGAGTATAGAGTGTGGGAAGCTAACTGAAGGGAGATTCCATCTACATAGCCATAGAGAATTATGTCATTCATGCTGGATGAGACTTTCCAGTAGTGCGGTTACTTTGGGGTCACTTACACTTTGTAAGTAAGCTCAGTAAACTCACTGGTTCCCCAAGCTGGACTTTGGTGGGATTGTCTTTGGATTTGTTTTGGGATCTATAAGGAAGAGGTAGAAGTGTGTTTCCTCTTTCCTGACAGAGTTGTCACAACACCCTCTGTGTGTCCCATGCCACAAGCCCAGAGATGGCCTACCTTGCCCCAAGTTCACTCAGCATTGCCATCTGAGCCATCACCTGCCTCCATCTGCCTGGCCCAGAGCAGACACTTGTGACTTCTGCTGGTCACACTTTAATGGCTTCTTGATGTCTATAGAGCAGAAGTCGTAGGACTCTTAGTGTTCTCTGCTCCTCTTAGTGATGGCAGGAGGTTCCCAGGACTCCTCCACTCTGCTCTCCTCTGCCTGGAATTGTCCTCCTGTCTGTTGGACAGCCTCAGGTATCAGCTCAAGGCCCTCTGGAGCTTTTTCCTGGTACTGTAGGAACTGGCCTCCATTCCCTCCTGCTCCTGAGGGCAAGATTCCTGCCACCAGGCTCCTCCCCACACCTACCTGTGCCCCTTCCAGTGCCATGTCATCTCTGCTGTGTCCCTTCCTGTGCCAGCTCAGCGGACAGTGCCAAGTCACCCCCACAGGAGCTCAGAGTGAGGGGTGTGGGACTGTATCAGGTGTTGAGTTGGTGGAAGAGGCCTCTTGAGCGGAGAAGGTGTCAGGTCTTGAGGAGCCCGCCTTTGACAGGGGGCTTCCTCCTGAGCCCTTCCCACAGTGGGAAAAGAGGTTTCTTTGATTCAAGTTGGGATGGGCTATGGTAAATTTTACACAGTTTCAGGGAATGGAGGGGCAACTACACCAGCCTCAGGGCATCTCACAGATGGTCTGTGGGAACGGGGCATAGTTCCTTCCCCTCAACTCTTGGTTTCCTGTAAGTGAATGAGGAACAACTGCCCACTGAAGTCCTGGGACATCTGTTTGAAGTCTCTCTCTCTCTCTCTCTCTCTCTCTCTCTCTCTCTCTCTCTCTCTCTCTCCCCAGGGTTTCTCTGTGTTGCCCTGGCTGGCTTGGAACTCAGAGACACCCCACCCGAACCCCTGCCCCTGCCTCTGCCTCCTCAGTGCTGGAATAAAAGGCATGTGCCCCCACTGCTGAACTCACATGTTATGCTCTTTTGTTTTTTTTTTTTTTTTTTTTTTTTTTTTTTTTTTTTTTTTTTCGAGACAGGGTTTCTCTGTGTAGATTTGGAGCCTGTCCTGGAACCAGCTCTTGTAGATCAGGCTGGTCTGAAACTCACAGAGATCCTCCTGCCTCTACTTCCCAAGTGCTGGGATGGGACTAAAGGCGTGTGCCACCACTGCCCGGGCCTCTGTGAGAGCTGGAACTCCACATTTGGAGCCTCAGACAGAGCCGTAGTTGGGCTGCTGGTGCTGCTGACTCGGGAGATCCAGATTCTGCCAGCCTGGAAGGTGGGGCTGGGATTCCAGAGTACTCCTGCCCCCTCACCCCAGTTCTCCTGGGAGTCCTCTCCCGGCAAGGAACCTGGTGGGATGAATCAGCCTCAGCTGGTGCAGCAGCTGTTCTCAGCTGAGGTCACCCTCTTCCCGGGGCTGTGTCACCCAGGAGAGTTCTCTGAGTCACACAGAGCTCTTACCCACCTTACTGCTCCCTTTCTTGTTGGCACATGGCACAGTGAGACTTACGGGGACTGAGGCAGTTGCTCAGGCTCTCCCAGTGGCAGTAGGCAGGAACCTAAATTTCCTGGATTTGGGCTGTGGCCTGTCCATTCTCATATCTGTATCAAAAGATGCCCTTTGGTGCCCTGTTCTTTTCTGGGCAACCCTGTCCTGGATTCACCCAGCCCCTGGTTTTCAGAAGGTGGGTAGTCACAGAAGTGAGAGCAGAGTAGGGAACTGAAAGAGAATTAATTGGTGATGGAGTGGACCATTCCAGGAGGAGGAAGATGCTCCGTGTGAAGTGAGGGATGAGGACCCTGCAAGAAGGATCACCTGGCAGTGTGTTTGGGTTTGTTTTGCTTCCAAAGGGAGTGCCTAGATTGCTGTGATGTTAGGGGAAGACCGAGGGCTGGTTAGCACTAGGGGTCTGCCCAGGTCTGGAGGTGCGCTCATTATCTGAGTACATGGCAAAAGCTTAGTGCACTTGGGCCTGCAGAGCCTGCAGCCAGCTGGTACCAGCCCCAGTGTAGACAGGATGCAGCTATATCCTGCATCCTGTCTGGGGCTAAGGTGCCCAGATCTTGCCTGGAGCCTGGCACAAAGAGTAGGGTGAAGAAATAAATGAGTAGTGAGGCCCAAGTTCTAGCCTGGGTGCTGACCTCTGAATTGGTCAGGGAGTGGCTGGAGAGGGTAGGCTCTGGGGTGTCTGAGGTTCTGTGACTCACCTCCTTCCCTGTAGCATATGAGTGGAAGCCAGAGGAGGGGAATAGTGACTGGTCAGTGGAAAAATAACCGCCAGCCTAGGGAGATGGAGATGCTGACTGGAGTTTATCTCAGGAGGCTCCCAGCTCCCAGTGGGTCAGGGCACCCTGTTAGTGTTACAGAGCTAGTTTTCCATGTGGAGATGAAGGCCACCATAGTGGTGAACCCAGAGGTGGGGCTTTGCCTCTGGAGAACTCTCAGTTGATGAGATGTGCCAAGGAACAGCACAGCGGTCTGGAGACAGGCTGTAGGTGGTGATGTGGCAGGTGCTGTGCCGGTCACGTGGGTGATTCTGTGGCATTGCTGCTGCAGAGGGAGCATAAGGGATAGCTTTGTGGGAACTGGAATCCTGCAGGCCACCCCAGAGAAAGCTCACAGAGGGAGGCTGCAGAGTGCCAGCATCTACTGTGACCTTGCTAGGCAACCTGGATGTCAGTACCTGGTTTCCCGACTGTGAAGTGGGTCCTGAGGATTTTTGTTGTGTTTTTGCCCATGATGGTTTGTGTGTGTGTGTGTGTGTGTTTGTGTGTGTATGTATGTATGTATGTGTGTGTAAATTTGCCTTAATGTCTCGAGTATATGCCATATGTTCATGTGTTTGACTTCGAATTTGCTGGGTGCCTACAGTGATCTCTGTCTAGCAAGGTGTAAGGATCCTCACAGGTAAGAGGTGAGAAATCACTGTGGCAAAGCTGGAAAGAGCTGAAGGTGTGGCCTTGCAGGTAGATGAGAGTGTGGGCAGTGGTTTGATCCGGCCACAAAGCGGTAGTGGCATGCCTGACTGGTGACTCAAGCTTTGTGCCTCAGTTTCCTCCCATCATGTGAATGAAGATCAGATCAGAGTGGGCACTAAAAAGAGATCCAGCCCCAGGGTACAGAGAGCACTTGGTGTGTCTAGAAAGGTGCAGCCCGTCAGAGGCATTCTAGAGTGGGGCTGAGTGTGTAGACAGACCGAAGGAACTGAGCACAGAGCTTCTGCCTACTGCTGAGGGAGATGTGGCCTCTGCGGAGGTATTTGGTCAGGGAACTGGGTCAAGGTTGGCTACTGCATTGGGAGAATGCAGGGCAGATTTGTGGGTGCTGTCTGGAGAGTGTAGCCATGTGGTGAGGGAGCCTGAACTTCCTGAAGAAGATACCAGACAAGATCAGCCTGATTTGACTGTCCACATCCCCTTGGGATTGCTCACATGGGACCTGAATGACCAGTTCTTCATCCAGGGCCCCATCAGGGCAGCCTGACCTCCTAGGACAGCCTCTTTGTGCTTTGTGTCCCAGGGAATGAGGGCCCTCAGCACCCAGGCACAAGATGACAAAAGGCCTATTGAGGCCACAGAAGCTTATTCATCCTGCCCCGAGGACCAAGAGCCAAAGAGTCTTTGGACTCTTGTCAAAGAAAGTTGACCTTCTGGCCTCTGCTGTTGGGAGGTATCTCTCTCTTGATGCAAGAAATTTTCTAGTAGTTAAGTTGTATTAAATTCTGGCATTTGCAAACTGCAGTTGCTGAAAATGTGTGTGTGTGTGTGTGTGTGTGTGTGTGTGTGTGTGTGTGTGTGTGTGTGTGTTGGAAGCCTAGGGTGATACTGGGTATCATCCACAGTGTGTGTGTGTGTGTGTGTGTGTGTGTGTTGTGTGTGTGTGTGTTGGAAGCCTAGGGTTGATACTGGGTATCATACAGTGTGTGTGTGTGTGTGTGTGTGTGTGTGTGTGTGTGTGTGTGTGTTGGAAGCCTAGGGTTGATACTGGGTATCATCCACAGTGTGTGTGTGTGTGTGTGTGTGTGTGTGTGTGTGTGTGTGTTGGAAGCCTAGGGTTGATACTGGGTATCATCCACAGTGTGTGTGTGTGTGTGTGTGTGTGTGTGTGTGTGTGTGTGTTGGAAGCCTAGGGTTGATACTGGGTATCATCCACAGTGTGTGTGTGTGTGTGTGTGTGTGTGTGTGTGTGTGTTGGAAGCCTAGGGTTGATACTGGGTATCATCCACAGTGTGTGTGTGTGTGTGTGTGTGTGTGTGTGTGTGTGTGTGTGTGTTGGAAGCCTAGGTTGATACTGGGTATCATACAGTGTGTGTGTGTGTGTGTGTGTGTGTGTGTGTGTGTGTGTGTGTGTTGGAAGCCTAGGGTTGATACTGGGTATCATCCACAGTGTGTGTGTGTGTGTGTGTGTGTGTGTTGGAAGCCTAGGGTTGATACTGGGTATCATCCACAGTGTGTGTGTGTGTGTGTGTGTGTGTGTGTGTGTGTGTGTGTTGGAAGCCTAGGGTTGATACTGGGTATCATCCACAGTTACCTTCCACTTCTTTTTTGACACGGCTCTCTCACTGAATCTCAGGCTTGTTGATCAGTTGGCTAGTGGCTGGCAAAGCCCCGGGCCCTCGGGGGGGGGGGGGAGGGGAGGGATGGGATGGTGGTGGTGGTGGTGGTGGTGGTGGTGGTGGTGGTGGTGGTGGTGGTATAAGCCTGTCTCACATCCCTGTGCTGGAATCCTGTGTGCACCTGCCACCCTGGCTTTTTATGTGGGTCCTGGGGAGTGAGTCATCAGGCTTTTGTGGTAAGCACTTCATTGAGTCATCTGCAGAATCTCTGTTTTGGTTCCTTTTGTTTGTTTTTTGATTTAGGGGATCTTAATGTATAGTCAAAGCTGGCCTTCAATTCTCGATCCTCCTGCCTCAGTCTCCTGAGTGTTGGAATCATACATGGGCATCATGTCCAGCTATTTTTTGGTTATTTTTTCAGTAGATCAACTTAGGATATAAAATTCAAAATATATAAGAATTTTTTTGTCTTGTTTTTTGAGACAGGGTTTCTCTGTGTAGCCTTGGCTGTCCTGAAACTCATTCTATAGACCAGACTGGCCTCAAACTCAGAGATCCACCTGCCTCTGCCTCCTAAGTGGTGGGATTAAAGGTGTGCACAACCACTGCCTGGTGTATAAAACAATTCTTAATGAAAAACCCAGCTGGGGACTTAGTACTCACAAAGCCCCAACACCCCTCTCTGCCAAAAATCATAGTTTTTTTTTTTTTTTTTGTTTTGTTTTGTTTTGTTTTGTTTTTTAAGGGCCATTGAGATGGCTTAGTGGATAAGAGTGTTTGCTACCAAGCCTTACAACCTGAGTTCCATCCCCAGAACACACATGGTGGAAGGAGAGAACTGGCTCTTAAAATTGTCCCCTGACCATCACACATGTGCTATGGCACACCCACCTCAAATTTTAAAAAAAGACAAACCAAGCCTTTTGTATTAACTGTTTTTCTTGTTGCTGTGATAAAATGCCAGAAAAACAAAAGCAACTTAAGGGTTTGAGTTTATAGTTTCATAGGGGCTATAATTCATCATGGCAGAAAGACCTGTGACAGGGGTGCCAGGTAGCTGGGGGTGAGATGAGTTCTGACTCTCAGCTAGCTTTCTCCTTTCCCTACTTTTATTCAGTCCAGCCCCTAGTCTACTTGCTCCACCACTCCACCCACCTCTGCCTTTTAAGTACAGGCCAACCTCGCCTAGGATATTTTACACAGGGATGAATTCAGGTCCTCATGCTAGTACAGAAACTCTTTAGCTACCAAGTCAGTCCCCAGGCTCCCATTGAGTATATGCCAATACCACCTTGATTTCATTAATCACCTTATTCATTTCATTCATTCATTTTATAAGCATTCATTGTTTCTATATACAGACACTGTTGTAGGAGCTGACTGTATAGCAATGAACAAAGTGATTAAAGACAGGCAAGACAGGGCTTTGGGGAACTGAAGTTCTGGCAGGATGACTTTGTTACAGCATGTCTCGGGCTCAGAATAATTATCATTTTTGAGACAACAGCTTTTTGGTTGGTTGGTTGGTTTTTGTTTTTTTTCAAGACAGGTTTTCTCTGTGTAGCTTTGGAGCCTGCCCTAGAACTCATTCTATAGACCAGGTTTGCCTTGAACTCACAGATATCTGCCTGCCTCCTCCTCCCTGAGTGCTGGGATTAAAGGTGTGTGGCACCATGGCCCAGCAACAGCCCAACAGCTGTGTTTTGTAAGTAAGTAAATAAATAAAAAGGTAAAATATCCATTCTATTTGATAGTGATAATGTGTAGGGTAGAGAATGCTGGCAAGATGGGGCTTGCAGGTTGTGTGTGTGTTGTGTTATGTGTGTGTGTCTGTGTGTTATGTGTGTGGTGTGTATATGGTGTGTGTGTCTCTGTGTGTGTTGTGTGTATATGTGTGTGTGTTGAGTTTCTCTGTGTGGTGTGGTGTGTGTGTATCTATGTGTGTGGTGTGTATGTGTGGTGTGTATTGTGAGTGTGTGTGTGTCTCTGTGTGTGAGTGTGTGTGTGAATGTATGGTGAGTGTGTGTGTGTCTGTGTGAGTGTGTGTGTGTGTGTGAGAGAGAGTGTGTGTATGGTGTGTGTCTGTGTGTGTGGTGTGTGTGTATGGTGTGTGTGTGTGTGTGTGTGTGTGTGTGTGTGTGTGTGTGTGTGTGTGTAGGCCAGAAGACAACTTCAGTCATCATCCTCAGCAACATTGTTCATCTCCTTTGACACAGGGTCCCTCGTTAGCTTGGAGCTCTGCAGTTAGACTGGCTTTGCTGGCTCACTTCCAACAACCAGGTGCCCAGGGAATGGTCCTGCTCACAGTGGGCTGGGCCCTCCGCATAATTAGCTTTCAGACAATCCCCATAGACATGCCCACAGGCCTGTCTGACATGAGAAATCCTGGAGACTCTTTTCTTGGTGACTCTAGACTGTCCACCTGTTGATAGTTAAGGCTAACTAGGATACACACCAGAGAAGCCCAGACAAGGGTCATATATTGGCTGACTGTGGGAGGGCAGCAGCCTCTCTGAAGCTTCCCTCTGCACTGTTGCTGCATTTTCTTTTGTGTGATGGGGCCTCCGCTAGCTGCAGTTTTATGTCTACAGCGATGAAGGGCAGTGGATGGTTTGGGCTGCTGTGATGTGAGGGTTGAGTTTTTTAAAAAGTATTTTACTGGCTAGAGAGATGACTCAGCCATTAAAGGCTGCGCTCAAAACTATATATATATATATATATATATATATATATATATATATAGTGTTTTACATTTATGTGTTGTGTGTATATGTGTGTCATATGTGTGTCATATCACATGTGTGGAGATCAAAGGACAACTTGTGGGAGTCAGTTCTCTCTTTCTACCTTGTAAGTTTTCATAATGGACTCAGGTCCTAGGGCTTAGTGGCAAGTACCTTCACTCACTGAACCACTTAAATGACCCTGCTTCTTATTTTAAGACAGTTTTTCACTCTACAGCTCTTGAACTTACCATGTTGTCCAGGCTAGCTTCAAACTTGTAGTCATTCTCTTCCCTCAGCCTTCCAAGTGCTGGGATTGTGGATATATAACACCATGCTTGTCTGGAATTTAGTTTTATAGTTTGTTGTGGGATCTAGTTGGAATCCCATGTGACTCTTGTGAATATTTCTAGCTGCACTGACTTTTTGAAAATGTGTGTGTGTACATACATGCATATTTGTGTGTGCTTGTGTGTACTTGTGTTTATATATATGCATATTATATGCACAGGTAGGTGTGTGTGTGTGTGTGTGTGTGTGTGTGTGTGTGTGTGTGTACACGTTCCTGTGGAAGTGTGTATGTGTGTATACTTGGGTGTTTATTCATGTGAGGACCAGAGACTGATATTAAGGATATTCCTCAATTTTCTTTACCTTACTCGCTTTAGAAGATTTGTTTTTATTTTAATTATGTGTATGTGTGTCTTGTGTGGGTCTGTGCCTGTGAGTGAAGATGCTGGAGGCCAGAAGAGAACCTCTCCTGGCTCTCCTGGCTCCAACTGGCAGTCTTATGGGTGCTGGGAACTGAACCTGAGTCATCCGGGGACAGCAAGCGCTCTTAACTGTTGAGCCTTCCCTCCAAACACAAGAATCCCACTTTCTTTTTTATAAAAAGTAATTATTTGTTTTATATACATTGGTGTTTTGCTGGCATGCATGTCTGTGTGAGAGTGTCAGATCTTGGAGTTACAGACAGTTAGCTGCCATGTGGGTACTGGGAATTGAACCCGGGTTCTCTGGAAGAGTGATCAGTGCTCTTAACCACTGAGCTATCTCTCTAGCCCATGACCCTGCTTTTTAAAATCAGGAATGGGAGTTGAACATGGTTGGTCTCCCAGAATTGAACTTGATTGGTCTCCTAGCAGCTGTGATCATATCTTAGTTCTCTCTTGAACTATAAATAGATGTGAATACATTGGTAAGCCTAATATTAGATTATTCTTGCACTGCTAATTAAATCTTGTTTAGCAAGTAACATGTTCTTAGTGGATTTCTGCCACACCAAATCCAGTAGATTCTGTGTGACAAGTTCCACAGACTGAGGCGATAACTTCAAAAGAAGGAGGTCTCCTGGAAACTGTTGTGGAACTCTCAGCTGGAGAAAAATACTGGGCTGTGATTCTGGTGGCAATTTCTGTTTGTTCTTCTATTCCTTTTTTTTTTCACATTAATGGAATGTTCCTAAAAGCCTATGCTGACATTTTAAACAAAAGAAATAGATAAGAAACCATCCTCTGAGATGGGGTCACTAGCCATGACCTCATCTCAGGAAAAACCAGAGCTTTCCAAATCATTCACGTCATTCAAATAAGTACAAATAGTAAAAACTTTCCCAACAATAAAATTTCATATGGCTGTATATGTGTCATCAAAAGTGGGCTTAAGTGTCTGGTAACAAAAGCTTTTAATAAGAAAGAGTTAAAACAGCTCATTACTTCAAAAACTCACAAGAAGTAGGTAATAGATGTTAAACAATAATTGACCATAAAATATATTAATTTGATTTAAGAAATACGTGGTTAGTCTTGGATAATATTATGTTAATCTAGGACAGTCCTATGTTTTGACTAATCAAGGACAATTTTGTGTTTTGATTAACCCTGGATGATTCTATGTTTTGGATTTCCACGTCACTGTGCCAAGTAACAATAATGTCATATGTTTGGGTTTGTTTAACAAAAACATCCCCTGAGAAAATATCTCTGTAAAAAAACCTTGTTTGAGAACTGCAAAATACACTCAGATTCAAACTGCCTCTGTGTTTGTTTTTGTTTGTCACCGCCGAATCCTTACCCACCTATTCTTCAAGGACCCTCATCTCAGGGACTCCCATACCTGGTTGGGTTAGTCTGTGGCAGATTTCTGTATCTTGTCTAGTACTGCAGTTAAGATTTGTTGTTGCTGTTTTGAGTCAGGGTTTTATGTAGCGTCGGCTGGTCCTGAATTCATGTAGCCAAGGATGACCTTGAACTTCCAAACCTCCTGCCCACTTGCTGGGATTATGGTTACTAGCTGCCACACTTGGTCTGCATGTATGATTTTCATATTGGTCCCTATGTGGTTTTATCGAGTGTGTGTGCCTGGATATGTTGTTTTGGAGTCAGTTGTATACTTCATAAAAAGAACGTGCAAATTTTGTGGGCTCTAGAATTACCTATGAACGGATAGCATTGCTCTCCTGGAGGTGTGACATGTCGCTAAAACAGCAACATAGCAATCCTTGACCTAGTGGGTGTACTAGGTGCCTGTTCAATACCTTGATCGTCTCATGCTGTCTTCTCCATGACAATTGCAGGAACAGCCGTTCTTAATCTTGTTGATGGGGAAACTGAGAGGTTGGGTCACTTAACCCAAACAGGCAGCAGGCAACAGGCAACAGTATGGACCAAGTCAATTTTACCTGGTTCCACAGAGGCTTTTCCAACTCCACACTGAGATGAACTGTGCAGGACAAGCCTCATAAGATAGCACGTTCCCATCTTTTTCAGTAAGTGTTTGGTAGTGTTGGAAGATAGTTGGAGTCTGTAGAACAGTCCCTTTGCAGGAAAGTGGACCCACAGATCCTGGCATATGAAGCATCCTACCCACATGTTTCTGCATGTATTTTTGGAGCTCAGTAGCTGCTGTGGTCACTCACACAGCAGCAGGGAGGGCAGAGCTGTTCATGGGGGCTCAGAGGGTGAGGAGAAGCCAGCTGGGATTCCGTAGGTTCATGGTTTATCAGCTGGAAGCTGCTCATGTGTCCATGTGGGATGTTGGGAAAAGCACGTTATTTTGAGAGGTTGGCTTTGAGTCTCAGCTCTCCAGTCTGCCATCCAGCCACCATTTCTAAGGCCTTATGTTGCAAAAAAAAAAAAAAAAGAAAGAAAGAAAGAAAAAGAAAGAAGAAAGAAAAAAACAGGCTTGGGGCTGGGAGTGTGGCTCAGTTGGTAGAATGTTTATGTAGTGTGCATGAAGCCCTAAGTTTGATCCTCAGTACTGCATAAACCTGGTGTGGTGGTATATATGCCTATCATGCCCTCACTTTTGAGGTTGAGGGAGTTCAAGGCCATCCCCATTCTTGATTCATAGCAATGTGAAGGCCAACCTGGCCCACAAAAGACACTGTCTCAGTAAAAATGAAAAGAGCTGGGCATGGTGACACCTGCCTTTAATCCTATCACTTGGAAGGCAGAAACAGGCAGATCTCTGTGAGCTCAAGACTGGCCTGGTCTACAGAGTGAGTTCCAAGACAGCCAGGGCTTTGTAGAGAGACCCTGTCTCACCTACCTACCCTCAGTCTATGTCTGTGTCTGTGTCTTGTCTGTGTCTGTGTCTATGCCTGACTTCACACTGTGATGAGGTTATCCTCCTAAGGCTGACAAGTGTCTGAAAGGTAATAGGCAACCGTGCTTTAGAAACTGCCCAGCATTAGGCATACACTGTCATCATTACTTTTCTCAGCCTAGTACTATGGAGCCGTTGCGTAGCGAGGGTAGAGGACCTGCTGCTACAGAGGCAGAGAACACAAGGGTTCAGGGAGGCACAGGCCTGGCACTCACCCCACTGTGTGCCCTTGCCACCTGTTGAGGAACCATCAACAGGAGAATCACAGTTGCTGGGCAGGAAAGGCAACTGGTCCACCACTCTATTTGGAGCTAGCTATTATGTTATAATATTTTTATGCCTTCCCAGTGAGAAATCATTCCACGCACTCAGAGATTTATTTTTATTTAAATTAGAAGCAAGCTTGCTTCACATGTTAATCCAGTTCCCTCCCCTCCTCCCCCACCCCCCCTCCACTACCCAGGAAGGGCGAGGCTCTCCATGAGGGATACCCAAAGTCTGTAGTAACATCCAGGGCAGATCCTAGGCCCTCCCCCATGAGTCCAGGCTGAGAGAGCATCCCTCCACATGGACTGAGCTCCTAAAGTCCATTGATACACCAAGGATAAATACTGGCCTACTACCAGAAGTCCCATATATTGCTGAGGCCTCCTCACTGACACCCATGTTCATGGGGGTCTGGATCAGTCCCATGCTGGCCTCCCAGCCATTAGTCTGGTTGGGGTCCATGAGGTCCCCCTTGTTCAGGTCAGCTGTTTCTGTGGGTTTCACCAGCTCAGTCTTGACCCCTTTGCTCTTCACTCCTCCCTCTTTGCAACTGGGTTCTAGGAGTCCAGTTCAGTGTTTAGCTGTGGGTGTGTGCCTCTGCTTACATCAGCCACTGGAAGAAGGCTCTAGGGTGGCATATAAGGTAGTCATCAATCTCGTTATCAGGGAAGGACATTTAAGGAAGCCTCTCCACTATTACTTAGATTGCCAGTTGGTGTCATCCTTGTTAGATCTCTAGAATTCTCCCTAGTACCAGATCTCTCCTCAAATCTATAGTGGCTCCCTCTGTTATGATATCTCTCATCCTGCTCTCCTCTATTCTTCCCCCAACTCAACCTTCCTGCTCCCCCATTTCCTCCTCTCCCACCCCTCTCTCCCAGCTCCCTCTCCCCTCCCCCCAAGTTCCCAATCGGCTCTGGAGATCCTGTACCCTTCCTCTTCTCCAGGATACCATGTAAGTCTCTCTTAGGGTACTCCCTGTTTCCCATCCTCTCTGGCAGTGTGGATTATAGGCTGGCAATCCCCTGATCCATATCTAAAATCCATATATGAGTGAGTACATACCATGTTTGTCTTTTTGTGACTGGGTTACCTCACCCAGGATGGTTTCTTCTAGTGCCATCTATTTGCCTGTGAATTTCAAGATTCCATTGTTTTTTTTTTTTCCCCCACTGAGTAGTACTCCATTGTGTAAATGTACCACATTTTCTCTATCCATTCTTCAGTTGAGGGACATCTAAGTTGCTTCCAGGTTCTGGCTATTACAAATAATGCTGCTATGAACATAGTTGAACAGATGTCCTTGTTGTAGGAATGTGCATCTTTTGGGTATATGCCTAGGCGTGGAATTGCTGGATCTTGTGATAGACTGATTCCCATTTTCCTGAGGAATCACCATACTGATTTCCAAAGTGGCTGTACAAGTTGGCACGCCCACCAGCAGTGGAGGAGTGTTCCTCTTTCTCCACATCCTCTCCAGCATGAACTGTCATTGGTGTTTTTGATTTTAGCCATTCTGACCTGAGTAAGATGGTATCTCAGAGACGTTTTGATTTGCATTTCCCTGATCGCTAATGATGTTGAGAGATTTAATAAAGGGAAAACTCTTTAATAATAGCATGTGACCCATCCTGGCTAATGCACAAAAGGGAACTGGTTGTGAATGGAAACTCCTGTTTATGTAGATTCATGGCCCCAAGTTACACTTTGAGCAGTGCTCCACAGAGACGAGCTCCAAGTTTTGGTTGTTGGGACAAACAGGGAGATTCACAATGTAGAAATACTTACATAATTATCCCGAGACAGACCAAGGCTGGGCCAGGTCCCAGGGTCATCCTGCCCGACTGGCAGAATTATGTTCTTCCCTGTAAGAGGCACAGGGCTAATTATCGTTGTCAGCCAGGTTGCAGAGGCACACTCCTTAGCTAAATTTTACTTTTGTGTAACTTAATATTTCCTAAGCAAGTTTACTTTCCATACTTGAGAGCCTCCATTTCCTCCTCCAACTAGAATCAGTTTTTACCTAATCATTAATGGGTTCCATGTGGGAGTCTGTTGCTTACTGTCCCCACATCACTGCTCTCTTGATGAATGGTAGGCATTGCAAAGTGGTGAAAACTGTCACCTGACAAACAAGTCTCCATCTGGGACTGAACAAGGCGACAGACACTCAGCTTTTGTGTTTTAGTCCTCAGAGAGTAAACAGCAGAGCTGTCTGACGGAATGCTGGTCTCCACAGCATCACAGACAGATCTCATAATCCCCTTGAAGGTCGAAGAGGTTGGACTCATGGGGCTCTGTTCTGTTTGGGCATGAATGCATCTGATATTAGCTACATTAAATAAAATGGCTTAAACAGAAGTTATCATAAGGCAAGGTTGTAAATCGATTGCTTGATGACAGTGTGGCCAGAGTTGCTCACTAGTATCCTGCCCCTCTAGTTCCCCTGGAGCAGTGGGTCAGTTTCACTGATTTCCACCCAACAAGGACAACTGACTCACTGTTGCTGCCCCTCAGGACTCCAGCATGAGAGGGAGGAACCCGGTGGCTGAGAGCTGTCCGTGGTGCTGCCTGAGTGAGTGGCTCAGCTTCAGGCTGCCTCTGCTACCCTAGGGCTTGGGTTCACTGAACTCACACTTGGTAAACGTGCAGTCCCTGGCAGCCCAGTGGCTGGAGGACAGAAACAGATAGGGCTCTGGAGACTAGAAAGGTCTGTGCTATATTGGCAGCTCACAGGCTTATGACGCAGGGGATTTCTTGCTGGGCAGGCCTAGGGAAAAGAAGGAAGAAGGTTTTACCTATGGGAGAAACAGCAGGCCAGCAAGAGTTCATTTGCCTCTTGTGTGTTTACTCACACAGTTACTGTACCACAGGACCAAAGGATGCTGGGAGGCTATGATCATTGACTTCATCCAGGCTGGCCAGAGAGGCATGCTGAGCAGCTGCATCTAAGTTCCTCACTTGCTCCATGTAGATGGAGTATCATAGCCTATGAGGAACTTTGCTCTGACTCCTCTACCCCAGACCTCACCATGATTCTGGGAAGGTGGGAAGTTACCAGAGCAGTCCAGTTGGGGACCAATTGGGACCAGGATCCATGTTGTAGGATTTCAAAGCCTGGATTGCTCTGTGTCCCCAGGAGTTAGAAATTCTATGCTGGATCTGCCCTGCCCAGCTTCTGGGCATGGAACACATCTCTGTCTCTTTCCCTCCCTGTAAAGAGGGCTCTCTCCCTCCCCCTGCATGATGTTTAGGCCTGTGACACCAAGCCATAGATTTAGGACAAAAGATAATTTGTGGAGAAGGAAGACAGATGGGGAGACTGGCCAGCCGCCTGTGAACGGCAGCTGCTCCCACTGTTCTGTCTCCGTTCCTCCTGTTTTCCTTTGGTTTGTGGCACAGTCAGTGTGACTACAACTAAGTTTTGCCTTTTTACCCAGGACTTCCAAACCCATATTCCTGTGTCTGTATGTGGTCTTCACAGACTGAGGGTGTGGATTAGGAATAGAACACTTGTTAGAACAAGTGAGGCCGTTGGTTTGGTTCCCAGAACTTCAAGTAAAACAATCAAATAGTCAGCAGACATTTGGTTTAGTACACATTAACAGGTTTTCTGTAACATGATAATAGGTTTCTCTGCTGATGCAGTAAGCCAGATCAAGCCGAACCGAAACAGCAAAAGAACAGGTTTATTTGAGCAACTCACAGGTGAGTTCTCCAGCCCCAACATCAAGTCAGAAGTCACAAGCCCAAACTAAAGCAGGGAGCTTATATGTACCCTGTAGGCAAGAGGGTGATGACATGTCCACCACAAGATGGGTTTGTGCCAAGTATGGTCAAAACTGACAGCTTTAGGCGGGGTCTTGGGCTACTGGCAACTTCAGGGGAGGAGCTGCCACAGTCACCAAGAATGCAGAACTGGGCTTCTTGGTGCCTTTTTGTTGTTGGAGATTCAATGAGAGGGTGGAGTTTGGAGAGAGAAATGGGGCTTTCCGGATCAAACAGGAGTGAGCTGGAGGTTCCAGCCAAACACACATACCATGATTTGCCTAATTATTGGTAGATGCTAATAATTGCAGACTCCTCCCCACCTTCTGAAAGTTGTTAGATTGTTCTCATTAGTAACACAGAACACAGTGTTTTTATTTTTGTTACTCTTGTTTTACTTTGTTATATCTTACATGCATGGGTGTTCTGCCTGCAAGTATGTAAGTGTACCCATATGTGTGTAGTGCCCAAGGAGGCTGGATCCCCGGAACAGAGTTACAGAGGTGGTTGTGAGCTGCCATGTGGGTGCTGGAAACTGAATCCAGGTCCTCTGCAAGAGCAGATAGTGTTCTTAACTGCTGAGATGTCTCTCCATTCTCATTACTTATTTTTTAAGACAACCACCCCTTTGCTGTTTGTTTGTTTGTGTTTGAGGTGAGGTCTCTTACAGACCAGATGACCTTGTTACAGGTGAGCACCGTCATAGCCAGCTTCATCTGCTTTTTAGGCCTTTAATTTTTTTTTCTTTTTTTTCTGAAACACCACATGAGTTTAAGCACACAGGAGTTAGTCTTGTGAGCCTGACTTGTGGATGTGATAATTCTGATTCCTCTGTGGTGCTATGGGGAGTTGTAAGCCATTGGCCAGGTCAGCTGTTTCTGTGTCTCCTTTCCTGGTTTCCACTGGGGCTCTTAGGGAACCCTGTGAACATTGTGTGTGCTAGCCTTTCTGTGGATGCACGCCTTATTCTCTAGTTGGACGTAGGAGGACTGAGTTGTGACAGCTTTATAAGAATCTGATGTTTTTAAGAAGGCAAATTTGTTCCTTTCAAAATACCACTCAGGGTACTGGAGAGAGGGTTCAGTGGTTAAGAGCACTGACTACTCTTGCAGAGGTCCCAAACTCCCGGAACCCAACATGGTGGCTCACAGATGGCCATAGCTCTTGTCCCAGGGCATCTGATGTCCTCTCTGGCTTCTCTAGATACCAGGCACACATGTGGTACTCAGACATACATTCAGGTAAAACATCCATTCACATAGAATAAAATAAAAATGCCACTTAGGCAGGCATGCTGGCTGACATGTCTAATCCCAGCTCTTGAGAAGCTGAGATAGGAGGATTCCCGACTAAACAGACAAGTAGGGCAGTGAGGTGGCCGGAGCTTGGCCTCACCCCTCCCCAGAGCCCACATGGTGAGAGAAGAGAACAGACTCCCACAAATTATCCTCCAATTTCCACACATACACCACAACATGGTGTACATGTGCCCACATACATGACACAAAATAAATGACACAAAATAAATGTTAAGAAAAAGACGAGTAATGGTGAAAAGTAGAAAAAGGACATTTATTCAATGTGACCACATTGGGAAGAGAAACAGAAAAAGAGACCCAGAGATCCCTGAATTGTGAGGGTTAGGTTTAAAGATTTGTTTTATTGTTTTCAATTGTGTGTGTGTGTGTGTGTGTGTGTGTGTGTGTGTGTACATGAGTGCAGGTACCCACAGAGGTCAGAAGAGGGTATTGGGATTCCTGGAGCTGGAGTTACAGGTTAGCTTATTCCTGGGTTCTGGGAACCAAACCCGGGTCCTCTGAAAGACATCACTCCAGCTCCAGAGTTGGTGTATGTGGACTATGGGGACCTCCTGGCCCTTCCCTGAATTGGGCTTTCCTACCTTCTGTTCCTTATGCCCTGGAACTGCCAGCACCTGTGATTGGCTCCTTTGCAGGAAATAGTTGAGCACAGGTTTTTTCCAAGGCCTGAGTGTGGCCATCAGGCAAATCAGTCTCCAGCTCTGGGACCTTGGGCACATCCTTAAGCCTCTTCTGTGAAATGAGTTGGGGACAATTGAGTGACAGTGAAGGTTTACTGTTAGCAGTCTACAGAACCTAACTAAGGTGTAGCTAAGGTCATTATCATATTTTGTAAATACTGTTAATTGCCTGGATGCACTAGAAGCCACTACCAGGTAAACTTTTGTGGCCCTGGGGATGGAACCCCTGAATTGATGAGCCCATTCCCATCAAGTGCTTAGGCATAGAGTTGCACCCTGGTCTCACAGCAGACTGTATGAAAGAGCAAAGGAGCCCGTTCAAGTAAGGGCAACACTTTCCTCTGTGGCTGACACTTGTGAGCTGCTTGACTGTGACGTCAATTGGATTGAGTCACAGGCCCCTGCTTGTCAGGCCAGAGATGCTTCTGCCTCATCTCCTGGTGTGTGCATAGTTGGACATTGCCTGGTGCAAAAGGGAGGCAGGAATTTCTGACGCTGGTGAATGGTCCACTCTGTGCCTGTGAGCCTGTCCCTGCTTCCCAGAGGCTGGCAAGTTTTGCTGACTCTGACTCCTCCCACTGCCCCTGTGTTGGGCACACACTGCTGTCAGAGGGAGGAGGGGAAAGACTGGTTCTATGATGTGGCTGGCACCTTCTACTTGCTGTCGGTTCTTGGTCTGGCCAGTGATTGCCTCTGAGGATGGAGGGTGTTGTACCATGTAGACCTTCCCAGAAGCAAGGTACTAGGGCTAGGTCTCCACAGTTCAGGAGAAATGGGGAAAGAAAGAAACTCAGGAGTTTAACGTTGTTGAGTAGCACAGGGTGACAATTTGTTGATCCATCTAGAGCGAGGAAGCCCACATTCACTGACCTGCTCCGTGCCAGGCACTGGCTGTTCCAGCTAGGAGCTGTTCATCCTCATGTAGTCGAAAGGAGCCCGTGGCTCAGCAGCTTAGTCACCTGTCCTCTGTCACATAAAAAAGTGATAGAGCTGAAGAGGAAACCCAGATTTTTTTTTTTTTACCAGAACTTGGGGGATGGGTTTCTTTTATCTTGTACAGGAAATGATTTCACATTTCATATATCATGCAAAAATACATTTATTATGCAAAAAATCTGAAGGAATCCAATGGGACTCAATCTGGCACCCTCTCTGGGCCTCCCTGCTTGCAGCTGAGATGCGCTGGCTGTCCCTTTAAGTCGGGTTCTCCTTGGGACTTCTGCAGCCTGTGGGGGAGGGCTAGGGATGTCTGTGGTGAAGATTTCCCTAGCAAAGGCTTTCTCCTTGCAGCCTAGCCAGCCTGCCAGTGACGTCCTCACAGCTTCTAGATTTTCCTTTTCCTCAAAGCCACTGATTCATTCACTGACTGGAGTCAGCTCTGCAGAGGGGCCTGGCAGCCTAGACTGTCAGGCTGCCGCTGGGTGGAGTCCTAGACCTCCTCGGGGAGGCATCCCCAGCCTCTCTGATACCCATGGGTGGGGCTGGAGGGGACACTTAGGGAGAAGGGGCAGAGCATCCCAGCCTTGTCAGATCTCTAACCAGAAATGCAGGTGGGGAGGACCAGGCTTTGCCACGGTCAGAGCCAGGGCCAGGAGGGCCCCTTCTCACTCCTCTGGCCTCCTCCTGTAGGATGCTTCAAGGATGACCGGATTGTCTTCTGGACCTGGATGTTTTCCACCTACTTCATGGAGAAACTGGCCCCCAGGCAGGATGACATGCTTTTCTACGTGCGCAGGAAGCGAGCCTACCCAGGCAATGACAGCAGTGTCGATGGGAGGAAGGTGGGTGACCCCCCAAGCCCCACCCCCAACTGTGCCCTGAACATCCTGTAGGGTCTACTTCTCTTTCTACGTATTCATGTGTAGCTGAAGGGATACTGAGTACCCAGCATGTTTGAGGGACCCAGGAGATGGTTACCAGTGGCTTACTTGTGGGTTTGTTGAATTGTTTTTGCCATAACACTAAAATGCAGTTAATTTTATCTTTGAGGAAACTGAGGCTCAGGGTCCAGCTGGCCAGCCTCTTACAGTGAGTGAGTGAAAGGAAGTACAGGGCTTTGAGTCCCAAGTCTAGGGCACGTCCCAGAGTGGGTAGGGCGGCAGCTGGATGGTAGTGATGGTGATGATGGATGGTAGTGATGGTGATGATGTCCTCCTTCTCTGACTCGGCCCTCACTGTAAACTAGGGGGATCACTCAGGGCGGTCCTAGGTCTCCTGAACTCCCAGCAACTGGGCAAATTGATGAGGAAACGGCTTAGAGAGAAGTGACTCACCCAGGGCATTTCATCTTCTAAGTGAGGCAGTGTGCATGAGTTCTTGAGATACATTTTGCATGCTTCCTTCTCTTTTCAGAATTCTTAGTGGTTTATAGAATGTTTAAGCCATCCACATGTTAGGCATGGGAATGATCTGTTTGCCTTTAAGGATAAATAGTGCTCAGGCTTTGGCCTGGTCTGGGACTAATAGCCTATCTGCTTCCATGCTCCTTGTGACTTGGGCACTGTGGTTTCTTAGTTACAGCTCACACACTTGAGTGTGGGGAGCTCTTTCCTGTCACATGCCTGAACATCTACAGGACTCGTTTGCTGTGAGTGAACACACCTGGGAGCTTGCTGCAAAGGAGGCCTTTGGTGGCTTTCTTGCCAGGCTGGTGTGGAAGGGACCTGCAGAAGCCCATGAACCACTGACCAAAGAGTTAGACAAGCCAGGGGAGTGAAGAGTCTGGAGACGTGGGTATTGCTGCAGACTGGACTAGGGCCCAGGAATGGCAGGTAGGTGGAGCAGGAGATGCTCTGTGGAAGAATTAAAGCTGAGATCCAATTTGTGGGTTCATCTGGCACTTGTGGGTAATGGTACCAATGAGGTAGGAACTTTCTCAGTAGGGGGCCAGCCCTGGGCTCCTTAGTCCTGCCCAATACTGCCATTAGAGTCCAGCTTTCTCCCCTTGATCAGTGTTACAGCTGTGGCCTGGAACCAGACATCTCTGGGACTTGGAACAGATAGTCCCATTGGATACATGTGAGGCTGGGATGTTTGGGGTTGATGTGACCACAGAGATGCCCTTGGCAGGAAGGGACAGGTGCTAGGGAGCCCCTGCGTGCTGGTGACCCAGCACCAGTGCACCCTGGATGTAGGCGCTGCTTTCACCCAAGGTTTACTTTGGGATGAAGACCCTTGGAGAAGCAGGACTGTGAACCTCACCTCTGGCTCCCGCCACTCCAGCCTGTTGTCTCTGAGGACAGGCACACGTGAGGCACTGGCTTTCTTTTGGGTGGATCCTACATGGTGGTTCTGGGAAAGGTCACTGGGACGCAAGGCCAGTACACTCAACAATGTGTACTGTTGATGGGCCAGATTGAGAGGAAAGAGGGATGGTTAGTTGATGGCATTTGGGTGGAAGAGAAGTAAGGTAAGAGTTCTTGGGAGAAGCAGCCCTGGGCAAAAGATGACGAAGTCTACAGCAGGAGGGTCCCTAGGGTTGTGCTGAGACACTCTTGAAGATTTAGAGGTATTGAGGTCAGTGGAGGTAGCCTGACTTTAACAGGAATGCTGAGCAAAAGTGAGCCACATGGAAACGGCACTGATAACACAGAAATGACTCAGGCTGCCACTCTTTGGGAAGTCCTAAGTGAACTGACATCTGTATACAGGATTGTAGGGAAGCTGTTGTTGACTGAAGACGTATCTTTCTTTTTTCTTTTCGAGACAGGGTTTCTCTGTGGCTTTGGAGGCTGTCCTGGAACTAGCTCTTGTAGACCAGGCTGGTCTTAAACTCATAGAGATGCACCTGCCTCTGCCTCCCAAGTGCTGGGATTAAAGGTGTGCGCCACCACCGCCCGGTGACTGAAGATAAATCTTAGGGCAGGTATAGTACCTGATTGGTAGGTGAGGGGTGCCAAGCACATTTGACCCATGCTGCAATGTAACTTAGTGTATGACAGTGTGTGACACAGATATGTGCAGGGAGAAAGGAAAGTCACCAAATGTCAGTGGAGTGAGACCAAGAATAGCCATAGTCTTGCTGCTCAGATGGGTGTTGGGAAGTATGCTCCCCCCCCATACATTCTCTTTGTGCTTGGTTGGCCTCCTGCACCTCTGCATGGTGGAACTGCAGAGGGATGACTGGTGGTGTCTGGTATAGGGTTTGGAGATCAAGGTCAGGCAAGGCTCAAGTTCACCCAGATTAGACATCTTTTCCAGACTGACAGCCTGCAGTGTGTTCCGTAAGGGGCAGGGTGTGGGTACACTGGGGAACCCCAGCCTACCAAGCAACAGAAATCAGGGCTGCAGATATGTGGACACTAGCGCCTGCGCACTGGGATTATTCTGCGGCAAGCACTACAATGCCCTCCCACCCTTTCCCATCCTGCTGGTACTGGTTGTCATGGCAACCAACGAGGCTCCCTGCCTGCCTGAGGAGGGTGGGTGGGCAGAGACAGAGCTGCCGTGTGGGTAGGTGCTGGAGTTCTCACATCCTGCTGCAGGATTACTTTGGGGATCGGAACCTGGTTTCCTAATGTGCCCTGGATGTTCTGCAGTCTTGTTACGCCACCCCTGAACAAAACACTCCCCGTTCTCAGCAACCCATTTTGTCTTTGGCATTGATGACCATTGGCATCTGTTTGTGTCCTTGTCTATGCCAGTGGCTTCCTATTGACACTCTCAGCAGTCCTGGGGTAGAGACTATCCCAAACCTACTTGAGAACCAGAGGTCAGGAGCATTGAGGGTGTTTCTCTGGTCCCACAGCATCCAATCTTGCATTTTCTCTTTTGGTAGCTTTTCGTGTGTGTGTGTGTGTGTGTGTGTGTGTGTGTGTGTGTGTGTGTGTGTGTGAGAGAGAGAGAGAGATAGAGAGAGAGAGAGAGAGAGAGGAGAGAGAGAGAAAGGAGAGAGAGAGAAGGAGGGAGGGAGGGAGGGTGGAAAAGGGGGGAGAGAGAGTCAGGATCTCACTATGTAGCTTTGTCTGGCCTAGAACTCTATGTGGACCAGGCAGGTCTCAAACTCAGAGTTTGCCTGCCTCCTGAGTCCTAGGATTAAAGGCGGGTGCCACTACATCCAGCTGGTCGTTTTTCTTGATTGTAATGTACATGCAAGGGTGTCCAGGTTGATGGTCTTGTGTGTGTGTGTGTGTGTGTGTGTGTGTGTGTGTGTGTGTGTGTGTGTACTGGGGTCACCAGCCTTCAAGATCCAGAGACCCAGCATGACTAGTATGTGCAAGGAGCCTTAGCCACCAGCAGCTGCCTCCTGCCCTGGGCTCAGCTGGACTTCTGCAGCTTAGGTGGTCCATCCCCTAAGTGCTGCAGTGTGTCTGTCCTCTGGCTACTTCTCAGTTGTTTACTTGGGAGCATGCATGTTGACCCAGGTAGCTGTGATTTGTCAGTCTGGTTGCTGGGTGTTGTTGCTGGGGTTCCCACCACCCCCTGCCCTTCTGTGGGTGGGTGTCTGAGCTGTTCCCTGTGCGTTTTAGTGACACATGGAGCTACCCCTTCCACTAGCCTGGTGACCTGCCACAGGAGTGCCATTGTGCTATAGGTGTTCCCCACACTGGTTCCCCAGCCTTTGTTGAGCCAACAGCAGTTAAGCACCTACCAGTGTGGGTTCACCTGCAGGAGAGCAAACAAGATGAATGCTTAGCATGGAGCAACTAAGCAGGGCAATGGAGTGAGACCAAGGCAGGCGGTTGGTGGCTCCCAGCTTGGAGTCTGGGGGATTCCCACAGCCACACAGACCATGGGAGGTAGTAATTCCACTCCTGTGGCACATCCTGTTGCATTGAGGAACCTCTGTGTGGATCCCAGATCTGCCCCAGAGGTCCTGTAGGTGGCATCAGCAGGAGGTGACTGTTGCCTTCTTGGAGATGATCATGTAGGAGCCCTCCTGGGCCTAGTTAGGACCCTGGGCTCAGGACCCCTACCAGGACAGGTTGCTTTCAAATCTGCTTTTGATTCCTTATGCCTCTCCTGCCTGGAGTAGGAGTAGATGGGGCTCTGCTCTCTCTTTGTTGAGTATGTGGTATGTGATCTGTAGCCTGTTTGATCCTCATCAGTTACAGTGGGATTAATGATTCCTTTCTTGCAGATAAGAAGGTAATAATTTGTATCTGCTACCCACTGCGAGCCCAGTAGATGTTACTGCCATTGGGAACTTAGGAAATATGATGTCTTAATTATCACAACTTGGAGAGGGAAATGCTTTTTCTATTGTACAAATTGGAAAACTGGGGCTGCAAAGGAAGTAGAGCTGGGCACTGGGGGTGGGGGTCTTTTTATGTTACCACCTGCCTGGTACAGCAGTCAGGGAGCAGAAGTCTCACTCTGACCTGTGCCACAGGCTGAGGCTGAGCCTGAGGTGGAGGTGGAAGTGTATCGGAGAGACTCTAAGAAGCTTCCAGGCCTGGGAGACCCTGACATTGACTGGGAAGAGAGCGTCTGCCTGAACCTCATCCTACAGAAGGTATGGGGTGGGTGGTGATGGCTACTTGTGGGTCTGTGGGAAGGTGACCCCCCCCATGCACACTTCGTTCTCTTCTAGCTGGACTATATGGTGACCTGTGCTGTGTGCACACGTGCCGATGGAGGTGACATCCACATTCATCGGAAGAAATCTCAGGTGAGCCCCTATCTCCCACTAGCTGTTCAGGCTCTCTAGATAACTGTTGCCTGTTCTAGAAAGGCATCTCCCCCTCCACTTTCCCTCCCCGAAGTGAGGGACTGACTCCAGGGTCGTATGCATGCACCCATGACTCTGAGCAGCATGGCCTCTTGGCCTTTATCTGAGGTCTCTTTTCCATCCAGGCCAGCATCTCAGCCCTTGTGCTTCCTTTTTAGCAAGTGTTTGCATCCCCCAGCAAACACCCCATGGACAGCAAAGGAGAAGAATCCAAGATGAGCTACCCCAACATCTTCTTCATGATTGACAGCTTCGAGGAGGTGAGGGCTCACCGTTGCCACAGTCCCCTTCCTTTCCTCTTGGATGATGGGAGTGTCAGGCTGAGGACCTGCAAAGCTTCCCAGGAGACATGGGCACCAGGAGCAGGGAAAGGTCCTGATGACAGCCAGTGGGGCTCCCCTCTTCACAGTGATTGGCTAGCCAAGTGCATATGCCCTGCTCTAGGCTTGGCTTATTCATCTATAAAGTGAGTGTCATGACCTTGGGACCTACTAAGGTATCAGGGTTGAGGACCAGAGGACTTCTGAGTCGGAGTGTGGATCATAGATGCTTAGAGTAAGTGCTGCCTGACCAGAAGGAGTTACCATTTGCTGTGAATGAGTGCCTCCCCCCTGCCCAGGGTGCTATGGCTAAGCCTTTGTTTCAAGATTGGTAAAATGTGCTCCAGATACATTAACTCACCAATACCAGGAGGAGTGGAGAACCCACCCACCCCATACCTTCTGTAGGATGAGGTTCAGGCAGACGCTCTCTTCCCAGTCAATGTCAGGGTCTCCCAGGCCTGGAAGCTTCTTAGAGTCTCTCCGATACACTTCCACCTCCACCTCAGGCTGCCATTCCACTTCCTGTTCTGCTCATCTGCCAAGGCTAATGTTAGAGAGAGAGAGAGAGAGAGAGAGAGAGAGAGAGAGAGAGAGAGAGTGTGTGTGTGTGTGTGTACATGTCTGTGCATGTATGTATGTACTTCTGCTTGCCCAGAGACAGCCATGGTTCTTGGAAGTCCCATGAATGTGGGCATAGCTTTCAGGCCCCTGTGGGCTCTGATGGTATCTGAAAATGCCTGAGGCTCAAGAAGTTGATGTGGTCCCCCTGGGCTCACACTTGGACATGTGTTTGCCCTGAGTCTCTCCTCGAAGCTTGCATCTGGATGTCAGATATTAGGAACAGCAGCTCAGAAATGTGGCAGGGTGTGGTCACACAGCCCATGTCCAGGTGTTGTTATCCCAAGAAGGCAGTCACAATTAGTCACACTAGCTGGGACAGCCAAGCTCAGGGTACAGTGGGCTGGACCGGGCTGTGATGAAGGGGTCTCCAAGTGTCCCTGTAGTCCTTGTAACTTTAACTCAGCATTAGAAAGTCAGATGAGGGTCTGGCTTATGGCTCAGCTTGGAGTGTGATGTGTTCCCACTGTGGCAGAGGTTAGAGGTGGGATGGTGGACAGTGGGTGGCTGAGGACAAGTAGTTTGGCCTCTTCTCAGCATCCTCATCTGTAAAATGGCATTTCCTTTTTCTCTGTTCTCTTTCTTCCTGCCTCCCCCTCAGTCCCCTTCCTCCTCTTTTCTTCCCCCCATTTCTCTGTCTTGAGACACATTGCCCCTGTCAACCCCAGGCCAAGCTCAAAACCTTGATCCTCCTGCCTCAGCCTCTCTAGTGCTAAGATTACCGGTTGCCTCGTACTTGGTGATTTCAGCAGCCCTCCCGGCAACCAGGTCAGGGTATGGTGTGGGTGGTGGCACCAGTATTTGACATCTCCATCTCTTCCTCCCCGCCCTCAGGTGTTCAGTGACATGACTGTAGGGGAAGGAGAGATGGTCTGTGTTGAGCTGGTGGCCAGTGACAAAACCAACACGTTCCAGGGTGTCATCTTTCAGGGCTCCATCCGTTACGAGGCTCTCAAGAAGGTGTATGACAACCGCGTGAGTGCAAGACTGCCTAGGGGTGTGCATCCTGGCCCTTTGTCCCCACCCCCACCCCCCACCCCCGCATTGCTGAGACCACTCCACATCAGGGCACCTGCTACACTTCTAGCCTCTCCTGGGGCCCACAATCTCCCTTACAGTCTTACATCCGAGTCCACCTGTGTCCATCTGAGGTGCAGATAGGGACTACTTCCTCCCTCTCATGTCCCTGTGAGGTGCACTGGCTCTCCCTTACTGTTGGTAAGGGTTACTTACCCCAGTACTGGGGACACTCCCAAGACTAACCCCTGACTAATACAGCAAGGAAAGGAGTTCAGATGAACAGGCTAGTTTCCTGCAGCTGGTGCTATCTGGCCTGAGGTGGAATTAAACCTGGGGTTAAGACCCTGGCCAGTATTACGGATGTTCAGGACAGTGAGAACAGCCTTGGCCAGGGATCTGGAACACACACCATACTAGACTGGCTTCCCTGTGGCCCAGACTCCCTCAAGATGGCCTCAGAGGTGGTAATACTGACTGCGGTGTTCAGAGAGAGAGAGACAGAGAAGAGAGAAAAGAGAGAGGGCCTGCTGTGGAGCCAATCCCATGCTGCTGACAGAGGCCGTGTCCCACCTACCACAGGTGAGTGTGGCGGCTCGAATGGCCCAGAAGATGTCATTTGGCTTCTACAAGTACAACAACATGGAGTTTGTGCGCATGAAGGGGCCTCAAGGCAAGGGCCATGCTGAGATGGCAGTCAGCCGTGTGTCTACTGGTGACACGTCCCCCTGTGGGACTGAAGAAGACTCCAGCCCAGCTTCGCCCATGCATGAGAGGGTAAGCGCTGCACGGCCCGGGGAGGGACCTCCTGTTGTCCTTTGTATTCACTTCCCATGGCTCCCCGGATGTCACCAGCTGACCTCCATGGCTGATGAGGAAGCTGAGGCTCTTAGATGCCAGGTTCCTTGCTTGAGGTCACCCAGGAGGTTCATACCCAGGCTAACTCTGATTCCCTGAACTGCTCTGCCCCAAGGCTGAGTCCCTGGGATGGGGAACAGAAGAAGCGGAATAGGAGTTGGGCCTGGTGCCTGGGCATGCTCAGCAGCTGTGGCCACATAAGCCCTTCTGCAGTGAGCCAATGGGATGAGGGATAGCTGAGCCCAGGTTGTCTGTCCCACAAGGACAGCCAGGGAGCACAAGGCTCACTCTGGGCCTGGTCATTTGTTTAGGGTATTCTGTCTGTTAGCAGTATCCCTGAGCAGGGGGGAAGTGTTCTGTGTGGGCTGCTGCCCCCGCCACAGCTCTGAGGACTCAGCACAGGGCTCTCTCAGCCCTTAGTGAAGAGCTGATGTCAGTGGCCATGCAGAGACTATACCCCAGGCTCAGGTTTGAGAAAGGCTCTGCCCGTGGAGTCAGTGTTTTGATGTCACTCAGACCCTTGTCCAAGAGACCCTCGAGCTGCATTCTGGGTTCCGCTGCTCAAGCGATCTTGGATGGGTCCCTTCCTTCCCTAAGCTGTTTCTCATTGAGAAGTGAGATGTGAGCCTGCTTCCCCAGGTGTGGGGTTTCTCATGGCAGGCACCACTCACGGCTCATGGCTTGCATGGGGCTTGGCCCTGTGAAGTGACCCACGTGGCAGCCATGGTGGTCACTGTCTGCAGCTGAGGAGAGGTGATTTTCAAGAATGGACAGTGCCTGACCAGCTGCTGCTCGTGTTAGTTCCTGGGTGCCTCCTTTTCTTTCTTTTGGAATCTTCTATAATCCGTGTGTTTTGTAAGCCAAACAAAACCAAGAAATCCTGGGATTCTGTAAAGTGTTGAGCACCTCAGACATGGGCCCTCTCAGTTTTTGAATGGAGGTAGCTTGGATTCTGAGCTCCCAGGTAACAGGCTGATTCTGCCCAGTTCTGTGTTGCACTTGGACGCTGAAAGGTGTATGTGTGCTCGGAGGTGTGCAGATGTGGCCCCCAGCTGGGTAACACTGGGTGCTGTTTGCTGAGTGCCCACAGATGAGTCAATAGACCCACCCAAGCCTCGGTTGTCCCACCCATCAAATGGGCTTGGCCATGAGGGATGAAATGGCCCTTAGCAATGCCCTTCATAGGGAGGTGTGGAGCCCTGGGGAGGAGTCGTGAGGTCACATAGGGTTCAGCGCCACTGCCCATGTACACACTGTTGCTTGTCTTCTTGTCCTGAGGGGTCACTTGTAACCAGTGTACAAGAAATGCAGACTGTGTATTGTGGTTTCTGGTATTTGTTTTTTTTTATCTTTTAAAACCTTCCCTGACTTGAGGGAGGACCGTCTGGAGCCCAGCAGCCGCCGGGACTTTGGTGGATGTCGGAGCTATGACGGGGAGGCCGATGGGGCCCCGAAGTCTCTGTCCCAGCTCATCTTGCTGCTCCGATTCTTGTTTGCATGGGGAGGAGGGAGGGGATGGGCCAAGTTCCCTGTGCCTGGAACGCCCTTCCCCCCCTTCTTCACCTGGCGAACTCCTACTCGTCCTTCAAGACCCAGCTCACGCGGCACCTCCTCCAGGAAGCCTACTCTGATTTCACAGGCTGTCTGTCCCTTCTTCCACTGTCCCTTCCATGTCCTGTGCTTCCCCTCCTCTGTCTCAGCAACCAGCATGCAGTCTGTGGTTGTCACTTGAGTCTGTCACCCCCAGCAGACTGTGAGCTCCTTGAGGGCAGGGGATCTATGTCTTATGCCTGTCTGTGCCAACCTCACCCCCAAGTGAGTGTGGAGAATGTTGGTGGCTGGGACTGAATGTGCTTGGAAGGGAGGAAAGGAGACGTCGGGCAGAGAGCTGCTCAGCCTGAGCACTTGTGAAAGGGGCTGGGCGCAAGAGGGAAGGGCCCCAAGGGGTGACCTAGGGTGTAGTCCTAGTGGCTTTAGGCAGGTCATGGTGGCCATTTGTGTGCCTTATCTCCTCTTATGTGAAAAGGGCATCACTAGCTGATGTGTTGGGACATGGTTGCTGTGACACGGCAGTGCTTAAACCACACCCAGCAGCCTGTCACCTGGCATCTGAACAGCCCCTCTTTTGTGTTGAGACGTGGAAGAGAGGTCCCTCTGGCAGTTTTGGTGGCATCCTTAGGCAGGACTAGCTGCTGTGTGTGTGGCAAGCTCCCAGATTGCCCTCAGGCTAGGTTCAGGGTCAGCAACTATAACTACAGCCCCTGCTGGGGCTGGCTTTGATCTGAGTGGCTTTGGGGCCTCATAGCAGGGTCTGCTGATGCTACACATGTGACTTGGACTCTTTGTTGCCAGGTGACCTCCTTTAGCACCCCGCCCACCCCGGAGCGAAACAACCGGCCCTCCTTCTTCTCCCCATCCCTCAAGAGGAAGGTGCCTCGGAACCGCATTGCAGAGATGAAGAAGTCACACTCGGCCAATGACAGTGAAGAGTTCTTCCGAGAGGACGACAGTGGAGGTGACGGACCTCACCCTTTATCCTGTAGATGAATGGTCACTGCTCTGACTTGTGTTCACTCCTCTTTTCGGTCATTTGTCCATGTGACCACTTGTCCTTGCATGCACTCACCTATGTAGTCATCCATGTTGTCACTCCCTCACCCAGTGTCAATTACAGAGCTGTGTCAGGTGGAGTGCTGACCCCGGGGCAGAGAGTGTGAGGGGCTGCCAGTTTCCATAAGCCATAGATGGGGGGGGGGGGTTCTGCCTCCGTGAGCCCTGTTTTCAGTGTCCATCTCCCCACCCCATTCAGAGGATCTGGAGCTTTCTGCTGACCTGGGTGCTCCTTAAGGACTCTTCCTCCTCTGCTTCTTGGGCCAGCTTTCCTTATTCTAGAACCTTCTGTCCTGGGTGAACCTCAGGGTTTCTCTGTTACCTCTGTTCCCTGGTCTCCCGTGAGTCAGAGATCCTTCCCTGTGGCTCCAGCAATGACCTTCTGGTGTCTGCCCAGATGTCCCTAGAACCCTTGGTCCCACCCACTCATCTGTTCTTCGTACACAAGCCCCTCCCCGGTGGTTAGTCTCTGCCAGTGAGCTGTGCAGGACTCCTCAGTCTTGGACCAGGAACCTTGGGGCTTGGTGGGTAAACTGCATGCTCCATCAGTTCTGTGGAAAGTGGGGTTCAGAAAACAGGAGTGACCCTCAGACCTGGGTTGGGAGTTTCTGAGGGAAGGTCCAACATACCTCAGCATCTCTCACGAGCTGGTACCATCCCAGTTCCGTGTTATGTCAAGTGGCTGGAAGAAGGCAGTCTTTACAGTAGTGAACCCTGGATGCTTTCCAGGCCAGGCCCATCGAGAGGTGGGCCCTGGCAGACAGGGCAGTGTGAGGGCCTGGAAGCAGGGCTTTGGGGGTGTGGACATTGGTAGGGAGCATTTGTGAGTGTGGCATCTGCCTAGAGGGGCAGATGTCTTGTTGCCCCTCCCCCACGCTCCCTGGCCCACAGGATGCTGACCTGCCCTTCTTCCCTGCAGCCGACCTGCACAATGCCACCAACCTGCGGTCTCGCTCCCTGTCTGGCACAGGACGGTCCCTGGTTGGGTCCTGGCTGAAGCTGAACAGAGCTGACGGAAACTTCCTTCTCTATGCACACTTGACCTATGTCACCTTGCCACTGCATCGGATCTTAACAGGTACATGAAGTCAGAGACCTTCAGGGCCTCTCTGTGAAGGCTTTAATGGGCTATAGTTTCCATAAGCCAGTGGCTTCCCACCATGTTTCCCTCATGTCCTCACCGGCCCCTTTGAGTGGTTGCAGGTGGGAGTCTCATTCCTCTTGGCCTCTGCATCTACACTTTTCCATTGCTGGTGTGGGAGGGCAGAGTGATGATGTCTGTAGCCTGTGAGGCCTGATCAGAAATGGTGGATATGTATGGCAGCTGTGGCTCCCTCCCAAGAGTGTCCTTACCTGCTTGCTCCCTCCTGTCACCCTAGACATCCTGGAAGTTCGACAGAAACCCATCTTGATGACCTAGTGTGTGGAGCCTGCACAGAGCCCCGGCCCTGCCTGGCCCTGGAATGCTGCCAAGTGCCTACCTGTCACCGCCACGGGGGTCTTCTGTGACAAGCCAGTGCCGGAGCTACAGCCAGGCAGGGCCACTCGACTCCTGGGGCCAGGGCCGACTCCATGAACACCAGCCCAAACTGAAGTGCCTCGTCCTCTTCCCTTGCTGGCTCTGCTCCCACCCTGTCCCGCACTCGGCCCCCTCAGCCCATCTCTGGAGAGCCTTCTGCTCCCAAAGAGGGCCAAAGCCACCAAGAGGTCATAGAGAGTGTGAGGGGCTGCCAGCTTCCAGAATGTTCTTAGACCTCCTGACCTCCACTCCCATCCCCCTGCTGGGGCTCTGTGCCAGGCTACTGTCCACACATCCTATACAAAGCCAGTTGAAGATTTTGTAATGCAGTACTGACGAACTTCAGCTCATGAGTCAGTCCTGACTTGTTCTCCCATAGTTACTACTTGTTGCAGTGGGTTCCAGCTGCGAGTCAGGGGATATGAACTGTTTGTCGGCTGGGAATACCTCGCCCCATGCCCAGCTCAGAATGGGTGTCAGACTCCAGCTGGGCAGACAGGCCCTGATCCCCCAGAATGGCCTTTGCTTCCATCCAAAGAACACCGCCAACACACACCTCCAACCCGAGATGTCCTGTGTCAGTCTCGGCTGGAGGGACGCAGAATTCAGTTGTGAAGGAATTGGGAGGGAATGTCTGATGGGGGCCGGGGTTGAAATCCCAGGAAGGTTTTAGGCAGAACCACCCTGAGGCCAGAGCTCAGAGTGAGGCTGGTGCTGTCCCCTCTGCCCCCATGCTTTGGTTAGCATGCTGGTCTTGTCCTCAGCCTGGCTTCCTAGGCAGAGAGCAGACTAGGCTGCTTGTGAGCCCACATTGTCCTTGGTGGGTGCAGGTGACCAGGGGTCACCAGCCCAAGGCTCACTCTGGCAGTGTGCTCTAGCTGAGACCTCCTCTACCCAACTGGAATAAACTGGAAGCTGGGCCTCCTGTTGCTGCTGGGTTTAGTGTCCCAGATTCTGTGTATGCAGAGCTCGGCTCCTCTGGGCGCAGGAGCATGGCTCCATTCCTTGGTCTCTGGGAGTGGGGACTACTTTGGGGCTTTCTCTAGATTTTGTATGTTGTTATTAAAAGCGAGCTATTGCATTTCATTCTGCCTCAGTTTGCCCACCTGTAAAATGGGGCTGATACCACCTACCTCACTGAAGTCTCCAGGGTTAACACGCATGGCTGGGTCAGGGCTTGACCACCTGCCATTCTGCATAGCTCAGTCTGGGTCTTAGGAGTGGGTGTTAGGCGGCCAGGAAGCTCGCCTCTCCTGCCTGCTCTGAAATAACTCCTTCCAAAGGGACGAACAGTGGATAAGTTTAGACACTGAAGTTCTGGAGCCTGGGTCTATGTTCTAATCTAACCATTGAAGCAGACTCAAATCTTGCCCCAGAACTCCAGAGTACCTCGGGCCTATTGCTATGGCCCTGCAGACCAGGATAGCCATTCCTCCTGCAGGGAAGGGTGTGAATGCTGGCCCTGCAGTCCAGGATAGCCATTCCTCCTGCAGGGGTGTGAATGTTGCCCCCATGTTTGTTTCTAGGGAGGGCACAGCATCCTGTCACTTCAGGACCCTAGCCATTCTGGGGTCTGAACACTCTGGACTTGATATCTTGTGGGGAATACAGCCAGTGTGTCTTCTGCGGAAGACTGAGGCAGTCCTAGACCCAAAGCAATTCCATGGCTTCTCTTTTCTGGGGGTTCCATCCCCCAGAGCTCAGCCATGCTCTCCTGGGCAAGGCTGGCTTCTCTAAGCCTGGGTTACAAGTGCTTCCCAGGCTGTAGAAGGTACAGAGTCTATGTCATGCATCTTGGCTCTATGTGGCACATGGAAATAACTGATATCCGCAGGCCCGTTTCCAATGCTTAGGTACCTTCAATCCTTTTGTAGAGGAGGAAAGCACTCCAGAGAGGCTGAGTGAACTCAGAAATGAACCATGAGGAACAGTAGAAGGAGGCAAGCTTGTTCTGAGCCCCAGTCTACAGTCTGAACCACACGCTGTCTGACCAGACATTTGGTCAACCTTCCACTTTCTCCCAAGGGCACTTTTGAGTTCCAAACATGTTCAAAAGCTCTTGAGAACCTGACTAGAATTCTGATATTTACTTTTTCAAATAGCTGACATTGGAGGGACACACATGGTGGCACATGTCTGCAAATCTCAGTACTGAGGCTGAGGCAGGACAGAGTTCCTGGCCAGCCCAGATTACATAGCAAGACCCTGTCTCAAAGTCTGAGAGTGACAAGTGACAGAGCAGCACCCAGAATCTTGGGGTTGACAGTTTGGCTTCTGAGGCTATCTTTAATTTTTCTGGGAACACGCCTGTCCTCATACAACACAGTGACACATACAACTCGAACTGGAGTGCAGTTGTTTTAAAAGAAACCTTGGTGTCAGTCTTTAGGGCATCAGGAAGAAAGCACTATTTGCTTTGTGCTCTTTCAAGGAGGCATCCCTGTTTCTTCAGGTGGTGTCTGCTTTACCTCCCGGGGCTGCCTACATAAAGGCAACCCAGGCTCACTCCCACTCCAAAAGATTTTTAAAACACAGGCAAAAAAGAAATAAGCTGGGTGTGGTGATGCACGCCTTTAATCCCAGCACTTGGGAGGCAGAAGCAGGTGGATCTCTGTGAGTTCGAGGCCAAGCTGGTCTAGAGTGCGCTCAGGACAGCTGGAGCTACATAGTGAGACCCTATCTCAAACAAAACAAAAAAATGTCTTTATTAAAAAACATCCCAGCCCCTGTGTAGTTGGTCTAGTCTTAATTTAAACTATAAAAATGGATTTTTTTTTGACTGTCTTTAGTGGTTTTAAGTTTTTGGTCAAAACTCTGTATTGCGTTTTGATGATTTAGGTCCTGTCTATTTTTCAGTCAGCTGTCCTTTGCAGCTTTAAAATTCAAGAATCTTGATAGCACATGGCTTCTCTGGTCAGACTCTCTCTCACCTCTGCATCATTACACAGGACTGACAGTTTGGCTTGGACATAGCCACCCTAAAAAGTAAATATAACACCCAAAAGGACTATGGGCTCTAAGAGACACGGGATGCTTCACAGCAGTTGCTGGCCCTGGCGTGTGTACATCATCTGGGTGGACCTGCAGACCAAGTGTAAAGATCTTGCAAGAAGTAGCCTTTTGGGGCATCAGCAATGGCCCTTCCAGGGATTAGACAGAGTACCTCCCTGCCCTTCTAGGCGAGGTGTGGTAGTACCCAAAAGGCCTTCATTGATGAGATACTGACATGAGCCTTCAGGCCTCCACTGGCCACTGCTTGCAACATCACACCAAGCTAAGTGACTTGACAGCTCGTGGCTGGGGAGGTATCTGAGTTCTGTACTGGGTAAATCCTCTGTGGAGGAAGCCATGACCTGCTGACAGTTTGTGTTTATCCAAGGCAATTTCAGACCATGAGCTGTCAGTGGTTTTTTGTTTTGTGTGTTGTTTTTGTGACAGGGTCTATGTAGCCCAGGCTGGCTCCAAACTTTGTATATCGGAAAATGACCCCGAGCTGACTAATGAACCTTCTGCCTCCACCTCCATGTGCTGGGATTATGGGCTTACACCACTGTGCCTGGTTGCTTTGTGCCACTGGGCAAGCACTCTTATCAGCCCCTCGGTCCTTTCTTACCTTCTTTTGACTTCAGCCCCTTACTTTGTAGGACAGGAAACATAGATGCAAATAGCAATCTTTCCTCTTCCAAAATTATTGTATGAGTAATTACACCTACAGAAAATGTTGAGTGGTTTTTGTTTTTTGTTACTTTAAAACTTGATATTTCTACAAAAACATTTCAACAAAGACATGAGTACATTGAACATGTTTGTGTGAGCGGCTTTCCCATGGAACACCCTCATCCAACAGAAAGCCTTTGTGGTGGCTTGTTGACTTTGCTTTATGATTTCATGGTTCTTTGAAATGCTGCTTTACATTTTAGAGACATTTCTGAGTTTTCTTAGAGGTGCTCCCGACCTGTACGGGTTTTTGTTTTGTTTTGTTTTGTTTGTTTTTCGAAACAGGGTTTCTCTGTGTAGCTTTGGAGCCTATCCTGGCACTCACTCTGGAGACCAGGCTGGCCTTGAACTCAGGCCTGAGTGCTGGGATTAAAGGCATGCACCACCAACGCCCGGCTGTACCTGTTTCTTTTAATAATACACATTTCAGGTTAATACAGACGCTACAGCAGGTCAAGGGAATGGCCCTGACTTTGCTGTAAGCTTTGCCACAAGATAGTGTTCTGAAATGGTTCCCACGGGGTTGATCATTCACTGGCTGTCTGCTGGTCTGTGAAGACCCTATGAGGGGGACAGTGACCATCCTGGCCAGAGGTGTAGGTGTTTCCAAAGCTGATCACATGATGCCTTTGGGCTGTTCTGTGTTCCCATGAAAATCCACTCTGGCAGTGTGTGGACTGAAATCTCCCAAGCTTTTCTGAGAGAATCCCTTAAAAGCCCTTACAGTAGTGGGAAGATGGCTGGAACAGAAGTTGGAAACCAAAGTGGGAGTTTAGGGAAGATCCCAGAAGGCATCTTACTGTCCCTGTCGCCTACTCATCTCTGTGACTGTGGGCTGCTGAGCAGGCACCTGTAATCATCACAGGTTGAAATCATCACAGGTTGAAAGTATCACAGCCATCTTTCATGCAAAATGACTATGTCACAAGGAATTGGGCCTAATAGACTATATACATTGGAGTTAGGAACTGCAGTGGAGAGGCAGAGGACAGGGGTCTAAGAGGACACAGTAAGGAGTCAGCTACTACCCTAGAAACACCAGATCACTTTTCTGAACTGGTACTTCCAACCACAAGGTGGTGGGAAGGAGGTGTTGGCTTAGAAGTTAACAGGTATCACGCCTCCTTGCTATCCACATTGACCCCAGGATAGTCTGGAGTCTGTCCTGGATGCTGTCCCAGATGCTGTGGGAAGGCAGTTCTGCTGTTTAGGTCTTTTGTCCTGACCCATACCTTTTAGGAGCAGCTGTCAGCCCAAGCTTGGAAGAAAATGTTCCCTGAAAAGGAAAATCTTCCAGAATGAATGGAGAAGAAAGCATTATATAAAATAATGCAGTCCTTGTAGCTCATTGTATATACCCATGTCACCTGGAGACATCGGACTCTGTGCTTGTTAAAAGTGACAGGAAGTGGGAATCTTGAGGAAGGGAAAGCTTGCTTGGGGGATGGGTGGTAAAAGAAAGGGTCCTGCTCTTAGTGTCACTCACTTGCCTCCTACAGCCTCATGTAAGCCAATGGGCTATCACTTTTCTCTATGTGGATGGCTCTTTCACTTTGGAATCTGACTTTAATAAAGCAATTAGGTTGCTCAGTTTGAAATAACCATTTTTTTCTGGTGAACTTTGATTATATTGTGAATCACAATTTTACTGAAAAGACTTAAGCCAAGTCCAGAAACAAGTGAAGTCAAGTGATTCAATGGGCACACTAGTCCCTCAGCAAGCCATGTCACCCCAGCTTGTCATAAAACCCAGCGGGCCTGGGGCTTTTCAAAGGGAAAGTAAACCCAATACATCCCTCAGGTTCACTGACAATGAAGTTAGACAAGGTCATGTATAGAAGTTAGCACAATTCCTGAGAATGCTGGTGGTCACTGCCATTTCCTCCTAGGATGTGCTAACAGTTACTTCTTTCATGGCTGTACCTGGAATTCCAAGGAGGGAGCTTGCCAGCCAGTGGTGGTCAAGCACAGCTGTGCACCAGGTCATCTGTTCATATCCAATGGCTGGTAATAGTTGTGTGATTGTACAAAACCCACTAACCAAATCAAATCAAGACTGGGCCTTAATCTGATGTTCTGATTCAGTGGGATTAGGACGGGGACCCCAAAAGCTGTTCTAGAAAGTCTATGGGAACCACTGGCACTGGAAGCCCACACCACATTAGCCAGTCTCCCCAATGGTTCAGGTACAATCTTGCTCTTCAGGAAGCACCTGTCACTTACGGATCTCAGTTCAGAACCCTGGGGACAGCCTTCTGTTACTTTTTTGTTTTTTTCAACCAAGAAACTCCCAATACCTTAGATAATATTGTGTTCCTTAGGAAACTTCAGAATCTGAACACAGCTTCCAACACATCACTGAATGGACTAAAAGCCAGTGTTACTTCTGCAGAAGAAAGCTAGCAGCCGCCAGTCTGAGGCTGGTGACTGCCCAGCACAAGCTGTGCACCCCACTGTAATTCAATGCAGGCCCCTGGTGCTGACCACTACTGCCATGTGCTGCTTTTTCCATTCACCTGCCAAGAATATCACAGAAACAAAACTGTGTCAAACGCTGGTTTTAAACTTTCCATTTATTCACATTTCATGGATTGTTACACTTCCTTACAGGCTCATTCAAAAGCTCACACACACTGAGATTATACTGTCTGACAATTCAAGTATTTTAGCTTTAGGAAACAATTTCCTGATTAATGTAAAGAGCAAATTATTCCATGTGTTAAGAAGTCTTACATCCCCTTTACAACTCTGTCTACGTTAAGGACAGTCCTCAGTCTTGTGATTGCTTTTGGAGAGCACGTGGTGGCCCTGTGCAGAGCGTGGGGCTAGAGCTAGAAGATGCCCTGAAGAGGCAGACAGGTCATTTCCTTACAATCCCACTTCTAGAATGAGACTTGGTGTTAGTGGATAGTCTGCAGCCTCATTTTCAGAAATAGTAATAACAATGAACAAACTGGCAAGAACAGACTCCTTAACCTTCAAGAAAAGGTAGAGGAGGCTGTCAGGGAAAACCCTGACAACAAGGTTTTCCCTCTACGCCACAGCAGGTATTATTTTTTGGCACGCAGCATGTAAAAAATAGGATTTAGAACTGAAACTGTGAAAGAGAAATAAGCCCATCAGCAGTTGGACCTGTCACTAACAGCCACAGCGTGTGTGGTGTGGCTCTCCAAGGAAGACAGTGCAGGGCTGAAACTGTTGACTGGGAATGTGCGAAATCATGAGATACAGTGTGAGAAGGCCCAGGCTCAGCATCTACCTAGACACACCCTGACAACAAAGAACACACACTTCCTCAGACAAATAAAAGAAAGACATACTTTTCAAACCAAAGATAAAAACCTCAGTTCACATTAAACACACAATAGGCAAATTTCTAACATGTTAAAATGTAAATGAAGTTTAAGCCATGGGTTGGAACCAGCTACTAACACAGTTAAGGGAGAACAGAGCCCTCCAGGGGCCTCCCTGTGACAGACTTTCTAGTGATTCACACTCAGGTTAAGTGCAGAGTGCTGAGCTAGCTCCTAAAGCATAAAGACAAGACACACTGAGTTCGGTCACATCCCTCTCCCCTCCCTGTAATTTTCGTTGTGATAGTCTTAGCAGCAAACTTTGCTGGGAATGTTAGGAAAAGGAAAGCTACACCCACTACTTTACAATTAAAATGGGCTGGGACGTTTAGAAGGCAATCCAGTCACGACCTTTTTTGCTTTTACTCTTTTGGTAAATGTTCAAGGCATGGGCAGATGCTCACAGAGCCCCACCACCATAAATAGACAAGTTCCTGAAAGTACCCAAGAGTCTGACTAGTCAGCCTCATGGGCATGCGGCTACACGGTACTGTTCTGAAATGTGATCCCCTCATTTCATCTTTGGAAAGCTGGGCAAACCCAATATGAACAGGTCAGGGCCAGCAGTAACAGAAGCAGCAAGCAACTCACTTGCTAGAAACTAATTCTCAATGTTAAATGGCAAATAAATGCACAGCACCTCCTCAGGTCCACACCCAACAAAGCACAAGCACGCCACTCATGGATATATGCCAAAATGCTGAGCACAGAGCCCTATAACAAAGTGGTAACATTACCATCCCACCTCAACAAAAGTTAACCAGCTTGGGCTCAGGAGGCAGAGGCAGGTAGATCTGAGTTCTCAACCAGCCATGGCTACATAAGTAAAAGTGAACTAGGTTTCACTCCTACCCCCAACATTGCAGTTTTGAGGAAGAACTGTGCCATCATGTTTTGTGATTATGTATGGACTGAGCATACAAGTGTGCACCCCTGGGCACTGACCCTGAGCCTTCAGACAAGATCTGGTCCTAGTGTTGAATGGTTTGATGAGGACTAAGAGTGAAGCTTTAGTCATTCAATCTTTTTTTTTGGGGGGGGGGGTTACTATAGCTCAGGCTGCTTAGCTCTCACTGTCTTCCTGCCTCAGCCTCTCCAGCACTGGCATTGCAGGTGGGAACCATGACCAGCTAGGCATCAGATCTTGCATTTAATTGATGTCTGGTCTTCAGAAAATGAAGTGTTAGTAACCTCACCACTCTGACGTGACATGAATGGCCCATGCAGAACCATGGCTCTCTTCCAAACAGACACACTCAATATCTCATCCTTAAAAAAATAAAAATAAAAATGAGTTTTTCAGATGCCAAGTAACATGCTGCTGTCTGAAGCTACAGACCAAACTGTCGGCTTCCCACTCCCACACTCTTGCTTCTCATGAATGCATGGTTCCTGAGGACTCCATTCAGGCTGTGCCCGTAGGGCTCACCAGGGCAGCAACGGCCATGAGCACACATCCCTTTTCAGCACGGCTTCACTTTTATCTTAAAATAAAGGCTTGTTTGTGGTATAGAAATGATATAAAAAAGCTACCAAATTTGTGCTTCTAAAGTCCATTCTTCCTGACAGCCCCTTCCACATTAACTGAGAGGGTAAAATAAGAGCACCTCCTGGATAAAAATGACAAACCCAGTCTACATCGCCAGCTCCCCCACGAACCACTCATGTCCTTTTCATGAAAAGGCAGTTTTTGGATCAGTCAAGCAGCCCCAGGTCAAAGGCCAGCACCTGCCAAAAGGCTGACGCCCAACAGAGACACCCAACACAAACAATTCAGTGCAGTCACAGTGTGGTGGCATGGTGTTTGGCAGGAGTGCTAGTCATGGGTCAGACAAGCCCACAGGAGGGGAGCAAATGGGTGTCTTCTGGGGTGCCGTGGGACACTGCCATGGGGTCTCCCGAGGCAGGCAGGAAGGCGGAGCCCACACTGCCTGAAGGAGCCTTGGAGAGCTAACTGGTACCCTGATTGCAGTCCATTAAGAATCACTTAGGTTAGTTTACTCAATGAATCAACATTAAAAAATCTTCCCAAATTTTGACTTCAATGTATTTGTTTAGTCCTCAGGAAGGAGAAGAGCTGATACACCCAGAGGTTTTATTGGCCTTAATCTTCCTCATAGAAGTTCCCATTACCTAAAAGTTCTCAGAATGTCACAATAAGAAGAGGAAAGAATGTGACTAAGTTTAGGGTGCAGAGGGGAAGCAGCAATGTGGCAACATTCCTTGGTCAGCCTCAGTGCTCAGGCATCCTTTTTCTGCAGTAAAATCTTGTGTAACTCATCTGCATCCTCACCCGTCTTCACCCGAATCAGCATGGTGGCCGGGACTGTGGGCTGCTTTTCATCCAGTGGGGGATTGGGGACACAGACGATGAGGACATTGTTTTTCCCTGTTCGGGTGCACGGCATATTGGGTGGAATCAGAACATTCAGCAGTATGTTGCCTTTGAGTAAACAAAGGAAAATTAATTATCAAAACAACACATAAAAATATATAAAATAAATATCAAAACTGTAGAATTCTTTAAGAGGCTAAAGAGTCAACATTAAAGCAACTCTCAGTGTGTTAAAGGTTATAGCCACAAAGGCTTTCTTTATGCTGGAGAGGAGCCAGGGGTTGGCAGGCACTAAGGGAGATGTACACACCCCGAAGTCTCCAAGGCGGAGCCTTGTTCAGATTGTTACTGGCTAACCCTGACCTTTACCATTTCTTGGGACTTAAGGGGTCAGCAAAGGACAGTTTTTCTCACCAGACTTCCCCCTAGGCAAGAGTGACATTAGAGTGACACTGTCAAAGTCAAGTCATAGGAAAGAGAACCCTAGAAGTCTTGCAGTGATGCCTGGCAGTCTTCCACTACTGACCACACATCACAGGCCCACTGCTGTCAGAGCTATTCTTTTAATGGACTATTGCAAGGGTTGGCTGGAGTGGGGCAGAGGGGACAGCAGCGTGGTATTCTTGTTCTATAAACAAATGTTCTCTAGGGCTGGAGATGGCCCCATTGCTAAGCATGTAACACAAGGACCTGAATTCAAATCTTCAGAACCCATGTAAAAAATTAGGGACAGCAGTACATTCCTGTAACCCCACCTTAAAGAAGGGGTGGGGTGGGATGTAGGAGTGAGGGCTGTGGCACAAACAAGTGGATCCCTGACTTGCTGGCTGGCCAGCCAGCCAAGCTGATCAATAGCTTCAGGTTTAGTGAGATCCTATTCCAAAAATAAGGTAGAGATCAGCTAAAGAATGAGACCTAATAACCTTGGGCCTCCATGTACCAACTCCCCTCCCACAAAGACCCCCTTAAACTCTGCTCACCAAACCATCCCACATGCACGCTGCTCTTCTGCCACATTCCAACATACGGAAAGAAACCCTTTGCGGTACTTTTTTGTGCAGCTTTGGAGCCTATCCTGGCATTCCCTCTGGAGACCAGGCTGGCCTCGAACTCACAGAGATCCGCCTACCTCTGCCTCCTGAATGCTGGGATCAAAGGCGTGCACCACCAACGCCCGGCTCCACTATAGCTTTTAACAATACACCTACACTGTGTACACAATGTTCTTGATACTCAAATCACATCCATATTAGTAACCAGAATATAAATTTGACCTCATGATCACTATAAGACAAAACAAACCCCTATTATTGAGCTTCAAAATCCAAAGAACTGCAGGGTCAAGACAAAGCTCTCTGTATGAACCGTGATGGCTCTGTACCCACCTAGGTTGGTGTCTGCCCGCACCAAGAGCTGAGTCTTCTGATTGGCTGTGGGTTTTAAATGTAGGGTCCCCACACCCTTCTCTTTAAATTCATTGTCTTTCTTGTAAAATAGTTTACACCTGTGGGAAAAACAACAGACACGATCAGACACTCAACAAGAATGTTTGCTGACCATCTTCTGTGAATCAACTGCAGTGGGTGGGTAAGAGGATAATAAATCTTTACCAGATTGATGGTATCTACCTGGGTTCAAAAACCAGAGTAGGATAATCTAGTTAGATATTCTAGAATCTAACCCCACCCCCCATGCCTTTCTTTGTAGTGCTGGACATGGAATCCAGGATTGTGGGCACTGAGGCAAACTTTGCTAGTGAGGAACAATCACAGTCCCTTACAAACCCTTTAACACCTGAGACCATCTTTCCTCTCAGGTGACCCACTTCTTGCTGCCCTCTCAGGTGCCCTGGTCCTGAGTAGCAAAACAGACTGGCCCTTTAAGGACAGGCACAGACCAAGCAGTCTTGCATCTCCCTCACCCAGCTTTTCCCCTAATAATTTTTTTCAAATTCTCTTTAGGCCTTACATTTTTGATCCCCTAAGATATTGAGATAAATCTGGAATAAGGTGTGACTCTGGATAAAGTAGGGCACTGTTTTCCAAGCCTATATGTTAACAGAAGCCCCTAAAATACAGCTAGCACTCCAGGGGTGGGGGCAGGTGGGTCTTGAATTCAAAGTCAGCCAGAGCTGCACAATTAAACCCCAACTCAAAACAAACACAAACAACAAAAACCACAAAATTAAGCTGGACTGTAGTGGTGAACACCTTTAATCCCAGCACTAGGAGGAAGATGCAGGTGGATCTCTATGAGTTCAAGGCCAGCTTGGTCTACAGAGGGAGTCCCAGAGCTACACAGAGAAACCCTGTCTCGAAAAACAAAAAAAAACAAGCTTGCTCATTTGACTTGCTCCAATGAAGAAGCCCACACAACAAAACAAAACTGGAAAGTCAGGATCTTCCCTATGTGTCACTTGTATTATTAAAATTAAAATTGTTACTGCCCAAAAAGTTCTTGAAATAAAACAAGAACTCCATGGCCCATGGCATCTGCAACATAGGAAAGACTCTAATGTCTGTTATAAAAACATTACCGGAAGCTTCGTTTTCAGGATAAATGCTTCCCAGTAAATATCTCAGTACAATTAATTCCTAACAGAATTTAAATTTCCCTTCCAGCCTTGTTCACAGAGAGGCAGCTCAGACCAGCAGAGGAGAGGCAGGTTCATACATCCTTAACAGGAAGGAACAGCTGTGCCTAACTTTTTGGCTGTGGTTGCCCAGCCACAGAAAGGCCCACCCCATCCTAGGGACCACAGCCACCTCCATGTTTACAGCAGAAGGTGATTTTTTTTTTTTTTTTTTTTTTTTGTGAGAGAAGGAGAAAAAAGGAGAGCGAGAAGAAGGTCATGAAGTATGTTTCTAAAGCACTTCACGGGGAGAGAAGCAGCTCGCTTTACAGAGGAGCTAGGATGTGCCCAGCACATCTTTAGAATTGGCTTGTTTTAAAAATAAACAGGCCAAGCTGGGTGATGGTGGCACATGCCTTTAATGCCAGCACTGGGGAGGCAGAGGCCAGCCTGGTCTACAAAGTAAGTTTCACAACAGCCAGGACTACACAGAAACTCTTGTCTAGAAAAAAAACAAAAATAACCAAATAGGCCAATCATCCTTCCATGTTGCAGCTCAGTTGACTGGAGCCAGATCTGTGGGACACTTTCCCCTGCAACTCCCACAGGCCCACTCACTTTTTGGAGTAGAAAGCATCCTCCTCCTTCACTTCAGTAACTACCACCTTGGGTGGCTCATCATTCTCTTCTTCTTCATCGCCGCCACCTGTCACAGAAACAGCTAAGTTAGCAGAAGCCTGCTCCTCACCACCCTGAACATCACCCAGGAATACCCCACAGAAGCTGGTAAATATGACTGTGGACACCTTGCTGTTTTAGGGGAAGAGGTGCCAGCTGGATTTTATTTTGTGAAATTTTAAAATTATCTAGTGTGTATGTACATGTGTGTGTGTGCACATATGTGTACCGTGTGGAGGTCAGAGGGCAACTTGTGGAATTTGGCTCTTTCTTTCTACCATATGGCTTCCTGGAATCAAACTCAGGTCGTTAGGCCTAGAGGGAAGCACCTTTACCTGCTAAGTCATTTGCCAAACTTAAATATTTAACAGTAACATATTTCTCTATTATAAAGTAACATTCCATTTGTAGAAAGCTCTAGAATGAAAACCATTCTTGCTTATCACATTCATCAAAACACACTTAAATACAAAATTATACATATTCAGGGTGCCCAGTGGAGAATCAAAACCTAAAAAGGACACCCAACACCATCCCTGCCAATGCTCTTATGTCCAGAGCCACACTGTGCCCAGGGATAACCAGCATCAACAACGGCCAAAAGCACAAAAATGATTGTTTTTCAGGCCATGCTTTTCAGAGGAATTGCTCCAAAGCTTTGACTGAACTGCCACTACAGGGACTTGGCTCACTGGAAGGGGCAGGAAGGGCACATTCCTTCAACAGAGCCTCAGTTTCAAGGGGTACCCAAGACAATTCTGACAAACAGGAAGGAACCTCTCAAAGAAAAAGGCAGCTGTGTAAAACCTACCAGACTAAAGCAACACTAAGGACTTGGATCAAAAGACTGAACTAAGGTCCAGTATGAGAGAGAACTAGGGCCAGTAGGCTCTCCTGGCAAGCTTCAAAATGATTTCTTAGCTGAGGCTCCCAGGACTGGGGAAGGTGTTCCTGGAAGGCCAGACATTTGCTGTTTCAACAAATTCCAAGTCTTTCTGATAGTTAAGATGTAGTAACCACGAGATGGCAACAAAGGGCATGATATGCCTGCCTATGTTGGGAGACACTCTCCTCTTATTTAGAGGCAGAGGAGAAATAAAAGGGGGCCCCTTGGGGCTGGACAGATGGCTCAGAGGTTAAGAGCACTGGGTGTTCTTCCACAGGTCCTGAGTTCAATTTCCAGCAACCACAGGGTGGTGGCTCACAACTATCTATAATGAGATATAGTGCCCTCTTCTGGCATGTTGGCATACACACTGGTAGAACACTGTATGCATAATGATAAATCTCTTTCAAGGGTGGAGGGAAGGGGTGCTTATTGGACCATCTACCCGGAGTTCAGACAAGGAACAGTGGTGCTTGACCCAGGTAGGACAGCACAGTGTTTCAGTGGCAAACAGGCACACATACCCTGGAGAACATTAACATGCATGAGGACTGTGTTAGGGCCTACTCCAAGAGCAGAGGAAGCCAAGGGCTGGGACTGAAGGCCTAGATTTGACTTTACCCAAAGCTTAAGAACCACAGCAGAACTGTCACCCAGACAATGCAGCCTTCTGGAAGGAAGGCCACATCCATACCTGAGGGGAATGCTAGCTCTGTTCTCTGCTGCCAGGGAAAGTCTTAATTATAGCCTAAGCTATTATGTCATCCTCACCATTTTCTTTACTATCTGTTTCCTTGTATTGAGTTCCTTATATCTTTGTATTTATTATTTACATGTATGTGAGTCTGTGCACATGAGCGTGTAGGGGCCTGGAGAGGTCAGAAGAGCTCTGGAGCTAGAAACCAAACTTGGGTTCTATGGAAGAGCAAGGAGAGCTCTTAACAGCCCCACATTTTTATATCTTGGACATCAAGGCAATCAGCTGCTGAGCTTCCAGATGTCCCCTGTACGCCACAGGCATTTTCATGGCTGACTGTCCTCTTGGATGTCCAGAGGTTTTTAGGCATCATATAATTGTTTCCCTCATTTTACTTCTGCTGCAGCCTCAGGCAATTCAAAGTTGTTTTTCTTGGGTTTCCCCCCTCCTATAGACACGTTGTAGTGGATGGCAATTATTTATACCCAGAAATATTTAGCTATTGAAAACACTTAACTATTTGTGTCAAAAATTAGAAACTTGCTGGCTGTGGTGGTGGCACACAACTTCATTACCAGCACTTGGATGACAGAAGATGGAAGATCTCTTGGGCAGCCTAGTCTACATAGCAAGCTCAAGGACAGCCAGGGCTACATAGAGAAAAACAACAAAATAAGACATCTATTCCCTCGGCATCACTAGCCACAATGCAAGTATGCAACTACCCAGGCACAGGTAGTGGCTGCCACACTGCACAGTGCATCCCATCATTTTAGAAAGTTTTACTAGTTGGAACTAACTGGTCCTGAAGTGATATGCAGAATACACATGAGCACTGTGGGTACTAGTGTCTCAGAAGAAATCCTTCAACTGTGCCCATTGCTAAGACCTGACACACTGGGTATACAATAGTAGGGCCTTTCTTTCAGGATGGAGTGAGCCTCCTTTGTAGCAGGTGCTGGAGCATCTCATTTACAAACAAATCCCTATATACAATCAAATTCAAAAGGTACTCATGCTCAGGAAAATTATAAAAACAGTTTTTAATTTGCTTCTTCTATGTTCAACACCATGTGCCCTGTGCCTTTTCAGTTAGCATATTAGAACTTCAGCCTCTACTGCATACATCTCTAACACACCTTCACTGCCTGCCTGGTGACCCACCTCATACAGACAGAAGCTATGCTGCTGGTACACACCATGCCATCCCTCCCACAGAACCTCACCTCCACCTCATTCAGCACTTTTAACACCTATAAAACAGACCTTGCTCTATTTTAAGCATAAAGACTAAGCAACTGTGACACACACAGGAAGTGGAGCCCCTGCGATGGATGCTCTCATTAGACCTGCACAAATGTGAAACAGGTATTTACCTCTGCATTCACTGCTGCTGCCTCCTGCTTGACTTTCTGGTGCTTTAGCAGAAAACAGTGAAGAGGCTGCTTTACTTTGGGCAGCATCTTTACCGAATAAACTAGAGTTTCCAGGGGAGAATGAAAACCCAGTCAGGGAGCCAGAGCTTAATGAGCCCAAAACTGAGCTCTCAATTTTCTTGCCGAAATTAAACGAGGCACTTGTTGCTCCTTGTGTTGTGTCTGATTTCTTTTCTGCTGTAAACTCCTTTTCAGATGTGTCCTCTGCTTTGTTGCCATGAAACGAAAATGGTGACTCTTGCTGTAGTTTTGTTGAACTAAAAAGGGAGGGAGGCTGCATTCCAATTGATGCCCTGTCAGTCTGGCTCTCAGAACTGCTGCTGCCTCCATTCTCAAGCTGCTTCTCAATCGTCGCCAAGTATCTCTCATAGTCTTTAAAAATGGGCGTCAGGTCACAAAGTGGGTTTGTATTCACATGCTTCACTATCCAATCCCGGACAGAGCAGTTCAAGCCAGCCAACTGCTTGTGATAGGCACTCCCAGAGCAAACTGTACTGGACACAGGGCCAGAGGAGGACAGCTGATTGCTGCTATTACATTTGGGACTTGAAATCTTTTTATCCACCAAGGTAGTAGGGCCATTCACAGCAAAAGAACCTGAAAGTTAAAGTTCAAACACTTTAGAAGTGGTTTGATTACACCACCTAGGGGTTGGCTTGTTTTTACTGTTTTAACAGTCTTGCTATGTAGTCCAAGGCAAGCTGGAACTCACCATTCTGCTTCAGCTTCTTGAGCTGGGACAGCAGGTATGTGTGCCACCAGGCCCATCTACAACTAGGTTTTTGTACCACTACCCTCATGCTTGGCTTTCCCTGCTACTATTCACCAAGCTTGTGTTCATAAGCCAATGCTGAGGAATTGAGTACCTGGTGTATTCAGTCCATTCTGGTAGTAAGGACTAAAGAGGGAATGAGTGGTGCATGGCTACAGTCTGCTATGTGAAGTTAGAAGCAGGAGAATCAGGATTTCAAAGTCAGCCTCACTACACAGCTAAAGCCCAGCCTGGGCTCTTGCAGCTGAGCTATGTTAAGACCCATCTCAAAACAACAAACACTAAACAGCATACACTTTCAGAGCAGTCAGGATCATTTTTAGGGTTCAGCCCATGATCCTGTTCTCTATGTAAATCCCAGAAGTTGCTGACTAACTTATCCAAAACAGGATTGGGTATTCAGAATTTCCTGTTCAAACCTAGATTGGGCAACTGTGACCAAAGACAGTGTCACCCCAGTTTCCGATGGCCATCATGGTGGGAGGTACACAGAAGGGCTTTGATGTGCATGAACCAGGAAGGCAAACCCTAAGTCTACAAAAGTGCTTCCTGCTTGCCAATCAATTCAGGGACTCAGAGGGTAGGAACTTGACCCTGAAGTTACATAGCAAATAACTGGCAGAGCTGAGAACAGAATCGCTGTGTGCTGGTGCAGAGGTGTATTCTGGTGGCCCATTTGCTCCATGCATCCCAGGACACAGCACTCAAAATATGTCACCAGCTGGGTCTGGTAGCACACACCACAGTATCCTAGTATCCCAGTACAGAATCCCAATATTTGGAAGGTTGGAAGAGGAGGATGGAGTTCAAGGTCAGCCTGGACCACACAGAATGACCCTGTCAAAAAGAAAAAATAAACAAAAAACAACCTGGAAAGAGTTCTCTTTCAGCATCTATTTCAGAGGGGAATGTAGTGGGAGGGCTACTCACCAAAAGTTGCCTTGGGCTCCACTGCTGTCAGCTTTGTGCTGGAGAAGGATGTGGTACTGGCTGCGCTGTTTCCATTTGTCAGTCCTTCTAATGGCTTCCCTCCAGAGCCACCACCAAATCCAGAAAACCCTCCTCCTCCAGAAGGTGCAACCAAACCTTTAAAACCTTTAAAGGCTCCTCCACTATCAGACTGAAATATAAAGAAAGCATGCTTTAGGCAGGTAGACCTCCCATCACCAAGTAAGTGACAACGGCATCTTAGAAACAGCATAGGGTTCACTGCACCTAAGAGAAGCTACTGGCACAGCCCAGACAGAAGAGAGGGAAAGATGGTGCCTCTAAGTACAGCCATGTCACAGTTGTGTTCCTGAAACAGCCAGGAGAGAAGGTTGCAATTGCTAGATCTGTATTTAAAGGCACTGTATATATTCAAAGGCTACAAATTCATGTACCTGCCACTGAGCTCCAAAACAACTGAAAATATTCCCAATACAATTAAACCTCATGCAATGTACCTTTTCAAAGAACATCTTCTTTAGAAACACAAAATTAGATTAATTAAAAATATTTCACTGTTTACCTAATTTCTCAAGAACATTGGGGTTTCCAAGCTGTTCTAAGCCTACAGAAATCTGAGACCACACTGTAGATTCTAGCCTTTCTATTGGTTAGGCAATCCAGTGCAACACCTTGCTTTTCCTTGCTGTTTCCTGTCTTTAGAAAGCTCTTCCCTTGGTCAGCAGAGATACTGTGAAACTTATATTCCTTATAAAACTCTAGACACACACACACAATCTTATAGCCCCCTCACAAAAGAAAAACAGCAAAAGCATCATCCCCCAAAAGATGGATGTTATGTACAATCAAACATTTTCCAGGCAGGGGTGACACACAACATTAATCCCAGTACTCAGGATGCATGGGCAGGTGGATCTCTAAGTTCAAGGCCAGAGAAAGCCAGGACTATGCAGGCAAACTGTCTTAAAAAAAAAAAAAAAAAAAAAAAAAAAAAAAAAAAAAAAAAGAAAAGAAAAGAAAAGAAAAGAAAAAAAGAAAAAGAAAAAACTGTAACATACACCATATAACTTACAGACAAGCAGTGAAACTGTACAGGGCCTTTTGATTCTACACTGGATTTAAAAGTCACATAACATTTATTGATACTTTAGAAACGGCCAACAGTAAATTATTTCTAGCTAAATTTTAAGAGTAAATTTGACACATCCATTCCCCCCCCCCAATTAGAATCATTTAAGTGGTCTCCTCAACTCTCCCATATTCTCAGCAAAAGAGCCACCAAACAGGACAGTTTCATAGCCATCAGCCAGCCAATACTGAAGTAAGGCCATCCTTTTACTGAAGACTCATTCCTGCCCACTGTTCTTGGCAGCATGGTTCCCGGTAACTCAAGGCTACACAGGAAACATTCCTCTAAGAAAAACTTGGACGTGACCTTTACGCTAGTCAGTGCACTCTAAATACATACAGGAATATCACATGGAACCTTCTAAGAACCTGTTGCCTTACAAGTTTGTCTATGCTGTGAGTTACAAAGTACATTTAACCTGAGCATACCAACTTCTGTAATGTGAATTATTTTATTATTATGTGTATTATTCTATTACTTTTGACCTAAGCCAGGCAGTGGTGGTGCTCGCCTTTGATCCCAGCACTCAGGAGGCACGCAGACCTCTTGAGTTTTAGGCCAGCTGGATATATACAGTGAGTTCCAAGACAGCCAAGGATACCAAGAAACCCTGTCTTGAAACAAACAAACAAACAAAACCAAAAACTTCTGACAGTCGAACTGGAGAGATGGCTCAGTGGGTACCATGTTTGCTATAGAAGCACAATATAAACTCAGATCCAAGTTAAAAGTTGGGCATGGCAAAACGACTCTCCTACAAAATGGGAAAAGATCTTCACAACCCCATATCTGACAGAGGGCTGATCTCCAAAATATACAAAGAACTCAAGAAACTAGACATCAAACTACCACATAATCCAAAAATGGGGTACAGATCTAAACAGAGAATTCTCAACAGAACAGTGTCAAATAGTCAAAAGACACTAAGGAAATGTTCAACATCCTTAGTTACCTGGGAAATGCCAATCAAACCCACTCTGAGATTCCATCTTAACACCTGTCAGAATGGCTAAGATCAAAACACCAATGACAGCTTATGCTGGAGAGGATGTGGAGAAAGGGGAACACTCCTTCATTGCTGGTGGGAGTGCAAACTTGTACAGCTTCTGTAGAAATCAGTATGGCAATTTCTCAGAAAATTAGGAACCAACCTACCTCAAGACCCTGCATTACCACTTTTGGGCATATACCCAAAGGAGACACATTCACACCACAAGGGCATTTGCCCAACTATGTTCACAGCAGCATTATTTGTAATAGTCAGATCTTGGAAAGAGCCTAGATGCCTCTCAACTGAAGAATGGATAAAGAAAATGTGTGGGCTGGAGAGATAGCTCAGAGATTAAGAGCACTGATTGCTCTTCCAGAGGTCCTGAGTTCAATTCCCAGCACCCACATGGAGGCTCACAACCATCTATAATGAGATCTGGTGCCCTCTTCTGGCCTGCAGGCATGTATGCAGATAAAACACTATATATATAATAAATAATCTTAAAAAAAAGAAAATGTGGTATATTTACACAATGGAGTAATGCTCAGTACTAAGAAACAATGACATCCTAAAATCTGCAGGCAAACTAGAAAAAAAAAAAAAAAAACCAAGTGAGGTAATCAGACCCAGAAAGACAAATGTAGTATGTACTCACTCATAAATGGATACCAGATATAAAGAAAAAGATACCCAGCCTACAATCCACAACCCCAGAGAAGCTAGAACCCTCTTCCAGAAACAGATGGAAGCAGATGCAGAAATACACAACTAACCAATGGGCCAAGCTCCTGGAGTACAAGCAAAGTGAGGGAGGAGCGATAATATGAACAGTGGAGTCAAGACCATGATGGGGAAACCCACAGAATCAGCTGACCCAAGCTAGTGAGATATCACTGACTCTGGTCTGATAAATGGGGAACCTGCATAAGACGAACTAGACTCCCTTAATATAGGTGACAATGGTGTGGCTGGGGCAATATATGAGGCCATTGGCAGTGGGTCCAAGGTCTAACTCTAATGCACAAACTGACTTAGTGGAGCCCATTCTATATGGAAAGATACCTTGCTCAGCCTAGACACAGGGTGTGGTGGGTGGGGAGGTGCTTTGGTCCTGCCTCAAGGAGATAATGGGACATACTTAGTAGACTTCCTAGAGGCCTTACCCTCTCCAAAGAGCAGATGGGATATGGAGTGGGGGTAGTGGGGGGAGAGGAGGAAGGGGGAACTGGGATTGACTGTAAAAAATTAATATAGGCAATGAGTGCCTATATTCCCACCAACAGGCAGGGCCAAAAGACGCACAGTGACTTCACTGGCCAGCCAGCTTAGCTAATAGGTTCAGTAAGTGACTGTCTCAATCCATTAAGACAGAGGCTGGGAGATGGCTTAGCAGGTAGAGCATGTACCACACAAACACTGGGGACTGGAGTTAAGTTCCCACACCCATTAAATGTTGACTAGGTGGCCTGGCCATAATCCCAGTAAGTAGGAGGCAGACCCAGGGAATCTACATAGCACATTAGCTGGCTAGACTAGGCAAATCTGGGTTCAAGTGAGACTCTGCCTCAATATGTAATAGGGAGAGTCATGGAGCCCAGTGGCTACTTCTGGTGTCTACATGTGTACTGCACACACACCTGCACTATTACCGGGACCTGCTGCCATGGTGATGATGATTATGATGATGAAAGGTGGTAATAAGAGGACACCTGAGCCGGGCGTTGGTGGTGCACGCCTTTAATCCCAGCACTCGAGAGGCAGAGGCAGGTAGATCTCTGTGAGTTGGAGACCAGCCTGGTCTACAAGAGCTAGTTCCAGGATAGGCTCCAAAGCCACAGAGAAACCCTGTCTCGGAAAAAAAAAAACCAAAAAAAAAAAAAAAAGAGGACACCTGATGTTGACTTTTGGCCTCCACATGCATACACATGTAATTTATTCTGAAGTAGCCACAAAGGTTGATCTCCAAACAGCTTCTTCCTTGGGGCCATAGATTATAAGCCACTAAAGTCATGCTCCCAGGTCTAGAACCTATTTGAGGGGTGAGGATTTACAAGGGGGAAGAGTGCTGTAGTGATCACTGAACACTAGACACATGACTTTTGTTCCAGAGTCATTACTCAGTTACTTTTCTGAGCACAGGAATAAACCATGGAACATATATACTACCATATTATGGAACATACATATCAGCACATGAAATGCTTCTAGTGTAAGTGAGAGGACTCTCCTTTCCAACCCTCAGATTCCACCTTATACCACTTTTATACTGATACTAATTTTTCCTCTTCATGCTATCACTCAAATTTGTCATTACCTATCTTATTGTCTCAATTAGGAACAGCACAGATCTCATTATGTTTTCCAGCTTCTAAGATCTACACCAAGAAGCACTTTAAAAGGCATTGTGGGGCCGGGCGTTGGTGGCCCACGCCTTTAATCCCAGCACTCGGGAGGCAGAGGCAGGCGGATCTCTGTAAGTTCGAGGCCAGCCTGGTCTCCAGAGCGAGTGCCAGGATAGGCTCCAAAGCTACACAGAGAAACCCTGTCTCAAAAAACCAAAAAAAAAAAAAAAAAAAAAAAAGAAAAAAAAGAAAAGAAATGGTTCAGCAGGTAAAGGTGCCTGCCTTGTCACCAAACCTGATGGCCTGAACTTGATTCCCAGGGACCAGATGCTGGAGAGAACTGACTTATACAATTGTCCTGACCTCTATGTGTGCCATAGCATGCACACAAGCACCCTCCCCTGCCTCCAAACCATACACCGGGAGAGCATTAGAGTGAATGCAGTCAGTAAGACACCAAAGCTGCAGGAAGCAGCACTCACTTCAAATCCAACGTTCCTACGCTTTGCCTTCTTTATGGCTCTATTCTTCAAGACTTCCTCACTGGCCACTGAGAATGTTCCCACCTGCAAGAATGGACAAATCAGACAGCAGAAAGGTAAGGCCAAAAGAAGATTAAAGAAAAACATACATGCCAGAACAGACACATTTGGTATTTGATGAGCTTAAAAGAGTTGACTGTTAACACTTTAAGAAATAGCTCACATTTATTATCTACAGATTTCTGTAGATTCCAATTCCTGTCAGGCATCACGAACCTTCCAGAATCTACAAATCCAGGCTTCAAGGAATATGTGATTTCTGCAAAGATGAACAGCAATGAATCTTTGGTGCACTAATCATGGCTGGTTTCCTCAAACATCTTAGACATATGGTCTAAGACAAAAGCACTAATAATGTTACAGTAAAATTTATTGTCAACAAGACCAAACACCGGGCATTGGTGGTGCACGCCTGTAGTCCCAGCACTCGGGAGGCAGGGGCAGGCAGATCTCTGTGAGTTCGAAACCAGCCTGGTCCACAAGAGCTAGTTCCAGGACAGCCTCCAAAGCCACAGAGAAACCATGTCTCGAAAAACCAAAAAACAAAACAAAAACAAGACCAAAGAGCTAATTTCCAAAAGCTCATGACTGGTAGATAGAAAAGCCCATTCTGAACCAGGAGCCTCAACCTTACTACCACAATTTTCAAAAACATTAACTTGAAAGCCAGGCGGTAGTGGTACACCCCTTTAATCCCAGCACCGAGGACGCAAGAGGCAGGTGCATCTCTGTGATCCAGGCCAGCCTGGTCTACAGAGTGAGTTCCAGGACAGCCAGAGCTGTTACACAGAGAAACCCTGTCTGGAAAAACAAAGTTGATATAGATAGCATTAACATTTTTCTTTTGTAGAATAGGACCCTGCACAGGTGAAGCTTGAGCTCTAGCCCGGAGCTACAGCCTTCATCACTATTCTGGACAACAGTCCTGGTCCTGCACACCTTGTCCACTGTCTAACAGTGGACTAGGAGTATCAACTTGCTCAAGAGATCTAGAAATGGAAATATTTCCCCACAGGAGACAACTTAATTTTGCTGGCAAAGAAACTACAACACTGGCTGGGCGGCGGTGGCACACGCCTTTAATCCCAACACCTGGGAGGCAGAGGCAGGTGGATCTCTATGAGTTGGAGACCAGCCTGGTCTAACAGATACCTAGTCACAAATGACCCCAGTCATCAAGTAATCTTCCAGTGTGATGAATGTGCTGAAGGGCTTTGGTTATATTTCATCTATTCTCTTACCTATAAAGCTAGAACTAAATATTTCCTGTGTAAAGTTCTCATCCAGCCAGGTGTACCAGCTCCAACTGATAGCCGATATATATAAAAGACAGCTCAAGGTCAGCCTGAATTACAAATTGATACCATCTCAAAAACAAAACTACTCTTATCTTTCAGGTATTTCGGATCATGCTAATCCAGAACAAGGACCCTCATACCTAGAACAAGGACCATTTGGCTACACTTGTCCAATTAAATGTAACTGATTTCCATAATCACTTCAGTAGAACCTGTCTGAGTTCTTTCACTCTTGGACACTTTAGTGTCAAAGCAAACAATTATATGGCAGTCTAGATCTTGTCCCACTCCAGGACTATGCTTAAGATCAAGGCGGGAGGGGGGGGAGGGGGGGGAGATCCATGACCAAAGACACAAAAGACCAAATCAGTTAAATGCCCTGTAAAAACATTAACACACCAGTGGTTTGGTTTCCCTAAACATATCAGCATGCATATCAGTACCAAATAGAAAGACAGCAGCCTATGAATAAAGCTGCAAAACACTTTTTATTCCCTGATACCTTCTTCCCTTACCACTATGTGCTACAGACCTGGAGTTAGCTTTGCTACAGATTTCCTTAGTGAACTGGACTAGGAGTATCAACTTGCTCAAGAGATCTAGAAATGGAAATATTTCCCCACAGGAGACAACTTAATTTTGCTGGCAAAGAAACTACAACACTGGCCGGGCGGCGGTGGCACACGCCTTTAATCCCAACACCTGGGAGGCAGAGGCAGGTGGATCTCTATGAGTTGGAGACCAGCCTGGTCTACAATAGCTAGTTCCAGGGCAGCTCCAAAGCCACAGAGAAACCCTGTCTCGAAAAACCAAAAAAAAAAAAGAAACAACACTGATGTAAAGTCTATTCCAATCAGTGCAAATGCTAAGGTGCAGGTCTAAGAGCAAACAGCAGGGCCTGGGAAGCACTGGAGTTATGGGGACTGTGGAGAACTGCAGCCTGCTAATTCCATGACTAGCTCCCTCAACTTGCCTTCTAGTGATGACCAAAACACTCAAACCACAGTAGAGGAAGCTGTAAATGTGTTAAGTCTGCAGGAAGGTGTGTCAACACACTCATCAGGAGCACTCACTAGTAGAAAAGCTATTCACATATGACGAACAATCTTCTACAGTAAATGTACATAGCTCACAAGGAAGCATCTGCTCTCCTACTCTAAGGTTTAAAGTCTACTGTATTCTTCAGGAGGAACACAACATGAGTTTTAATGCAGACAGCAAGAAACCACAAAGAGAACTGCTCTGTACCTCTTCAGCTTCATCTTCTTGATCCCAATTCCTATCTGTTAATTCCTTCTCAGCAATTCTTTTGGCCATTTTTGTGAACCTAGAATACAGAAAATAGAAATAAAATGTTTGCTTTTCTGCACCAAGATAGCTCTTACAAATAAATTTTCTGTTGCAGTCTTCATTTATTTTGTAATAAAATCACAAAATAGAGAAATTTAAGAAAAAGCAGTTAGCGGGTTTAAATAAGTGAGATATACTTAGAAGACTTTGCTCAAAGGGAAGGAAATACAGTAGGAAATTAAGGAAAACACGGAGTTCAGCAAAGTTAATATTACTTTTTTAATTAATTTTTTTTTTTACATGTAACTTAAGAAATCTAGTCCAGCATAGGATCTGGTAAGCATGCTCCTGATGCCAGTGAAAACTGCTTCAGTGAGGCTTTACAATGGGCTGGGGGACTCCAGTGGCACATATTCAATTACTATTTAAAAAGGCAGGCACAGATACCTGAGGAACACTGGCACTCTTTCTAAATAAGAAGCCATTCAGAAATATTAAATATCTATTTATCTTTCAAAATCTACAATATTTACATAGTATATTGTACATACAGTAAAGCCCTTAAGTCAATACAAATATCCTTGACATAAACAAAACATTTTCAATATTTAAAATTTAAAGATGACTCATAAGTTGTTTATTTTATTTTATTTTTTTGGTTTTTCGAGACGGTTTCTCTGTGGCTTTGGAGGCTGTCCTGGAACTAGCTTGTGTAGACCAGGCTGGTCTCGAACTCACAGAGATCTGCCTGCCTCTGCCTACCAAGTGCTGAGATTAAAGGCACCACCGCCCGGCCATAAGTTTATTCTTGGGTAAGGATTTTAATAATTTAAAAAGTATTGGAAATACTTTTGCAACATGAGTTCTTTCCTTAAGGCTACAATTGATAGAAATGTCTAATTGACATTTAACTGCCCTGAGTTACATGTTTTGTAAAGTTAATACATTACTTACAAATTCAAAATCTTTATTGCTATGGATGCTTCAAAAGTACCTCCCAGGGCTGGAGATGGCAGATAAGGGAGTGCACTACTATTGCAGAGGACAAGTGTTTGATTCAAGTACCCACCAGAAGCTCACAAGCTGAGCAAGCACACACCCACCCAAACAATAAATCCATAATAATGATGCTAATAATAATAGTACAGTGCCAGGGATGGTGGCACACATCTTTATCCCCAGGATTACAGGTAGATAGGTGGATCTCTGTGAGTTCTAGGTCAGGCTGGTCTACAAAGCTAGTTACAGGACAGCCAGGGCTACACAGAGAAACCTTGTCTCAAATAAATAAATATTTAAAGAAGATGAAAGCTTTGCTTTTTTAGAAATAGCAACAACAGGGGCTGAAGAGACAGCTCAGCAGTAAAGAGCCCATACTACTCTTGCAGAGGACCTAAGTTCTGTTCCTGGCACCCATGTCCAGCAGGTTACATGCCTGAAACTCCAGCCACAGGGGATCCAGTGCCCTCTTCTAGACACGGACACACACACACACACACACACACACACACACACACACACACACACACACACACACACACACACACACACACACACCAGCCACATGAGATCTGACTGATGGCTTTGTTCTAAGCTTTGTTTGGATTCTTCAGACCCTCAGCAGCAAAACCAGCAGCAGAGCACTGTCTGAGATGACAGTATCTCTCAGGACTCTTTCCTGATACTTTCTACATTCACTTGTTCTCAGCACAGCAACCCAGCAGTGGGCATCCTACAACAGGCACTAGATACCATCTTACCCATCATCTAATGCTCTGCAGCAGATTAGCAATTACAGAGTAAGTTTCAAATCACAGAATCCCAAAGCCCTCCACAAGCTGATGTGAAGGAGGGGCTCCAGCTTTTACTATATCCCAATCTTTTACATTTCTCTTTCAGGTACTTTTCTCCTGATTACAGAATGAATGATTTTAAAACTGAAGATTCTAAAATATACAATATGAACGCTAATAACACCAGCAACGGGGAATCCTCTCTTTTAACTCCTCCCCACAAACGTTGCAAAGTTGACCTTACTAGAAATAACATTCTTTGGGGCTAGAGAGATGGCTCAGCTGTTAAGAACACTAGCTGCTCTTCCAGAGGACCTGGGTTCAATTCCCAGTACCCACATGGCAGTTTGTAACTGTCTATATCTATAGTTCCAGGGATCTGACACCATCATACCTATGCACATAAAATAAAGTTAAATAAATTATTTTTTTAAAAAAAATAGCATTCTTCATAGAACTCTTCATGGGTAAGGTCTCTGGATCTATGCGTTAATTTTTCTAATCATTACCTAACATCAACACTAGAGGGCAGAAGAGGCATGCAGTGGACCGGTTATAGTCACTTATGAGGACAAAAGGGATGGTAGGACACTCAAATAAAATACAAAGTAAAACTTTGACATCTAACTCATACTTGAAACGAAAGAGTAACTGCCATAATAAAACACATGAATGAAGCTGATGCCATTTCAATTTTATTCAGTCAGAAAAACCACAAGGGAAGAATTTTAGTTTGGTTTACTGATGACTCCAAATGTCCCAAACCTACTTGACTCATAGATAACTATTGCTGAATCAGTGATCTGAGGCATTACATATTTGAGAAAAATACTACAAGATGCTAATACTAGCATCCAGGACAAGTTGAGAGATGCCAGGCAAGTGAGTTTGGCGAATGCTTCCTCATCTGTGGGAATGGAAAGAGTGCGATAACTAAGTTTAAGATAAAAAGCATAGCTAAGAATGGTCCCTAGAACAGAGGAAATGCTCTGTAAATATTAAATAAACAAATTTGGTTCAAAATAAATACAATTTTTACTCCCAAACTCAAAAGTCGTAGTGTTGGAAAACTAACTCGAACGATAAGCTCAAACACGTTTCACCAACCGGGGTGATGACAATGGAGAGGCTGAGGCAGAATGACAAGACAGATACAGCAAAACATCACCTTTAAAAACAAAGTTACCAAATACCTACTTATTCCATATTTCCTCTTTTGGAAAGACATCTTTGTGAAGTACTTGGAACAAGGCCTGGAGCTAAAGACTTCTTTGCCAGCTATTATTAAGCTGTTATTATTAAGGCTTTTTTTTTCCTTGTGTAGTGTTGGGGATAGAACTGTATGTGTATGTGCTACGCCCAGTCCTCTACCAACGTGTTACGGGGGGGGGGGTTAGTTAATCCCCTCAACAAATGAAGTTACCCGGAAGAGTTTGCCAAATGTCTGCGTTTGCGGGTAAAATGGCACCAAGTTATGAAATGTTTTCTAAATATAAAGTGCTGTAGTGGTTAGGAGAAACGCATTATTCGTGAACGATCGCTTCCTGCAGTGAGTGTGGGCACCGGGTACAGTCCTGCTCTCTTAAGAGATGAACTTCACACGGAAAACCGCTTCGGCTAGCCTCGATAGCGAGAAGCAGATCGAGGTCACTGAAACGCCCCGGAAAGCCCAAACCACAAAACCGGCTCCAGACGAACCCGGGAGACCAACGGCCAGGGGACACGGTGAGTGCAAGCAGGGCCAGCCAGGGGGACGACGTAGGAGGCATGAAGGCCAGAGGTGGGCCAAGGGAGCCCTGCCGTCACCGCCGCCTACCTCCGCCCGGGCCGAGGCCCGAGCCCCGCCGAGCCTTCCTCCTCCGGCCAGCCGCGGTTCGCAGGGCAGGCCAGACCCGGCTTCACAAACAGCCGGCCGCGTCGCCAAAGGCCGCCGCCGCCCCGCCCTCCCGGCCCTCCCGGCTCTCCAGGCCCTCACCTCCCGGGCGGCCGCCGAAGATCGCGCTAGGTCCCGGGCGCCACTGCGAACAGGTCCGAGGCTGCGGTCGCGGCCGCTGGGAGCTTCCGGTGCGCTGAGCGCCTCCAAGGACTTCGTGATTGGCAGGCCTCGGGAGCTGTGCGTCTTTGAGTCCGACACCGAGGGGAAAACACATCCGCTCAGCCTGAAGCCGCTACTAAGCGCTGAAGAGAGCGCCCGGAGCCGCCATCTTGTAACTCGAAATACCCCCTCAGAACCAATTCAAGGAAAAAAAAAGGAGAAAAAAACGCCCGCGTCCAACTACTACGCAAGCGCGTCGGAGCCCCAGCCGCCAGCGCAGCGTCCGAAGGGCCGCCGGGTGTCACGTGGCTCACGGGCACGCCCCCTTGGAAACGGTCGCTGGGAGGAGCGTGAGTTTCGCGCATGGGCGTAGAGACCGCGGGCTGTGGAGGTTGAGCCGGCGCCACTGGCAGCGCGGGTTAAGCACGTTGGTCACGTGTCAGCCGCCGCTCGGGTTTGAGACGGTTCGCGCGCTAATTGCTGCTGAGGCGCGGGCGGGACGAATGTCTGGCCCGCGGGAGACTCTGGTGGAGGCCTCTGATGGTGTGCTGGGCGGCTGAGGAGGCAGGCAGTGGATCTGAGGGAATGTGAGGCTTGTGCCGCGTGCTTCTCTCGTGGGTGGCTCTGCGGGGGTCTCAGCCTGCGGGGCTTGAACGCTGAAAGTTGTGGCTTGGGGCTGGAGAGTCCCGAGGCACAGACTCTCAAAGGTCGCCTGTTCCCCATTGTTGTTACGTGATAGACATCCTCGATTTCCTCGTGGGGAGCTGCTGAGGTGAAGTCGACTTCCCCAAAGCTGCAGGACCAGTAGGGACCCACGGGAGATAAAGTCCCCGGAGGGATTCTTCAGCTGCAGGACGAACACCTGGATTAGGACTCCTGTTTCTGTGCTTTTAGCTGGCTACCGCACTCCCAAGCAGTGGAGTTCAGTTATACAAAGGGAGTCCGGATGGTCGAATTCTTTTACAGTTTAAATGACAGAAGACACTATGGTCATTAGACCCATCATTAACATCTAGAAACTATTTTCAGAAAAATAAGCATTTCTAGAGCAATAGTTCCTAACTAAAAAGGGTATTGCTAATGCAAATACTCCTCCAGAGATAATTTAAGTGTCTGAAACCAGCCAGGTCATGTTGACTTCCAACTAAAGTCACAGTTACTGGAAGGCTTAGGCAAGAGGAACAACCCAGGCCAGTCTGAGAAACAAAAACCCTCCCTCAGTAATACATACCAGAGCTGGACATGGTGGTACAGGTTTATAATCCTAGCACTTGAAGACTAAGAGGTAGGCAGATCTCTGCGTTCCAGGCTAGCTTGATCTACATAGTTCCAGGTCAGCCAGAGCTACACAGTAAGACCCTGTCTCAAAAACACAGCAACAAAATTAACCCAAAAGGGGTGGCGTGTAGCTCAGAAGCAAAGCACTTGCCTAGCACCTGTGAGGCCCTAGGTTCAAGCCCCAGTACTACCAAACAAAACCATAAGTAAATTGGAGGTGGTAGCCCCCCACACACACCGTAATTCTAACTACTAAGTATTGATGAGCAAAAGCCCATCTAAAAGCCAAATTCTTTGGAGTTAGATGTCAGTGTGAATGAACCCTGCCTGCATTCTTCAGGGTTATAGGCAGTCTTAAGTAGTTTTAGAAAACACTGAAATCCAACTGTTGATAATCTGGAAACTGGGACAAGACTGTAAGTTTAAACCCATGTTGAACTATCAAGTAAGATCCTTCAACAGATAAACTTGTAAGCAAAATACTATGTGAATACTGTACCACTTCATAAAAGAGCCTTAAGCGGGCTAGAGAGATAGCTCAGTGTTTGAAAGCACTTGTTCTTTCAGGGGCCCTAGGTTCAGTTCTTGCTTAACTAAAGTACATCAACCCAGAATATGGTTTTTGTGCTTAAAAGCTTGCCCTGAGTAAGGCTTAGGGCTACTTGGGATTCTGAACACCTGGTGTAGTCAAGGGTTAGCTAATAAACACTTTCTATTGGCTTAAACCCATGTCTGAGCAGTCTTCTCTGGTGGACACCCTACAGCACTGGAATTTTAAAACCTTTATACCCCATAATAAATCTAAAATTTAAAAAAAAGATAACACATCTTAAGATTGTACATCTGGCCGGGCATTGGTGGCACACGCCTTTACCCACTTCCAGCAGGCAGAGATCTCCAGAGTGAGAAAGAAGAGACCAAAAAAAAAAAAAAAAAAAAAAAAAAAAAAAAAAGGATTGTACATCTGCAGGTGTGGGCACAGAGTAATTGTTAGGTAACAGTTAAGGAGATTCAAGAACATAGTGTAGCCATCTGCTTGATGGTGGTAAAGGCATGATGAATGGCATCACAATGGTGGGAATGTGTGTAAGGGAGAGATCAAGGCCAGACAAGAAGCCAGAGTGGGTCTATCTGGGAACTAATTCACAGGAGTCATGAGAACAAAGGCAGCCTCCAATGATCTGTTTTTATTGAACAAAACAAAACTACTGAAGAGCATAAGGCCTAAATTCCCCTGTACATGACAGCATGTATCGTACTCCCAGTATTCAGGAGGCTAAAGCAGGATGACCTGAGTACCAGGCTAGTGTAGGTTACATAGTGAGACCCTGCCTCAAAAATAAACCTCTTAAACTGGGCATAGTGGTGCACGCCTTCAACCCCAGCACTTGGAAAGCAGAGGCAGGCAGATTTCTGTGAGGTCTATAGAGCTAGTTCCAGGACAGCCATGGCTGTTACAGAGAGAAATCCTGTCTACAAACAAACCCAAAAACCTTTGGGGATGGGAATCAAAACATCACCCTGTAATTCCAATCCCAGGGGAGTCAATGCCTCTGACTTCCTGAAGTGAATGTGCACATACCCAGAAGCCATATACACAGAAATAATAAAAATGTTTAACAAAAATATCTACCACTGCAGCACCACACTGAGGACCACCTTTAGCACATGAGCCTTTGGAGGGACAAACTGCATCCAAACCACCACAAACGATACATCCAAAAAGCTTGAGTTTTGAGATGGGGTTTAGCTGGATTATGTAAGGACTGCAAAAATTAAACAACAAAACCCCAACTCTTCCAATCAACAAATAAGCCAACGAACAAGTCACACAGTTTTGAAAAGAAATACAAATGGTAGACATAAGTATTTTTAATGGTGTTCAACATCTTTAGGTATCAATATAATGTCTATTACAGCTACTTAGTCCTTCTCACACAGATCAGAATAACATCAAGAAGACAAATGGCAACAGATGCAAGAATGTGGGGAAAGAAGAAAACTTCCTGAAGCGGGGTATAAATTGGGATAATCACTATGGAAATCAGCATGGAGGCTTCTTAAAAAAAAAAACAAAAACTAAAAACAGCTTGGGTATGGTGGCATGCACCTTTAATCCCAGCACTTGGAAGGTAGAGACAGGTGGATCTCTATGAATTCAAACCGTCCTGGCCTCCATAGCAAGTTCTGGGACAGCCAGGGCTATAAAGAGAGTCCCTGTCTTGAAAAACCAAACAAAAATCTAAAAATGGACCTACCATGTAACCCAGCTCTACCATTTCCCAATGTGGTACATATCCAAAGGGTTAAGACATACCATAGAGATGCACACACAACAATGTTACTGATGCACTATTCATAATAGCTAGGATATGGAATCAGCCTATATCCCCATGCATAGATGAATGAAAGAAATTGGTACATGTTTACAGTATAATTTTATCCAGGCCTTAATATATATAAGATCATGGCATTTGCAGGAATTAGATAGAACTGGTAATTATTATATTAAGTAAAGAACACAGAATAAGACAAACACCACATTCTCTCTCATGTGGATCCCAGATTTTAATTTTTATATGTGTTGGGGGGCACATGTTATGAAATTACAAAAGGAACTCTGAGGGGGAAAGAGGTCTTTACATAAGCAGATGGTGGCTTAGAAAGATATCCAAGAATAGTATTCTTCAATTCAATCCTCAGCATCACAAAATATTATCCAAAGTCATAGTTTTTTACTTATTTGACTTGTGAATTCTATTGTTTCTTAATTTTAATATGATCAACCATTTTAGTCTTATTTTTTGCTATTGATTTTCTGTTTTTTTAAGCTGAGTTCAAGAAATATATGTTTATTATATAAAGGTTTTGGCTTTGTTGAGTTTCAGTGTGTAAACTTTTTTGTAAATATTTATTATGTCCTTGGGGAAAATATATTCTTTCACTTTGCAGATTTGCAAATTCCTCTTATAATTTGGTTTTTGGTTAATATTGGTTTGTGCTTGGAGATTATGTTATTTAGGCTTAACATGTGTTTAGAACATCTGTACTTTTATGAGAACATGTTCCTTGAGAGCCTCTTACTCCAATATTAGTCTTTTTCATTTTCTCTAAGAATGAAATAGGACTAGGATCTTTCTCTTGTCAACACCTATTTGGTGAACTATTCTTTTAATCTCTGCCTTTCTTGATACTTCAGTGTCAGTCAGGTATTAGTTTTCTTCTTGATTCTGTTATCAAATACCCAACAAAAACATCTTTTTTTTGTTTTGTTTTTGAGTCAGGGTTTCTCTATGTAGCCTTAGAACCTGACCTGGAACTCACTCTGTAGACCAAGCTTGCCTTGAACTCACAGAAATCAACCTGCATCTGCCTCCTAAGTGCTGGAATTAAAGGCATGCACGACCACCACCTGGCCTACTACAAAAGCATCTTTAGAGTTAGTTACTTTTTTTGTTGGGAGATCATCACCACTGGCAACTTTTTTTTTTTTTTTTTTTTTTTTGTAAGCAGACTGGATATGAGATTTATTACTGAACATGATTTGGTAGGGTGTAGGAGAGCACTGTGGAAGCTCTCAGGAGTGCAGGGCTTGCCACTTGTCCAGGGGACCACGATTAGGGATATATTTGACCCCACAGCCATCAGGAAGGAGCCGTTTCTCAGCAACCATGTCTTCAAATTCATCTACATTAAACTTGGTGAAGCCCCATTTCTTTGAGATGTGGATCTTCTGGCGGCCAGGGAACTTGAACTTTGCTCTACGAAGAGCCTCAATCACATGTTCCTTATTCTTCAGCTTGGTGCGGATGGACATGATGACCTGGCCAATGTGAACCCTAGCCACTGTGCCCTGGGGCTTCCCAAAGGCACCACGCATACCTGTCTGGAGCCTGTCGGCTCCAGCACAGGACAACATCTTACTGATTCGGATGACATGGAAAGGGTGGAGCCTCAATCGAATATGAAAGCCATCCTTGCCACAACTCTTTACCATGTATCTGTTGGCACAAATACGGGCTGCCTCTAGAGCTTCGGAAGAGAGCTGCTCATATTCATCTGACACCATGTGCCCACAACGTGGGAATTCATCAACTTTTGCCTTCTTCCGTCCCAAATCAAAGATGCGAATTTTAGCATCAGGGACACCTCGGCAGAAGCGAGACTTTGGGTACGGCTTGTTCTTACAATATCAGTAAGACCGGGCAGGGCAGCGACCCATGACAATAGGATCGTCGGTGGCGCACCGGAGGAAAAGAGCCACTGGCAACTCTTATAAAGGAAAACATTTAATTGGGGTTAGTTTACAGTTTGGAGGTCTAGTCCATTACTGTCATGGCAGGGGACATAGCAGCATACAGGCAGACATGGTACTGGAGAAGGAGTTGCTTTATGTTGATATGCAGGCAACAGGAAGTAGACTGACTTACATTGAGTAAAGCTTGAGCAAAAGAGACCTCAAAGCCCACCCCCACAATGACACACTTCCTCCAACAAGGCCCCACCTTTTAATAGGGCCATTCCTTTTAGGGGCGGTTTTCTTCAAAGCACCCGAAGGGGAAGGGGTTATTTTGGCTTACATTTTGAGTGGATACTGATCATCATGGTAGGAGTGTCAAGCAGCCTGGTCACATCAAATCTGGGGTAAGGAAGCAGAGAGAGATGAATGCTGGAGCTCTGCTTGCTTCTCCTTTTTATTTCTTCTAGGATCCCAGCCAATGGAAAGGTGCTAGGGTGGTTTGAATGAGAAATGGCCCCCATAGGCAGTTGAGCACTGGATCCCCAGTGGTAGTGGTTGGCTTTGCTAACCAGACATTAAGATGTCTGGCTTTGCTAAATGAAGTATGGCACTTGGGATAGAATTTGATAGTATGTAACCTCACCCTACTTCTAATTCACTCTCTCTACTTGTGGTTGAGTGTGATCTCTCAGCAGAGCCTGCTACTACGCCTTCCTACTGTCAGGCTTCCCTGCCATGATGGACTCTATTCCTCTGGAATGATAAACCCAAATAAACACTTCCTTTTAAAAAGTAAAATTACAAAAAAATAAATAAATAAAATTATGTGTATGTGTGTGCCTGAGTTGTAAGCATGTGCACAAGATATAGACTTTAGATAAGAGTATTGGGTCCTCTGGAACTGGAATTGCAAGTGGTTGTGAACCACCATATGGGTGCTGTGAACTAACCTCTGGTATCCTGCAAGAGCAGTAAGGACTCTTAAGAGCTAAACCATTTCTCCAGTTTCTAGAAGTTGTATTGTCCAGGGTGTTCTATCCCAGTCTCAGAAAAGTAACTAATCCGGGTGCTGCCCTCATTAGAGGGGATCTTTTCACCTTAACCCAGTCTAGAAATTTCTTACAGATAAGCCCAGAGCTTTGTCTTGTTGACATTAACTAGCACAAGTATGTTTCTTTTACTCTCTTAAAGATAAAATTTCTTAGCCGGGTGTTGGTGGCGCACGCCTTTAATCCCAGCACTCGAGAGGCAAAGGCAGGTGGATCTCTGTGAGTTCGAGACCAGCCTGGTCTACAAGAGCTAGTTCCAGGACAGCCTCCAAAGCCACAGAGAAACCCTGTCTCGAAAAACCAAAAAAAAAAAAAAAAAAAAAAGAAGAAAATTTTGCCCAAATCTAGTCTGATTTTGCCACCAATCTCATCCTAAAAAGAACATCTGGGTCTAAGAGCACACTTGGCATACTAAGAACAAAGTGTGATACACTTTTCCCAGTTGAAGGAAGCTGGGATGGGAATGGCTGTGTCTTAAGGCAAATTGGCTGTTCTGATCTCAGCTTTTTAAAACAATACTTCCTTGTCTTTGATGTTCCTGGTGCTCTATTAATCAAAACTTTCTATTCCTTATAAACATGGTTTAATGATTGTTTAGTGTCTTTACATGAAGTCACCACTAATAAAAATTGGACACTGGAGACACACTGGAGTGTCTCACATGCTCACTGGGTCCATGGTGGCAGCTTATGTTTTCAGTGTCCTGTAGTTGTAGATGCTGTGTACACTGTATGGGAGAAAGGAGACCTGGGATCCTCTAATCTGGTTGGCAGCTTTGCTTCTGTGTTCCTAGCTGCTTCAGAGTGGAAGCAAGGTAGAGTATATCTGGAGGGCATCAGGTCCTTCAGGACATCTCTTTGTGTTCCATGTCCTGTGATTAAAGTCAATGGGAAACTATAACCCAACCCAGGCAGGATGATAAATGGCCTAGATCCTTCAGGAATGAAGATATGGGTCTCCCTAATCCCAGGTAAAGAACAAAGACCCACTAAAGTGCTTGCTGAGGGTGGAGGAAATACAGAATGGGTAGTAGAGGAAGGTAGTTTTAAATATCAGCTGAGGCCACATGACCTTGTAACTACAGAAAAGAGGTTTGTAACTGACATGAACATTTTTGTCCCATTTTGTTAGGAACATGTCTGTGCATACATTAAGCTGATATTATGTTTTCTTTCATTTAAAAAATCATAAAATGTAATATCTATTGAGATAATATCAGTGGTTATGTTTCATAATCTATATGATCATATTTAAGTTATGGGACACTAAGTGACTAATCATTCCTCTAGAGACTTTGCTACCTCTGTCCTTTGGAGACCAGAATCTTACATCCCAGGCTGCAGATGGTGGTCAATGAAACAATATTTTGTTTTTTCTCAGCTGGATTTTGATTTTTTTTTCTTTAGTGTGATTGTGTATCTGCTATGGCCCTTAGCATATCACTTGGTTTTGATTTTTTGTTTTGTTTTGTTTTGTTTTTCGAGACAGGGTTTCTCTGTGTAGCTTTGGAGCCTATCCGGGCACTCGCTCTGTAGACCAGGCTGGTCTTGAACTAACAGAGATCCACCTGCCTCTGCCTCCCCAGTGCTGGGATTAAAGGCGTGTGCCACCAACACCCAGCTTGGTTTTGATTTTATAGTAGCTCACTTTTTTTTCCTTTTCTTTTTTTTTTTTTTTTTTGAGATATTGTCCTGGAACTCACTCTGTCCAGCAGACTGGCCTTGAACTCTCAGAGATCCGCTTGCCTCTGCCTCCTGAGTGCTGGAATTAAAGGCTTCACCAGCACTGTCCAGCCGGAGTTCACTTTTAAAGAGATTTAGGACTTTTAAAGTATTAGGATTTGTAAAGACTTTGGGGGCAATAAGAAATACTTATTTTATGAGTGTGACTGAGCACATGTGTGTGCACCACGTGTGTGCGGTGCCTTCAGAAGCCCAACAAGTGTGTCAGAGCCCTTGGAAACTCAACTTATAGACTGTTGTGAGTCATCGTGTAGGTGCTAGGAATTAAATCCTGATCCTCTGGAAGATCAGCCAGTGATCTTAACCATTATCTTTTGTCTCAATATTATTATTTTAAAATAACTTTATTGTTGATTTATGTATTTTTTGTCTGCATGTATGTCTGTATACCTCTACCACATATGTGCCTGGTACCCTTGGAAGTCAAAAGGAGGTGTCAGATCCTCTGAAACTGGAGTTACAGATGGTTGTGAGCTACCTTGTGGATACTGGGCATCAAACTCAGGTCCTCTGAAAGAACAAAAAGTGTTTTCAATCATTGAGCATCACTCTAGCTCTACTATGGGGACTTTAAAAGATCTGGACTACATTATGAAATAAATAGGAAACTTTGGGGATGAGAGGTGAAAGTTATGGTTCTCAAGTTATGTGTTTGAGAACATGGCACAACTCAGGATCCCCTGGAGAGAAAGCTTCAGTGAAGGCTTATCTGCCATCATGTTCATCTGAGAGCACATCTGGGGGAAGTCTTGACTGTCTTAGTTGATGTGGGACAATGCACCCTAAATGTGGGAGTGACCTTCTGATAGTGCCCAAGTTAAAGGGCATGGAAGAACAAAAGCTTTGCTCCTTTGCCTGCTTGGTCTTCACTCTTGCTGTCGAGTTCATCTACCATGTTGCTGCTGCTGATTCTTTCATTGATTTTTATGGCCAACTTCTTCAGGCTTCCAGTGTGGATGGAAGGCCAGCAGCTCTCCAAGAATCCTCCAGGCCTTCAGCACTAAAGTGGGACTGCTGAGGTAGGTACCTAGCCTTTTGGAGTGAGCAGCTACCAGGTTTTGGGCTTTTGCAGTATGAGACAGCTGTCCTTGGGCTACTCAGACCACATTGTGTAAGGCAACCTAATGAGTCTTGACTCTCTTTGTCTAGAGTAGTGGTTCTCAACCTTCCTAATGCTGTGTCCCATTAATATAGTTCCTCATGTATGACCCTTAACCATAAAATTGTCTTTTTTGGTACTTCATAACTGTAATTTTGCTACTATTATGAATCTTAATGTAAATATCTGTGTTTTCCAATGGTCTTAGGTGACCTCTGTGAAAGGGTCGGTCAACCCAGAGGGGTCAATACCCACAGGTTGAGAACCTCTGGTCTAGAGAGCCCTAAGATTGTACACACCTGTCCAAGGGTCATCTCCTCCCCACTTTGCTTTGTGTAGTGCCTAGCTCTGGGGCACACATTCAGTTCCTAATGAGTGGGTAAACTTGACAAAGGAGTCTTCCTCTACTCACCTTGACTGAGTCTCCTATTTATTCAAACTCCTTAAAAGGAGAGAATTAACTTCCCCAGCCCCTGGAGGTATTGATTCTGAGCCATGTCTTTTGTCCCAGTGCTGCAGACCACTCTGGGAGAGAACCACACTGCGGGAGAATCAGGGTCTTGGTACTCAGGTTGGGACAGATTCGGCATGATAGACACAAACACGAGAGGTTTGATGCTGGGGCAAAAATCTTTACTTCATCACCGTAACTTATATGGGCAATACAGGAACTTCACTTTTGGCTTGGGTACAGAAAATGTGTATCATAAATATTATTAGCTCTAAGTAAGTGTTAAACCGAAAGCACAAAGCAGGAAGCAGTTTTAGTCAGAATTATCTCGGCCCCAGACAGTGGCTAAGTTGCTGAGCTGGCTGTGATTCTGAAAATATGATCTTGCTGAACTTTAAGATTCTTTAGGCCAATTTACAAATTTCATAAAGCAATCAATAAAATTCTTTTTATCCCCTGTATGTCTCCATACAAAGTCTTTTGATTGATAATGTAAATATCTATACATTTGCCATAAAATCTCTCTTTTGTCAGCTAAAGACATGACACATCAAGGTGGTCTTGCTCTATTTAGTCTCTCCCACCAGCTCAATGGTATATACAATCTCTTCACTCCAATGACAACCCATCAATTAAAGTCTTTATCATAAGCTCCTGTGTATGGCAAAGGGACAGCTGTTGTCTTATAAAAATATGGACCTTTGTTCCTTAAGGGCTGCCACCACTTCCCATTAATCTTGTAATAAGTTCTGCCTAATTCAACCTTTATAGGAATTCCAAGCTCCCCTAAGCTTTCTGAATCATCTCCTTCTTGAGCTACTATTTTACTTTTCCTAGATATCTGGTAAGACGATTCTGTTTGCTGGAATGGATTCATAATTGATCTGAAGCTTTTATTTTCTGTCTAAAACATTTCAAATAGAGTTCAAATCCTGAGCCACCTTAACAAGGAACTGCTCTGCTCGGACCACAGGCACGAACGAAACTTCAATGATAGCATTTTATACAAAAATTGCTGGTGAGGTGCTTTCAGTTCCTGGAACCAAAATATCTAGAGGTACTCAATCTTTCTTCAAAGTAACCAACACCTGATCATCTGCTGATGCTAAGAAAGTCAGACCAGTCATAAGATAAAAGAAAAAAGCAGAAAACAACCCACCACAGACGGCAAGACACAGAGATCATCTTGTCCTTTTGGGATCCTGCCAGTGACCTTCCAGGAGACCTAGCTATGCAAGCACATGCCTCAGGCCTGGACATGTCTTTAGCAATATTTGCCTCATGTCACACAGACTCCACTGGAGTGGGTGTGGCATCCCAGAATACATGAGTTTGGGGTGTGAACTTTGTAGATGACAGTGTGTCACAATGTCAGAAAGGAGAGATTGAAGATAAAAGTAAGGCACTGAAGGTCAGTTCTTGAGAAGGTAGAAGGATTGAAAACCAGAGCGCATGCTGAGGCGGAGGCACTCCCCTAGGAGAGAGCATGGCTCCAGGAACATAAGAGCCACCACATCTCTTCTCTTCTCTTTTCTTTAGAGACATGGTTTCTCTGTGTAACAGCCCTGACTGTCCTGGAACTCTCTCTCTGTAGACCAGGCTGGTCTTGAACTCACAGAGATCTCCCTGCCTCTGCCTCCCGAGTGCTGGGATTAAAGGCGTGTGCCACCACTGTCAGGCTGCCACATTCCTTAATGCCACTTGTTCCACTACTCTGCTCATTTCAACTTGGCACATGCGAGTTCTTCCTCGTGTCAGACACTGCTAAGGGCTGGTGATAGATTTGAGACTGGGTTTTGAGACTCTTGTGAAGCTGGAGGGGAATGATGGAACCAGTCATGGCCAGAGATGGTGTTATGGAGGGTGGACTCTGGGCTAAACCATAGCATTCGGTTCTCAAAGCTCCAGGAAGCAGGGTGCAATGTGATTCTGTTTTCACAAATGAGGGAACAGAGGTACAGAGCAGTAGAATTACTCACCCCCCCTTTAAAAGAGACAGTGTGGCTAGGCAGTGGTGGCACTCACCTTTAATCCCAGCACTCCAGAGGCAGAGGTGGGCAGATCTCTGAGTTTAAGGCCAGGCTGGTATACAAAGTGGGTTCCATGACAGCCAAGACACAGAGAAACCCTGTCTCAGGGATAAAAAAAAAAAAGACAGTGGGTCTAGAGTGAGACCCCAGAAAAAGGACCCTGGAGGCTTTGCTGTCCATGGTGGCATTATAAGCTTGTTCCTGTTCATAAACCAGACAGACAATGGCTGGCTAAAGCAGCACATGTGTGGGTTCCACCAGTGCTCCAGACAGCTCTGACTCAGTGCCATTTTTAACTTGTCCTTCGAAACCACCCAGCTTTCCTGATGCAGCTCCTTGGTCACAGCCTGGGTTTCCCCCTTCATCACCTAGACTGTGCACACCTACCACCTCTGGGGCAGAGTGACTGATGACTATTTTGGTACATCCCAAAAAAGGATTTACCCTAACTTAGTAATTGAGACTCTTACAAAAGATCTAAGAAGGTCTTGAGCCTGCCCCCCAGGGACCACCCCCCACCATCCCATCCCAGATTCCTATGGTTGGAATTTTAAGAGGCTCAAAATTGAAAGCCCCTGCCCTCATCTCCACCTGTGACTGCTGCCACAGGCTTCTCATCTTGAGTCAAGACATCTCCATACTTCCTGATGCTTGGGGCCAAAACTGTCCTTTCAGATCCCTACATATAACCAGTAAATGTATCCATTCACTCTTTCTACAAGGTATACATGTCCACAAATCCAGCCACATGTCACTTAATGTCATGCATTAGTTTGGCTAATGATACCTAGGTATTTTTGCTTAAGTATTAGTCCAGATATTTCTGTGAAGGTATTTCTTTTTTAAATTTAACATTTTTTATTGATTTATTTTTTTACATTCCAATCCCAGTTCACCCTCCCTCATCTCCTTCCACTCCCCTCTCCCCCCTCCCATCTGCTCCTCAGAGAGGCTAAGGCCTCCCCTAGGAAGTCTACTAAGTTTGTCCCATTATCTCCTTGAGGCAGGACCAAGGCACCTCCCCACCTACCACACCCTGTGTCTAGGCTGAGCAAGGTATCTTTCCATATAGAATGGGCTCCCCTAAGTCAGTATGTGCCTTAGAGTTAGACCTTGGACCCACTGCCAGTGGCCTCATATATTGCCCCAGATGAGGGAACAGAGGTACAGAGGAGTAGAATTACTCACCCCCCTTTAAACCATTGTCACTTATATTAAGGGAGTCTAGTTCAGTCTTATGCAGGTTCCCCATTTGTCAGACCAGAGTCAGTGATCTCTCACTAGCTTGGGTCAGCTGATTCTGTGGGTTTCCCCATCATGGTCTTGACTCCACTGTTCATATTATCGCTCCTCCCTCACTTTGATTGTACTCCAGGAGCTTGGCCCATTGGTTAGTTGTGTATTTCTGCATCTGCTTCCATCTGTTTCTGGAAGAGGGCTCTAGCTTCTCTGGGGTTGTGGATTGTAGACTGAGTGTCTTTTTCTTTATGTCTGGTACCCACTTATGAGTGAGTACATACTACATTTGTCTTTCTGGGTTTGATTACCTCACTTGGGTTTTTTTTTTTCTAGTTTGCCTGCAGATTTTAGGATGTCATTGTTTCTTAGTACTGAGCATTACTCCATTGTGCAAATATACCACATTTTCTTTATCCATTCTTCAGTTGAGAGGCATCTAGGCTGTTTCCAAGATCTGGCTATTACGAATAATGCTGCTGTGAACATAGTTGGGCAAATGTCCTTGTGGTGTGAATGTGTCTCCTTTGGGTATATGCCCAAAAGTGGTATTGCAGGGTCTTGAGGTAGGTTGAGTCCTTATTTTCTGAGAAATTGCCATGCTGATTTCTACAGAAGCTGTATAAGTTTGCACTCCCACCAGCAATGGAGGAGTGTTCCCCTTTCTCCACATCCTCTCCAGCAGAAGCTGTCATTGGTGTTTTGATCTTAGCCATTCTGACAGGTGTAAGATGGAATCTCAGAGTGGGTTTGATTGGCATTTCCCAGGTAACTAAGGATGTTGAGCATTTCCTTAGTGTCTTTTGGCCATTTGAGATTGTTCTGTTGAGAATTCTCTGTTTAGATCTGTACCCCATTTTTTAATTGGAGTATTTGGTTCTTTGATGTCTAGTTTCTTGAGTTCTTTTGTTTAACATTTATAAATCTGCATATGAGAATTTTATTTTTTATTTCATTTTTTAAAACATTTTTTATGTGTATGGGTATTTTTTAAAAGATTTTATTTATTTATTATGTATACAACATTCTGCTTCCATGTATATCTGCACACCAGAAGAGGGCACAAGATCTCATAACGGATGGTTGTGAGCCACCATGTGGTTGCTGGGAATTGAACTCAGGACCTCTGGAAGAACAGTCAGTGCTCTTAACCTCTGAGCCATCTCTCCAGCCCAAGAATTTTATTTTTTAAATTAATTTTTATTTAAATTAAAAACAATCTTATTTTCCATACCAATATTAGTTCCCTCTCCCTCTGGTCGTCATTCCCTTCATCATCCCCCATCCCACCCCCACCCACACCTCAGGGTGAGGCCTTCCATGGGGAATCATCACAGTCTGTCACATCATTTAGGGAAGGGCCTAGGCCCTTCCCCATATATCTAGGCTGAGAGAGTGTCCCTTCATAGGGGATGGGCTCCCAAAGTCTATTCGTGCACTAGGGATAAATGCTGGTTCCACTGCCAGAGGCCCCATAGACTGCCTAAGCCCCTCACTGACACCCCTGTTCAGGGAGCCTGGTTCCGTCTTATGCTAGTTCCCCAGCTGTCAGTCTGGAGTCCATGAACTCCCACTTGCTCAGGCCAGCTGTTTCTGTGGGTTTCCCCAGCACAGCCTTGACTCCTTTGCTCATCACTCCTCCCTCTCTACAACAGGATTGCAGGAAGGAGTTCGGCTCAGTGGTTAGCTGTGAATCTCTGCTTCTGCTTCCATCAGCTACTGGATGAAGGCTCTAGAATAGCATTTAAGGTAGTCATTAATCTCATTGTAGAGGAAGAGCATTTAAGGTAGCCTCTCCGCTATTGCTTAGATTCTTAGTTGGGGGTCATCCTTGTGGATTCCTGGAGATTTCCTTAGTGTCAGGTTTCTCATTAAGCCCATAACTGTTCCCTCTATTAAAATACCTCTTTCCTTGTTCTCCTCTGTTCTTCCTCCAACTTGATCTTCCTGATCTCTCATGTTCTCCTCCCCCCTCTCGTCCCCTCCTGGTTCTCCTCCCTCCCTCCCTCCCTATCCCCCTGTGCTCCCAATTTACTCAGGAGATTTTGTCCCTTTCCCCTTCTCAGGTGGTCCATGTATGTCTCTCTTAAGGTCCTCCTTGCTTTCTAGCTTCTCTGGGGTTGTGGATTGTAAGCTGGTTATCCTTTGCTCTATGTCTAATATCCACTTATGAGTGAGTACATACCATGTTTTTCTTCCTGTGTCTTTGTTACCTCACTCAGGATGTTTTTTTCTAGTTCTATCCATTTGCCTACAAATTTCAAGGTGCCATTGTTTTGTTTTGTTTTTAACGGCTGAGTAGTATTCCATTGTGTACATGTACCACATTTTCTTTATCCATTCTCTGGTTGAGGGGCATCTAGGTTGCTTCCAGGTTCTGGCTATCACAAATAATGCTTCTATGAACATAGTTGAACAGATGCCCTTGTGGTATGAATGTGCTTCTTCTGGGTATATGCCTAAGAATGGAATTGCTGGATCTTGAAGTAGGCTAATTCCCATTTTCCTGAGGAACTGCCATACTGATTTCCAAGGTGGCTGTACAAGTTTGCACTCCCACCAGCAGTGAAGTGCTCTCCTTTCTCCACATCCTCTCCAGCATAAACTATTGTTGTTATTTTTGATTTTAGCCATTCTGACAGGAGTAAGATGGTATCTCGGAGTTGTTTTGATTTGCATTTCCCTGATGGCTAAGGATGTTGAGCAATTTCTTAAGTGCCTTTCAGCCATTTTAGATTCCTCTATTGAGAATTCTCCATTTAGTTTTGTACCCCACTTTTTAAATGTACTATTTGGTGTTTAGTGACTAGCTTCTTGGATTCTTTGCATATTTTGGAGATCAGCCCTCTGTCAGATATGGGGTTGGTCTTTGCCCATTCTGTAGGGAGCCATTTTGTCTTGTTGACCATGTTCTTTGCTTTACAGAAGCTTCTCAGTTTCAGGAAGTCCCATTTATTAATTGTTGCTCTCAGTGTCTGTGCTACTGGTGTTATGTTCAGGAATCGGTCTCCTGTGCCTATGCATATTCAAGTGTATTTCCCACTTTCTTTTCTATGAGGTTCAGTGTGGATGGATTTATATTGAGGTCTTTGATTCATTTGGACTTGCATTCTTCTACATGTTGTCAGCCAGTTATACCAGCACCTTTTGTTGAATGTTTTCTTTTTTCCATTTTATATTTTTAGCTTATTTGTCAAAAAATAACGTGTTCATAGGTGTGTGGGTTGATATCAGTGCCTTTCATTAGATTCCATTGGTCCACCTGTCTGTTTTTATGCCAATACCAAGCTGTTTTCATTACTATGGCTCTATAATAGAGCTTGAAGTCAGAGATGGTGATGCACCTAGATGATCTTTTATTGTATAAGGTTGTTTTGGCTATCCTGGGTTTTTTGTTTTTCCATATGAAGTTGAGTATTGTTCTTTCAAAGTCTGTGAAGAATTGTTCTGGGATTTTGATGGGGATTGCATTGAATCTGTAGATTACTTTTGGTAGGATTGTTATTTTTCCTATATTGATTCTACCTATCCAAGAGCATGGGAGAACTTTCCATTATCTGATATCTTCTTTAATATCTTTCTTTAAAGACTTAAATTTCTTGTCATACAGGTCTTTCACTTGTTCGGTTAGCATTACCCCAAGATATTTTATGTTGTTTGTGGCTATTGTAAAAGGGTGATGCTTCTCTGATTTCTTTTCAGCCCATTTATCATCTGCATATAAGAAGGCTTCTTTTTTTTTTAGTTAATCTTGTATCCTGCTACATTACTGAAAGTGTTTGCCAGTTGTAGGAGTTCTCTGGTAGAACTTTTGGGGTCACTTATGTAAACTATCATATCATTAGCAAATAGCAACAGTTTGACTTCTTCTTTTCCAATTTGCATTCCCTTGAACTTGTTGTCTTATTGCTCTAGCTAGTGAAGGGCCCAGCCCCTCACCCAGCCCCCTGCTTTGGCAGCCATGACAGGCTGCAGAAAAGACCCAGGAAGACACAGGCCTCTGACTCAGCAGCATGTGCTGAGCCCCAACTTTGCCCTAATCACTAGGAAGCCAGATACCTTTCCTGTGGCAAGGAACCAATCAGAAGCCAGCTGGTGGGCTTTGGATGTGCTTTACTGATAATAGTGGAATGCAGAGCCTAGCAACTGCCCCTGGAGGGCCTCTAGGCAAAGCAACCTTTCTGCAGTGGCAGCTGACCAATCAACTCAGGACAGGTTGCCCAAACCTGGAAGTGCATCAATCCTGAGACTGTTGCTATGCAGTTAGCAGCCCCCAGACACTCTCCTTTCTCTCTACCCCAATATATGCCATGCCTCACTGCTGTTCAGGATCCCTCTTGCTCCACCTGCTGTGTTAGACAGAGGACCCAAGTTAATACAGTTATCTGGTTAATTATAAAGACTCTTTGCTTTTGCATTGGATCTGGTCTCGTGGTGGTTTTGGGGGATTCAGAGTCTGCGCACAACAGGCACAAGAGCTAAAACTTCGAGTCTGCGCACAACAGGCACAAGAGCTAAAACTTCGAGTCTGCGCACAACAGGCACAAGAGCTAAAACTTTGAGTACCATATTGAATGAATACGGAGAGAGTGGACAGCCTTGTCTTGTTCCTGATTTCAGTGGGATAGCTTTGAGTTTCTCTCCATTTAGTTTGATGTTGGCTGTTTGCTTGCTGTATATTGCCTTTATTATATTTAGGTATGCTCCTTGTATCCCTATTCTCTCCAAGACCTTTATCATCAAGGGATGTTTAATTTTGTAAAAGTCTTTTCCAGCATCTAATGAGATGATCATGTGTTGTTGTTTTTTTTCTTTCAGTTTGTTTATATAGTGGATTACACTGATGGATTTTCATATATTGAACCATCCCTACATCTCTGGGATGCATCTTACTTGGTCATGGTGGATGATTTTTCTGATGTGTTCTTGGATTTGGTTTGCCGCAGGTATATTTTAAGTGATATTTAACATTTAAATCAGTAGACTCAGAAAAGATGACACTTGGTTTCATCCAGTCAGTTGAAACCCCCTTTTCCCCCAAAACAACAAACATCTAACCTCCTCTGAAAGAGGAGTTCTGACAGCTGACCACCTTCACATGCCACCTGCAATGTCAGCAACTCTGTTGTCTCCAGCCTGTGATCCTGTCCTGTAGGCTTGACTTCCAGTTTCCTAACCTCGTAAGTCAGTCCTTTAAAATATCTCTAAAGAAAAGAGGTGCTCCTGACAGCCACAGTCCTTAACTCTAGAATGTTATATGTTCATCACTATTTGTTGCAGCTGCCTTCTCCCACTGCTTATTCTGGCTGGCTGTGGTCTTTGCCTGATGGGGTGACCTGGGCCTCCACTCTTAATGGGTTTGGACCTCATTGTTTTGCCTTGGGTGGATTGTTTTTGGCTCACCACTGAAGCTAGTCACACGACATGGTGCTCCTGGGGAGTGTGCTGAGTGGTTGCCTGTATCCAAACACCCTTCCTCACCTCCAGTTTCCCTTTGATAAAGAGCAGCTGTCACCCAGAAGCACATCAGTTCCCTTCTTTGCCTGTTCATTCAGAGGCATGTGGGGCCTAAAATGGCTGAGTGTTCTTAGCTGCTGGTTCAACGGAATCGTTGTGTTTCCTAGTAGATGCATCCAAGCATCTTACCTTTGGGACAAAAACTTCTAGGCCAGCAGGAGCAGGAAGCAAAAGTTTTACTAGTCACTAGTATTAATAGATAGTAATGGCACTCTCATTTCCATTCCTTGCTTTCTGGAACCCTACCTAGTAGACCACACATGGCTGCTATCATCCGTGTTGGTTCTGTTTCTGTCAACCCTGACTAATAAAATAGCATCACTTTCTCATCATCTCCGCTGTCACGTTCCCCTATGCCACTATTCTCTGTCCAAATTATTGCTGAGCCTGCCTAAGCTATGAATAAATCAGAAAGTGAATACGTAGGTCGGACTTTGACGTATTCATGAGTTTGTTTGGTGGAAACATGGGGCAGCATGGCATTTTAGGCTAAGGAAATAACAAAACTCAATGCAGAGAGTTCTAACAGGGCAGGCTGTAGGCATCACCGTGGGGCAGCTTGCTGGATGTGGGAAGGGGAAATAAAGAGCAGGTTGGGGTATAGTGTGAGGTCTCCTATAAGTTTCTTCTTCTTCTTTTTTTTTTTTTTACTAGTTCAAAAATCTCTGGATATTTAGAAATGACTTTAGTTTTATTTAGATAAAAGCATCTTACACTGATAGCTAGCTTTCATAGGACTAGAAGGAGCTACACAGGCTTTGGTGGGTGGGATGGGGGGTAGAGAAAGCATCAGTCACTTTACCCAGAGGTGAGCCCTACAAACCACAGTACCAAGTTTCCAGGCAAGATGCCCACTGGTGCAATGTGTTATGGGAGTAGCTCCACTTTGGGGGACAGGTGTTGAGACAGGGTTTCTCTGTGTAATCAACCTGACTATCCTGGAACTCGCTCTAGACCAGGCTGGCCTCAAACTCACAGAGATCCACCTGCCTCTGCCTCCCGAGTGCTGGCATTAAAGGCGTGCTCCACCAACAACTGTCGGTAGCTCCATTCTTAATTTGAGACACACTCCTCAAGAAGGAATCCATGCCTCACATTGTAAACCCAGGCTAAACCGCATAGCTGAGGAGGTCTTAGGCCCTAGGGTTGGGCATATAACTGTTGTCCAGCTAAATTGCCATGGTGTCTGGCTGTCTTCTAGATGCTAATGTTTATACCACAGACAAGTGCTATTCCCAGTCTAAGAAAAGTCTCTTTTTGCAACGAATGATGGTGACTGCAGAGCTGCATGGCTGCTCAAGCTGCTGAGGAGGCCTGATGGTTAAGTGCTTAGCCCTAACCAGGACATTTATACCACACCTTCTAAGACTCGAGGCTCGTTGTGGAAGAGGGGTCAGAAAGTATGTAAGAACTGCAGAACAAGAAGACGGCAGTGAAATGCTGTCTGCTGAGCATGACTTCACAGGAGCTGTGGCTGCCTACTGTGGGCTTGCATGAAACTGGTCCTCTCAACAATTATGGACTGGCGTGGGGCTCATGGACCTTCCTGCTGAACTATTGGCTACTGATGGATTCTGGGTAGGGTAGTTATTGTCTTCAGCTGTACTCACCGAGGCACCCACCCAGCTGTTATAAGCCCATAGTGATCCTGGTTAACTAGATTATAAAAGACATGCCTATGGGAAGGCCTTGTAGAGAGGACGACTGGAAGGGTGGGATTATGATGGGAAAGCATGTACAATCAGGATGCACTTTATACATGTTGGCACCCTTTGGTACCTGCATGTTGACGTCACCCAGATGCATAGCATTAAGGCTAATTAGTGTGCCCTCTGGCTTCCAGCAAGCATCATGGCCTATGGCAGGTGGCAACATTGACACAGAGCAGAATCCAATTTTAAGCAGTTAAATGTTAGGAGGGCAGAGGTCTCCTCATGTCTGGACTTTAACTTTGAAGGTAGGTCCCATTGCTAGGTTTCCTTGACTTCTCCTGCCCTTTGTGCCTATTAATAGAAAACATCCATAGCTTGAAGCAGCCTCTGCACACCATTGCATTTTTCTTTTGCTCCCTTTTGCAAGGGGAGGAATGAAAGTCATGTGGCTGGCTTTGCAGAGGCAGTTGAGAAAACCATAGGGGAGTGTCTCTTAACAAGACTATGACACACACAAAAACCTTAGATGTGGGGAAGGGTGTTTTCAGAGGTACCTTGTATCAGACCCACCTCCTTAGAACAGTCACAAAAGGTGATGTGACAGGAAAAACACCTGTTTGGAGGCACTGCAGACTGACCAGACAGCCAAGGTGTTGTCTTTGCTCCCTCTCCAGGTATCAGCTGATCTGTACGGGGCCTGGAGGCAGAGGGAGTTGCTGCCTAGAGCCTACACAGTCTCAAAATACTGGAGAACCATGGACTGCACTGCCATGAAAGCAATCACAACACCATGAAAGAGTGAATGAGACTGTGAATGCCAGTTATTAGTTAAAAGTGAACAAGAAGCAAACTGTTCAGTGAACTGTTGGTTCAGAGAGCCTGGCTTCTCCCCTGGACATCAATGACTCTCCAAGAGGAAGCAATTCTAATCAGAAAGTTGCCTGGTGAGCAGGGACTTCAACTGTACCATTTCTCATGTAGCCACCATAGCATGGGCTATGTCTCTGAGAGGTATAGCTTGTGTCCCCAGGTGGGGCACCCTTTTCCTGGACAGTTGCCCAGACAAGCACTGCCAGTTCAGCTCTTTATTCTTTCCTCTTCTGTTTTCTGTGGTCGCCATTCCTTTAGTCTGCTCAGCATTCCTTCAAATAGGAAAGAATGTGATTAATTGGATTTAAGCTTATATGGTCACAAGTCACATCCTAGTCCCACATTCCCCTAAGACTAGAGTGTGTGCTCGTGATAAAACTGGCTATGCGCCTCTCTCTTCCACTCTTCACTTAATCACATCAGGCTCCTGGTTTGAATTGGTAATCATGGGAGTGTTTATACCACAGTAATTGTCAAACATTGCAAACTAAGACTTTATTGTGAGAGCCACTTGTTAAATATTTACCAGCACAGCACTGCCTGCACATCTTGATTGGATTTTACAGTATGTTGGTTTAAATGAAATTTCCCCCAAACATGCAGGGTTTTGAACATTTAGTCTCCTGTTAGTGGTACTGTTTGGAAAGACTTAGGAGATGTGGCCTTGCTAGGGGAAGTAGGTCACTAGCTTTGGGGTTTTAAAGTCGACAGGCCAATCCCAGTTCGTTCTGCTTTCTGCTTGCAGTTGAAGATATGAGCTCTTAGCTTGCCACCCCAGCTGCCTTGACTTCCAGCCGTCACACCTCCCTACCTTGATGGTGATGGACTCTTATCCCTCTGGAACTGCAAGTCCAAATAAACCCTTTCTTCTATAAGTTGCATTGCTCATCATGTTTTATCACAGAAAAAAAAAAATCCTGCCTAATATAGGGAGTGACGTCAATTTTTTGGATCTCACATTTATAGAAACTCCTTGATTTTCCCTGCAAGCCATAAATGTATCATTATTTTAGAATCCTAGAGTAAATCTTGAGTCTTTCATCTTGAAGGTCAGGGGACAACTTAGCTTTGTCACATGGACCAGGCATAGGGCAGGCTGTGCAATGACCCATAAGCCTAAGAGCAGAATGAGGGAAGAGGAGGTGGGAGGCCATTTTGACATCTACCTAAAAAGTGACACATGCCAAATCTGGCACATTCATCTGCCATCTGCATCATTACCTCTCCTGAGAGCACTACTCCATTCTACTCCAAGAAACATTTCCGCAGAGAAGTGTTCTGTCCTTGAATGCCACTACGCATCAGGACAGGACCCATCATTGATCTTTCAGTTCATCGAGATTTCTAGGGTTCTTCCAGGAGGTGGATCTGTTCAGAATTTATACCAAAACTAAGTTGTGTCAATTGTTATGAAGGCAGGAAGTCTGTGGTCATGGAATGTCAACTGTTGGTGAGAAATCATGGTTTTATTAAACCCATTTATATACAAACATCTCACAACTATTCTTATTAATGTATATTAAAAACCTAAAATGTGGGGCTGAGAGATGGCTCAGAGGTTAAGAATGCTGGCTGCACTTTGGAAATCAGTATGGCAACTCCTCAAGAAAATGGGAATCAGTCTACCACAAGATCCAGCAATTCCACTCTTAGGCATATACCCAAAAGAAGCACATTCATACTACAAGGACATCTGTCAACGATGTTCATAGCAGCATTATTTGTAATAGCCAGAAACTGGAAGCAGCCTAGATGCCCCTCAACCGAAGAATGGATAGAGAAAATGTGGTACATTTACACAATGGAGTACTACTCAGTGGGGGAAAAAAAACAATGGAATATTGAAATTAGCAGGAAAATGGATGGAACTAGAAGAAACCATTCTGAGCGAGGTAACCCAATCACAAAAAGACAAACATGGTATGTACTCACTCATATGTGGACTTTAGACATAGAGTAAAGGATTACCAGCCTACAATCCACACTGCCAGAGAAGCTAGGAAACAAGGAGGACCCTGAGAGAGACATACTTGGTCCCCTGGAGAAGGGGAAAGGGTCAAGATCCCCTGAGCAAATTGAGAGCACAGGAAGAGGGGGGAGGGAGCTACGAGAATGAGAAGGGAAGAAGAGCAAGGATGCAGAGGTCATGAGGGAGCAGAAAGGCTGAGTTAGGGGAAGAATAGAAGAAAAGGTATGTGATAGGTAGGGTTTTAGTTGGGAGGGTGGTGGGGAGGATGGGAGGGAGAAGGGAACTGGGATTGTCATATAAAAACAATCTTGTTTCTAATTCAAATAAAAAAATCTGAAAAAAAAAAGAATGCTGGCTGTTCTTCCCAAGGACCTGGCTTCAGTTCTCAGCACCCCCATGAGGGTTGACATCCAGTGATAACCCAAGTTCCAGGGAGATCCAATGCCCTTTTCTGGCCTCCACAGGCATTGCATGTGTGTGGTGCACATGCATATATGCAGACATACACACAAAATAACAATTTTTTTAAAAAAAAATTCTACTATGTATATAACCAGGGATTTTAACCTGGTGTTCTAAACAAGGAAGTGTTTTGTTCTGTGGACCAAAGGTAGAGGAGTTGCATCAAAACTGAACATTCCTGAAGTAACCCCCAGAGGGCTGTGGTTTATCACAGAATATCTCCTACTAGAGATGAGTCCCACTGAGTCCCAGCTGAAAGCCAGTCCCAGATGAACCTAAATACTTATTCACTGTTCCAGGGAGACTGACTACAGGCCAGAGAGTTTGAGGAAATAAACATTCTGGAGCACAGAACCTCCATAATTCATTTGATGAGTGCTTGTTTGTGCGTCTAAAGCAATTCAGAAGTGCCCAAATGAGCATCATCCTAGAAGTCCAGATTTCCCAGGGAATTTGGCTTTCATGAAGAAAGGCAGAAGTAGAATTTCAGCTTGTGTTCAGGTGACACCCACCTTTGCTGTATTCTAATTTTCCCAAAAGTCCGTTATGGATGAAGTACAGTCAATTCTCTGAATCCAAAACATATTTTCTATCTGTGGTTGGTGGACTCTGGATATAAAGGTTTGCTAGGCATTTTCTTTTAGACTCCCAAATAATGACAGAGAGACTTCTTTTTAGTTATGAATGCCCAGCCTAGCTTAGGCTCATTTCTGGCTAGCTCTTTTAACTGAAATTAACCTGTTTCTCTTTATCTACCTTTTGCCTCTGGGTTTATTACTTTTCTTACCTTCTGTATATCTGACTTTTACTGCTTCTCCTGATTGCAGGATGGCCACTGCCTAGCTTCTTGCCAAGGTGTCTCCCTTGTTATCTCTTCTCTTCTTGTTGTTCTTCCCCAAGCCTATATTTCTCCTCCTATTTATTCTGTCTGCCTGCTAGCCCCACCTATCCTTTCTCTGCCAAGCTATTGGCTGTTCAGCTCTTTATTAGACCACTCAGGTGCCTTAGGCAGGCAAGGTGAAATAAATGCAATAAATGTAAAGAAATAAATCTTTACACAATTAAACACACATCCTTACATCGTTAAACAAATGCAGCATAAACAAATGTAACACACCTTTACACAGTTAAATATTCCACAGCATAAACAAATATAACACATCTTTACATAGTTAAAATAATATTCCGCAACATGAAGGCTAATAATACAGAAGGCCAACTAAGGGACCATCCAAGGAGTTTAGTTCCCCCACAGAGACCAAGAAACAACCTGTATTGCTGTCTTCTCTTGTGTGGCCCAGCAACAGAGCCAATACACCTCTCTGTACCACCACTCATGTGAGAGACTGTGGGAACACTCCATGAGGCTTAGCTCAAGGCATACTGGCAGCTGTCAGGAGATGTGTCTCTGTGCTGTGACCCACATGAGATACACAAGACTAGGAAGTTGAGTTTAACTCCATTTTTATGTGTTTAGAACCTTTTAAAGCTCTTTCAGGTCTTATGTAGATCTATGCCAGACCGTGGGTGCCATTTGTATGTGGAGTTTTCCTGTTCCTTTGACTGCTTCCAAATAACCAACACAACACGGAGACTTAATATAAATTACAAATGTTTGGCCAATATCTCAGGCTTGTTGCTAACTATCTCTTACAACTTAACTGATTTCTATTAATCTATGTGCTGCCTCGAGTCTCTTGGCTTTTACGTCTATCCCATTTTGTGTGTCTGATTCATTCTCCATCAGTCTGTCTGACTCTGACTCTGCTCTTTCTCATCCCATCATTCTCAGTTTGGCTTCCCCCCTTAACTTTACCCTGTTCAGCCATTGGCCAGTCAGCTTGTTTATTAAAACCAATCATAGGGGCATATATTCACACAGTGTACAGAAGGATTATTCCACAGCACCACGCAATAAATTTTCCAAAATGGATAACTTTTCATCTGTTTGAATTTTTTGTTTGTCTTTCTTTGTTTTTTCTTTATTCCTTTGTTTCTTTCTTTTTGAGACAGAGTTTTATTGTGTAGTTTCTGGCTTTTCTGGAATTTGCTATGTAGACCAGGCTGGCCTTGGACTCAGAGATCTACCTCCCTCTGCCTCCCAAATGCTGGGAATAAAGGAATCCATTACCAAACATGGCTTTGATCTTTAATTCTTATAAACATTGTGTCCTTACTGAAGCTGTCATCACCAGAATCCTCTCCTTTATCCCAGTTTCACAGCCTCACTGGAGAAATGTAGTTGAACTTGATCCTGACCTCAGCGCCTAGAACTCTGCGGAATCTGCTCACTGCTCCTCCATTGTTGTCAGTCTCTCAGCATTTTCTCTACATGGGCTCAGGTTCTCTGTGTCATCCAGGTGCCCCGTGTCTCTTATCATTGTCTCATCACTGTGGCTGGATCCTCCAGTGACATGCTGAGTGTAAGTGGTATGGGCAAACACTCTTCTCTTGTTCCTGACCTGAGAGGAACTGTTATGAAGTGCAGTTTAACCAGCTTTCACGGATCATCTTTCTCCAGTTGAGGACATTCCCTCCCATTTCTGGTTTTCCAAGTGTTTTTGTGAAAGGCGTTTAGAGTTGCCAAGCGCCTTTTCTTGCTGTGATGATCTTGTGGGGTTTGTCCTTTATCCTATTACTGTGGCCCATCATAATTGATTTTTGGATGCTAAGCTAAATTTCCATTCCCGGGATAAGAATCCTTGTGGATTCCAGGACAAATCCATTTGGTCACGGTGTGAATGCCTCCCTATGGGTTTCTGGACAGTCTGCTAGCATTTTGCTGAAGATTTCTGCACAGCATTCAGAAGAGATATGGAGGGGTAGTTTTCTTGTGTTGCCTTTGCCTGGTTTTGGTTTCAGAGTGACACTGGCCTTGTAGAATAAGTTGGCAGCCCTGTCGTGATGTCATGTTTAAGTGCTCAAGGCTAAGTGTATGACTCGGGGGCATTAAATACATTCATGGTGCCATGCTACCTCACCACTATCCATTTCCAGAACTTTCTGTTGATTTCTGGCAAAAATCAATAGCCTATGACCCCTCTTTTTCTGGGCCTTGCAAGCCTCCAGTATAGTTCTTGGCTTTTATGATTTTTTCCACTGCCTTTCTATGTGTAGCCACACAGTTTTTGCCCTCACATGTATGTGCAGGTGTGCATGTGTGTGTATGTGTGTGCTATATTCATGTGTGTGTATATGTGTGTTGTATGCATGTGTAAACATGTGATCAGAGGTCAACATTAAAGTGTCTTATTTCATCATTCTTCACCTTATTTTAAAACAAAGCATCCCAAATGACCCGAAGCTTGCTCTTTTAACTAGACTGACTAGCCATCGAGTGTCTGGAATCCACCTGTCTCTGCCCTCCCTCCCATTGTTCCCTATTCTTCTGTAATTACTTGTTAGCTAAAGCTGTCACCATCCCCATTCCAAGTTTCAGTCAACAGGGTTTGACCTTTATTCTTCTGCCTGTCTGTCCTCCTTTCTACCCTTCAGTCCTCCCCCTCCACACAGGAGCGAACTCCATGTCTTGTTCATGGTAGACATTTAGAGCATACTGAATGCATGTTCCCCCAAGACACTGCCTGGTGGGGAAGATGGCACCTCTCCCCAGCTGACCCCATGTGACCCCATGGCTCAAACTGATCACAAAGGACTTGTTGAGCATTGGGAGGCAAAAAGTAATTTTCAGGAGAGTCTAAGTAGAGCAGCGAAGAACCAGACATCCAAGACAGTTCCATCACTATGTCACACTTGGAGAGCCACTGAGGGCTTCCAGAGCCCCAGTGCCCTGAGGTTGTCTCCAAGGGGCACTCTCCATCCTCTGGTTCCTTTTTGTCTCACAGCCTCCTTCTGATCTGAAACTTACCACACAGTTTCCCACTCACTGGGCAGGAAGTGTCTGTCTCAAAGCACAGAAGATGCTTAAGTGAGCATTGAAACAGGAATTCAGAGCCCGGCAGTGGTGACACACGTCTTTAATCCCAGCACTTGGGAGACAGAGGCAGCTGGAGCTCTGAAGCTAGTCTGGTCTACAGATTGAGTTCCAGGACAGTCAGGGCTATACAGAGAAACCCCCTCTCAAAAAAAAAAAAAAAAAAAAAAAAAAACAAAAAAAAACCAAAAAACAAAAACCAGAAAAAAATAAAAATAAAAAAATCAGTTTTGGGGTTGGTTGGGGTGGCTGTGGCTTTCACCCTGAAGTTTATATTCTCATCAAGGATATTGCTTAGGTCTGGAGAGATGGTTTAGTGGATAAATGGATAAAGGTGCTTGTAGCCAAGCCTGATCTCTCTCTCTCTCTCTCTCTCTCTCTATATATATATATATATATATATATATATATATACACACAAATATTATATATATATATATATATAGAGAGAGAGAGAGAGAGAGAGTTTTTAAAGAAAAATTTAAATGACAGGTTAAATACTAGTATGCATTTAACAATGATAGAAGGAACAGGGTGTCCCCCTGAATAATAAGTCTCACAACTTGTGGCCAAGCTGGCAATTCTGTAACTCAGGAGGCTGACCCTTCACTTCCCTATGGCCAGTTTGTCTTGCTGTCACCGGGCCTGAGAGGACACCAGACCCATCACCCTGGGGTGGGAGACAGCTTGGAATAATCTATACCTTTTACTCCTAAACCAATTTCTTCCTGTTTCTTATTGCTTGATGAATCTGCATACTAATTAATAGCTGTTACTTCTCTCTTAGCAGCTTAACCTACTGACGAAAATTATGACAGAGTTAAAAATGAGCTATAGCTGAGATAGACTAATTACATCTCCTGGGACGAGCCTGAGTTACTTAGTCTGTCTTTTCCCCTCCTCATCACCTTCCCCCAGAGAGTAGGTCTGCTCTAATCACTTCTGAGGAAAGCAAGGTGTGTTGCCAGTTCAGTTCCCTGGGACTGGTAGGAGTAAAAGCCACAAGGAAGGGGTTTGTCAGTGGAGTACCTGATGGCCTTTGAAGCGAAAGGAACCAACGCCTCATTGTTCTCTTCCCTCGGAGCCAGAGCCACGCTATCCCAGCACGTGCCTGAGGGTACTGAGGCAGAAGCAGACCATGCCATTAAAGTCTGGAGGCACTATCTTTGGTTTGTGGTTGGCCAGCCCCCATTGTTCTGGGATCTGTGGACTTGGTGCCATGCCAGTGGCTACATTTTAACACAGTTCATTGTGAAGGAAATCTAAGTGACAGTCTCCATGAGAGACTGATAAAGGGGCTGTAGGGAGACTGACTGGTGGCAGCCTCCTCAGTTTGCACCTTCAAATATTCTCAACAAAGCTGTGCCCTTCCCAGGGCAGCCAACTCTGTAACAGGACATGTAGAATTGTAGATCAGAATGGCAGAAAAACTTAGCTGTTGAATTTCAGGATCCTCACGGGGGGGGGGGGAGCATTTAAAAATTTGTTACAATCCATGCTAGGTAGTGGTGGCATGCACCTTTTATTCCAGCACTCAGGAGGCAGAGGAAGGCGGATCTCAGAGTTCGAGGCCAGCCTGGTCTACAGAGAGAGTTCCAGGACAGCCAGGGCTGCACAGAGAAACCTTGTCTCAAAAAAGAATAATTTTTTTTTGTTAAAATCCATAGTTCAGATTCATAAGAGGTCTTCAGGCAAAACTAAGAAGGGTGGGTATATGTGTGTATATATGCTTTTTATATGCATATGTATGCATGTTCATATGTGTATGTTTGTGTGTGCATATGTCTGTGTGTAGGCATATGTATGTGTGTGTACATGTATATGTGTGTATATATGTGTCTGCATGTTTGTGTTTCTGTGTATATACGTGTAGGCATGTGTATGAGTGTGTCTGTGTACATGTGCATATATGTATATATATATATGTATCTGTATGTTTGTGTCTCTGTGTGTGTATGAGTGCATGTGTATGTGTATAGGCGTGTGTATGTACATGCGAGAGTGTGTGTGTGTGTGTGTGTGTGTGTGTGTGTGTGTGTGTGAGTGTTTGGTGTATGTTGCTATTGTGTGTGTGTTGCTATGGTGTAAGCATGACCCAAATTCATGTACTGGAAGCTTGAGCCCCAGTGCAATGGTGTTGGGAGGTGTAGGTCAGTGAAGAGGGGAGGTCAGGAGAGCACAGCCCTTGTGAATGCAAGGAAGTGATTCTGAGTGCGGAGCAGAAGCTGCTCCCATGTCTTCATCTCAGCACAGGCTTTCAACCCTGTGAGGTTACTGCTACAGAAGATGGCCTGGGACGACAAACTGAATGCCAGCAGACTGGTACAGGGGTCAACGCATCTAGCCTTGGTGGGGACAGAAATGGGAAGTTGGGGAGACCATTTCCTTGCAGGTCCCTGACTGAACTGTGAAGGGCACAGGCTTCCTGTCATCAGTTTGTCTGTATTGTTCCCCTGGGAACTGTTTCAGATGAAATATAGATTTTAAAGTGTTGACTCAAATATTCAGTCCCATGTGGACCCTGGGACTGCAAGGCGCTTGTTTGAGGCCTCTGCTTATGGCCCTCTGTATTTACCACACTTCCATCAGGCAGAAAGCGAGGTGTGAAAGGCTTGCTCAGGGTCAGCCAGGATGAGCTCAGGGCTCAGGCTCTGGTGACATCCCCAAGATGGCTTCCTCTCCATTTCTCTGCTCAGTTTTCACCTACTGGCTTCAGCCTCAGACAAGCTCTCCCTAGGTACCCACAAAAGTAGCCACCCCTGTATCCCATAATCTTTAGCACCGCCCCCTTCAGGCTCTTTGTCCATGCTTAGCTGGTTCTGAGCCCACCTAGACCTGGGAGAAGTAGGGATATCCAAGCAGAATTGCACAGAGTGGGAAATGGACAAGTACTAGTGGCCAATGGGAAGAGAAGGGACCTGGGCAAGGAGGAAAGGGAAGGTGTGGACTGATGGAGGCTGGGCCGGCTTTTGCTCGAAAGTAAGGATTTATGGGATTCAGGGTCAGCAAGTGGCTTTTGCCTCTACTCATGGGACAGGAACCCATACATTTTTGTGTATGCATGTTGCATGTGTGTGGGTCCGTGTGCATGTGTGCAAGCCTATGTGGAGATCAGAGAACACTCTCAAGTGTTCTTTTGCTCACAGTGGACAGGGCCTCGCTGACATGGAATTCACCAAGTAGGTGAGGTTGGCTGGCCACAGGGCCCCGGCACCCCAGGGCCCCAGGGCCCCAGGGATGTGCCTGACTCCACCTCCCAGCACTGGGACAAAAAGCCATGACCCCTGACTCTTTAAAAAAAAACAACAACGAAGCCGGGCGTTGGTGGCGCACGCCTTTAATCCCAGCACTCGGGAGACAGAGGCAGGCGGATCTCTGTGAGTTTGAGTCTGGTCTACAAGAGCTAGTTCCAGGATAGGCTCCAAAGCTACACAGAGAACCCCTGTCTCGAAACCCCCCTCAAAAAAAATACCCCCAAAACAAAAACACCCCCCCCCCGACAAATTCCTAGGATAGAACTTGTGTTTGTAAGGCAAGCACTTTACTGACTGGACTCTTCTCCTCCTCACTCCCCCTGAGGCCCCACCCCTGCACTTTTTAATAAAATGTCTGGGGTTTGATGCTTGCAGCCAAGACCGGAGATGACCTAAGATTGATTCCTGGGACCTACATGGTGGAGAAAACCAACTCCTGAAAATTATCACTAAATAAATACATTTTTAAAAATGAAAAAAACCCTGTTATGTCCCCATGTGACTCCAGCTGGCCTGAAATTCACTCTATAGACCAGACTGGTCTCAAACTCAGAGATTCCCCTGCCTCTGATTCCCAAGTGCTGGGATTAAAGGTGAGTGCTACCATGCTCATCACATGCCTCCATCTTGACATGGGCAGCTTATGATGTGCCTGGACCCGAGTCTTCTTACCGGAATAAGAGGTTGCTGCAGCCTCAGAATTTGCTTCTTAAGATCTGGTGGATTTTTTGTTTGTTTGTTTGTTTGTGTGTGGTTTTTTGTTTGTTTTATTTTTGTTTTTGCATGCTCATTGCAGGAAACCTGAGAAATAAAAAATTTTAAAAAAATGAGGAGCATCTCTGCTGATGCTCTCCAGCAAGCATGCACCCTGCCTCTCCCCAGCCACACCAGCTGCATCTTTCTTCCTTCACACACCTTCCTTGGCTCACACCACCTGTATAGCTTTATAACTAACTGTCCCAGTGATCATGATTAGGAAACTTGTGAGGGGCCCCACTCCAGTGTCTGCCTCAAGACAGGCCAAGCTGGCCTCTGGAGCTGGGTTTAGCTCTGTGCTGACAGCCCTGGGGACTCCCATACTGGGGATAGGAAAGTGACTGGGCAAGGAGCCAGGTGGATCTGAAATACTGTCAAACAGTCCATCCACTGTAACCCTAACCACTTTTCTAGAAGGCCATAACCCTATGGCTGCACCAATAGCATTGAGGGCCAGGATTAGCTCCACTAATACCCAGCTTTGTTGACCCTGTCTGCCCATATGATGCAATAGGAAAGGCAGGGTGCATGACTCCTGGACTGGCCACGCTCAGGTGTCTCTTTTTCTGAGTTGTCACAGAATGAGGGAAGATGGTGTCTGAATCCTACATCTCCCAGACAGAAATTAGTGGACCCTGGGCAATGGCTCAGCTCTGTACTTAGCCTATGTTTAAAAGTGCTCAGTATTTACTCCATGGGGGCAGAGTGATCTGCCTACAATCATGTAAATCCATGCTTAGAGAAGTTTAACACACACAGTGACTTAAATGACTCTCACCGCTATCACTGTCAGTTAGTGAAAATCACGCACACTGCTTTGTAAAGAAAATCATCTTTTTCACCTGGTAGCCCATAATGGCTCTCCAGAGTCATTAAGACCTTGGCAGTCTGTCCAGGACTTGGGAAGGGAGGGAGTGGAGGTGAGAAGGGGAGGGTTCAGCCTTGCACAAAACCCAGCAGGATGAAAATTGGCAGGCAGTTTACTGGAACGCCAGCCCTTAACCACTTCTGCACATAATGGGCTTGTAAATATCACCGAGTCCTCTTCCACATCTCTGCCGACAGCCTTCTGTGTGGCTGGCATCCAGACCCCACTCTCATCAAACTCTTTGTAATGCCCCAAGGACCAGCAGGCCAGGTCATTGTGCACTGCGCTGTGAATGCCATCCAGCACACCGCCAGAGGTTAGCTCCACAGTGCTGCTTGGTGAATGATACTTCTCCCTGTCCTTCTTCATTACCAGGGACAGTGGCAATGTTGTCACTGACAACTTTGTTGTTGATAGTGATAACAGTCAACATGTACTGGGTGCAGGCTATGGGTCACGAACCATCTGCTATGAGACCCTTTCTAAATCCTTCATGTTAAATCCACATGAAGTTCAACAGGGTGCCGAAGGGAAGCCAGCTAATGTCAGCTCCATTCTGTAAATGAGGAAACGGAGGCGAGAGACTCTAAGTGACCCATCCTGTCTATGAGCCTAATCGGAAGTAGAACAAAGGTCCAGACCCATAGCACAGGCCGTGAGAGTCCAGCCACTTACCCAGAAGAACAGGGATCAAAACAACTGGCTTTGGACTTGTATCCTAGCTGGGAATCTCAGCTCCCAATTCTACTGATAACTTTCCCACCTCTCAAAGCTAAGAGTCACCCTTTGTCCCCTGCATGTTTAGAGTAAGTGCTCCATTCACACTCGACACCTGACACTGACCCCCCCACCACCACCAAGCAGATTGCAAACTGGTTTTATTTCACAGTGACAAACCCTTCTTTGATTCTCATCAGCTTTAAGGGAACATTGTGGCGTAATCCAAGACTCTGGTGGAGTGCCAGAAATATAGAGCTACCTGGTCAAGAGGAGGAAGATAGAAGCATATTTCCAAGGCAGGAGGATGTCTAGAAGGGTGTGTTGAGGGTCAGACTGAGAGCTTCGGATGGGAAATTGCAAGAGTTGGACCTCCCAGAGCCTGGAGTGGGAGCTGAGGGACCAGCAGGACTAAAGCAGAGCCTGGTCCTGGGTCAGCTGGCTGGGGCTATCGTCCAGATTTCTTTCTTTTTTTGGTGGGGGGAGGGTTCGAGACAGGGTTTCTCTGTGACTTTGGAGGCTGTCCTGGAACTAGCTCTTGTAGACAAGGCTGGTCTATTGTCCAGATTTCTTGAAGGGCATTAGAAACTTGGTTCAGGTAGACTGCCTTGGACCAGGGCCCAGGCTACCCCAGTTGGTGGTGCTGTTTGGAAACGTTTAATAGTGTAGTCTAGATGGATGAAGGATGTGACTGAGGGTGGGCTTTGAGGTATCAAAGGCTACATGCCATTTCCAGTTCTCTCTCTCTCTCTCTCCCTCTCCTTCCTGCTTGAAGTTTATGATGTAAACCCTCAGCTTCTGCTCCAGCCACCATGTTTGCTGTTGTCTCCATTGCTTCCCTGCCATGATGGACTGGAATCCTCTGGACTCAGAAGCCAATAAACTCTGGAAAGTTGCCTTGGTCATGGCGTTTGATCATAGTGGTAGAGCACTAACTGAGACAGAACATATGACATCCAGGAGGACACAGAGTGATCTGAAGTGTCTGACTGGGAGCAGAACCCAGGTAACTAATTCTGCATATCACAGGAAGTAGGAAGGCTGAGGTGAGGCCTTGACCTGCCTTTTCTTGGGCTGCAGGAGGCAGTCCATGTACACAGCCGGGCACACAGTGGGTTCTTGGTAAGAGACTTGCACTGCTTTGGCATCCCCATCCTAGCATAGGGACAGGCACGAGTTTCCTAAGTGAGTAACAGATCTCTTAACCTCAGCACACTAGTCAGTTGCCTACAACAGAACAGGAAGTCTAGATGGGCCCATGAACCTCCGGCACCTGAACTCTCCAAGGCCAGTATGAACCCTGAACATACTTCTTGGTTAATCTTGATGGTCAACTTGATTAACTCGAGACATGTTCAGGATATTAGACAAACCCTGGTGTGTTGGTGTTGAAGAGACAATTGGATCATGGGGGCTCTGGCCTACTGCATGGCTTAATGTACTGATGGAGTCAAAAGCTGAATAGACTGGAGAGATGGCTCAGCAGTTAATAGTGCATACTGATCTTGCAAGCACCCGAGTTCAGGTCTTAGCATCCATGGCAGGCAGGAAGTTTATAACTGCCTGAAATTCCAGCTCTGGGGGAATCCAGCGCTCTCTTCTGGCTTCTGTAGGCACCTGCACTCACATGCACATACTCACTCACAGGCACCCACATAGACACAAAATTAAAAATAAAAATAAGAATAGGTGTGGTGATGCATACCTGTAATCCTAGTGACCCCCTAGGAGGCTGGGGCAGGATTGTTGCTTGTGAGTTCAGGGCCAGCCTCCTGGGGTTTCAGGCTACCCTTTGTGAGTGTGGTCAATGTGAGATCCTGCCTCAATAAAAAATAAATAAGCCTGACAGTGGTGGTGCATGCCTTTAATCCCAGCACTCAGAAGGTGGAGGCAGGCAGATCTCTGTGAGTTTGAGGCTAGCCTGGTCTACTGAGTGAGTTCCAGGACAGGTTCCAAAGCTACCCTGTCTTGAAAAAAATAAAACAAAAGATAAATAAATAAATAAACCTATTTGAATAGACTTTTGGAAGGTAGTGGAACTGGTTAGAGAAGATGGGTCATGGGGCTGGGGGAGGGGTACTGTATCTCTCCCCGGTCCCTTCCTGCTGCTGCTCTGTTCTACTTCCTATCTGCCATGAGGTAAACAGCCTCCTACACATACTCCTGCCACCATGTTCTGCCCAAGTGCATGGGACCAAGAGACCAGAGACCTTTGATTATGGGCAACAAGAGAGGTCTTCTCTCCTTCCTGATGTCCCCTCTGGTGCTAGGGTCACAGTTACATAGAAGTAACCAGTGAGGCCCATTTATTTCAGGGAAAGAATGGAAAGTAGAATTGAATTTTTCAATCATTTTATCACCAAAGCAATCAAGGACACACGTTAATGCTTACCTGGATAGAAATGACATTTTAATCTACAAGTTTCCTTTCTTATGGATTAAAGGGGGCTGGTGCTGCTAGCCTATCTGGGCTTCTAGATGCATCTCTCAAGAATTCTTCCACATACCTAACTGCTGTTCCCTGATCCTCATTATGGCTCTATGTTCCCTCCAGCACAAAACCATTTTGCATTTTAGAAATGCAAAGTTAGAAAGTTAGAATCCTCAAAATATGTTACATTTTATTTTATTAATTTATGTGTATGTGGGGGAAAGTGTCTCACACAGTACATATATGGAGGTCAGAGAACAACTTGTGGAAATTGGTTCTCTCCTTCCACAATGTGGGTCCTCGGGGTTGAACTCAGATCCACGGTTGGTGGCAAGTGTTTTAACCCACCGAGTCATTTCACTGCTTATGAGATAAAATCTTTCTGTGTAGCTCAGATTTCCCTGGGATACATGATTTCCTTGCCTCAATTTCCCTGCACTGGAACTACAAGTGTTAGCCGCCAAACGTATTATTGCTGGAGGGTTCATGCTATTTTTTCCACTGGAGGGTTCATAATGTCTGGGTACCTTTCGGTGATAGTGGTAGGTGCTGATTGACACCAACATCTGTGAGTCATTGTTACATATGGCAATATTTGATCATTCTTTTGGTGAGCACCTTCCTTCTATCAAGAGGTGGAGCCCTTGGGACTGGGAAGTTGGCTCAGTTACTTAGAGCATGTGCTGCTCTTGTAGCAGGACAGAGTTCGGTTCCCAGTGTGCACACTGCATGATTTACAATCACCTGTAATTCCAGCTCCAGGGGACCTAATACCCTCTACTGGCCCCTGCACTCTTGTGCATGTAACATAATGAAACATAAAAATTTAAATATTTAACAAAGAGTTTCCTCCCTTCAACCTGTTTAGCTAGCTGGTGGTAAAGTATGTGTAGGAAATATACCATTCCTTCCCTCACTTACCTTTTCCCAAGGTAACAAATGAGTCCCCTTTTATGTGTCCCAGAGGTGAACACACACTTTCCTTTAATTGTCACATCGAACTCATGGGCTTAAACACTCCTATAGGTCTTAATCCACTGCCACAATTCCCTTTTGTGGAAGTTCAGATCAGATACTCCTAGGCAGTGAGAAAATTGTGTTATCTCCTGAGTCCTTTTGGCATGATCTTAGTAGCCATTCAGCAGTTTCCTGGCTGTCTCCTATGACGAAACATTTCACACTTCTCTTGCACAAGATGTTTTTCCTTCACCAGCTATTTCCCAAGAATACCTCTTTTTTTTTTTTTTTTTTTGTGGAAAATGAACTTCAAAACTTCAGTCCAAACACTCTAGATGTTCAGTGCTGTCTGGGTCAGTTTGTCAGGGTTCATAATGTTCGTAACAGACGAGTCAGACTCCATGCTTCCATCCAAAGGAGACTCAGGGCTTTGTGATTGTTCCTGGTCAGTCGGTTTCCATGACTGTAATGAAACACCCGAGGCAGGCTAATTTATGAAGAAGAGGGGTTTGTTTATCCTACGGTTATGGGGACTGCAAGTGGAAAAGGTGTGGTGTGGACTCTGGTGAGGGCTGCCCGAGGCTACATCATCTCTTGGTGGAGTGCAGTGGCAGGGCTGTGTTCTAGACGAAGGGCTCAACTTGGGGATTCACAGCAGTCTCTGTGGGAGCTGCCCAGGGTCCCATGCCAGATGTCACTCTGCCGGAAAGCCCTCCTCCTTATTTAAATAATAGCCCTCTCCCCTGGCCCCACCTCTTTCCCCTCTGGCTGGAATCACCACTTCCTAATTTCTTTGTCCCTGGCAAGCCTCAATGCTACTTTATGTGATTATCAGGAAAAAACCAAAACAAAACAAAACTTTTTTTTTTTTCTTACAGTGCTAGGGAGTGAACCCAGGTCCTCACCATGCTAGGCAAATGTTCTACCACTATGCCATATCCCCAGAACTGCATATTTTATACAGGTAAAATTACACAATATTTGTCCCTGTGTGACTGGACCCAAGATCCATATGTGGTGTGTCAGAATCACCTTCCAACTTAAGGCCAAGTACTATTCCCATGTACGGACAGCCACAAATGTTCATCCATCATCTAGCAGGAGTTTGTCTAAGCTAAACTCTACCTTTTAGCTGTGGTGACTAGTGTTGATATGCATACAGGCTTACCTTTTTCTTTCTCAGTGAGATGTTCAATATTCATGTAATCTCCAGCCCTATAGCCCATCTCTCTCTGTCTGTGGAGACTTAATTTGAGGACTGTCCTTGCCTCTTCCAGACCATTGCCAAGCTTCAAAGCCCCGAACTGCATGCCTCCGGCTCACTAGATGGCGCTGGAGAGCAGTTTGGATTTGGCCTCCTAGAGGAAGCTCCCATCTCTTCTGGGCTAGGGAAGGATGCTCAGGCCAGGTGGGGTGGGATGGCCTTTTGGTGTGCCTGCCTTGTGTCACGTGACCTTCACACTTGACGATGCTCTTGGATTTCAAATGCCTTTATTAGGCAAACTTCTGTAGTCTAGGTAAGAGCAGAAATGGTTCAGGGCATATCAACACTGGGGAGGTTGCCACAAAACCACTCATTTAAATCTCAGGTTCGTCAACGTGTAAAATCAAAGGTGGGGGTGTCACAGGGTCCGGCTCCAAGGAGGTCTCTCTTCTTGGCTTGCAGACTGAAATCTTCTGTCCTCTCAAGCACTCCAGACTTCTTACGAGGACACTACCCCTGTTTCACAAGGGCTCTACCCTTATGATCTCACTTAATCGCAAATATTCCTGAAAGGACCCTACCTCCAAGTGAGGTTACACTGGGGATTAGAGTCTCAACAAGAATATTAGGGGTGACACAAATATTCAGTCCCTAACATGCCACAGTACAGGGGTGCAAGATACTCTATCCTAAATTCACTGATCTTCCCAGGGGCAGCATCCACTCCCATTCTAACAGAGCAAGCCCCCTTCATATAGAACACTGAGTCTCCTACAGACTCTCCTGCTCCCCACTTCTGAAAAGACCCCTCGCCTGCCATCTGTCAGGCCCATCCTCAGGGAATTCTTTCTTCATAAAAACATCCAATTAGAGATACTAAATATGCAGTTTTAAAATATATTATTTGCACCTCAATTAAGTTGTTTTTTTTTTTTAACTATTGCTTTGGATTGAGCAGATGGCTCAGTGGATAAAGTACTTGCCAGGCAAGCATGAGAATGAGAGTTCAGGTCCCCAGAACCCACACAAATGCTGGTCAGGTGTGGTGAGCCACCTGGAATCCCAGCACTTGGGAGGTGGAGACAGGATGCCTGGCTAGATTAGCCAAATCAGCAAGCTCTGGTTTCACATGAGACACCCTAACTCAACACATAGGATGGCGAGTGGTTGGGCAAGACACCCAGCATGTAGCTTCAGCCTCTATGTACAGGAACATATGTGCACGCACGTGCACGAGACACACACACACACACACACACACACACACACACACACACACCACCTGGGGGAAAAATCTATTTTTATTTTCCTTCCCTTTGCCCTTTCATTTTAAACTTCTATTTGTTTGCCCAAGACAGCCTCTTGCTGTGTAGCAAAGGCTGTCCTCAAACTCTAGGCCTCCCTGCCTTAACTCCATGCTGGAATTAGAGGTGTGTGCCACTGCATCTGGCTCATGTGATATTAGGATTACTTTACTGAGGTGTGACGTGTGTAGCACATGGCACCCATACACGTTATTCAACCTGGTGAGCTTGGCAGGTACCTCAGCTTGTGAACCTACTCCATACTGCAACAAAACACCTCAGCTTCCTGGCTTCCGAAGCCCCCCTTTGGTCCCTCCCTTCCACTCCCCCAGCCTCTCGTCTCCAGGCTGCTGCTTTCTGCCTGCCCTATGTGCTGGTGTTTTCTAGAGTTGCAGATGGACTAAATCACACTAGCTAGACTCTGGACGTGGCTTATTTCCCTCGGCATCGTTACCTCGTGTGTCAATCATTCCATCGATTCATCCATCATTCCAGTGTACAGACACCATCCTTTCCTCACTCGTTTACCTGTGGATGCACTCTTGGGTTGCTTCCAGGCTGGGACTGGTAGGAATAACGCTGTAGTAAAGTGTGTGCCGGTATCTGGGGCGGCGTCCTTTTCTCACTCCCAGGTACCTAGATGTGAACCAGTTCCCTGTATTAGGAGGGGTAGTGGTACATGACAAATACCCGAGAAAAGCAATTGAAAAGGAGGAAGGGCTTATTGTGCCCCTCCCCCCACTGGAGAGCTTTCAGTGAATGGCCCTTTGGCTCTCTTGCCTTGTCTGAGGTGAGGCAGACTCTGTGGAGGTGGGAATGTGTGGAGAAGCAGGGAGCAAAGAGAAGCAGGCAGAAGAGGCTGGAGTTGAGTTATCCTTCCCAGGTACCCCTCCCCCTATCCAGAGACCCACTTCTTTCACCTTCCACGTTTCCATTGCCTCCCCATGGTCCATTCATGTTTTTGTACCCATTGATGAATTAAACCAAGGATTCAGTCAGAAATGCCCTCCCAGGCACAGCCAGAACTCCGCTCTACTCATCTAGACGCCTTTCAATCCAGTCAAATTGAGAATCACGATTAACTGTCACACGGGCAGTGTCTGAAGTGGAGAATCCTGTCACCATAAATAATAATTCATGGAATTAACTTTTACATTTTTCTTATAATTTAAATTTTTTAGAACAAGATTTATTTGTGTGTGCGTGTGTGTGTGTGTGTGTGTGTGTGTGTGGTGTGTGTGTGTATGTGTGTGTGTGTGTGGTGTGTGTGTGTGGTGTGTGTATGTGGGGTGTGTGTGTGTATGTGTGTGTTTGTGTGTGTGTGTGTGTGTGTGTTCTCTTGTGTCTTCTTCATAGTTGGCGCATCCCTCCCCCATATTTTTTTAAAATAGGGTTTCTCTGTGTAACAGAACTGGCTGTCCTGGAACTCACTTTGTAGATCAGACTGGCCTCGAACTCACAGAGATCCTCTTACCTCTGCCTTCCGAGTGCTGGGATTAAAGGCGTGTGCTACCACTGCCTAATGCATCTCCCTTCTTACTGTTTCCACAGTGGGCAAACAAGGTGTCCTTCCAAGTTGAAGTGTTTACCCCTGAACTGTCTCCATCCCCAGACTTGGGTTGTCTGAGAGGCAGGGACAGATTCCCTTTCTCTCCATGTCTGTCTGCCCAGCATGGCCTGGTGAGGACACAGTGGAGGGAGTTGCTTTAGCTCTGCAAGGGTTTCCTCAGCTAGTGGCACAGTGGGGCTGCCTTAGTGGCATGTCTGGGAGAAACACGCCCACCACTCTACATGATAAATAGAAAAATTAGAAGTCTGTCTTTCCATGGAGGTCTGCAGGTTATTGTGTAGGAAGGCTTCGCAGGACAGTAAAGTACCTGGAAGAAAGTGTGTGGAGATATAAAGGGAAAATCTAAGGCTATTTGTTCCTCTTAGTGTCACAGAATCTAATAGGCACTGATTATATTAACATATGAGAATTCTGTGCCCGTGAGACTGCAGTGCCCTGGGTACAAATAGATTTCTATGATTAATTTTTAAAAACACTTTTAATGGAGCTAATCCAGTTACAGTGAGAGGAGATAATGTTGGCTGTCATCCAGCAACTGCCAAACACGCTGCGTTCGCCACAGTGGGTTGATGGCGCTTTCCCAGTCAAACCCGTTTTTCAATGGGACTTCTTAGATGGGGACTTTATAAAGCAGATAATGTGCTTTCTGTGGGTTTTGTTTATGTTTATTTTTATTTTATATGCATGGGTGTTTTGCCTGCATAATATATATACACCACATGCCTGCCTGGTGCCTGTGGAGGTAAGAATAAGGTGTCTGGTCCCCTTGAACTTAAGCTAGAGGTGTTTGTGAGCCACAATGTAGTTTCTGGGAATCAAACCTTGGTCCTTTGGAAGAAAAATAAGCACTCTTAACTGCCAATCCATCACTCCAGCCCCATTGTCTGTTTGTGAGATAACATTATGTGTTGTAGTCCTGGCTAGGCTGGAACTCAATATATAAGCCAAAGTGACCTTGAACTCAAGGCAATCAACTGGCCCCATCTCCCAAGTACTAGGATTATAGGTATGGGCCACCAAGTCCAGCTAGTGTCTTTCATTTTAAAAAATTATAGCAACATATATATTACACAAAACATTACCATATTTGCATGTTTTTGATGGAATTGTGTCTCTCCAAAATGCATGTTGAAGGGGCTGGAGAGATGGCTCAGCACTTAAAAGCACTTGCTACTCTTGTAGAGGAAGGAACCAAAGTCAGTTTCTAGCATCCACACCAGATGGCTCACAAACTCCTGTCTCCGCCTGGCCACCAGGGGAATCTGAATTTGATGCCCTCTTCTGGCCATATTGGGTACCTGCACACATGCAGGTACACACACAATATATATATATATATATATAATTTTTAATTTAAATTATAAACAAGCTTGTTTTACATGTCAATCCCAGTTCTCTCTCCCTCCCCTCTTCCCCTATCCGCCACCAACCCCTTTCTGCTCCCCAGGGAGGGTGAGGTCTTCCATGGGGGATCTTCAAAGTCTGTCATATCATTTGGAGCAGGACCTAGGCCTTTCCCCATGTGTCCAGGCTGAGAGAGTATCCCTCTATGTGGAATGGGCTCCCAAAGTCCATTCATATACTAAGGATAAATACTGCTCCACTACCAGAGGCTCCATAGATTTCCCAGGCCTCCTGACACCCACATTCAGGGTGTCTGAATCAATCCTATGCTGGTTTCTCAGCTATTAGTCTGGGGTCCATGAGCCTGGGTCCTAACCCTTTTGCTCATCACTCCTCCCTCTCTACAACTGGATTCCAGGAGTTCAGCTCAGTGTTTAGCTGTGGTTGTCTGCTTCCATCAGCTACTGGATGAAGGCTCTAGGATGGCATATAAGGTAGTCATCAATCTCATTATCGGAGAAGGGCGTTTAAGATAGCCTGTCCACTATTGCTTAGATTGTTAGTTGGGGTCATCCTTGTAGATCTCTGGACATTTCCCTAGTGCCAGATTTCTCTTTAAACCTATAATGGCTCCCTCTATTGTAGTATCTCTTTTCTTGCTCTCCTTTATTCTTCCCCTGACTCAATCTTCCTGCTCCCTCGTGTCCTCCTCTCCCCTCCTCTTCTCCCTTTGTCTTTCTCCTAACCCTCCCCCCTCCCCCCATGCTCCCAATCAGCTCAGGAGATCTTGTCCCTTTCTCCTTCCCGGGGGAACATGTATGTCTCTCTTAGGGTCCTCCTTGCTTCCTACCTTCTCTGGTGGTGTAGATTGTAGTCTGGTAATCCTTTGCTCTATGTCTAAAATCCATATATGAGTGAGTACATTATATGTTTGTCTTTTTGTGACTGAGTTACCTCACTCAGGATAGTTTCTTCTAGTTCCATCCATTTGCCTGTGAATTTCAAGATTCCACTGTTTTTTTTCCCCAGCTGAGTAGTACTCCATTGTGTAAATGTACCACATTTTCTTTATCCATTCTTCAGTTGAGGGGCATCTAGGTTGCTTCCAGTTTCTGGCTATTACAAATATCGCTTCTATGAACATGGTTGAACAGATGTCCTTGTTGTATGAATGTGCATCTTTTAGGTATATGCCTAAGAGTGGGATTGCTGGATCTTGTGGTAGACTGATTCCCATTTTCCTGAGGAACTGCCATACTATTTCCAAAGTAGCTGTACAAGTTTGCACTCCCATTAGTAGTGGAGGAGTGTTCCCCTTTCTCCACATCCTCTCCAGCATAAACTGTCATTGGTGTTTTTGATTTTAGCCATTCTGACAGGAGAAATAAACCTTTTAAAAAATGCACATTGATGCTCTTACCTTCAGTATCTAGAGATGGGAACTTTTAGGAGGCCATGTCAGGTCCTATTCAGTATGGCTGGTTTACTCATTAGAAAAGACCCAGGAAGGACTGGGGAGAGGACCCAGTCGGTAAAGTGCTTGCCTTACAAGCATAAGGGTTTAAGTTCAGTCTTCACAACCCATGTGAAAAAGCCAGGTGTGGTGGCTCATGCTTGTAATCTCAGCACAAAGGAGGCAGAGACAGAAGCTTTGGGGCTTATTGACCACCTAGCCTAGCTACATCAGTGAGCTCCAGGCTAGTGAGAAGCCCAGTTTCAAAGGCCAAGATGGATGCCATCATGAGGAATGGACACCAGAGATTGTCCTCTGGCATCTAAGCACCCACACATATATACACATGTACCTGCACACACACACACACACACACACACACACACACACACACACACACACACCTGACTACACACAAACACACAGAGACACACAGGATGTTTAGTTGAATATCTTACACCCAGCGAATACATTTTTGCATATGTGTATCCCTTGGGGTATTGGAGACACATACAGACCGATCCATTTGTTGTTTCCCTGTGATTAGAACTTACTGACCATTCTGTATTTGCCTGTGATCCCATGCATGAGCACTATGGCTTTATACCCTCAATGTGCTTAGCTTCAGTTTCACAGATGTGGGCACTGGGGCCTAGGGAATAAAACCCATTGTCTTGAGGTCTCTCCAGCATTCGTCTCAGCTCTGTCTAACCTGTAACTCCCACCCCCCACCATGCTCTCTCTCTCCAGTCATCCCTGATGCCTCCATAGAGGCAGGCCTGGAGTGTCTGGCCATCCACTCTCTGGAAGAGTTTCACTGCTGCAGAAGGACACTGTGGTCAGCTTTCTGGTGGAGAACAAAGGACAGCACACATCTGTGAGAGGCACTATCTGACTTGGTGGCAAACTCTTGATTCAGCTCTGTGAATGGCAGACTCTCACTAGGAGGACCACACCGCTCAAGGGTTAGGAGTGTAGCCAGTGTCGTTAGATGAAGAGCCCACAGCAGCCATTGTCAGCCCCAAGCTGCCTGTCTGCTGCTCCTCAGAAACCTTCATTCCCAGGAAGCTCTTATGACATCATGAGCCCTGGAAGATTTCTCTATAGTGGCCTTTCTCCCACATGTCTTTAATCCCAGCATTCAGGAGGCGGAGGCAAGCAGATCTTTGAGTTCAAAGCCACCCTGGTCTACACATTGAGTTCCAGGACAACCACAGCTACACAGAGAAACCCTGTCTCAAAAACAAACAACAACAATGAAAGAATGAAGGAAAGGAAGGAAGGTAGGAAAGAAAGAAAGAAAGAAAGAAAGAAAGAAAGAAAGAAAGAAAGAAAATACAGGGAGCTGGAGAGATGATGGCTCAGTGATTAAGAGCACAGGCTATTTTTCTAGAAAGCCCAGGTTCAACTCTCAACACCCACATAGCAGGTCACAACCATCTTTAACTCCAGTTCCAGAGGAACTGACGCCCTGACCTGGCCTACACAGGTACTACAAGCACAGGGTGCACAGACTTACATATAGGCACTTATATGTGTAAAATAAAGCAATTCTTAAAAAAATAAAATAGAGGAGGGTTTTTGTTTTTGTTTTTCCAGATAGGGTTTCTCTGTATTGTTTTGGAGCCTGTCCTGGAACTCGATCAGTAGACCAGGCTGGCCTCAAATTCACAGAGATCTGCCTGTCTCTGACTCCCGAGTGCTTGAATTAAAGGTATGTGCCACCAACTCCGGGCTAGGAGTATTTTTTTTTTAAGTTGACAATATGCTGGTCCACAAAATGAATCTCAATGAGTTTCTCATTTATTTCTAAAACAAAGCTCTATAAAATTTGATATCATATTGAATATGTTCTTTGACTCTGGTACAATTAAAATAGAAATCAATAATATAAAGAGAATGAGAGTAATCCACTCAGACTCCATGTGTAATATAAGTGTCAATGAAGGAATTGGTGAAGAGTGAGGTGGCCATGCAGATAATTTTTTGTTTGTTTGTTTGTTTGAGACAGGGTTTCTCTCTACTGCTTTGGAGGTTTTCCTGGAACTTGCTCTATAGACCAGGCTGGCCTCGAACTCCCAGAGATCCGCCTGCCTCTGCCTCCCGAGTGCTGGGATTAAAGGCATGCGACACCAACGCCCGGCAACAAAGGAAAATAATTTTAAGGTTAGGCTTATTTAATTCTTTACATACCAAATACTATCCGTTCAACATGCAGCCTAGACAGGAATCAATGAGGTCTACAGAGATAGCTCAGTAAGTGATGCTCACTGCATAGGTTAGGTAGGGGCTGGGATTGAGCCCAGGTGTTTCTGTTTCATTTCTGTTGCCTAAGGAGAATGGATTTGCTTGAATCACAGTTTCAGGTTATAGTCCATCATTGCACAACCCACCCACAATGCTTTGGGTCTCTTCATATTAATTAAAGTAATCAAAACAACCCCCCTCCCACAGACATGACCACAGGCCAACGTGATCTAGATAGTTCTTTATAGAGACTCTCTTCCCCAAAAATTCTATGTTGTGTCAGATTGACAAAACCAACCATCACACCAGGCTGGTGGTATGAACTTTTAATCCTGGTGCTGGGGAAGTAGAGACAGGCAGATCTTGGCCACGGGCCAGTTAATAATATAGCTTATTTGGTGAGCTTCAGGTTCAGCAAGAGACCTCATATTAAACAAACAAACAACAAACAAAACCAAGGTGAATGGTTTGAGGAACAATCCTCAAGGTTGGCCCCTAGCCTTTGTATCCACATGTACACACGAGGAAATTATTAACAAAATTCACATTCAACACTGGGGGATCAAACCAAGAGCTTCATAAAGTTTCACACATGTTAGCCACACTCCAGGCCAGGGAGATCTTAAAGTTTTTATACATGTTCTTAGACAACACTGCAGTCACAGATAACAAAGATGTCTAGACAGTTGTCAGTAGGTAGAAAAGAATAGTGAAAAGTAGTGCAGCAGACTGAAGGTCTTTTGGAACATTAACCTTGCACCCTTGTGGCTGAGCCATTCATGGGTTCTCAGTTTGGCCCCAGCTCAGACTGTAGCTCATCTGTCGCTGTGGACTGAGTGTAAGGAGTCTTGTGAGGACTGGTGACTCATCCAGATGGGAGAACATCCCAGAGTTCTTGTCCTGCTCTCCTCTGGCTTTCTTGTGAATCCAAAGCCTCTCAGCCGCATCTCATTCTCTCTCAGCACTAAGAGAATCCAAGCACTCAGCTTTGAAGTTGACTGCTTCTAACTGCTAGAAGTGGAAACCTCAGGCTGGCCCCTCCTAACTTTACAGGGGTCCTTCTTTGTCATCAGCCATCTAGACAAACATCACCAGCAAGGGACTCCTCGGAAGTGGTTGTCAGTCTTGGGAAGGTTCCCATCCTCCTCTGGAAGACCTATCACCCCCAGTGTAATCTTGCTCCAACAGTGAGGTCTGTCAAGTGGGGAGTGCTGCCTTCTAAGCCGAGCTTGGCTGCTCCCTGTGTCTCACTTCCATTCCATTGTTTTTGTTGTTGTTGTTTGTTTGTTTTGGGTACTGGGGTTGGATCCAGGGCCTTGTGCACACTGCACACTCGCTCTACCATCAAGCTACATCTCTAGCCTCTCTTCTTCCATTCTATCTCCTAGAACTCTCCCATTTGCAAGTCTTTTATGGCAAAAGAACACTGATGATTAACACCCCCCCTCTGTTTTTATTGACATAAGGTTTGCTATGTAGCCCTGGCTGGCTCAGAGCTCACTATGTAGACCAGGCTGGCCTTAGACTCTCAGAGATCCATCTGTCTCTACCTGCCAAGTGCTGGGATTAAAGGTACATGCCACCACACCCGGCCAATGATGGTTAATCTTGACTGTCAACTTGACAGGACTTAGAAGCACCCAGAAGACACACCTTTAGGCATGCCCATGATGGAGTTTCTGGACTGGGTTAATTAAAGGGGGAAGACTCACCCTAACAATGGGCAGCACCCACTCAGGTATTGAGGTGCCAGGCTGAGACAGAAGGAGGAAGTAAACTGATTGTACTTACATTCATCTCTCTGCTTCCTGACTGTGGAAGCAACACGACCAGCAGCCGCCATGCCTTCCCTGTCATGATGGACTCAAATGGTGAGCCACAAGAAAGCTTTTCTTCCTTATGTTGCCCATTTTCTCAGTTTTTGTCATGCTGTAAGTATATATTACTCTAATTGGTTAATTAAAAAGCTGATTATCCTATAGCAAGGCAGAAAAACAAACTATTAATGTTGGTTGGGGGCATGGGAGGGGGTAAGAAGGACAGAGTCAAGGAGATGCCATAAAGCCGCCTGGGAAGCAAGATGCTAGAGGACAGGCAAAGCCATGAGTCATGTGGCAATACATAGATTAATAGAAATTGGTTAATTTAAATGTAAGAGCTAGTTAATAATAAGCCTGAGCTATTGACAGAGCATTTATATTCATCTATAAGTCTCTGCATGTTTATTTGGGACCCAGCAGACGGGACAGGAAACATCCATTTACTCTGGGGAGTTAGAGAGGACAGTCATTTTGTCCCCAGGAACATCAGGCAACATTAGAGACTTTTTTGATCATCACAGTTGGGCAGGGGAGCTACAGGCAGAGCCTGGAGATACAGGCAAGCCCCCACCCTTGGTGTCCAGGCTGCTCCTGCCACAGAGGATGATGTTGCCATCTTTAACTGTTCCGGTGCTGAGTCCTGACCTTCCTGTTCCCTCTCATGCTCTCTGACCAGCCTCATTTTCAGCCTGGTGACAGCTCCAGCTCTTTCCCCTTTCCCGTCCTCCTTTCTCATAGGGCTTGCTTCCATGAAAAGTCATCAGTCCTTGCTGAGACTGGATCAGCAGACTCCAGGGCAATCTCTTAGCCACAGTCCCCTTCCCCTGATCCCTGTTCTGAAAAAAATCTTCCTTAATGGAAATATCCCATGGTCCCCAGAAAAAAGCACATTCCATGTTCACCAACTTGGTCCGGGTATTACTGCAACATCAGTCCCTCTGCCTGTTTGTGCTCCGGTCCAGGATGGCACTAACTGTCTTTGAGAAAGATGACCACAGTAAGGCTCCAGCTAGCTAAATTCCTGCTTCGTCAGCCATCGCCAATGACATCCCCACGCCTCAGTGGCTCCAAAACAGCTTCCCAATTCCTTGGGTGTATCTGGGCAGATGCAGTGCACACATGGCTGTGATGATCTTTTCCTGCCCTTCATACCTCCAATTTGGGATGGACATCTTATTCCTGCTCCCCTGCTGTGTAATTTTAAACAGGCCCCACAACTTCTCTGACTCTTAGACCAAATGTGATACCCATCACAGTTTATTCACACAGAAGTGGCAGAGCTCCCTCAGGTTTGGAGCTAACACTATTGATTCTGCAGTCAGGTGGCTTTGCCCATGTCCAAGTGAGGGAAGACTAGCAAACAGACTGTCCTCAATGGGAGGGGCAACAGCATCCCTGTGCAAAGAGAAAGGTGGAGAAAGAGGGTCCTTATGACACCCCAGATGGAGGTGACAGGACCTTCCCTGTCCTACAGTTAAGGATTACAGAGGCAGTGCTAGGGAGGAAGCTCAGATAGTAAAGTACTGTGATTTGCAAGCACTGAGACCCAAGTTCAATTCCTAGAACATGCATTAACAAGGCCTAAGTGTTGTAGTCTCAGCACTGGAAAGGGAGAGACAGGCAGATCTCTGGGGTTCACTGCACAGTCAGCCTGGCCTACTCAGTGAGCTCCAGGCCAGTGAGAGACCCTGTTTAAAAAACAAACAGAAAAGAGAAACAACAAAAAAGGTGATGGTGCTTTCTCGAGAAATAATACCTGGCCTCCATCCAGATGTGTACATATGTGGACACACATGTGCGTCTATATATACACAAGCATGCAACACACACACACACACACACACACACACACACACACACACCTCAAAAGAATTACAGAGGCAAGAGTAGGACATGATGGCTCATGTCTAAAATCCTAGCACTCAGGAGGCTGAATCAGGAGAATTGTTACAAGTTTGAGGCCAGTGTGGGCTTTATAATCGAGTCCCAAGCCAACCTGGGCTACACAGCAAGAACCTGTCTCAGAAAAATTAAACAAGGGCAGGAGTGATGGCTCAGTTGAAAGCACTTGTTGCTGTTGCAGAGGACCCAGGTTCAGTCCCCAGCACTCACAAGGCTGCTCCCAACCATCCATAACGATAGTGCCAGGGGACCCATCACTCTCTTCTGACTTCTCCAGGCACCAGTTATATATGTGGGGCACATATATACATGCTGGCAAAATACTCAAGCACATAAAAAATTTTAAAGTAAATTTTGAACAAATCAATAAGTAAGCAGAGAATTCAAAAGGAGAACTCCAGAGGGAGATCCAGAGGGGCAGGTGGGGCTGGTGGGGCAGGTGGGCATGTGGGTTGATTCTTAGAACTGAGTGCGATCACCCTTCTGGGAAGTTCCCAGCATTACTGTGCCCAGCTGAGTCACTGAGTTACTGATATGTGTGTGTCTGTGTGTGTATATGTATGTGTGTGTATATATGTATTTATTTGTGTGTATATGTGTAAATATGTGTGTGTCTTTGTCTCTGTGTATATATGTATGTGTGTATATATATGTGTGTATATATATGTATATATGTGTGTATATGTGTAAATATATGTGTCTTTGTCTCTGTATACGTGTGTGTGTGTGTGTGTGTGTGTGTGTGTGTGTGTGTGTGTATGTCTGTGTGTATATGTCTCACAGTCCCAACCCAGCTTGCAGCTCTGTTTCAGCCTCAAGCTGCTCACAGCTCCTCTGTACTACCTGCTTCTGGTGTGCCACGGTTGGAAAGGGTGTGTGGTGCCAGTGTGACTAATGACTTCTACATTCTCTGTGTGACAGCTGTAGAAAATAAAGAGTACTGTGTCATTTGAAGTTTTAAAAAAAGCATCACTCTGTTTCTAATTCCCTCAGCTCCACCTCAGCAGGACTGCGTACCAGGCAGGGATGTGTATTCCACAAGCATCATTTCACCTATCTCATGCAACCTCACCATTCCCTCCTAGGCTCAGAAAGGTGCTAAGCCTTGGCCAGAGTCACCCAGTACCTTTGTGGAAAGCCTGATTTGGAACTGACCTCCAAGCTGAGTTCTTTGACTTCCATCCTTTCTGGCAGCGGTTGCTGGAGCAGTCTCCTTGCTGTGACCTGAAAAGATAACCTGTGCCCCCAAACTGGGACAGAACCAATAGTCCAAAGGATGGCTCACCCAAGTTCAACTGGAAAAGTTCCTTGGGGGTGACCCACAGGAATGGAAATGACTATGGACAACTACATTGTCATAAAAATCTGTGAAGCCTCTGCCTACTGGTGGCCTCTTATATATAAAAATAACTCCAGGGACCAGAGAGACAGCTCAGCAATTAAGAGCGCTGGCTGCTCTTGCAGAAGACCTGGATTCTGTTCCTAGCGCCACATAGTGGCTCACAGCCACATGTAACCCTAATTCCAGGGGATTCAGTGCCGTCTTCTGACCTCTGCAGGAAACAAGCACACACATTGTACACAGACATAAATGCAGATGAAATACATAAATCAATCTAAAAACATAACTCTATTTTGTATTTGTGGTGGGCACGTGAAGGTCAGAAAGCAACCCGTGGGAGTCATTTCTCTCCTTTCAACATGTAGGTCCAATTAATTAAATTCAAGTCTTCAGACTTGAAAACAAGTGGCTTATTTACCAAGACACATTGCTGGCCTGGAAACTCCCATCTTATATGGTTCTAAACCTAAAGCAGCAGCACTGAAGTAATGTAGGTTCAGAGTGAGACCCACCTTAGAAGCAGCAGAGGTGACACAGCTTCGAACACCATAAGGCACAGACAAAAGTCAGCTCCGGACAAGTTCTGTTTGTATGCACCTTGTCCTTGTCCTTACTGGGGACTCCGCTGGTCTTTGCAAAAGCTGTCCAACTGTGGCAACACTGCACACAGCTGAGCAAGCTGGAGTGCTGGAGCCTGGTAGAACCAGGGCAGAGGTTTCCATTGCTATAGGACCTCGATGGGTGTATTACTAAATCATCATCTGTACCCTGATGGGCACCCGGTACCCTTAGTGGATGGGAACCCTGTAGGTTTCAGAGAAATGCCAACTCTTGAGTTCTGGTTGCCTCCTGTGAGCTCTCCCTTGGACCCTACCATCTGTGCCCTGAAGAAATGGGATCCTTGAGGTCAAGGGATGGGATTCTGCTTCAGACTGACCTCCTTCCCTGCTTGCGGTTTGAATTGACTTGAGTCATTCAACCAAAGGACCAAAAGAAGAGAGGACCAAAGAAGAACTCTAAGGATGACCAAGTCAGAGAAGGGAATGGAGAATGTCGAAAGATAGGTTCCTAGGGCTAGGCTCCTCCTGTCTCTGGCTATGCCTATGGCAGACAGCCCAGCAGTTCCTTGGGCAGATGCACTGGCTCTGTCCTCAGTGGAGGGGTGCATGAGGATGGCTGAGACTCACTCATGTGAGTCGCAACAAATTAAGTCTCTGTTGGGTGCTGTGGTCAGCTGTGATCAAATGGGTTTTTTTGTTTATTTGTTTGTTTTGTTGTTGGTGGTGTGATGTCCTTTTGTTTTTTTTCTGGGTTTGTTTGTTTTGTTTTTTTTTTTGGGGGGGGTTGAGACAGGATTTCTCTGCATTGCTTTGGAGACTGTCCTGGAACTCTCTCTGTAGACCAGGCTGGCCTCAAACTCACAGAGATCTGTCTGCCTCTGCCTCCCTAGTGCTGGGATTAAGGGTGTATCCTTTTGTATATACGTTTCTCTTATTGGTTAATGAATAAAACACTGATTAGCCAATAAAGGCAGTCAGATAGGCAGGGCTAGGAGACGATGAGAATGCTGGGGAAGGGACTCCATGTAGAGACCAGGAAGATAGGACACACCAGGCATTTTCTGGTAAGATAAGGCCATGTAGAATACATAGATTAGTAGTTATGGGTTAATAATTAAGACAGAGCTAGTGAGTAAGAAGCCCTAACCATCAGCCAACTATAATTAATATAGTGTCCGTGTGCTTTTTTAGGGCTGAAGCAGCTGTGAGACCAGGCTAGAAAGAACCTCCAGCTACAATGGTATTTTGTTGTTGTTGTTTAGTTTGGTTTTGTTGACACAAGGTTTCAGTTTGGAGTCCTGGCTGCCCTGAAACTCCCTATTTAGGCTGGCTTGCCTGGAACTCAAGAGATCCAGTTGCCTCGGTCTCCCAAGTGCTGGGATTAAAGATGTGTGCCAGTCACATCCAGCCAGCTAGAACTAAGTAAAACAAGGTCACATGTTTCAGATATATGGGAAGGAGAGGACACTACACAAAGGAGGGACACTGGGAACAAGGAAAGGAGTCCAGAGGGCATATGGTTGAACTTATGACTAAAGTTAAGAAAATCCCCAGGGACCCAGAGCTCTGCCATCCTCTCCATAGACACCTTTCCCCCTGCATGCCTGGTGGACGAACTCCAGGTTGCTTCCTGTTGCCTCTCAGAAGAGTGGGAACACCATATGAGTTGCCTGCCCAAAACCTATGCCACCTACCAGTTGGTTAGGTCTCATTTCTCATAAAAACTCCTTCCTCCCACAGTATCTTTATGACCCATCTTCTGTCTCCATGGTGTCTTCTTAGTCCATCCTACTCCCCAGGGTCCCTTTGTTCCATCCTTCTGTTCTCATAGTGTCTTCACAGTCTATCTCAGTGGTTCTCAACCCTCCTAATGCTGCAACCTTTTGATACAGTTTCTCATATTGTGGTGACCCCTAACTATACAATTATCTCATTGCTACTTCATAACTGTAATTTTTCTACTTTTATGAATCATAATGAAAATATCTGATATGCAGGACATCTGATACATGGCCCACAAAGAGGTGGTGACCCACGGGTTGAGAACCACTGGCATATCCAGTGTTCCCATATACTCATGTACTTGAATATTTGGTCCCCAGTTGGTGGAACTGTTTCTGAAGGACTAGCAGGTGTGGCCTTGTGGATGAGGTGTGCCATCCCCAGTGTGCTTTCTCTGCCTTGTGCTTATGAATCAAGATGAGAGCTCTCAGCTCTTCCTGCCACCACCATGCAATTGTTCCTCCACTGGGGACTCTGACCTTTGAAATCATAAGCCTAAGTAGATGCTTTCCTTTATAAATTATCTTCATGGTACTGTTTTGTTTTGTTTATCACAGCAATAGGAAAGAGACTAAGACAGCTCATGAAATGGAAATAGTGTTTGTGGAAATGTTTGGTTTGCTCAGTGCCAAGTGAAGTAGGAAACCACCATGTAAATTCTTATTTGATGGCCAGCTAGTCAGATGGAAGATTCTGGAGGCCTGGGAGCTCTGGGTTCATCAGCACCTCTCCATGAAATTTCTTAAGTAATTTCTATAGCAGGCGTGCCAATGGAAATGTTAGGAATTTGTTCCTTTTAAATATTTATTTTTATTATTTTTATTTCTGCATCTATGTACATACGTTTATGTGTAGACGTGCACATATCAGTGTAGTTGCCCTCAGAGTCGAGAAATGGCCATCAAATCCCTCAGAGACAGAGTTACAGATGTTTATGAATTGCCCAATGTGGGTGTTGGGTACTGAGCTCAGGTTCCCTGGAAGACCAGGAAACAATCTTAACCACTGAGACATTTCTCCAACCCTGAGATTTATTGCTTTTAATCTACCATATGTGAGAAGTTCAGGGTTATAAAATCAGGTCCAGATGAATGGATTAGGGCCTGAGGGGCTCTTATTAGTTATGGACACAGACCTTAGGATAGGGTCTCTGAAGATCTATTTTGAATAAAACCTCATCCTTGCTATTTCTAATCTTAAGAATGTTCTTGATGATATCAGATGTTCCAGAGGATATCAGATCTTCAAAAGGGCCAGGTGTTACTCTGGATTTATCCCCATCACAAAGCCTATGTTTATCTTTATTTCATCTGGACGATGTCATGGTTCTGTCTTGGGGGGGCGCTCTTCTCTGGGACTTGTCACTTTCTCCTGAAGGTAGGAGAGTTGGGAGAAGCCAGCCCTGGATAATAGGAGGACTTTCTGATGGTTTCCCGCTGCCCACAGTGACTAAGAATGATGCATGAAAATAGCAGCTGAAAATGTCACCACCCACCTACCAAACTTTCCAAGAAAGAGAAACATTGGCCTGGGAGATGCAGCCTGTGAGCAAAATGAAGCAGCAGCTGTTTGTCTGTGGTGGGAGACAAGGCTTCCCTTGGGAGTGATGTGGATTGGGACTGTGCTTGCTTGCCCACTGTTGTGTGACATTGTTCCTGGGAGACATGAACAAGTGTCTACTCACCAAAGTCCCACTTGGTGATTCAGTGAGTTTTTTAGGGGTTACTTACAGGAACAGAAATGACTCACAGGCATTTAACTGAGCCAAAGCCCACCTTGGCATGCAGACGGCTCACCAAAGATAGAAACATGGAGCACACTGCTCAACAGGTTGGGGAGTGTCTGGAATTGGTCTGAGCCTCTTTTAGGAAGCTCAGCTGTCTGAGCCCTCTCAGCAGTCCTTACTGCTAATGTAAGCTTGGGGAGGGAGGGACCTAGTGAATCTGATTGGTTTCAGGAACTTCCTGAAGTTTTTGAGTTATTTCCTGAGCTCAAGGAGTATGGAGTGTTTCACCTTCCCTTAGAATGTTCCATGTCTTAAGGAGCTTCCCCCAAGATGGACAGTGCTTTCTAAGAGGAAATTGCTATATAATACCTACCAACAAATGGGTCGCACCAGTATGGGTTTCCATGGCAGAAGCCTAACCAGTTCCTCTAGGCTAGGATGACAAACCCTGCTGTCACCCCAATGACATGTCTGTTAATAGATAGGCTACATCATGCACTTGACATCCACCACACTTCCATTCCTTCTTGATGGAGGGGAGACCACGGCAGCACAGGCTGCTGCATTTCAGAGTGAGTGAGAAATTTTGTTTGTCAGCTAACTGGATAGCATCGGCTGACTTTCTGTCATAGTTGGGGTTACTATTGCTCTGATGAAACACTCTGACCAAAGCAAATTGGGGAAGAAAGGATTTATTTGGCTTACTCTTTGGCATGTCACTGTTCTTCACTGGAGGAAGTCAGGACAGGAATTCAAATAGGACAGGTAGCATCAGGAGCTGATGCAGAGGCCATGGAGGTGTGTTACTTACTGGCTTTCTCCACACGGCTTGTTCAGCCTGACTGCTTATGGAACCCAGGACCACCAAGCCCAGGGATGGCACCATCCACAATAGTCTGGACCCTCCCCCATCAATCAGTACTTAAGAAAACACCCTACAGGTTTGCCTATAGGCTTATATTATGGAGACATTTTCTCAATCAAGTCTTCCTCTTCTCCAGTGACTCTAGCTTGTGCCAAGTTGACATAAAACTAGCCATGACACTTTCCTGAACTGTCTTTGTCCGGGGTCTTGTCCAATGAATGAGAAGCAAGAAATTACCACTTCCTCATAACTCATCTGGTTTTGGCATCCATCTGCTGGTAGAAGATTATCCTTTGGCTGTCCCTCTTGGTTGAAACAGCTCCTCCTGAGGGGAGAGGAAGGTTTCTGAAACTCACAAGAAATGCACATGACTGAGGAAGCTTACTAAGCTTGTCAGGCCCCTCCCTGAAATAGTGAATAACTGGCAAGGAGTGTCTACAGTGGTGTAGCTGCATGCATGCTGGGCAGGGAGCTCCAGGGATGTGGCTTTGTGAGTCCCACGCTGAGATGAGTCTTGGGGCACTGCAGCTGCACATGTCACCCAGGCTCCTGTAAATGTCTCCTCACTAATGCTTGTGTAAATGAAGTCCTTTCTTCACCATGCTGGGCTTGGACAGAATTGTTTCTTTGCGTGTCATTGCATCCTCTACTGGGGCAAATAGAAATGACTCTCAAGGAAAAGTATCCATACAGTAGCGACTATGCTGTTCTTGTACCCATGGTCCTCTGGAGGGTTGAGTTTAGCAGGTGCATTGGGCTTTGAAGGTCTGGCATCCCTACAGACAGATGTCTCCTGTTAGCAGTCATGTCTTGAAGCAACTAAGAAAAGGTCTAAATATACTTAGATGTAGACAGATGTCCCACGAAACATGTTGATATGGAACTCCTGGATTGGACAAATCCAGCCTATGAGGACATAAGGAAAGCAGGGACACAGGCTGAATGACTACCCTGTATTAGAGCAGTCACACGTGGAGGTTTGTGTGTGCATGCATGTGCAGGCCAAAGGTCATCTTCATGTGTCTTCCCTGACTGACTGCTCTCCACCTTTGTCATCTTCCTCTAGTGTTCATTTTTTATTTTATTTTTTATGTAGGGTCTCTCATTGAACCTGGACGTCACAATATAAGTTCTGGTGTCAGCTATGATGCTTGTGGCTCCTTTATGACCACTGCCCATCCAAGTCCTTGGGGACAGGAGTTCAGGTATGCCAAGTAGATGAGGGACCAGTGCAGAAGGCAACAGGTGCTGGAGCCTGGATCTGGCAGTGAGACGGGTGTAGGGCTGGTCTGTCAACAGCAGGTTGCTATTTATAGAACTCTACCATGATTCATGGCTTCTGCTTAAATACGTCAGTGTCTTTAGAGCACAAAGTGTGGTATTTAAAAATGCTTTTACGAGTGGGGTGGGAAGGTGGGCTGAGGAACCTGCTGTTATACCTGGGCCACAGTCCAAAGGCAGAGTCCTGGAATTCCTGACCTGGAGGATTGTCACAGAACCCTCACCACAGACATACACATACATCATGCACACACCACATACATACCTTAACACACACACACACACACACACACACACACACACACACACACACACACACACACACCACACACATATACCACACACACACCACATACCAAACACACCACACACACTACATACATACCACACACACTACACACATACCACACTCATATCACAGACACCACATTACACACACACACACACACACACACACACACACACACACACACTACACACATACCACACTCATATCACAGACACCACATTACACACACACACACAACACACACACACACACACACACACACTACACACATACCACACTCATATCAACAGAACACATTACACACACACACACACACACACACACACACACACACACTCAGAAGCCCCTCGGCTGTCTCTGAACAAAAGAACAGGGAACCTTCAGGTCACTTCTATACATAGTGCTGCACCCTGCTTTGAATGAACTGGCTGGGAACAGTGCTCATGGCTGTTCTTTCAGAAGAGGTAAAGGCTGTGGGTGAGAATCGGCTTTGCCCCCACTGGAATGTTGAACGGGGGCCAGGATGTTTTCAGCTTTTGCACCATGCTGCTTCTCTGAAGGCTCAGAGATGTTTTCTGGAGGGACCATGAGAGGTGCCAGCATGGCTGCAGGTTGACCACCCAACAGCAGCTGTTATGCCCTCCCTTGGGCTTATTGCATCACCCCAGTCCTGTTGCCCTGGCACCTCCAGTCCCACCCTGCCAATGTTTAGAGTCCTGAGCTCAGGGAGGCTCCAAACCCAGGATTCCTCACTGTTCTAGTTTTATTTCTGCTGTTGTAACAGATACCACAATCAAAAGCAACATGGGGAGGAAAGGGTTGATTTGGCTTCCAGGTTATAGCCCATCATTAAGGCAAGCCAAGGTAGGGACTCAAGGGAGAAAAGGGGGCAGAGACTATGGAGCAGTGCTGCATGGAGGAGTGCTCACTGGCTTGCTCCCCATGGCTTGCTCAACCTGCTTTCTTAAACCACCCAGGACCACCTGCCAAGTGGCACTGCCCATGGTAGGCCGGACCTGCCTCATCAATCATCAGTCAAAAAATGCCCCCACAGGCATGCCCACAGGCCAGTCTCATGGAGGCGATTCCTTCCTTGAGGCTCCTTCTTCTCTGGTGACTGTATCTTGTGTCAAGTTGACAGAAATGAAGACACATACCTCCTACCATGGCAGGAGCATCAATTCAGTGAGCTGCTGTGAGACCCCCACACTGTGTCTCCCATGTAGTTATTTGTCCCAGCAGAAACCTGATGTCTCCCTGTGGACTGTCCTCACAGAGCCTGTCTCTGCAGTTGCTATCGTGTTTTCCCCTGTGAGACAGTGGACTTGGGACAGAGACTCAGGAGAGGACACATGAGAACCTGGTATGGTGGAAGGACACACAAGATGATAGTAGACAGATCTGGGCAATACTCTGGATATGCCCCGCCCCTTGATGACATGCTTCTCACCGCAGGAACATGGCGGCACTCCTGGGCTATGTCACTTGGCAAAGGGGATAGATGTGTATCCCATGGTTTAACCCTGCTATACAAGATGTCCTCTAAACCAACTCTGAGGACTCAAATGCCTATTGGTGAGAGCCTCAGGGGCCACGTGGGGCAGACACCCAGCAAGGAAGCCAGATTCTGGACCTGGGATGGCAAAGAGCTGAATTTTGATAGCTCATCCAATGAGCCTGGACACATACCTACATTTACATTTGTACATGGTCACACAAGGCAGACATGTTGACTAGCTGGACATGTTGGTACACACCCATAAACAGAGTCAGGAAGCTAAGACACAAGGATGACAAGTTCAAAGCCAGCCTGGGCTATATAATAGGTCTCTATTTAAAAACCTCAAACAAAACAACAACAGAAAACAGAAGTGGACCCCCATACTCAGATACTGTAAAAGTTTAGGGAGAACATTGTCATGTGCAGGAACTGGGGTGGGGAGGGAGGACCACTTGGCCCTGCTGTCCCTTTTCTCCTTGTAAATGTTGAAGTTACCCCCCTTAAAGGTGGATGAACTGGGGGTGACAGTGGTAGCAAAGGTGGCCTGGTTCTTCTTTGGGGACAGATACCACTTCAGGCAGAGAAGCAAACAGTTCTCTGACCCCTTCTTGCAGCTCTGCCACATAGCCACTGTTGTCACCGGTCTCTGTTATCTGCATCACAAGGACAGTGTGGTCCACACAGGTACAGAACACACACAGGCTTTCAGGACATCTTTGAGCTTAGATCTGCATCCTGGACTAAGGCTGCATTTTTTCCATCCCACCTCCTCTGCCGTCTTCCTGGGATGCTCTCACAGGGACAAAAACCCTGGTGGAGTTCAGAGCCCAGTTGCTGCTGAAGCAAAAAAGGGAGCTGCTCCTCTCATGGGGCAGAGGGCAGAGGGCAGAGGGCAGAGGGCCAAAGGTGAGGAGGGCAGCATTGTGCCAGCCATCTTTACCTCTTCCCTCTCCACCATTGTCCCCTCCCTTACTCCTGAGTTTCCTTCATTAAATATTCCAGTAGAATACCCACCTCAAAGCCAGTGGAGGAGTTTGAGACAGGAAGATCACAGGTTCAAGACCAGCCTGGGCTACAGAGTGAATGCACGATGAGTCTGGGTGACTTAGCAAAGACACTATCACCAAATAAGTAGTAAAGAGGCTATGGATGTTCAGTGGTAGAGTTTGGCTAGCATGCACGAGGTTCTGGGTTCAGCAACAAAGTCCAAATACTCACGAAACAAAAAAGTCACCTTAGATTTGGAAAAAAAAAAACATGGTGTCTTTTGCTTCCTTGTTAAGATTGGGTCTCTCTATGTAGTCCTAGCTGGCCCGAAACTCCCTGTGTAGACTAGCCTGGCCTTGAACAGAGATTCATCTGCCTTTGCCTCCTGAGTGCTGGGACTAAATGTGTGTGCCATCACAGCCAGGAAGCATGGCTTCCTTTAAATGATCTTACAGATTCACAGATCTCATCTGTGTGAAGCAAGAGGACCACCGTGCTGGCTGCTTGGCACGGGCGAGCCAGTTTTCCTAGGAGGAGATTTGAGTCTCTTGCTTCCTGGTGTTATTTTTGGAGCACCATAAGCAGGCCTACTTCAGAGGCGTTCATTCTTATCTGTGTGTTTTTCTCTGGTATAAAAACCAGTTTATCGCTCAGTCCTATAAATACCACTTTTCCCTCCGTTTCCGGGACGGCACATGATAAATCCAACAGACCTGTGTCTCCCTCAGTGTTTGCCTTTTCTTGTCTGAGTTCCCCTAGGGACAGCCCTTCAGGTCTCATGCCCATCTTAAAAGATATATTTCCAGGCTGGGTGGTGGTGGCACACACCTTTAATCCCAGCACTTGGGAGGTAGAGGCAGGCAGATCCCAGAATTCAAGGCCAGCCTGGTCTACAGATCAAGTTCTAGGACAGCTAAGGCTATACAGAAAAACCCTGTGTCAAAAGCAAAAAAAAAAAAAAAAAAAAAAAAAAAAAAAAAAAAAATCAACCAACCAAACAAAAAACATGTAATTCCATCTATAAGAGTCCCCCATATCCATGCCTCCCTCTGTGTATGTGTGCATATGTGTTGGGTGTTTTCCTCCAATTACTTCAATCCCTTACTGTTTTTAAAATTTATTTATTATTTATTATGTTTTTATTAATTTATTGTGTGTGTGTATGTGTATCTGTCTTAGCTGTATTAGCTGTTTCCTATTGACATGACAAGCACCATGACCAATTAAAACTTACAAAAGAAAGTGTTTGATTAGGGGCTGATCCTACAGCCCAAAGTAATTTGTGACTTCAGGGAGGCTCATAGGGAAGTAGGCTAATCACTTAGCAATCAAGGACTGCACTTGTTCAAGCATTACCCCTGGACTCTTGTTGGTTCTCATGGCTCAGCCTTGGTGAGGCTATGAGCTGTGGCCACAACTTTCACGTTCTAAGGTAAGGAGGCACCTGAATTCAGCTTTCACCACCTTAATCTTTCCTAGTGCACAGTCCAGATTAGAAGGGTCATGACGAACCTCCATCTCACACAGTCTGCTGATCTTTAGCAGGTTTACTTAGCCCAAAGTTGAATTCTTACCTTAGCCAAGGGGCATCCAAGGCATACATAACTGCGCTGCAGGCAATTGTGGATTGCCAATGCTGGGGAAGTACCTAAGATTACCCTGGAGCCCAGAAAATCCTGCCAGCTAGTGACACTATAGTTTGTCATCATGCTGCTGTAACGTGAGGCATGATTGATGTGTCAACCGTTGTCTTTCTGGTCATAAGGAAGCCCAGTGTATGCCTACGATCAGTCACGGTTATTTACTACGTCATCCTGATCTGTGCTCTGGAGTGCTTGCCTTCCACTTATTTAATCAAGGTATTGAATGTCATTGGACCATCATGTTGTGCCAGCAGAAGCTTGTCCATTTCATGTTTACCTCATCTCTCAATCCTAAGGTCCAGGACATTTTGTAGTTTTAGGAGTGATGACCCACCAGTAGCCACCTCAGGAACATATTCCTGGGAAGGCAGTGTTTTACAACTTTTCTCTGACCTGAAATCAGGGAAGGTATTTTAAACACACTCCTGCCCCCCCCCCCCCCCCGCCATTTCCTCACATACTTTTAGTGTCTTAATCTTGTTAGTTTTCGATGGTCAACTTGACACAACTTAGTGTCACCTGGGAAGAGGGAACCTCAATTGAGGAACTGTCTCAAACAGATTGGCCTGTGGTGCTGTCTGAAAGATTGTCCTGACTGATGATTGACCCAGTCCACCTTAGGCAGCACAATCCCTAGGCATATGGGCCTGGACTATCTAGGAATGCTAGCTGAATGAGTGAGCCACTAGGCAGTGCTCCTCTATGGCTTTTCATGAGTTCCTGCCCCAATTTCCCACAGTGATGGACTGTGACCTAGAAGTGTAAGCCAAATAAACCCTTTCCTCCCCAGGTTGCTTTTGGTGAGAGTGTTAGTCACAGCAACAGAAAGAGAGCTAGAACACTCAGCAACCACATACCTTCCTGATGTAGCACTCTGAGCTCTCATCCCCCAATAGATCAGAACTAATTATTGCAATTAGCATTCATTGATGGCACCTCTCATAATTACAACAATGATATTCATTTTGTTGTTATAATTTACATTAATAACTCATAACTCCTTAACTGCTATTCTCATCAGTGACCGGCACATAGTGGCTGGGAGATTTTTACACATGTCCTCTCTAGAGGGAGATAAAACAAGCCCCAATTCCAGTCACTCAGCCTAGAATATTGTCTCCAAACCTCAGCAGGCAGCCTTTGGCAAGTGCTGGCCAGACATCTTGGCCAACCCAACTCAATTTGGTCATGAGGAGTAGAACACCAGGTTTGGATCCAAGTTGCACTCAGAAAGGGGATTCAATGTTTACTGGCTGAGTTCTCCTAGATACAGCATCCATTGTTCTCAGTGTATATGAGGGGTTAATAATACCTATTGTGCTAGCTAGTTTTATGTCAACTTAACACAAGCTGTAGTCATCTGAGAGGAGGGAGCCTCAATTTGAGCAATGCCCCCATAAAACTGAGCTGGATGCAAGCCTGTCGAACATTTTTTTTTTTTAGACAGGGTTTCTGTGTGGCTTTGGAGGCTGAACTGGAACTCACTCTGTAGACCAGGCTGGCCTCTAACTCACAGAGCTCCGCCTGCCTCTGCCTCCTTAGTGCTGGGATTAAAGGCATGTGCCACCATCACCTGACCTGTTGAACATTTTTAAATTGGTGATTGATGTGGGAGGGCTCAGCACATTGTGGGCAGTTCTATCCTGGGCTGGTCATCCTGTGTTCTTCATGAAAGCAGGCTGAACAACCCATGGGGAGCAAGCCCGTAAGCAGCACCCCTCCATGGCCTCTGTATCACCTCCTGCCTCCAGGTTTCTGCTTTGTTTGAATTCCTGTCTTGACTTCCTTTGATGATAAACAGTGATGTGGAAGTGTAAACCAAATAAACCCTCTTTCCACCCCAGGGTTGCTTTTGGTCATGGTGTTTTATTAAAGCGGTAGAAACCCCAGCTAAGATAGTTATTGTAGTGGGTTTCATGAAAGATGAAAATAAGACAATGTGGCACATGATTATTGGGAGACCCTGCTGGTCAGAGTTTGCAGTCTACCATGGCCTGGCAGCTCTCTCTCTCTCTCTCTCTCTCTCTCTCTCTCTCTCTCTCTCTCTCTCTCTCTCTGAGCTTAGCAATGTGGAGGACTCCTTCCCACTGGTGGATGGTTTCCTGTTTTCTACCTGACCTTATTTGGAGAATGTCTCTAGGCCTGGATGCCTTACTTACCTCTAGTGTGACTCTTGACACAGTTCCTGGAAAATGCTCTTCCCTGGCTGCCCATATGGTAATTAGGTGACATGCTCTAGCTATTTTGATAGGTCCATACTGCTACAGCCAGCTATATGATAGGAGCATGCAATTTAATGCAAATTAGGTGATTCTCCACCTACCATCCCCACTCCTATATAACCCCTATATTTTGGAAAAAAGTTGAGCTGCCTCACTGAAGCTTTCTCCTGGAAGGGTATTTGCATCATGTTCACAGGTTGTACAAAGCTCTGTCACTGCTTTTGTCCCTTTATCCTCATGGACTGTAGTCAATGGACCTCGAGAAAAAGGGGACTCCACACATGATGTGTGACATCTAATCTATTCTCATTCAGCAAATGTTAGACAGAAATGATGGTGATGATGTTAAAGGTTATGATGATGGTGATAGTGGTGGTGGTGATGGTAATGGTGGTGATGATGGTGATGATGATTGTGATGGTGATGATGCTGACAATGGTGATGAGGTGATGGTGATGATGGTGTTCGGTGTTGATTGTGGTGATGGTGATGGTGCTAATGTTGTTGGTTATGATGACAATGATGTTGAGGTGATGATGATATTGGTTATATGAGGTAGGTGATGGTGGTGATAAGTATCTTCACTGTTGTCTGATGTATGGTGGGTACTCAATAAGTGCCTGGTGAATGCTTTTTAGCTTGGATCTGTATGCACAGACAGGAAGAAAGGAAGACAGGGAGAAGCAGGAAGCCAGAACTGGGTTTGCTCCCTTGCTTTTGTATGTGGCTGCTATCATGTAATGTTCTCCCTGTGTCTCTGACCATGTCCTATGGGACCAGGGCCCACCCTGACCTGGGAATAGTTGGTTTTAACTTGCTCATCTGAATGACTCAGAATCAAAGCGATGCTCTGAAGCTCGCTGAGGGTGTGTGTCTTCCGTTTCTGCTTTTTGTTTTGAGACAGGGTCTCAAAATGTAGCCCAAGCTGGACTTGAACTTGCAGGAATCCTCCTTCTTCAGGCTTCTGAAGCTGGATCTACAGCTACACACCAGCATGGGTGACAGAATATCACGTTTCAGTGGATTCATAGAACTCAATGTTGGAAAGAAGTCTGAATAGCACAAAGGAAGGCTGGTCACAAACTCTACTCCCTTCCCGTCTACCTTGCATACGGACCTGGCCCTTCACAGTTTACAAAGCATTGCAGTACAATCCTTTCTGTCTTCTTCACACATTTCCCACACTCTTTGAGTATGTCCTGGGGCCACCTCTAAGCTGGAGTCACCTCTTAGTTTGGTGTTACTTCCTAGCTGGGTCACCTCCTTTCTAAACTCTTTTACTCCACTGTAGCTCAGTACTAACATCTAGCTTAAATGCAGGCAAAGCCACAATGCTTCCCCGTGTCTAGGCATACTGTGTCACAGCCTATTTGCACACTTAAGCCATCCCACTGTCTTAGGTAGGGTTTCTAATGCTTCAGTGAAACACCATGGCTGAAAAGCAATCTGGGGAGGAAAGAGTTTATTTGGCTTACATTTCCAGATCATAGTCCATCATTGAAGGAAGTCAGAACAGGAACTCAAACAGGGCAGGAACCTGGAGCTGATGCAGAGGCCATGGAGGGCAGCTGCTTACTGGCTTGCTTCCCCTGGATTGCTCAGACTGCTTTCTTATAGAACCCAGGACCACTAGCCCAGGGATGGCACTACCCACCATGGGCTGGGCTTTCCCCCATTGATCTGATTGAAAAAATGCCCTACAGCTACATCTCATGGATACATTTCCTCACCTGAGGTGCCTTCCTCTCTGATGACACTAACTTGTGTCAAGTTGACATAAAACCAGCCAGTACAGCCTCCAAGCTCACTGTGCCCTGCATCTTGTGTTCAGTGGTTCTGGTCTTACATTATTAGTTGAAAAGCAGTGTCCCAGTTCAAGCCAACATTACCGAGGCTAAGTCCTTGCTGACATTCACCAGCGAAGTGACAACAGATGGGTCACCATCTACACCAAGCCTTGGTTTCTCTAGATGCAGAATGGCGATGGTGTTCTCTGTCTGGGTAGGTGCAATGCTCATTAAATGATGGAGGGGGAGGCCAGCAGATGTTCCTAGGTCCCTCTTTATCCTTGGACATTGTCCTATGAGGGGGAGGTTGACAACTGTCTGTCCTTATCAGACTGGGGATATTCCAGAAGATTCAGGGAGACTCAGGGGAAAGCCAGTTCACCTCCTGGATTTCCCAGTGACTTCCTCAGGACCACTGTGGATGACTCCATGAAGGGTGGACTGCCAGCTTCTCAGGGTTGGGCCAGAGGAAAAGACTCTCACTGTTTCTCCACAAAAGGGGTCCAGGGTTAGGTTTACTATTGGCCAGAAGTTAAAATGTCACCAAGGGCTGTTGGGATGGCTTGGTGGGTGGTAAAGGGAAAGCCAGTCAAGCCTGAAAACCTGAGTTCTGTCCCTGGGATGCAGGGATGTAGATGACTGATATCCACGAACAGCTGCATACTGTGTATGCCTGTGAACACACACACACACACACACACACACACACACACACACACACACACACACACACACTTTTTTTTTAAGTGGAAAAAAAAAACCATTGGCAAATGTGGGAAGGAAAATCCAAACCGTCTCCACTCTTCCTGCTCTGCTGGCTTCAAGGTGCAAAGACGAGAGAGGATGAGGACTCAGCCTGTTCCCGAAAATGTCCCTTTCCTTTTAAAGGGCGGCCCACGTCTACATGCCACGCATTGACTCACTCGAAAAAGTGAGTTGAGCAGCTGACTTGGAATCTGTGATGACGTAGGTGTGAAAGTACTAATTAGGGTGGCCTGCTAATAATAGAACCCCAGGGACAGAGCATCCTCAGGTGGCACATGGCTCTTACTGAGGGACCCTGGAGAGTGAAGGCTGTAGCTCACCTTATTCCCCTTAACTGTTTTCTCCCTTCATCTCATCAGCCTACAATGTTTTGGACCCAGGAGGAATCCCAGACTTTTGAAATGAAGCAAGGAACCTCCAGCAGCTGCCAGGTTTCCGATACTTGCTGCTGTGTCTGAAGGTGGTCAGTTATTCAGAGGTATGGAGGCATCTCCCCCGTGGGTCTTTTCCTGCGCCAAGGAAGCTGAGAAGCTGGCTGTCTCTGAGAGAAGGGTGCTTGTGTGAGGTGGTAGTAGTCTCACCTCACACATCAGAAAGCCCCCAAATTCCGACACTATACAGGCTCCCCTAGCCTCTGACCTGTTGCTACTTCTCCCATGCTGGGTCTGGGAAAGCAGCCCCCCACTCCCTGGAGGTTACTTTTCTTTGCTCATGGACCACTTGAATTCAGAGAGCATGTGCTTGGGAATAATCTAGCCTGAATTTAGATAGATACAGCCCAACACGTGGCTGAGTGACCTTAGTTGCTCCTTCTGTAAATGGAGCATGGCATTATCATCTCCAGGCCTGTGCCAAGCCTTCCATCATGTAACATACTCTACCATGTCCTTGCCAGTACTTTCCTTAAATGACCTCTCCAAATCTTAGTCCCATACTTGGTCACCACCTTCCTGGTTCTGGTCTCCATCTCTCTGCCTGTGTTCCCTCGTGCAGGCCCCCTTTAGGAGCAGGAGGTGTCCGTAGCAGGCTCTGGAGGGTTGCTCAGAGCCACCTCTTGTGCTCATTCCTGCAACAGCATGGTGTGGTGGAAGCAGCAGCCACAGCTTGAACATTCATTCTGCCACCAACCTGCTACTGCGGGGCAAGGCCCTCATTACGATCTCTGGGCCTCAGTTCCCTCATCCTTACCCTGCCACAGGAAATGAGGCTTACACACCACGGCACACAGGTCAAGCTCCATCTCTGGGGTCGCTTCTACAGTGGTAGGACAATGCATCAACCTCCCTTTGCTCAGGTGGACTTCCAAGGATGGGGCTGAGCCAAGCTCTGCCACATACAGATATGATTGTGAGGTCTCAGTTTGCCCATCTGTAAATGGGGAAGATAGTAAGGATTAAGTGTGTTTATGGGCAGCTGAATCTGGATCATAGTCAGTAGTGCATAAAAGTTGGCTTTTATGAAACATGAAATCACACGTCTAATCTGTCCATCCAAACCAAAAATCTTAGAATGTAGAATGAACACTGCAGGGCTGGGAGATAGCTCAGTTGGTGGAGTGCTTGTCTAGCACCTAGCCATGGGTTCAACCCCCAGTACCACTTGAACCAGGCAAGGTAATGCATTCCTCTAATCCAGTGATTTGTAACTTGTGGATCTTGACCCCTTTGGTGGAAGGTGTGTGTATGTGTGTATCAAATGACCCTTTTTCAGGGGTCACCCAAGACCATGGGAAAACACATTACATTACAGTTCATAACAGTAGCAAATTGACAGCTTTGAAGTAGCAATGAAAATAATTTTGTGGTTGGGGGGTCACCACAACATGAGAGACTATATAAAAGGAACACAACGTTAGGAAGGTTGAGAACCACTGCTCTAATCCCAACACTCAGAAGGAGTTCAAGGTTATCTTCTGTTATATAGTAAGTTCCATGCCAACGGGAACAGTTCATCCCCAAAGAAGATGGCAAAGATGAAAATGAAGATGGAAACAAGAGGAGAGGGTGTGACATGGATATTTTGCCATGTCACAGAAGATCCCCTCTCAGCTGTGTGTCTGGGTCACCTTCAGAGTCACCATTAGGGTCACCATCAGCCATGGGCACTCACCCTACATGGTAGCACAGGGCAGGCCTTGCAATGTCTTTCCCACAGAGACAGCCATTCTTTTGAAATGTTGTTGGGTGGCTGACTGGAATGGGCCATTAGCCGCTGGAGAGTTCCCCCACATCCTTGGAGACATGAAGACAGAGTCTCTGATTTCTGAATCCTACCTATTGACATCATGTCATTTTGCTATGGAAACTAGAATGGAGGTTCTTCAAGAACAGAAGAACAAGACAACTCAGAGGTACCACTCCCAAGTATTTACCTGGAGGAATACAAGTCAGCCAGTATAGAGGTACCTGCCCACACAAGTCTTAAAATTAGCTTAGGTGTCCTGTGATGGATAAAGGGATGAAGAAATGTGGTACTTATACATGATGGAGTTTTATTCTGCTGGGAAAAAAATGAAGGAGATTATGTCCTTTGCAATATTGTGGCTGGGCCTGAGTATCAGCATGACTGTAGAAGCATGACAAGTTACTGAGTGTGGTGTTATGAGAAGGCCTGGCCAGCCTGGGCTAGTACGGTGTGATAGTTACTCCATGTTTTTGTCCTCTTTTCACTTTGCCTTGGCCCAGCCCTCAGGGTCTGCACAGCAACTTCCTCATGTGCTAAGCAGAGCTGGCTAGCCACTGTGAGCCAGCCTCCGGAGCTCGGCTGGACAGCAGGACTCCTGCTTTGGCTCCTGGACTGATCCCAAGGCTGTCTACCCCTCACTGCCAGCCACACTCTCAGTGCGAGCTCAGTTGAGACTAAGGAGGACCCTTAATGATCATTCACTCTTATGACAGGAAAGGTCCAAAATCTCAGAAGCTCTGGGCCAGGAACTAAGGCTGACAACCAGATGCAGTCCCTGCTATACACAGGAAGACTAGGAGTGTGTGTGATAGGGCGGACTTGAGAGGGGGTTGGGCCTGGGAGGGGGAGCAGGGGCCAGAACTGCTGTTATGGGTTCTGTGCTCAGCTTGGTGCATGTTTAGTGGAGATGTTAGAAGCCTGAAAGGTTGTATGCAGAGGCTGTGCTATTCAAGGCCTTGGATGACCACTGGAGGTCAGAGCTGCATGCCAGGGTGAGCACCTCATCTACAAACAACTGTACCTTCCACAGCCATAGAGTAGAACTGGGTTCTGAAGCCTCCACACTCCTGTGGTGGTTTGAGTGAGAATGTCCCCTATAGGCTCAGATGTTTGACTATGTGATCCCAAGTTGATGGTGCTGAAGGGTGGTAGGTTTAGGAAGTGTGACCCTACTAGAAGAAGAATGTCACTGGTGATAGACAGTGTCAACTGGACATTCCCAGGTCATTCTCTCTGCTTCCTGCTTGTGGTTGGAGATGTAAGCCTTCAGTTTCTGTTTCTGCTGCCTCTTTTCTGCCGTGATGGACTCTTATCCCTCTGGAAAAGTAATCCCAATACAGTCGTAGTTCTAGAAGTTTCCTTTGTCATGGTGTTTTTTTGTTTTGTTTTGTTTTGTTGTTGTTATCCTGAGACAGGGTTTCTCTGTGTAACAGTCCTGGCTGTCCCAGAACTTGATTTGTAGACCAAGCTGGCTGAGAACTCAATGAGATCCAGGTGCCTCTGTCTCCCAAGTGCTGGGATTAAAGGTGTTAATTAAACCGCCTGGCTTGTCTTAGTGTTTTAACACAGTGTCTGAAAAGTATCTAATACTGCTCCTCTCTGGCAGGCTTGCCACCAAGGCCAGGCTGGAGACAAATAGAGCTAGCAATGGGCAGCAATCCAGCCTCTCTCCTGAGCATGTCAAGGTGGTGAGGAGTGGGCAAGGAGCCAAGGGGTCTGGAGAATCTGTGTCTAATGTCTGTGTTACAATCTCATCCCTCATAGAAGTGGGCGTAGGAGGTAGACAGAAACTTGTCTGATGCTCTTCCGGGTAGACTTGGGCCTCAACCCCCATTACTCCCTATGAGTAAGCCCTGCTAGGCAGACCTTCAGAGGGGTGATAAGGGGTTTTCATGTGGAAATTAGGGGAACAGTGTCCCAGAAAGGGCATTTGAAGTGAATCTTGGAGAGAAGGATTTGGGAAAGGTGGAATGAAAGAAAGAGCATTCTAGAGGGGACATGGTTCAGGCAAAGGCATGGAGGCCTGGTGTGCAGAACCCTGCAGGAGCTCAGGACACCCTCCATGTTTGCTTATGAGAGCACCTCCTCCCAGCTGCTGAGGCAGGAGGATCACAAGTTCAGAGCTCCAAAAGCTGGTGGTTGGGGTAGGGTGCTTGTAAGCATAGGCCAGGTATTTGAGTTTGGTCGTTGGTTGTTCATTTTGCCTTTCCTGTACTTTCAGAGAGCTCCCATGCCATGGCCTGTGCTGCTGACACAGGAAGAAGGTGGTATGTTGATCATTATTGAAACCTGAATCAGTGGACAACGGGCAAAACTACAAACCATCCTGGGCCATCACCACCTGAGCTGCACTTCTTCAGCGGCACCTGCTAGAATCTATGCTAGCTAAAGACAACTAGAATGTCTGCTGTAAGAATCACCTGGCCAACTAGATAACCATGGGATGGTCAATAAGATAACTGTGGGTTTACATTGAAAGCCAATGACATTTACAGAAACCACAGGAGGGAGCCTCTTAGCTACAATATGCCCTCCCTGGTCCTCCAAACATCAGTCTTTAACCAGGTTCTGTCCTGCCCAGCAGAAGTCATGAGCATAACTGGGAGTGTGGCTCAGTGATAGAGGCTTGCCTGGCATGCTCGAGTACTAGATCCTCAGTATTGCTAACTGCAAAAGAAAAGAAAAAAAAAAAGTGAAGGAATGGTACACATTGTTTTCAACTGGGTCTAACAACACTGGTGTTCTGGTGTGTGTGTGTGTGTGTGTGTGTGTGTGTGAGAGAGAGAGAGAGAGAGAGAGAGAGAGAGAGAGAGGGAGAGATTTCTTCTTGGGGGTAAAGGAAATGTGTAGAGTGTTGGCATTCCTCCCTCCCTTTTTTTCTTCCTTCCTGGTGACCCATGGAAAGAGTCAGTTATGAGTCACTAGCAATTTCATTTACTCTGACACGGAGGCCCCCTTTCTCTCTGCCTCTTTGCAACACACTAGTGTGCTAGCGCTCAGCAGGGCACAAAGCCCCCGACAATAATTGATGAGGACAGGAAACTCCGCTGCTGCCATAATCTCGACTCCGAGACGTTGACCCCAGCTTTGGGACTGGGAGTTCTGAAACGCCATCTCCGCAGCTGTAGTTATGACTGTTTTATGTCACACTGACCCAGCGTGTTTACGATTTTTAACAACTGTCTGGAAAAAAAAAAAGTCTAGTGACATCTGTTGAGAGTTTAATTGTGAGTGTAAAAAAATCATTAAAGGAATAGTCAAGAGATCAGTTTTCATAGTGTTTAAACACCACGGAGGCCATCAGGCGCTGGGACTCCCGCGACAGGACTGAATTAGTCTCCGGAGTCGCAGCGCTGGGCGCGCAGGCGGGAGGGGACCTGGGTGATTTAAACGAAACTGGAGAGGGGCGAGGAGGGGAAGCGGAGGAGGAAGGCATTGCGAGAAGCAGAGGGGTGACATCTCAGCTCGCGGCGGGAAGTGTCGCCCTCGGAGTGGGACCGCGAGAGCATTCCCGGTTCTCCGTGCTATTGGCTGCTCACGGAGGAGATGACGCGGGGGCCCCGCTTTGAGAGCCGCGACTTTGCGCTCCGCTCAGCCGCCACTTTTGTTCCCGGAGCTCCGTCGCCGGGCCGCACGCAGTGCGCACGCGCGGGGCGGGCGGGGCGGGGCCGGCCGGGCGGCGGGTTCCCGGCACCGCCCCCTGCCGCCCCGGCCCGCTCCATCCGGGCACTGCCGAATTAGCATCGTGCCGAGGCACAACTTTGCCGCGGCCCCAGCGAGATCCAGGCGCGCGTGCCGGAGGAAATATAGTCCCTGCCAGCGGTCAGCTGGAGCGGGAGGCGGCCGGGCGCGCGCTGGGGGGCTGCGCGGGGCTCCCGGCGCCGGGGGGCCATGCGCCGGGCGGCGCAAGCAGCCCGGGCACCCGGCGCAACTTAGCGGCAGCCGGAAGAGTTGGGCGCCAGCTCGCCTTTCTTTCCCCGCGTCAGTCCCCCTTTCCTGTCGGCGCTGCAGGAGGGGACTAGTGTCCCCCAGTGCCGGGACGTCGAATCCGAGCTCTCCCGGTCTGGTCCCCGCCGAGCAGCACAACTTCCCGCGAGCTCGGGCCAAAGTGAGCGCAAAGTGCTGCCCAAGTTGAGGCGATGGAGCTGCAAAGCCGGTCCGAGGCGCTCGCGGTGGAACTCGCGCGCCACCAGGTAGGTGGTCCGGGGACCTGGGCCGGAGAGGAGTAGTGGCCTGGGGAGTAGAGGCTGGAGGGAACAGAGTTCTGTATCTAACTCTTGGTCACAGGGGTCCGGGGAGAGGCCCCCTCCAGGAGCTAGTCTCGGGGCCGTGTCCCTTGGATCTCCCTGTCCCTCTCGCTTCTGGGTGATCCTGCACTGTTTGCAGGTCAAGGACGTGTGGGACCCCAGCCCGGCGTCTTCTCTGTCGCCGCCAGGTTTGCACAACTTGGGCATCGGGAAAGGGGACCCTCCTAGAGCTGTCCTGGGAACGGGGTGTATGGACAGGCCCGCTCCCAGTCTCCTGCGCCGGGCCCAACCCAGCACCGACACACACTGTTAGCAAAAGTAGTTTTGGCAATTGTGACTCAGGCGAGCGGCGCCGTGGCGGCCGGTGCCCGAGGGGTATTGCGGCGTGCGCGTGTGTGTGTGAGTGTGTGTGTGTGTGTGTGTGTGTGTGTGTGTGTGTGTGTGTGTGTTGGGGAGATTAGGACGCGACTTGAATATTTATGAGCTTTGCTCGACACGGACTCGCCGTGTTTACTTGGCTCTTTGTTCGTCCCCCCTCCCCCGGCACACACACTCACACTCACTCGCACCCGCACCCCGGCCTGCAAACTTGCACGGCTCGGGGCGCGCCGCCGGGTGGCCTCGGCCCCCGCCCCGCCCCGGGAGCTGCCCCAATGAGGCGGCAGCCACAGGTAAGCGGCTCCGCACGACATTGCACGGTCGTCCGTGTGTGGGACACGGCCCCGGAAACTTGGGGCGCGCTGCGGCTGGCCTGGCCCGCCTGGCATTGGGTGGTGGGCGCGCGGGGATCGGGGCTCACCTGCCCCCTCCCCCACGGGCGGCCAGGCTGAGCCCGCTCCTCTGTGTCTCCTCGTAGAACGGCGACCTCAAGAAGCAGCTCCACGAAAGGCAGCCCCGGATCGCAGCGCTCAGCGACAAACAAGTAAGGAGGGGGCCTGACCTCCACTGAGGACGGGGGCTCAGGGAGGATCGCTGGGCACTTTGGCAGCAACCTAAAAAGTGCCCGTGCGGGCGCCGCACGCACCGACTCCCGTGGGGGTCTGGCTGCATTCCTCAAAGTTGCTGTCCTCCCTTTCTTGATAGAAAGAGCTGGTTGGTGGCGGCTGAGGAGAGCGCGAGGCTCCGGCGGCCGCCCAAAGATCGGCGCTGTACCTCCGAGGCGCCGGCTGCCCGGCGTCCATCTTGAGCGGTTGACATGTTTTGGGAACGTGGACATTCCCCGGCCTCAGCATCCCCCGGTCCCTGCTGCGGTGGGAGGGGGATGCAAGGAGGCGGCAATTTGGGCCTGCACCCCAAACTCCTTGGAAGGCATTTCCGCGTGGCACAGCCGACCTGGTTCAGTGATCCTTCTCCTGGCCGGCCCCCTCCCTGCCAAGCCATCCCGCCGGCCTCACTTTTTATTCTCCGAACCTGAGGCCAGCTCCCGGGGAACAAAAGAAAGGCGCCCCCAAGACCCCCCGCTTCTGCCCCAACTTGGGTGTCTATGCCTGAAAGGGGATATGGAGACTGGCCAGGAGCTCCAGCCATGGGGGTGTGCGCCCGCCGCCCCCTCGGCAAGGAAAAGTTGTCCATTGTGAGTTAGTTGCGCTGAGCTCAGCGCTCCAGGTTTCAGCACCACGAACAGATGCCGCCGCCGGAGCCCGGTCGGCCGCGCGCCCCCGCGCCCCTCCCCCTCTGCGCGCGCTCCCGCCCCCTGCGCGCCGCCGGCCGAGAACTTTGAGCGGTACAGCCAATGGTGCACACGGGTCTCCGAGACGGCAGGCGGAGGCGCGCCCCTCCCTCCCCACCTCGCGCCGCTCGCGCCGCCCGCGCCCTGGCATTGCTTTCGCTTCCTTCGGAATGCCGCTGCCCGCCCCGGACTTAGGGCAGCCTGGGGACCCTCTCCTGGCCGGCTCCCCTCCCCCAGCTCGCGGGGTCCCCATCCCCAGCGGCCCGGCTCTCGCAGTCCCCCGGGAAGAAGCATTGGCTCGCAGGCCTGTGCTCCAGGCCGAGTCTTTAAAGTTGCAAAGTGGTGGGAGGGGGCGCCCGGCTGGACCCATAAGCTAGGGAGTCAGGCTTTTTGCCCCTTTCTGTCAGAGCCAGGCCCCTGCACCCCTCGGCTGCGCGCCCCCGTCCGCGAGTGGAAGCTTCCATTCCCGCCGGAGGGGGGCCTGCGCGCGGCCCCGGCGAAGTCGGGGAGTTCGCGGGGGGAGGGGACCCAGGCCCGGCATTTCCATTTTGATTGCTTCGATGCCATTTTTGGAGGGGGAGGGGTTGAAAGACCCTTCTTCCCAGAGCACAAAGATGTTTAATCACTGTGTAGAATCAAGCCACATACTTAAAAAAAATTATATCTTAACAACAAACCCGGAACTGTGTAAAACGTGAAGTTGTGGAGTCTTGGTCTCCGAGTCGAAGATTTAAAAGGGAAAGCCAGTGCTAGCCGCCTCTCCGCAACAATGTCTCTTTATGTGGGCTCTTCGAGGCAGTAGTTTCACTATCTGGAGTAGGTCTTTCAGAGATTCCCTGCGATCGTTTCCTCTGTGTTGTGGCAACTATTTCAGGGGCTGTTTAAATTTTTATGATAGTAAATGAGTAGCTATTTATTATCCTGCATGCTGGAATTTAGATAAGGCTACAAAGGAAATCTTTGAAAATCCTGTTAGAAGGTAGAGGTTGCCGCTAGGAGAAGGAACTCTCCTATCCTACCCCCAGGACGTCTTTGCCTTTAAATTTGGATTCCGGAGTACTGCCTGCAAACGAACAGTGCCTCCATCTTTTTTGTGTGAGTGCTTTAAAAGAAAGAAAGGAAGCCAGAAAACTTTTGTTCTCCGGCCTTTTAAAAATGTTTCTCGTTTAGATGCCTAAAAATAACATCTGGTAGGCAGCCAGGGTTTGGGCGGCCATCGGAACTTGTGTTTGTGACCGCAAGTCCGCTTTTCTGTTTCTCTTTGTGGCCTTTATATAACAAGGGCTCATAAAAGAGGGAGAGGAGGGGGCCCGAGGCCGGGTTCAGCATGCTAATAGAGTTGCCTGTCTCTCCCACGCTGGCAGCAGCAGGCTCTCAGAGTTCATCTATGCGATGAGCCGGTGGTTTTAACGTTCTCTGCTGTCCTCTTGGGGACTTTGGTGGTGATTGACAGTTTGGCTGGGGGCAGGTGGATTTACAAGGTCAGAGAAGACTCCAAAACCCAGTCAGAGTTGTGAACGGGCTCGGCTTGGACGTCACAAAACTTGCCCAGGAGAAGCTGCAGTGCAGGAGTGAGGGTGAATTTTTTTATAAGTCATGTGTAGTATAATGTGTATTTTAATTCAAGGAAGAATTAAAAGTGCAATCTCTCCGTAGAGTTACTTTGGGGGGAGGGAGAGTGTTAGCCTTTCCACCTCCAAAGATGGTTGCCTGCGCTGCCCCTCGGAATACGAAATAAAAAGGTTACATTTCAATTAAAAGTTCACAGGCAGATGATAAACTATACAGTAAGAGGAAGGGATTGGCCAGTTACCTTCCTCGTTAGACACTCAGTAGCAGTGGGTAATATCAGACAGTGCCCCACCTGTAATTCCTCATTAGTGCCCTTGGCACTGGGATTTTTTTTTTTTCATTTACTTTGAGAAACAGAGACACATTGAAAGGGCTCCTAGAAGTGGCTTGGACAGAGGAAGGGAGAGAAACTCTGGGTATAGTTTTCCTCCCATCATTGGGGGTCTTGGGTTAAGTACAAATACCTACTATGTACCCTGTGTTTTGCAAGGGGGAGTACATATTCCCTGCCCCTAGTAGAGGTGATGGGGGATGATGACCCCCCAAAGAACAGGCAGCCTGCCATGTGTGTGGGTCCTGGACCTGGGTGGGTGGACAGATTTAACTCTACTAGCTTCCCCGATGGTTTCATTCTGAGAATTTGCAGCTCATGCTGAGATGCAGTAACATTTTAATCTTCATTGTCAAGCACAAGAAGCACTTTATCTAAATAACAGGCATGACATAAATATTGGAGCCTCTTCCCCACTCCTTTGGGGTTCTCTGAACAGCCTTTTGAGGCTCATGGTGGCCTCACCTGACCCGACTTCCTGCAGTTCAGTGTGAGCAGAGTTAGGAGGAACTCTGTCTGAACTGCAGTTAGAGCTGGGGTGGCCTGGCAGGTGAACTTGGAGTCTGGGGCACCAACTGATCTATCGATTTTATGGACTCAGACTCTGAGGGGCTGTCTTCTAGCGTGGTAATAATAATCTGTCTTCTTGAAAGGGATTATGTATCAGGTGCTCATGGGCCCTGAATCATGTCTTCAGTGTGATTCACGCTCTAGGTCAGACCATGGAGAGCCTGAATCTGTGTGCTGGTCTATTCTGAGAGACCAATCCCAAGACTGTCAGCTGAAAGGCAGTTTTGTTTGCTGAGCTTTTTGCTCTAGAAAGGTAAATACCAGTCTTCTTCCCAAGCAAGAATGCCAGTCTGTTTTGAGAGGATGGTTACACATTAAGGAGAAGACACCATTGAGAAAGGCTCCATGCTTTATACTTCAGGAAAGTGCTTGGGACTGGACAACACACCCTGCAAATGCTTGGACCCATGCTCGCCTCCACCGAGCACCTGCTCAGTGCTGTCCTCTCCTGGAAGATTTCAGAAGCCCTTTCCTCCTCTTGTGCTATGGAGACACAATTCCTGCATCCTAGTCACCCACAGGGAGTTTGATGCTTTTCCTGCATCTCAGGCCCTGTTCCATAGCTAGCATTCATTTGAGAGCATTTTAATTGCCACCTGGAAGCTAGGCACCAGTTCTCCCTGGCTCTGTGCCACTCATTTCTCACCTGCTTTCCATCTGAGAGTTGCCTGTTTGGGACCTTCATATGAATGCAGTTGTAACTATGCCCACTTTGTATGCTCTTGTGCTTGGCTCCTTTCCCTTGCCTCCACGTTGGAAATGGTATCGCTTCCTCATTCCCCTGACATTTGAATACTTTGCTTAACTGTTCACCTGTTGATGGGCGTGTGAGTGTGAGTATCCTACCTTTTAGCAGGAATCTCTCCAACCTTTCCTACTGGGTTCTTCATCATAGTGATTTACATGAACTCAGGCTGTGTTCTGGGCCTCACAACCTTCAGTGTGCTGCTTTGACTCCTGAATGGAACCCCATGGTGCCCCCTGCTGTTCATTCATTGCTGGGGTTGTCCACCTCCATCTCTCGAACACAGGACATTTCAATTGTTCCTTAGCAACTTCTCTGTACCCCAAGTGGGAGGATTGGATGTCCACTGTCTTCATCTTGCATGATTTTCTTTGTTAGGCTGTAAGCTCCATGGGGAAGGAGCACTCCCCTATGTTTGTTCTCAGGGTAGGGAGGAAGTGGGGATTAGCAGTGATGATCTGATGGTTCCAGGGGTGAACACACAGTGAACAGTAGATTTTAAAAATACATCTTAGAAATGAGTAGTCTTAGAAAAGATGAGATGCACTCCCTGGAGACCTGGCAGGGTGGGTGTGGTTTGGTGAGTTTGAAGGCAGGCAGCCTAGAGGAGGATGCCTGTGTCCTCAGAACTCAGATGTGGCAAGGTGGAGCTTGTGGCCTGAGTAAAACTTGCAAGTAGGAGGTAGGGGATGTTGGTAGGCTTCCTGGCAGTTAAACCCAGAGGGGAGGGGAGTTACAGGTGGTTGTGAGCTGCCTGACAGGGCTGCTGAAATCTGAGCCCAGGTCTTTGGAAGAGCAAGTGCTCTTAACTGCTGAGTCAGCTCTTGAGCTTCTTTCTCTCTGCTTCCCTGCCCCATGCCCGTGTGTGTGTGTGTGTGTGTGTGTGTGTGTGTGTGTGTGTGTGTGTGAGAGAGAGGAGAGAGAGAGAGAGAGAGAGAGAGAGAGAGAGAGAGAGACAGAGAGAGAGACAGAGACAGAGACAGAGACAGAGAGAGGAGGGAGAGAGGGAGAGGAAGAAGGAGGGAGAGATATGTGCAGGTGCCTGGTGAGGTCAGAAGAGGACTTTGGATCCCCTGATGCTGGAGTTACAGAGAACTTGGGTACCTGGATGAACCTGGGTCCTCAGGAAGAGAAGCAAGCACTCCTCATTGCTGAGCCAGCTCTCTAGCTCCACGAATCTTTGTGATTAGGGAAATAATTGCCATTCTCATGCTCTGAAGTAGTATTTCAGGGATAAAGGAGAATTTCCACTTTTTGTATTTATAGATCTATATCCCTGGCTGGCATCAAACTCTTAGTGTCCCCGCACCTGAGTGCTGGGACCACAGAGGTACAATGCCACCCTCACTAAGAACTCTAAAATAAGTTTTTACTATGAAAGAAGCTTGTGCTTGTTGGGAAAGAAAAAGAATAGATCTGAATACTTTAAAAGTCATCTTCTAACTCTTGCCCACCCTACATTAGGAGCCCTATCAGTGTGAGTCATGGGGCATGCTCAGCTGCTGTGTTCTGTGTGGGTATATGTGCACAGGCACACACTCATGTTCTTGAATGTATGCATACATACATACATATATACATGCATACACACACACACACACACACACACACACAGTGTAGATAAATGCCTTTCTCTGACACAGTGAGCACACTAGTCTCCTTGTTCCTGACATTGGTTCTCACTGTTGGCAGAGCCTCATGGGTCTCTCTGGAAGCACTTCATTAATTCCACAGGTGTGTGAAGGGCTCCTGCCCAGTGCTGGGGATGTGGGTCTCCACTGATAAACATTCTCATACAGCTGGGAAGGTAGGTGTGTCTACCTGTTTCTTGAGGCCCAGTGAAGTTTTGATTCAAGACATTTAGTTCTCGTCAGCTGAGGAAGCAGTGAGCCCTCTTGGTTTGAGGGACAGCTCCAAGGAGGTGAATATGCACTGGCAGAGAAGATGGAGACACTGCAAATATGTGCACATGGCCTTGTGGCGCTGCCTGTGCCTAACGAGGCTGTCACATGAGCTCTCTGTGAATGCCTGCCTACCTGATTCTCAGGGTGTTCTTAGGTCTTGGGTCAGGTGGGGCTAGCCAACCATCTCTGCTGAACAGATAAGAGAAGGGAAACATCCTAAGGTCAGATACCAAGCTGCCTTGGAGAATGAAATTGCCCATGTTCAACACCATTGAGTATGACATGATGTCCAGAACTTTGCCTCACTCCCCAAAACCTCAGGTCCCAGGGCCTGCACTATGGCTAAGCCATTCTGCCTCTTTGCATTTGTTTGCCTTCTGTAATGAGAACAAGGAAGAGACCCTTTCCTCATCAGGCCATCTGGAGGAAGTGAGACAGTGGCTGGGGGAAAGTTTCACAGAAGCTCCAAAGTAAAGGAAAACTTCGAGTGAGTGACATTACCACTCTGAGAGTCTTGGTTGGACCATGGTTTCAACCTTTGGAATGAAACCAAAATCACTAGCAGAAAGTGTGCTGTAGCCTTTTCTGTGGGAGGTGTCATACACCCACCACCCTGGGGACAGTGGTGGCATCCTTTTCAATTCCTCCAGAGAGTTTGCTTTGATATTTTCACCTCTCAAAGCACCTGCTGTCAGAACTGTACAGTTGATTTCAATTAGGACTGGGTTTTTTTCAGTGAGATGACGCTGATAATAACTTTGGTAATCCCTTGATACCTCATTAGAGCTCCCCGCTACAAGGTTTACCCTGTGACGGAGCAGGATCTCTGTCTGATGCCTTTGTCTCTTCAGAAAACAGAATCATGGGCTGCTCAGTCTTTCTTTCACCATACGTGGGAGCTAGAGCTCTGCTCGGAAGTGTGTCACTGGTTCTGAGGTCCCTTCCTAGGTAATGGAGGCTCTTGATGTGGTCTCTGGTCATCTGTGGGAGGACTCCAGAGGCCTCCTAGGGTGTGTGCTGGCCCACCTGGCTCTCCCCTACAGAAAGACCTCTCAGAAGGCTCTCACTGGTCTTCAAAGAGACCGGTAACAAAGGTCAATGTCACAGGTTTTCAAACTAAGCAGACCGGAACTCTAAGTCAGCTCTGGCCAGTCAATGTTGCCCACTTTGGAGACTTGTGTTCCTCTACAAGCAAGTGAATAACCAGCAGCTCTCTGCCAGTCAGACCATAGAGTACAGGAAGTGATTTTAAATTATTTATATTAGAGCCAGGCGGTGGTAGCGCATGCCTTTAATCCCAGCACTTGGGAGGCAGAGGCAGGTGGATCTCTGTGAGTCTGAGGCCAGCCTGGTCTACAAAGCTACACAGAGAAACCCTGTCTCAAAAAATCAAAAAAATTATTTATTTGCATTTTATGTACATTGATGTTTTGCCCGCATATATATTTGTCTGAGGGTGTCGGGTCCCCTGAAACCTGGAGTTATAGACAGTTGTGAGCTGCCATGTGGGTGCTGGGAATTGAACTCGGGTCCTGAACACACTGTGACATTTAGCTTGTGTAGGACAGTGCTGGGTCATCATGGTGACAGGACAAGGACAGGTGGTACTGCCAGCCTCAAGCAGTTAATAGTTAAACACAGTAAATGGAATATGTCGATTAGGGGTGGCAGGTACTCTGGCCAAGTCAGGAATGTGGGGTATATGATGTGGGTGAGCACTTTAAGTAGGGTGGCCAGAGGCTCTCACCAAGAATGTGGCATTGGAGCCAAGGCCTGCTGCAGGAGGGTGGGTAGGCAACCCTCTCACACCCTCTGGGCCGAGGACTGACTGACTCACTTGCCTGCATGAAGACAGGACTGATGTTTCCACAAGAGGCCAGTGTGGCCAGAAGACAAGTGAGAGAGGAAGGGAGAGCTGAGGCAGGGTTGAGTGTCTCTCTGCTGTACTAATGCCCCTCCCCCTTTAAATCAGCCCCTGGCCCTGCATGCTGGGCTCAGTTCTTCAGTTCTGTAGGGGTCAGGGTTAACACCATCTGAGAATCACACAAAGGCTGGAAGAGCTTGTGGAGGGGCTTGTGCTGCCAAGCCACCACTCCATCCTAAGAGAGAAGAGGCCATGACTCAGGCCAAGGCCAGCTGCTTCTTCCCAACATGGAGATTCTGGGTTCAGAAATGCTAAGGCCTTCAGGGTTCTCTAATGGCCCAGAGGTAACCCAGATTCCCAGACTTCAGAGGGTAGACCTCAACATAAGAGGAAGCGGGTTTCCAAACAAACACTCCTGGCCAGGATACACCTGACTGTCATGTTCCCTCCTCATACAAAGCCTCTCAGACAAGGTCTGGCGGCTTCTTCTGGGTCAACCCTTTGATAGCTCCACTGGACTGGGCCTCAGCCTAGAAATGGCTTCTCTTCCTCCCCCCTTGTCCCCTGGCAGCATCTCATGGTGGCTACTGAGAGAACATGAGGGCTGACCCCCTGATATTCTGCAAGCTTGGAGGCTGTGATATGTCTAGGCTTCCCAAGCGTAACTATTCTGCTATGCTGGTATGACAGTCCATGTGTCAAACACAGCTGAATGCAGCATAACCAGAGAGATTGTGTAACCAGAGAGCAGTTGAGGTTCCTCAAGGGTGTTTGCCTTTTAGATCAGTGAGTGGTGCTCTTTAAGTGAAATAGACTTACAGCTCTATCCCAACACTAAGGCCCAGGCCAGCATCTCTAAGTTATTTTATTAATGCATTCTGCTGAGTGGACGTGAATGGGCAGTGTGGCCTCTCGTACTGTGGATCTAATTATAAACACAAGGGACGGCACCAAATAAGCCGCCTTGGAAGGAGGAAGAGGCTGGAAGCCAGGGGTAAAGCGGCCTTTAATGAACTTCCTTGCTACTTGTATCTTAGCAACACGTTTTATTACATCCCAGTGCGGCTGGACTTGCGTAGTAATTTACCCTCCCCCTTGTGCCCCAGTCCTGGTGACTCAAGAAGAATGTGTGCGTGCCCCTCCCATGCTTTCCCAAGACTATGTTTGCTTCTTTTAGGTTTTGTTTACTCCATAAAAAAGATAAACTTGCTATTGGGGGCCGGGACTCTCTGGCCAGTGGTTGCCGTACAGAGGGGTGGTGGCCCGTGCCTGCAAGGTGCACAGTCCATGCCCAGCTGGGGTCCCACAAGTAGCATACACAGCCTGGTAGATTTTCTTATGCTCACTGAGTGTTCTCTGGGCTGGAGTGTTTTTATCTGCGCTTCATTCTTGCAATCACACTCATTTGGAGATGGCCACAGAAGTGGGGATGTGTGCAGCTCCTGTTTCAGTGGTGGCAGCAGCAGCCTGTAAGTGGGGAGTAATGGCAGAGAGGTTCCTGCTGGATGGAACCTGTAGAGAGGCCTCCGGGATAGGAAGAAGTGCTGGTTAGGGTGCCGGACTATGGCTGCCCAGATCTCAGAGACCTCATCCAGTTACTGTCCTCTGAGCCGCAGCTGTCCCTCAGCTGTGTGTTCCCTAGGGCCACCCTATCACATTAGTACAGTTTGGGGCTTAAAGCAATAGTGAGCTAGCTGATGGCTCAGGACACCAGAAGTCGGAAATAAGTGTATCCACAGAACCAAGTTTTCTCAAAGGCACCAGGAAAGGGTCCTCCCCACTTGTCCCAGCTTTGGTTCCTGCTACCTTGTCTTGTGGACATTTCACCCTAGGATCTGCCTGCATCTTCATAGGCTGTGTTCCTTCTTTGGTGGTCTCTGATATTTCCCTCCTTCTATTAGTTTGTGCTTTTGTTTTTGAGACAGGGTCTCATGTAGCATAGGCTAGTCCCAGACTCTTTTGGGATTGAGTGATCCAGGGCTTTGTGCATGGTAGACAAGCTAATATGTACAAATGGAGCTGTGACCCCAGCCTGTTGCTCCTCCTCCTATCCATAGTTAGATTTGTTCCCTTGTGCCGTTGCCTTCCTCTTCTTATGGGGACACTAGTCTTGGGTTTGGGTGCCACTCTGTCCTAGAATAGCCTCAACAGAGCTAGGTGCAAAGGCCCTATTCCTGTTAAGGTCATAGTCCAAGGTTTCAGTTAGACATGAACCATGGGTGTCACTTCAGTTTGGTACATCTGCGGGTTATAGAGGAGGCATGCCCTCCTCTGTTAGGAAGTGGGGATGCCAGCTTGTACTGACTGCACCCTGGCTTTCCCATCACTGTATGTTCTTTACAGGGAGAGCTGAGGTGCACAGGGGGCTGAGCTTCCTCAACTGTGGCTGATGTGATGGTCTGATTTTCCAAACCTATCATTTGGTAGTGGGTTTGAATATTTGAATCAGGAGCTGGGAGGCTGGCACCTGGGGAAGCCAGCATGTGACGCAAGTTGCTTTTCATGAGAGGGTCAGTGAGGAACGGTCAGCCTGTTGTTGGCCCTCCTGCTTGACCAAGAGGCTGAGGTTTTCTTTAGTCAGTTTCTGAGTCTGTAATATCAGGGTGAGCCCTGCTGCTGGGGTGAGCGAGCTCTACCGCTTCCTTAGCAAATGAACATAGAGTGGCACAGAGCACACAGGCGTGGAGAACTGGCAATGGTGCAGAGGGAGCTAGCAAGGAGTCTGAGCAGGGCTGAGAAGCCCCATAGAGCCATCTTAATCCTCCATTTCTCTGCCACACCATCACTCACCTTGGCCTTCCTGTGAGCAGTGTCTGCCACATTGGAACAACAGAGGTCCCAGCTGACGGGAACAGGAAAGGGCCGAGAGCACTGAGTTGGTATGGACAGAGCTGGCTGGGCCCACTTACCCCCCATGGTCATGCCGAGGGTTCATTTCATGCTGTGTAGGCCTGACCCTGCAAATGTCCAGGGATGAGGCTCTTATCAGTATCAACAGTGGAGACAGGACTGGAGACTGGTCTGGCTGGAGGGCTGTGAGGAACTATGTCCTCCTGTTCCCGGGCTTTGGGCTGGAAGCTCAAGTGTTTGTGGTGGTTTGAATAGTAATGGCCCACAAATACTCATGTGTTTGAATGCTTGGCCCATGGGGACTGGCACTATTAGGAGATGTGGCCTTGTTGGAGGAAGTGTGTCACTGTGGGGACCAGCTTTGAGGTCTCATATGTGCTCAGCCACACCCAGTTGGATAATTCACTTCCTGTTGGCTGCAGATCCAGTTGTAGAACTCACTTCCTTCTCCAGCACTATGTCTGCCTGAGTGCTACCTCACTTCCAGTCATGATGATAATGGACCAAACCTCAGAAATTAAGCCAGCCCCAGTTAAATGTTTTCCTTTGTAAGAGTTGCTGTGGCGGGGCTGGAGAGATGGCTCAGAGGTTAAGAGCACTGACTGCTCTTCCAGAGGACCTGAGTTCAATTCCCAGCAACCACATCGTGGCTCACAACCATCCGTTATGAAACCTGGTGCCCTCTTCTGGTGTGCAGATATACATGGAAGCAGAATGTTATATACATAATAAATAAATAAAATAAGTAAATAAATGTCTTTAAGAAAATGCCTTCTTAAAAAAAAAAAAAAAAAAAGAGTTGCTGTGGTCATGGTGTCTCTTCACAGCAATAGAAACCCTAACTAAGATGGGTAGCTTAACACCATTCCAAATGGTTTACTGATGCCATCCCTGATCCCTGCCTGGGCTCAGACAGCCCTATCCTGGTTGCTCATTTTGACTCCAGCTCTGTTACCTGAAAGCTCAAGAACACTCAGGTCAAGCCCATACCACATTACTTTCTGTTCCTTTTGCCACTTAACCCCTGCTTGTCACTGTGTATGGAGGAAGTGTCCTATAGGGCAGCATGTGGAGGTTGCCAGGTGGAGATACCGAGTCAGGGTTTTCTTTTCTCATGAGACCCCATGATCTTTGCACATTTCTCCTCCACATCCAAGGAGCTCTTAGGTGCTATGCTGAAGAGGGGCTGCAGAGACTGTGGAGTTGTGTTCGTTACCTCTGCTGTGCTAACAAATGACCAGGGACAGTGAGTGGGGCTAAGCTGGGGATGGGGTCTTTGTGGCTCCCTCTTGGACTCTCAGACTACATCCGAGACACTGCCCAAACCATTTCTGGGAGAGAAGCACTCATGGTGTCTTTCCCCAGTTCCTCCATGGGTGTCCCCTCCTGGATCCAGCCTCAGACTGAGCCTCCCTCCTGCTCCCCATCCCAGGATGCTTTGTTCTGTGCTCTAGCTCATTCCCTAGGCCTGGCCTGTGTGTGGCACTGACAGCTTTCCTAATGATAGTTTGATTTGGGGCCACACAAGGCAAAGTTCCTCCACTGACACGTTATTTGTCTTTGATCTGCTGGTAGGAGGTGTCCTGCACTGGGCTGTCGTTTGAGTACCTTGGGTTTTACTCATGATGGACAGTCTTTGGACAATCAGTCATTCACCAGTATGCCTGGAATGACCACTGGGTGCTGGGTACAGAGGACATACCATCGCCCAGAAGTGGGGTATCATGTCTCAAGCACTGTGCAACCCTGTTAGAGACTCCTGACAGGCCAGAGGCTGAAGAGGAGATCATGACTTGGCTTTAAACCCCACCCTTCACCCCTCACTCCCCTCCCACCCCATTGCGATCATCATCAGGTATCACTAGCAGAAGTTTTCTGCACCACACTTCAGGCTTGTATGTCTTCTATGTAGCTGTCACCCATGGTCCGAATTCACCATCTGGAGAGCAGATGTCAGAACTAGTGAGGGTGACAGTGTGTGACAGTGCAGCAGGATCAGGCAGGCACACTGGCTCAGGTCTCTTGGTGCTTGGCTCTTCTGGACAGTTCTGTGATATCATTCTCTCCATTTTACACGTGAAGGTTCCAAGTGGAGGGAGCCTGCCCAAAGTCCACCCAATGGCGGCAGGGGTGTGTGTGTGTGTGTGTGTGTGTGTGAGAGAGAGAGAGAGAGAGAGAGAGAGAGAGAGAGAGAGAGAGAGAGAGAGAGAGAGGACAGGACCAATAGGTTCCAGAAATTTCTGCCTGACTCTTGCAAACATTATTACCCACTTTGCAGAGAAATAAACCAAGACTTGAAGTTGTTCATTGTGATACAATGTAGGTGATGGAAAACCACCTTACTGCTGTTAGATGTGGTCCAGCATCCCAAGCCCATTCACACTGCTGTCTCCAGAGCTGCATAATCTGCTAGAGCTGAACTCTGTCCCCACTGCACAACTTTCCACCCCTTCCTCCTGGCACTCTACTGCTCCCATTCTACCTTCTACACCTTAGCTTGGCGTGTGACACTACCACCTGGCAATTTCCTTCTTTTTAAAGGCTGAGTAATAGTTTCCCTTGTACAGACTCCCTTTGTGTCAGTATCTGTGGCATTGGGATCCTACCACCTTTGACTTACGACCGACTGCTGGCAAGAATGTGGTGTGCAAGCACCCCGCCCCCTTTCTGTTTGTCCCAGTAGTGGGGTGCCAGGATATACTTTGTTTCTCCTCCCAGACACACTCAGCAGGGCAGAGGTCCTGAGAGGAGTTGAGTGCTAACTTGGTTATTCTCTGGAGACAGAGGCCAGCCAGGCCCATCTGACTCAGTGTTGTGAGCAAAGGAATCATGACTTTGACATCATTGTCTAACCGAGAGTGGGTGTCTCCTGATTGGTTCCTGATTGGTTCCCTCAGCCCCTAGCAAGTCTTTGCCTCAGGGACATGTGGACATAGTTCCTCCGTGTGCACTAAGGTCTGATAACAGTCCCATGAAATCCCACTGGATAGCCACACTGATATTAAGAGTGTGGGTGTTCAAGGTTAGACAGCCGTGGTGTTTGTTTCGACCCTCTGTTATGTGATTTGTTCCTTCCTCTCCCACTTGTATGATCATCACAGGTGTGGGTGATTGGTTCCCATGAACCCTCTCATTCATAAAAACAGTAACATTTGTGCAGCAGTGTCTTGAGGTGGTGGGCATGATCCCGTGTGTAACTCATTAGAACATTTCATTTTCTGGGTAAAATACCAAGGTTGAGGGCTGGTGAATCTCCCCACCCCCATCCCCTTCCTTCTCTCCACCGGCAATCAGTCCATAGCTCATAAAAGGGGGAAGGTGAAAGATGGAAAAATAGCATCTACCAGCCTCAGGAAAAGGTGGGGCCCCTCTGGTCAGACTTATCCGGGCCTAAAGTGGCCTTGCGTTCCCTGTCATGTGAGGAGCCAAGTGGTGGGAATGACCAGGTAGGAGCTCCTGGAGAATTCAGCCAGTGTGTGTGAAATTTATTTAGAAGCAGTACCTTGGGCCGACATCCCTGTACACCACAAGGTCTAGGCTACACATGAAGATCCAGACCCTAGATATTTTCATGCTCATGAAGAGAACTCTGGGTTCATCTGGGCTGGATTGCATGGTAGTGGTGATCATGATGCTGGTGATACTGACCATGATTGTGGTGTTGGTGTGGTGATGGTGACTGTGGTGGTGTTGGTGACCCTGATGGTGACTATAATGGTAATATTAAGAATAGTGGTGACCAGGCTGGAGAGATGGCTCAGTGGTTAAGAGCACTGACTGCTATACCAGAGGACCCAGCTTTAATTATCAGCACCCACATGGCAGCTCATGACTGTGACTCTAGTTCCAGGAGATCCGATGCCCTCTTTTGGCCTTTCTGGGCCCTGCACTCACATGCACATACCTCCAATAACACATAATTTAAAAATAAAATAAAAATGCCCTATACATGCAAACAGGGCACCTCCATGTTGTCTGGGGAAGGCAGGTGGCTGGGGATGGAGCCCAGGGCCTTAAAAAAAAAAAACAAAAAGCATGTTGGTGGTGGCTGTGATAGGCTTTTCTGGTGCTGCTGATGGCAGTGTAACATGGTTATGTGAGTGGTTGTGCTCATGGTAGTGCTGCTGCTGCTGACAGTGGTTGCATTGGTAGAGGCAGTGGCAGCCCCTCCCCCCCAAGGACTAAGCACTTCTGTGAGGAAATGTGAGGCCCAGCATTAGCAGAGAAGCAGCATTGAAGTCTTTTATGCTAGTGACTTGAAAATACTGGGTGCTGGAGTTTGCTAGTCCTAGCTTTGCCACTTGATGGCAAATCACACTTGGAGCTTCAGGGTCCTGTCAGTGAAGGAAAGAGCTGTAGTTCCAAATGGAAGTACAGTCTTGAGTGGTAGGGGAAAGACTTTGGAAACTGCTGTTGATGTTACTTATGTCCTTGAGGATACAGTGCTGCTGTGTGTCTGTGTAAATGAGAAGCAAAAGTTGTACAATTCCTCACTGGGGTTGACACCTAGTGGGGAAGTGTGCTGTGCTTCCAGAGGGAAACCCTGCAAACGACCCATAGAGCTAATGACAAGGGAACTTGGAACATTGAATGCTGTCACAATCTTATAAGCCTTTTAACAAACATGGTGCTTCCCTTGTCAACTAACAACCACATCCCAGCTCTGTGTCTCAGGTGCTGAAATTTCGTCTGTCCCTCTTCTGCCTACACGTATAGCTCTGTTGGTGGCCATGGGCAATGCTGAGATCCTAAAAAGAAGTTTCAGCAATAGGGTGTATCTTAATGTGATTTGTCTGAAAACTTGAAGCATTCAGTGAAGACACAATGAGATAAACAGTTCCCCCCTTCAGATTAAGTTGGTAAATCATGGAGCAAAATATAGGTACTCATAAGCAAACAAAATACGTTCTGGGAAGTTCCCCCGTCACACCTAAGAACAAGTGGCTGTAGATTTTTAACTGAGGCCTGCTCTTCATGACCAGGATAAGGCTTCATATAGGTTCCTCAGCATTGCCACCACCATCTCCATCACAACGGGACTGTGGTGACAGATTCTGACCAAGTGATGACTGATGAGATGGTAGTGATGGGGATGATTGATGGGAGGTGATGGTGATGATGATTGATAGGTGGGAGATGATGATGATGGTTGATAGAGATGATAATGGTATGATGGTGGTGATAGTGATGATGATTGATGGAGATGGTGATTATGGTGAAGACAGAGATGATGGTGATGATTGATGGGGATCGTGATGATGCTAATGATAGTGATGACTATGGTGATGATGCTGATGGTGATAACAATAGTGATGATAATGACTGGTAGAGGAGGATGGTGTGGTGGTGATGAGTGATGGGAGATGACGGTGGTGGTGACAATAGTGATAATGGTGATACTGATGACTATGATGATGATTATGGAGAGATGATTAGCATATTGCTGATGGCAGTCATGCTTTACTAGTGTTAGGGAACAATTGAGGGGATTCACAGAGAAGGAGCCCTGTGTTAGTCAAAGTTCTCCAGAGTGACAGAATGGATAGAATGAATCTCTCTATATATAGAAAGGGGAGTTATTGGAATGGTTTACAGGCTGTGGTCCAGCTAGTCCAACAATGGCTGTCTACCAAAGGAAGGTCCAAGAATCTAGTAGTCATTCAGTCCATGAGGCTGGATGTCTCTTCTGGTCTTCAGCACATGCTGTAATCCTGACAAAGTAGGCTCTAATTGCCAGTGAAGGAATGGACTTGTCAGTGAGGACAAGCAGGCAAAGAGAGCAAGCTTCCTTCTTCCATGTCCTTTATATAGCCTCCCAGCAGAAGGTGTGACCCAGATTAAAGGTGGGTCTTTGCACCTCAAAAGATCCAGACTAAAAGTGGGTCTTCCTACTTCAAATGATTTAATTAACAACAACAACAACAAAAAAAAAAAATCCCAGCCAGGTTGTAGTGGCACATGCCTTTAATCCTAGCACTTGGGAGGCAGAGGCAGGTGGATCTTTGTGAGTTCGAGGCCAGCCTGGTCTATAGAGCAAGTGCCAGGATAGGCAACAAAGCTACACAGAGAAACCCTGTCTTGAAAAACCAAAAAAAAAAAAAAAAAAAAAAAGGAAAGAAAGAAAGGAAAACAAATCCCTCACAGGTATGCCCAGCTGCTTGGTTTTTAGTTAATTCCAGATGTGTTCAGTTGACAACCAAGAATAGCCATTATAGCCATTACAACTTCAGTTCTAGAACTGGGAATTCTTCCCCCACTTATGCAAGGCATGGAACCCTCTTGAACCTCAGTTTCCCTGTTGGTAGGATAGAAACAGTAATAGTTTCACAAGCTCTAAGGCCCATGCAGATGCTAGTAGTGTTTTACTATAGCTCAGGACTACACTGGATTTTTTACAAATTAAAAATAATCTTTTTATTGTAAGCTAACTCCTAGGTACAGAATACCATACAAACCCAGGGTGTGGCCTAACTTACAAACACCACCTATGCCAAGAACTGGAACTCTGTCAACAACACTCAAAGCTTCTTACAAAATGACCTCCAGCCACTGCTGAAGAAATCGTCCTGTCTTTTTATATTAACTGCTTTTCTTGAAATTTTCTAAGTGTATTCTCAACCCAATATATTTCTAGACACAAATTTTAGTCTGATCCTATTAAACAACTGGGTATTTTTAGGTCTCTCTTAACCCAAGGTCCCTTATCTGTTCTGTCCTTTCTTTTTCATTGTGTGTGTGTGTGATGTGTGTAATATATGTACATATTTGTGATTTATGTGCATGTATGTACTTGTGTGTAGTGGGTGTGCATCCATTAGTGTGATCTTGGAGGTCAAAGGACATCGCTGTCTCATTCTGAACCTGGGGCTCATTTTTTTAAGCTAGGCTTTCTGGCCAGTGAGCTCTCCCAGTCCTCCAGCCCCAGCACTGGAGTAACAGGTGTGTGTGTGTGCGCGTGTGTGTGTGTGTGTGTGTGTGTGTGTGTGTGTGTGTGTGTGTGTGTGTGTGTGCAGTCATACCTGACTTTTTACATGAGTGCTAGGGATCTGAACTGAGGTCTTTGTGTTTGTACAGGGAGCACTCTTACTGTTGCCTGAACCATTCCCATACCTGTTATCTTTTTCTTTGTAGTGTATTGGTTAAACAGCCTGGGACATTTCAATGACAAATATCTGAAAACTTGACTTTTCATCAACTTAATTCTGTTGGTGCAAATCAGTGTGTTCTTTTACCCACTGCATTTCCTATCTCTAGACTCTGGCAAAGCCACAGGTGGTGTGTGGCAAATCCACAGATGCCACGTAGGTGTTGTGTGGTGAAGCTAGACACATAATAATTTGGACTATGCTTGATTACATTAAAATATTCTCGATTGCTTGTATGGGTGTGCCACGGCTTGCATGTAGAGGTCATAGGACAATCTGTGGGAAATGGCTTCTCTTACCACCAAGTGGGAATTAAACTGAAGTTGTCCAATGTGGCAGCAAGTACCTTTACTGGTCCCTAATTATACTTAGTTTTATTCCATAGCTCCATAGAAGGAGGGAAACATGGTTCTGGTTTAGTCTCAAGTGGTTACTGTTTGAATGGTTCTGTTTGTTTGGTTTTTTGTTTGTGTGTTTGTTTGGGCTAGATTTTTAGAACTTTTTTCTAAAAAAGTTTAAAGATTTACACACAAAAGGTCTGAGGATAAAGCTTACTGATGATAGAGACTTGTCTAGCATGAGTGAGGCCCCCCTAGGTTTAATCCTCAGTAGTATACAGAGAGAGAGAGAGAGAGAGAGAGAGAGAGAGCACCTACCCCATGGTCTGTTGTTTGTGATGGACCCCTGTGCATGCTCTTCCAGGCTTGCCTGCTGGCTCTGAAGAGGAGGCTCCTCCTCTCAGTCTTTGCTCCGGTTACACTAAGGAGTGAGTGCCCTGAGTCCAGGGCCTAGGGATGGCCAGCTTTCCCTGAGAGCCACCTGTACTGGCTCGCTTTACAGCCCAATCCCTTTCCCATTTTAGGTTATTAAGAGGTTATTAAGACCCATCCTTATCTGGTTTGCCTGTGAACACATCTCCGTCCAACTCAGACTTATGTTTTCCTTGGGAGTATTGTCTCATGGTGCTGCTGGCTGCTGTTTCATTCTTGGATTCTCCCCTCAGCCCCAGGTACCTCCATTCTCACAAACCCTGCTACTCTGTAGCTTACCTCTAATAAGCCCCTTAAAAAGCAAGCAGTGATCTCTCCATGAAAATCCCGATTTCCAATGCCTTCCATAAGCCCTGTTAGCAACAATTCCCAGAAACAAAGGCTGAAATTAATGACAATTGACAGCCTCATCTGATGTGAGATGCCTTTCCCTGTCTAAGTTTGTATGTGGATCCTGTGGTCATTTCTGGGCGAGGAGCCATGAGATACTGGGTGGGGGAGCCTTGTAGGACAAGCCAAGTTGTGTGGTCTAGTGGAGGTGTTAGGAAGACATGAACTTGGTGAGGTCCAAACTTGGCAGGCAGCCCCGAATCCTCTTAGTGTAATTGAACTTTCCAGCCGAGGCTTCCTCATCTGTGAAATGGGCTTGCAGAGGAAGGTGATGGTGATCTGCACCTACAGTTGGTAATCAGAGCTGGCTCTCTTCTTGTTTCCACTGTCATATTGTCAAACTCATTTACTCCCTTCTGCCATGAGTGGACGATGGCCAGACACTGTTGGGGGTGGGAGGGTGGTCACTGGACAGAAGAATCACAGGCTCAGAGTGGAGAGTGATGTGGTCTAGGTCACACCTGGCAGAACCAGGTTAAGGCCGTACTCCTGCTCCCTCGAGAATGGTGATGTGAGGGCTTGGCATTTGCCAACACACAAATCAGCCAGCTGGGTGCCATGTGTGAGTCCTGCAGTCCCCAGGGCAGCACAGTCTGTCCTGGGCAGTGGGGTGGTATGTGAGACAAGTCATTTCCACAGCAGGATTGCCATGGTAACCGGTGCATTTACACTAAATCCCATTCGTGGTCACCCTTTTGTCAATTTCCTTTCCAGAATTCTCAGAATTACTCCCTCCTGTCCTTGAACAGAGTGCCCCAGGTACTACTGTCATCGACTCTGTTTTCCTGTTGCTCCCTGGAGGCCATGTGTGTGGCCTTGGGGATGATGGTGGCCCTTCCTCCCTCCAGAAAGAGCACAGGTGTGCGCCAGGTCTAGCAGAGACTCACTCTGAGCTAGTCCCACTCTGCCATCAGAAAAGCTATGCAGTCACTTGGTGTCCCTGACTCTTGGTTCCTTCTTCTGCGAAATTTGTCTAATCTGTAGGCTGTGTGTTCACATCTCCAGGGATTCTGTACACACACTTGCTGGATGCCAGCTGCTGGGCAAACCAAGAGCTGGAGGCCTATGGCCTGCCCTCAGCAAGTTCAAAACTAAGGAGGAGGCAGATCTGTGTATACCAACTTGGTGAGAGAAGGGAGTTTGCAGTAAGTCACCAGTGGCTTTTGGAGAAGGGTCTCCCAAGACGCTGGAAGTGATGTTAAAGGGACAGGCCAAGCTAGCTCCTCATCTCCTTCCCTCTTCCCTCCCTCCCTCCTCTCTCCTTCCCTCCTTTTCTCTCTCTTTCAAGTTCCAGTTCTCTCTTACTTTCCTTCTCTCTTTCTCAGCCTGATTGGACAACCAAGCCTGGTCTTTCTCAGATTTCTTTTATGCCTTTGGTCCCAGAAACAAACAGCCGGCCACCCTACCCTCAATCCCCACCCCCCTCCCTCACCCATGTCTGCAGACAGCAGCTCCAGAGAAACCAACAAAGCCTGGGAGTTATTTATTTCTCGTTCTGCAGAAATGTTTATTCGAAGGCAGGAGGCAAGGTGGAATGGTTTGATTTGATTAGCAAGTCTAAATGTATTAGCCACAAGACAGAAACGATATTACAATTAGTGCTAATTAGCCATGCTGATGACTCGGAGCTCAGCGCGGGGTGGCAGATGTTGGTTCCTGGTCCTGGGTTAACCTGAGAGGGCACAGTCCCCTTGTGAAGTGTCTCAGTTCCCTGGGGTGTCCGACCCTGGTCCAATTATGGTCAAGACTGAGTAAAAGCTAATTAGTCATGTTAGAGAGACTCAGGTGCAGGCCTTTATAGTTGTGTGTAAAGTGACTTCATGGTGCTTAAGGAGGCAGGGGGACCAATGCCTGCCGAACCCCCAGCTTCCAAGCCACCCTGAATTAGCACCACCAGTGTGATGGGAGCATCCTTTGTACCCTCTTATCTTTCTCTCATCTTTGAGTGTGTGTTTGTGTGTGTGTGAGCTCACATGAGAGTACCGTGGTATACGTGTGGAGGTCAGAGGACAGCTGTAAGCATTGGTTCTCATCTTCCACCTTGTTTGAGATAGGATCTCTTATTGTTTGTTACTTTGTACCCTGGAGTGACTGGCCTGTGAACTGTGGGGGATTCCCACTCCACCTTTTTTTTATCTTGCCATAGGAGGGGGAGGAGCACAGACACATGCCACCGTGTCCAGTTTTCTGTGAATGCTGAGGATTTGAACTCGGGTCCTCGTGCCACAAGCATTGTACTCACTGCCTTTCCCCAGATCTCACTGCTCTCACATCTCTACAGGTCTTTATCGTAGCACAGTCCCCTCCAAACCCTATTGCTCATGTGCACTGAAGGCTGCCTCCTACGAAGAGGTCTGTGCTGTGACTCTCAGCACAGGCCCGGCTTGCGGTAACATTTGTTAGATATGTGGAGATGCTGAATGTACATATATGGGTCAGTATAGGAGCTACATGATCACATCTTTAAATATTAATTTATTTCATTGAGCTGTGTCCATGACCCCAAACAAGGATGAAGAGGACCCCCTATCGCCCCCCTACCAGGATTCCTAGTTTCCACCAGAGTCAGACGTGCAAACACCCTGCAGAGAGGAGACGTCAAGTGCCCCTTTCAGGGGCTACAGAGAGGAAATGGTTGCACAACATTGTGTGTGTGCTAAATGCCACTTAATGGTGTGTTTGTAAAAGGCAAATACAATGCAGCTTTCACCTGAATTTTAAAGGTCTAAGAGGGATTTTAAAAGCTATGATGGTAATCTGGATTGTCAGCTTGAGTGGATGGAGAGTCACCTAAGGGGGGCGGGTAAAGCACATCTCTGGGTGTGTTTGCAACTATGATGGTTTGAATAGGTATGGCCCCCATAGACTCATGTGTTTGAATGCTTGGCCCTAGCGAGTGGCATTATTAGGAGGTATGGCCTTTTTGGAGGAAGTGTGTGACTGTGGGGGGAGGGGTGGGCTATGAGGTTGAAGTTTCATATATGCTCAAGCCACGCCCAGTGACACAGTTCACTTCCTGTTGCCTTCAAATCAAGATGTAGAATTCTCAGCTCCTTCTCCAGCACCCTGTCTGTCTGCATGCTGCCATGCATGTCACCATGATAATATTGGGTTGAGCCTCAGAAACTGTAAGCCAGCCCCAATGAAATGTTTTTCTTCATAAGAAGTGCTGTGGTCATGGTGTCTCTTCATGGCAATAGAAATCCTAACTAAAACAGGGATATTCTGGCTGTGTTGAGAGTGGATTGTGGATTGACTTGTGGGGCAACAAATCAGGAAGAACCTTCCACGTGGACAGTGCCATGCAACAGGTTGGGGCCTGGATGGAATAAAAGTGAGGAACTGATACAAACATCCAATGTGGGTATGTTCCACTCTTCGTGAGTGAGTTGTCTGTTGTGGCTGCCATTGCCTGTGACATCAGACTCCAGCATCTTCAGTTTTTCAGTGAACTCACACCAGTGACTCCAGAGAGCTTCCAGGCCTTGCAGACCAAGGCTGTGTCACTGGCCTCTTGTTCTGAGACTCCCAGATTTCTTTAATTGGGTAATGTTACCTTTCAAATGTTAGGCATTTTATCATCCTGATCTTTGGTATAAAATAGAATGTGTATACATTTATAGAGCATACAGATGTGGGCATCTGTGTCCAGGGTGAGAGTCAGGTGCATATCCTCTAGACTTTGGCACCTCCAGCTCTCTGGTGAAGGCTATGCAAGTTTCAGAGACAAGGTGGAAGGCCAGTGTGTGAAGTCAGCTGTGTCAACTGCAATATACGCTGTAATTTGCCTTTTCTCCTTGAAGTGGCATAAGCAAGATACTTTTAAATTTTGTCTTTAATCAAGCTAAAAATCTAGAAGCAAAGGAAAATGGATGCGCGCCCTCTCCTGGGTAAACTAGGAACGGAGCCTAGCAGCCATAGGTGGAAGTGCCCCAAGTTGGCCCTGATCTTTAAGCACCACGGACAGCACCAGGCCCACCTTGGTCTGGGGTGGCTTAGCACCACGGACAGTTCTGGGACCGCAGGCAGTTCCCCTGTGCTTGAGACGACAGCTACCCCACTTCCTCTGGGAGAGGCTTGGCCACAGAAGCCAGCTTGTGCTCAGAGCTGGTAGACAGTTATAAACCTCTTCTGCTGTCAGAGGGGAGGAATGAAGCATGGTGGAGCATGGGATGAGTACAAGCAGAACAGGAAGTCACCAGGCCAGTCCTGAGTGTTGGCTTCCAGTGAGTGATGACCAGTATCACACTTTACAGGCTGGCTGTGGATAGAGACACAGGAACAGGCAATGCTGCTAGTGATGAGCCAGTGTGTGCTCCAAAAGAGGCAGACAGGGCCTGGCAGGTACCGGTGTCCTTTGGGCTGGACTCCCCAAAAAGGGCTGGGCTGCTGGAGAGAGCTGAAGTGACCTAGTATAGGACTGTGACCACCATCCCTAGAAAAGATGGGCTTGGTGCATAAGGTGGGCTTCTAGAAGATTCTCTGCACTCTTAAAGGCCCTAGGCTGAGGATGTAGGGAGCCAGGGGGAGGAGGTGTGAATAGAGTAGTAGGAGGTGGGGAATCAGCTTTCTGGAGAGTTGGGCAGGCTGTGGCTTCATGCTGGGAAAGGGAGAGGCGGGCAGGATTCTCTGGGCTTTCAATCCGACAGCATTCATTTGTTAATTCATGTTTCATTTTGATTTACTTGTTCAATGATTGGGTGCTGGGCAATGTTATATGATCGAAACTTTCAATAACGGGGAATGCTCTGCTATTTGCTGATATGTCTACATTGCCACCCGCCACCCAGGGCTTATTAAATCTAAATCACGTTCACACTTGGCAGCTTTGATTTGAACAGCAAACCTAGCATGGGAGGGAGACGGATGCCTACCGTCTGCACGGCTGTCTCCTCTCTCTGATTCTCATTTGATTTGCACGTGGTACAGCATGGGATCCCATCCTCTAGCACTGGTACCGGCTTTGGTGCCTGAGTGTGACTAACACTGAAATAGGACATTGTGTTTGTGTGTTGGACCTTACACAGTGTTGTACCAGCACACGGGCATTGTGTGAAGGTATGTCACACCACACCAAAATCTGGCTGTCCAGACCATTTGTTCTTACCTCTGTCCATTATCACAGTGTCTCACTGAACCCTCTGGGCAAAGGATGACAGGCTTGTGTTGCTGTGTCTCCCCGGCTCACAGCTCTTGGTGCTTCTGAGGGAATTGGGGCAGGGGTTAGCCCAAGCCAGGAGTCTTAAGTAACAACCTCCCTCTAAGCTCTGGTTGTTGGTGTATCAGTGTTAAAACATATACACCTTGCCTTGGCTCTGCTCGCTCTACCTAGGTCATTCCTGTGGATTGCTTAAGAACTGGTTTGAGCCGGGTACTGGCGGTGCACGCTTTTAATCCCAACATTCAGGAGGCAGAGTCAGGTGGATCTCTGTGAGTTCAAGGCCAGTCTGGCCTACAAAGTGAATTCAGGACTGACTCCAATGCTACACAGAGAAACCCTGTCTCAAAAACAAAATAAAACAAAAAACCACAAACAAACAAACAAACAAAAACTGGTTTGATATCACCTCATCCAGACTTCACAATGACAGGCTAGGGTCTCCTTTGTCTCGTTACCCAGCTTCTGGAGGCAGGAACCACACATCTTCCTCCTTGTGTTCCCAGTGGTGCTTTATCAACACTGGGAATGCAGTGGGGGCCCCATATGTGTTGGTGTGTGCAGTAGGTGTGCCACATATGTTAGCATATTTCAGAATGGCTGCTCCCCCTCCTCCTGAGCATGAGAGGATTTTTCTCTGATTTTCACTTAATTTTTTTTACATTTATTTATTTATTTGTCTGGGGGTAGGCACATGTGGAGGTCAGAGGGCAACTTGAGGGAATTGGTTCTCTCCTTCTGTGTAGGTTCTCTTCTACTGTGTGGGCTCCGGGGATCAAACAAGTCCTAGGGCTTGGCAGTAAGTGCTTTGAGCCACCAGGCTGTCTTGTTATCTCTGTCTTCACTTTGAGACTCTAGTGCAGTGTTCTCAACTTTCCTGAGAAACGCTGGCACCCTTTAATACAGATCTTCATATTGTGGTGACCCTCAACCATAAAATTATTTTCATTGCTACTTCGTAACTATAATTTTGCTATTGTTGTAAATCATAATGTAAAATATCTGTGTTGTCTGATAGTCGTAGGTGACCCCTATGAAAGGGTCCTTCTGCGTCCAAAGGGATCGCCATCACTGCTCTAGTGGCATTTCTGGAGGTGAATTCAGGCTTTGCCCCTGGAAGGCTTTATCTCAAACTAGTACAGCAAGCTTCTTGTACTTCCTTGATAGGACCTACTATTCAGTCCTTGGCTTGAGAGGCCTCTGTCTGCAGCAAGCTGAGGTTTATGACCAGTGTTCTCTCCAGTCTGGAGATTCGCTTTGTGCCCTCTGTTCTCTGGATCTAGGAAAAGCCACCGGTCTTCAGTTTTCCCAGCTTTCTCTTCTTTGTGGGGTAGTGACTTACAGAGTGCTTGTTTGACTATTTGGAGGCCCTTGATGCAGACAGGATGTCAATCAGCAGGCCCTGGTCCCGTATGAATACAGCCTCCTGAGGCTGCTGTGTTCAAGTCAGGTTTCCAGACTCCTCCTGCAGGCGGTGATCACTCTGATGGGAGCTAGTCAGGTTGGCACAAACCCTGGTGACAAGCTGAGAGTCCTCGCTGGAATAGGAGCTTGTTACAGTGGCAGTCATCTGGTGTTGAGCTAGCTGAGGACAACCATCCTGGTGAGATGGGTGTGTCCTGCCTGCCTCTTCCCTCCTCCCTCCTGCTTTTTTCTTCTTCCTCACTTCCCTCTCCTTGGTCTACTGCTGAGCCTGCACGGCCTGGGACCGAGAATCTGCAGAGGGTGTTGGGATTAACAACACAGAGAGCTGGCTTGGTGGTGAGAAGGCTGTTTATTTATTTTTTTCCTGGGCTGGTTTTATTCCCTAGCACCAGAAGAGGGAGGGGGAGTTTAGGAAGAGGCGGTTGAGTCTCAAGCCTGGGTTCAGGGCACAGTCACGGAGTTCTCGGAGGGAAACAGAGTTCTCGGAGGGAAACAACATTCTGCTCCAGTAAACATGTTTTGCAACGGCATTGGGGAGTTGTTGGGTTTCTGTCAGGGCCACTTTTTTTTTTTCCCACAGTCTACCAGGTACCAGACCTGTGGTAAAGAGGGCATGCTTGGGGAGGGACCAGGATAGGATTGTATTGTATTTGTTTCAGAAAGTCAGCTCTGCTAGGATGGAGTGTGAATAAGGTATTTGTTGTCTGACAGAGTGACAGGTTTGGGATGCCTGGTACACAGCTTCCTTAGAAGAGGGTGATGGGTTTTTTGTTTGTTTGTTTTTTGGCATGCTGCTCTTCAAGGCTTTCTATTCACCTGAAGGAAATGTTTAGAATGGAACGCATTATCCACTTTTCCCAAAGTCAAGCCGATGAGTTCTTAATCCCCCTCTATATCTTCATTAGGACATCAAAGCTGTGGGCCTGGGAAAGACAAGTTAGATGATAGTGTCTGCAAGGAGGGAGGAAGAGCAGAGGAATTTGAATTTCAAAACCAAGCTTTTATCTCTCATTAGTGTTTCCTCCTGCAGGGGCTCTCCCAAGTCTAGCCATCCCCCAGTCAAGGAGCAGCCAAGAGACTGAGAGTACAAACAGTGCTGCCTCAGCCTGATGCAGTGTGTGCAGTGTGGGAGACCCATGGGGGTCCATGCTACTGGGAAAGTCAAGGCCACACACTGGTTGAGATGCAGTGCATGAGAGTAGGGGGATTGCCTCCTGTCTCTTAGGGGACGGAGTAGCTGGTACAAACTCACTGTGTAGTGAGCAGGTAAACAGGCAAGCAAGACACTGGGGTAGCAGCTGAGAGCTTACATCTTGATCCCCAAGCATGAGGCAGAAAGAGAGTTACTTGGGAATGGCTCAAGCTCTTGAAGCCTCAAAACCCACCCCTGGTGACACACCTCCTCCAATAAGGCCACACCTTGTAATCCTTCCCAAAAAGTTCCTCCAACTAGACACTAAATATATAAACATAGAGCCTATTGGGCCATTCTCATTCAAACCACCACAGTGTGAGGAAGTTGAACTTCTCTCCCTGACAGCCAGTGCTGTGCCACAAAGGGTCCAGGAGGCAAGGGCTGCAGGAAGCAGAGGGACAGTTCCAAAATCAGATCCTCCAAGGAATCAGACAGAGAGCAGCTCTCAGGAAATCAGAGCTAGGAACTTAGGCAAGGAAGATATGTGATGGAGATTTAAGCAATGAGCAGCAATAGGAGTCTGAGGTCTCTAATGTTAGTGGAAGCTGGGAAAATGGGAAGTGTCTGTCTGGAGCCTGGATGAGACCACAGAGTGCAGCGGAAGAGTGACTGTCTCCAGCAAAGGGCACAGTGAAGTCCGTGACTGTGGATGTTTGAGATTGAGGGATTTCCTAAGACCCCAGCATCTGGGGAGAGTGAATGCACGATCATTTGTGAAAGAAGGTGGATTATGTACTTCCCACCCCCAGCAGCAACCAGAGCAGAAGTCATCAGCACTGTGCACCAGAGTGTGGAGGGTACAACTTCCAATCTAGTGCTGCTTACGATCTTGCAAAACTCCTTCAGAGTGTTTGCTTCACTTTGCCTTCCTCAGTGAGCCCCAGGCCAGATGCTACCCTAAAAGAAGAAGTTACATTCAGCAAACAAAACGGGAATCTGAGTGCAGGATCCCATGGCCTTGGGTGAAGCCCACACACGCTATGAGGCTCTGGTGAGGTCTTGGAGGGGCCCCTGAATATTTGCACAAGGGAGGTCACTGTACCAGGGAAGTTGGGGCCAGTGAGCACAAAAACAGAAAGCCAAGCCGGTGAAAACTCAGGCCAACTCCTGAGTGCAGTACATGCATTATTTAAACTCAAGTCTAGAGTCCTTTTGAAAAGTGCTCTTTGGATTCGGGAGCAGGCGATGCACCAGCCCTTCTGCATAAATGCGCTTCTCCCTCAACGGTGAATGTGAATGTGGACCTGACCCCCGAGTTTCCTAAGGGTTGCAAGAAACAAATGCAAACAAGGATGTCCCCAAGGAACTGACCCCAAATTTCTGGGTTGCCATGGGCTTGGTCCTCCCACAGGACTGCAGTAGAGACACAGTGGCATTAGGGGTTGGGAAGATGTCCAGTGGTGCGGGGGGGGGGGAGAATTACAGGAGGCTATATATAGAGTTCTTAAGGAGGGTGGGTGTCTGGCTGTGGGGCTGTCCTGTGGGTGGTGGCCACCAGCTACAGCTCCCAAGATCGGAAAGCAAGCTGAGACAAAGATTGTCATGGACCCTTGCAGCGACAGCCACCTCCTTTCTCTTCCCTGAGTGTGGGTGAATGATATACTTGTGAGCACCCTCGTGTCCTCCATGAGCATCTGGGAATCACTGGAGCACTCCACCCTGATGAGAGAGGTCAGAGATCAGGAAGAGGAAGTCCCCACCAGACAACACCGTTTCTCCTCAGTTCTTTCTAAAAAACAGCTTTCTTCCATTGCCAAAGTGAGCTTCAAAAATGAAACTCCTGTCTTGGGTGCTCCTGAATGGCAGGTGGCCTCTAGGAACCACCTATGACTTCAGTCAGGCTTAAGCTGGTGTCCGGCCTGAGTCTGCATGGAGCAGTGTGGGGTGCTCCTGCAAGATGTCCACCCTCCACAAGCTTGACATAGCCCACTCCTGAAGGCAGGCGGCTGCCTCCCAGACATTTGACTGACTGGTAAACCCCAATATTTCTGCCATTAAGCTAAGTAAATTGCCACCCGCAATGAGTAAATTAAATATTGATGATTTCATTGACTGTTGGATTTAATTTACAGTCTCTAGGACTGTGATGAGGCTGAGATGGCTTACTGATGAATCCTGGCCATTGTCCTTTTAAGAGTTGAGTGGCGAGGGAAAGACACTTGACAGTGTAAGGTCAGGGACACCCTCAGGGACCCTGACCCAAAGTAGAAGGAACCTCCACTGAGACATTGTCTCTATCAGATCGGCCTGTGGACATGCTTGGCGCACTCTCTTGATTGTTGATTGATGTAGGAAGGCCCAGCCCACTGCTGGCGATGCCATCCCTGGGTAGATGGTCCTCAATGTGAGAGCCTCGAGCCACATTCCTTCATGGTCTCTGCTTCAGTTCAGGCTTCCAGGTTTCTCCCTTGGCCTCTCTCTCTCTCTCTCTCTCTTTTTAGATTTTTATTTATTTATTATGTATACAACATTCTGCTTCCATATATATCTGCACACCAGAAGAGGGGACCAGATCTCATAACGGATGGTTGTGAGCCACCATGTGGTTGCTGGGAATTGAACTCAGGACCTCTGGAAGGGCAGTCAGTGCTCTTAACCTCCAAGCCATCTCTCCAGCCCCCCTTGGCCTCTCTTGATGATGACCTATATATAATCTGTGAAATAAAACAAGTCCCCACCTCCCAAGTTACCTTTGGTCCTGGTGTTTATTACAGCAACCGAAAGCAAGCAAGATCACTTGGCTTCCCACACAAGAACCTGGCTGCTTCTTCAAGTCCACTTGATTCCCTGAGTGTGTTCTGGGCCTCTCTATAGGATTACAGGTGAACAAGAGTCTGTTGGGTATGGCACAAGGTGGGCCAGTGTGGCTGAGGTCCTGTGGCCCTTCTCTCCTCAGTTGTGTGCTCTAGGCAATGGGGCCAAAGATACCACAGGGCCCACCTTCGCCCCTTCCTACCTAGCCCACCATGTCCAGTGGTCCAGAACACACACAGGACTCAAGATATTCTAGCCCTAGTGGTCTGCCTCTCTCAGGTCCCGGGGTTGTGGTCTATCCTTCGAGTTGTCACCAGTAACTTGAGGCTTCCAAATCTGAGACTGAAACCCCCCCTTTGTTGCACAGTGCCCCATTCTTGAGCACACATTCTGTGTCCTGGCTTATTGCTAAAAGGACATGCTACCGTGATGATGTGTCTCATAGCAGGCAGGAAGAAGATGAGAGATGCTGGTGGTGCTGGTGGGAAGGACCACAGTTCATGTCTGGAAGATTAAAATGATTCAGGTGGCTAAAGGGTCACACCGGGCCTAATAGGCCAACTGCAGTCTGGGGCACCTGACCAAGAGGAAGCATGTGTGGGGTCATTGCCTAGTGATGACAGTGCATGTTCCTGGCTAAGATCTGAGAATTGCTTCTGCATGTATGCAATGAATTCAGAGGTGGAGAGACAGACTCAGAACATCAAGGGTTCACGTAGGTTCTCAACCTCCTGACTCTGGATTGTGAGCACTTTGGAAGATGGGACTGTATCTGTATCTTGGCAACTTTGTCTTTATCACTTGGCTTTCATCCATCTCTTTGGATCCCATGGGGTTCGTGCTAAATCCCTTCCTGGTATCAGCAGTCTCCACAAACGTTCCTGTCACCTCTTTCAGAAGTGTATACTGCTCCCAGAGGCGAAGGGAGAGGATGCTGGCCTTGGCTAAGTACATAAAGACCCTACAGCAGCCTTGCATGGTGACTGATAAGAATTCTGTTTGGTCATGCAGCTGTTGGTTCTAGGGCCTATGGTGTCTGACCCCTGATCCCCTGTCCTTTCTTCCTACTGCATCTTAGATTCATGGGCTCTTCGTGTGGAGAATGTAGCTCTCAGAGCACCCACTGGCCCCTGGCACATCATGTGTCTGTCTCCGTGGGAATATCCCTAGCTCCTGCCCTGCCTGAGCTATCTTAGATTTCCTACTGGGACTTCTTCAGTGTTCCTGGCAGGGGGCAAGACAGATCTGTGCTGTGTTTGGCACTATGCTGTTCAGTGTCCACTCTACAGCTTGTATGCCAGGCTGGGAGCCAGAGTGGGTTTCTAAAGTCCCTTGTCTTCCCTATCCTGGACTGGGCTCCCCTTCTCTACAGTTTCTGGTGCAAATCAGAAAAGCGCCACCCGTCAGGCTTCATTGGTGATCAGTGAAGCTGAGGTATGCACCTCTGTGGACCCCAATACTTACCCTGTGCTACCCAGAAGTCTTCATCCTATTTCTGCTCCATGTCTTCATCCTGGGTCCTCTCCCAAGCCCTGATAGACAAGGTCAGGCCTGTCTAGTCCATTTTAATATGTTAGAGCTTCCTGAAGGAGACAGTACCAGGGTTGGCTCCATAGGGTAGGGTTCACCCCATCGGTGCTCCCCCAGCTGCCCCTGGGGCTCTGCCTTTCTAAAAGGGAGCTATAACTAGTGCTTGCCTTTTTAAATGTGTAATTTCTTCTTGATATATAATTTACATACATTGAAATTCACAGATCTTAATTGTACTGTCTGATGAGTTTTGACAGCTGCAGACGTGCAGGTAACTCACACCCCTGTGGAGATGAGATAGGGAATATTCCCATCACCTCAGAAAACCCCTTGTGTGCTGCCTCATCAGCCCAAGAGAAGTAAAAAGAACCGGGACAACTGACTGTAATAATATACTCTGTGTAACCAGCATGTCCCAAATACTATCATTTCCAACATATAATTAATGTTTTAAAATAGTAATGAGATTTTTGCTTTTTCCCTCACTGCCTTTGAAATAGTGTGTGCCTTATACCTGGTGTACAGATCAAGTGTTAGCAGGTGCCAGGTGCTGGGAGATGAGGACATCCAGGTGGGGTGTCACATTGAGAGGTCTCAAGGACAAGGGTCAGGAGGCCATCAGAGTCTCATAAGGGTCACAGATGGGGAATGACAGAGCATCCCCAGCCAGACCTCCGCAGAGAAATGCTGTCTAAACAGGACTGGCCACTGCAACTTCCCAGTACTGTCCCCTTCAGACCCTGCAGGAAGGAGGCTATGAGGACTCTCCAGGGGCAGCATGAGGGGTTTGCAGCCTCACTCTCAGAGAACATACTACCATTACTTCATTAGAGAAGATAGTCATGTCATACATAGACTCGAAGTGTCTCCTGCTGCCAGTATTGGGACAGGTCTCTTTTCCCTTTTCGGTCCAGAAAACTCAGGATCTGAGGTTCATTTTCAACACTTTTCTAATTAGACATGCCAACCTTCTCACAAGGCTGCATAGAGACAATGGGGTGCTGTGTCCCTGAGGGCAGCTTGCCAGCTGGAGGTGTAACATCACTGCACATACGTGACTGCACAGTCCAGCTTTAAGCTTGCATGAGGCTTGGGCTTCCCGCCCCAAAAGGATAGAGCTAAGCAGGGCCACCTTGTCCTCAGTTGACACCTGTCTCATCCCATCTCACAAACTCCCCTTATAAAGCCAGTGTGCCCCTCATCTTATAAATGGGGAAACAGAGGCTCCAGAGATTAAATGGCTTCATCAAAAGCCGCCTCAGCCAGGGTGTTCTACAGCCTCACTTAGGTGACAGCTCAGGTTTTAGGCCTTCTGGTACTAGGTGCAAATCAGACACTGCAGGCAGCTACCCTGAGGACATGGTGTGGCATGGGGAGGCTGAGTGACTGGCACAAGCTGTCACAGCTATAGGTGGCAGACCTCTGAGCCACGTGCCTGTGGCTACTGACGGGCGTGGGGTGGCATGTCAGGACAGGTGACCGGACCATCTCCATGATAATGTTTCCCTCCCCAAGAAGGAGTGTTTATGTGTAGTGCCTGGAGTGTGAATGTAAGTAAATGACCTTTTGAACTGAGCAGGTGCTGCTGGCCAATTCCATACCCCTGTCCTGCTCCTGGCAGGCCTCACTGAAGGCAGGGTACTACCCCCACTCCAGGATGCCCTGGTAAGCCACTGAGCCTGAATTGCTCTGACATCCTGCGGTCTGAGTGGAAGTGAGGGGACCCAGGAGGTGTGGGCACCCTAGTGGCTTTGTAGATGAGATGCTGAGGAGACTGAAGGTTTGGCACAGGGGCCTTGGGCCATCTGGACCTGACTCCAGGATCTCCTGTCCTGCTGTGTCTGTACCCAGAATGCCCTGGTGATGTGACCCTGAGTGTCCTGTGATGTAGCCACTCTCAAATAGGCAGTGTTGTGGCAGAGGGCTCTTCCTGACCCCAACACCCAGAACCTCTGGGCTATCTCTCTGCCTGGGAGGGTCCTGTCCCTATGTGGTCTAAATTTATCTCCTGGTGATACAAGTAATCCCTTCCTCCTTCTCTCTCCCAACCCTACCTTCTTTTCTCTCTCCTTCCTTTTCAATCCCATCTCCCCACCACCACCTTTTTTTGGGGCAGGATCTCAAAACAATTCTCCTTGAATTCCTTTACACTCAAACCTCAGCCTCCCGAATATCTGGAATGGTAGGCATGTTCCATCTTGGTGGGCCTCGAGTCCCTCTGCTGTCTCTAAGGAGCACTCCCAGATAGCTTAACCGATTGTAGCTGAAACTTGTCCTTCCAGAGTATGGAGTGGATCCTCATCCCTGTACGGGCTCACAGGGTACCAGCAGGAACACCTATACCTACAGTTCTCTAGCATCACTACTGCCTTGAAAGCACAACTGGCTGCCCAACACTCCATACCAAAGGGGCAAGTGGCCCATGGTCAGGGAGGGACCAGCACTTAGAGGGGAACTAGCCACAGATGAGGTTTGGGATCATCTCTCCCATAGGTCACCTGCCACACAGGACCACTGGAACCATCAGGAAGGAGGGCAGGCCTTGTGGGCAACCTGTACCACCTTTCTGCTACCTCTATCAGGAATCCCTCCATGCCCCTGGCTGCAAACAAAACAGGCACTCTGCCAGCCCGTGGTGTGTCCTGCTGGACCTCAGCTGCACAGTTAATGTGCTCTGAAAGGCCTCCTGTAATGGGCAATGAAAGGTCACCTTTGGAGCATGCTGCCTGAGGCTCCATGGCCTTGAACACAGTGATGTTGACACCTGTAAGGACATAAGGACATTCCCAACTAACCCCAGCCAAAGGTTAGCTTAGAGCAGAGGTTCTCAACCTGAGGGTCAAGACCCCTCTGGGGTCGAATGACCCTTGCACAGGGATCACCTGAGATCATGGGAAAACACAGATATTTACATTACAATACATAAAAGTAGCAAAATTAGAGTTATGAAGTAGCATTGAAAATAATTTTATAGTTGAGGGTCACCACAACATGAAGAACTGTATTATAGGGTCACAGCATTAGGAAGGTTGAAAATCACTGGCCTGGAGCATCCCAACCTTCTGGAATGTTCAGGCCTCAGCCAGAGCAGAGTGATGAGTCTCTCAAGCACCGAGGCATGGGATGCCATGAGACGAACCTCACCCCCATCCAAAGATAAGGCCAGTGTTTTAAAAGTGAGGTAATACAGATCATTGAGAGGCACAAGGCTGGGCATGCAACCCAGTAAACTTTAATGAATGTCTCCATCCATGTAGACACCACCCAGCCAAGGACCAGGGACCATGGAGGTATCACAAGCCCCTTAAAGGTAGGCCCTGCATCTCACTACTCCCAGGTCCTCTTCAGATATAGGGTCACATAACAGGCTCTCTTTGGGTTTCCAAATGGTACCAGGGAATTATGCAAATTAGCTTCAGGAGGCTTGGAGGTGACCAGTGAGAGGCGTGTCAGCAGTTGCAGGTGGACATTGGATCTTCTGAAGGATGTGGGTTCTAGCACACGTCCTCATTCTATGACATGTTGTAAGGACACAGGCTTGACTATGCCTAGGGCCTCTGTCAAAGAACTGATGCAAACACCCTGGAAGCCCAAGCATGGATGCCGGGTGACATGTGCAACACTGGCTCTAGGAACACAGGACGGAGCTGCCCCACCATCCAAAGTCACTTCCCCAGGCTCCAGGGCCATCACTCAGTCCTCCTCAACAATATCACATGTTGCTATTTGTTCTGGGAATAAAAGGGACCCTAGCCCCAAAGTCCTTCCATAGAATTCCAGGTCCCACCCCTTCCTTGGGGTCATTCCTGCCCAAGTCCCCAAGCTTTTGTGGGACTGGACAGCTTCTCTTAGAGATGTCTCCTCAGCCTGGGCATTCCCTACCTCAGGAAAACTGAGGTAGGTCCCACAGCAGGTAGGTGGGCAGGGTGGACAAGAGAGTCCTGCTGGCCTCCTAAGCCCCCTAAACCCAATTCTCCTCCCAAGATGGTTTCCACATCTCAGAGGAGCTGACAGGGATGGAATCCTTTCAGCTGCCATTGTCTTGGTGACCTTCTGTAGCAGAGCTGTGTGGCTTCAGAGGCTTCCATTTATGTGCAGAAGTTTCCAGAGTGTTTCCCACTCTTATGTTTGCCAGGATCCTGTGGCCATGCCCCACCCCCAGGATCTCAGCCCTGATCTTTAGACTGTGGGCCATTTAGAGTGTGCATTTGTACTAAATAGCATAAAATTACATCCTTTCAAGTTAATTAAGCTACTCCACCACCCCAGTGCTGCAGAAAGGGTATTTCCGATGTGGGCAGAGCGTTCTTGCTGGGGTTTCTCATACTGATTGACAGATGCTCCCTGAAAGGGCCCCTGCAATTGTTGGAGTGGCCTGGGGCACCTTGCCTTCACTGACCAAGTCTCAGTCAGGGTCTCCCGCTCCACAGGCCATGTGCGTGGGCAGCTGAGCTATGGTGGCCAGGTGTCACTGTCCTCAGTCACCTTGCTTCTCATAGCTCTAGCAAATGAGCTCCTTCACTGGATGGGAAACACCCATTTTTTTCAGAGAACTCCTGCTTTGAAGGTATAGTTTAACCATCTAACAGCCCCCGAGAGTCCTGGAGGCCACTACTGCTTCACACCTGTCCTGTACTGGGTTTGTCCTTAGCATTCTGGGAGAGAGCAGGCTGCCTAGCAGAGAAAGACCTCATGGGAAAAACGAGAATGCAGAGGACCATGTGTGCCGCCCTCGTCTGCTGCCTCAGCAAGCCAGGGAGACACTTAGCTGGCATCTAATCGATTATGCACACAGGGTCTCTGGTCCAGCGGTGATACACCTGCCCCAGCTACATTAGCCAAGACTCTGCCATAGCTCTGTTACTTCCCGAGTGACCAAGTTCCTGGGCATGACATTCATGGCCACCACTGATGGAGCCCCTGCATATGTCTCTCCTCCTCCATCACCTTCCTTTGTGACTTGTGACACCCAGAACCCCGGTTCCCCCTTCCACTGGTTCCCATGTGCCCATCACTGGCTTCTCTGTCCTTTCTGATTCTCACGTACTTCATCTACTGCTCTCTTAGAATATTCTGGCCCAAATGTAAAGGTCCAGCTCAGATGATGCCTCCTCCAGGAAGCCTTCCTGCCTCCTTTCTCCCCATGCTCGTTTTCAGTTGTTCAGTGTAGAAGGCACCGAAAAAGGCCTCCCCAGGATCTGCACCTGGTGAGCAAGCACAGCCATGCTTCAGTCCTCCTCTGCTCAGTTCTCTGTGGGGCAGCAGATGTAGGAGTCCTCCATACTCCCTGACTTCCTCACCCATTCCTAACCACCCTGGCTGCATGCCACCAAACTACATGTGGTGCAGCAGGCAGGATGGGATGTGTGGTTAAGACTCTGGGGATCATGGCTGAGTCTAGCTAATTCCTCTGGCTGCTGTGAGCTTTTGAACATTCTTGATGATCTTTTCTCCCCACCTAAGGACAGTGGTGCTGTCCCAGCCTTCTTAGATGCAAGTGTTGCAGCACAATGTATACACTAGGGGAGTATAGGCCCAGGTTTGCTGTCTTCACCTGGCGGGTCGCCCACCTGCCAGTGTGGGTGAACCCCTCACATCTGCATGCCTCCCTCCCTCTCTCTCTCTCTCCCTCTCTCCCTCCCTCTCTCTCTCTCTCCCTCCCTCCTTCTCTCCCAATTGTCACTATATGGTGGCTTTGGTGTAAGGTATACATTTGTCCTGGGAGGACCAGGGCCCAGGGCAGTAATGATTTTGGAATGGCCATGTATGCAGATGCCTCCCACCCTCCTCTCTGGTCCTGGTAATGGGAAGCAAGTGCTTGCTCCTCCAACTTGGGCGTAAGGCTATAGTGTGACTACACTGGCAATGGATAGAAATTCACATGCAGGTTGGTGTACCTGACACTGGTTCTGTCACTGCATCCTATGTGGCTGTGAGCAGTGGGCTGGAGGAGGCAGGACAGTTGGTTTTCCTCAGTATTTGTAAAGACTTCTGGTGGCACCCACCAAGCTGAAGCTAGTGGAGGCTCTGTGTCTAGGGAGGCTCTGTGTCTAGGGTGGGGACAATAAGTTGGAGTGCAGGGGCCAGGCCCAGAAACTTGCTCCAGCAGCATTGTTTGGGACCAGCTCTTTCTTGCCAACAGTGATAAAGGCAACCATCGAGTTTCATCTGTGAATAACAAGCTGGTTCCCATGACAGTCAAAGCGGTGCTTATGTTATATTAATATTTATTAGCAGCTACTGATGTTGGGGCTCACTCGTTATCTGAGCCACACATCACAGCAGTTCTGTAAGAATGCAGGAAAATCACAACCCAGATGCAATTAAACCACTGCATTCTGCGGCTGTGTCCGCCAATGCTGGGCCACATGGAGCGGAGGTAAGAAAGAAACCATTCATCTGACCCTCAGCTCCTCCTCTTCCCTGACCCAGCCAGAAGGAATGTGCCTCACCTGGGGCATGGGAAGCTGGAATCCCAACCCTGGAAGCAGGTGTCATCTAGGGACCAGCTACAAAAGCAGAGGTTTGGAGGTTCTGCCCCTGACATCCTGGAAGCCACACCCAGTGAATATCCTGGGGCCCAGACCCCAGTGTCCTGTGCCTGGCACCTCCCCCTCAACAGATTGACTGAGGTTATAGGGAACATACTGGAATATTAAGTGTTCAGGGTCCAGTTCCAAGGTTTTCCTGCAGGAAAGTTGGGATCCAGGCAAATGTCTAACACCTTTGTTATGTTAGGCCCAGCCCCAAGGGGCAAGCAACAGTCTCTGCCTATGGCACCTATGTCATAATTTGGAGCACAGTGACCATCTGACACAACCCAGAGGGGTCAGATGGCCCAAGGGGCATAAACCTTCATCTATGTGCCTGGTTTGACAATGTTCCATGGGCCCACTGCAGATGTAATGAGTCAGCTCTGGAACAGCCAGCTATATGACCTGGCCTCACCCCAGGTGCCTGGCCTCTGCTCTGGATGCCAGCCAAGCTATGGATACTGCCTCATTGGCTGTATTAGTTACTTTTCTGTTGGTGTGATAAAACAGCAGGACCAAGGCAACTTATAGAAGGAAGAGTTTATCTAGTCTTATCCCTTGATTCCCTGATGGCAGAGTGAAGGCATGGTGGCAGGAGGAGGAAAGCTGTGAGCTCTCATCCTGACCACCAAGCAGGAAACAGACAGACACACACACACACACACACACACACACACACACACACACACACACACACACACACGCACACAGAGACAGAGAGAGAGAGAGAGAGAGAGAGAGAGAGAGTCATCTTGACCACCAAGCAGGAAACACACACACACACACACACACACACACACACACACACACACACACACACACACGGGGAGAGAGAGAGAGAGGGAGAGAGAGAGAGATATATCTAATGGTATCTAAAAAGTCTCTCAAAGCCTGCCTCCAGTGACACCCCTCTTCCAGATGAGGCCACACTGTCTAATCCCCAAATAGCACAACCAACTGGGACCAAGTATTGAAATAACAGATGCTATAAGAGACATTCTTATCCAAGCCATTACACTGGCCCTGCCTTCCCTCCCTACCCACCCTCAGAACAGACCCTGAGGGGACTCCTTGTCTCCATTTCCACCTTGTACCACCTCCCCTGGACGTCTTTAGGGATCTGACCTGGACAGAGACCAGCATCCAGATATTTACATCACAATTACATTACACAAATATTTACATTATAACTCATAACAATAGCAAAATTACAGCTATGAAGTAGCGATTTAAATAATTTTATGGCTGGGAGTCACCATAGCATGAGGAACTGTATTAAAGGGTGTCAGCATTGGGAAGGTTGAGAACCACTGGGCTAGAGCTGTAGAGGAAAGGAGCCCTTTTTAGCAGTCATTCTCCTGAGCTCTGGGATCTTAGCATATAAACATTTTCAAGGAGTTTTGATCCTATGACCTCCAAGCTGTAGTCTGTGACTCTTACCCTTAGGTTTCATGACTGGGTTGTGACTCAGGGATGGGAATTCAGCTGTAGGATGTGTTTCTCTGGTGACTGTTAGAACAGGGCAGTCGTTGCTGATGGGCCCTCATGGAATCATGGAACTCTATGCTCTGACATCATGAACAGGAATCATGCCACATGTCCCTGGAAGGCAGCTCAAGGCCACTTACACAGCAGACATGCTGGCCCCAGCACTCCCAGTCCTGTCTGGATGCTGTGGCGGGTGTTGCTATGGTGACCCCCTCCTGGCCACAATCATCAGAAAGCTTCTTACAAAGTGGCCTTGCTAGTGTGGCTTCTGATGTCCCGTGTGCCACCTGAGGCAGTGCTAGCTAGTGGAGGAGAAAGTGAAAGATCTTTGAAAGATCTTTGGGAGTCTGGGGGGGGGCTCCCATACACAGCACATTTAGTCAGGCTTCCACCCTCATAGGGGCCCTCTTCTTCACCAGAATTAAGTAAAAAGTTCCGTGTATTGTCTTTATAAAGAATTTGCTGGGATCAAAGGTGTGCTAAATCTGTAGCCCAGCTGGCTAAATCTGTAGCCCAGGCTGGCATCAAACTCGTGATCCTCCTGCCTCTGCCTCCTTCAGCACTTGTGAGGCAGAGGCAGGTGGATCTCTATGAGTTTGAGGCCAGCCTGATCTACAGAGTGAGTTCCAGGACTATTACACAGAGAAACCCTGTCTCAAAAAACCAAGATAGAAAAAAAAATTGCTTTGGACTGGATGGTGGTGATGCATGCCTTTAATCCCAGCACTCTGGAGGCAGAGGCAGGCGGATCTCTGTGAGTTTGAGGTCAGTCTGATCTACAAAGTGAGTCCCAGGACCGTCAGGACTATTACAAGGAGAAACCCTGTCTCAAAAAAAAAAATCCATTGGTTTGGGGGGCTTGGAGAGGGTCCACACAGAAGCCATCACAAGTAGGAAAGCACAAGAGTGTGTGGATAGTGGCAAGAGGGTCTCACACTGATGGCCTCAGAGATGAGGGCCACGCTGGCTATATCATCCACCACAGTTTGACAGAGACAGATGGGATGGAAGCCCTCTCCCCAGGAGGGTTCACACTGGTGTCCAGCTTAACAGACTGGCTCCTACTCTATCCCCAGCCTGGACTGAGGAGGGAGTGCCTAGGAGGTACTCAAGAGCCTCAGGCCGGAAACCCTCTGGCCCACCCATAGGTTGCAACAGGGCCTTAATATGCTTTATTTGTGCTGGGTTCAGATGAGTAGACCCCAGTCCTTAGAGACGAGGAGGCACCTGCTAAAGGCAGCTTTGGCCTTCTGACCAGAAGGACATGTTTGTCAACTTTGTGTCACTGTCAAGAGGTACCCAAGAGAGTATGTAAGAGAATGGGTTTATCTAGCCCATGGTTCTGGGCATTCAGGTCCAAAATGGCTTTTTTCTTCTTGAGAGCATATGGGGTACGTGACAGAACAAAGTACTTCCTTATGGCCAGGAGGCAGAAGCACAAATGAAGAGGAAAAGAAAGGGTCCCACAGCCCCATTAGGTTATGTCACCAAAGACCTAAGGACCTCCTGCTGAGCCTCACCTTCTGCAGGTCCTCAGCACTTCCCCAGACAACAGCTCCCTGGAACCAAGCCTTTCACACATAGACCTTTCCAAAGGAGGTCAACAGGGTGGGCTGACCTCAGGTTGCCCTCTGTCTTACTCAGGCCTGGAATGATGTTCTTCTCACACATCCCATGGCTGTGCAGTGCCTACCACGCAGGACCATTCCCTTTAGTCTTTGTGGTGCAAGTTTCCTTCTGTGGCCATTGGGGACACCAGCAAGAAATACTAAGTAGCCCATGTAGCTGGTGTCACAGCAAATCTGTGCTCCCTCATTCAGCCCTACCAAATCTCCTTGACACTTGGAAACCTTCACCAAAGACAAGTTTTTCCAAAGCCCCACGAGCTTTTGCCCCTAAAGAAGGAAGGGCCTGCCTAAGCCTGCCTCCTGGCTGTGTGCTGGCTTCTCTGCCCTCTCCCAGACTGCCTGTGGGATTGAACTAATACAGGAAAGTTATCTTTGACTTTTATGGCCCCTTTTCCCTCTATTAAAATGCTCAGAGCTATAAATGTCGTCATCAGCAGCTCATTTATCTTGACAGAAGTGCGGCTCTAAGTGAGCCAGTCTCTGAAGAGACTGCTTCTGTTGCATCGATAAATTCCAGCACAGAGCAGAGGTCAGCCCTCGCAGACAAAACGCCTTCCCACTTGTTAATGAGCCCTTTATGTGGGTGGGAAAGGATGGATGTCTGTGTAAGCTTCCAGGCTGAGTAGAGCACACCTAGAGTTCATGTGGTATCAGCAGGAGATGGGCCATCTGTGATAGGAATGTTCTGTGAGGACACCCGCCATGGCCAGAAGCAACAAGATACTGGTACCCTGCTTGGCAATGTTTGCTGCTGACTTTCCAGTAGCATTGAGACTGGCTGTGTACTGCCAACTGTCAGGTCTCTGGTGCTCCAGGCAATGGGTCCTATAGTACATTACAGAACCTGTCCTCACCTGACTCATGGGACACTGTATTTAAAGACACCTTATATTTAGTACCCTCTGAAGAACAGCTGGGCACCCCAATCCAGACAGTGGTCACACAGCTGTGGGGTTGGATAGAGTTGGCCAGGTGGAAGCATCCGACAGGCTCTGTTGTTCAGACCTCCCACAGCCTGCAGGACATCCCCTCCCCTCCCCTCCCCTCCCCTCCCTTCCCCTCCCCTCCCAGCTAGCTGTGTCTTGGTAACTTAGAATCAAGCAGAGTGGAAGCAAAGCTGTCCCTGCCGTTGCCCCTCTGGAAGCTCTTGGTCTCTGTCGAATCTTGGCCATTCATGGCTCTCTTGGCTTCCCATCCCTTCCCCTCCCTGAGTGTAAGTCACTAAGGTGACAGGCTGCCTCTGTCACAGTCAGGAAAGGGGGCTGAATCTGAAGCAGTAATGAAGGCTTAGGGCCACAGGCATTGGTGCTTACAGGACAGAGGCAGCCAAAGAAACACCCAGAGATGAAGGGTCTCCATGGAAACAGTACACCAGGGTGTTTTAGTCAGGGTCTCTCTGTGTAGCTCTGACTGTCCTGGAACTCCCTAGTGCTGAGAGTAAAGGCGTGCACCACTATGCCTGACAGTCCCAGCACTTGGGAGATGGAGGCAGGAAGATCCCAAGTCAAAGTCATCACCACATGGAAAATGCAAGGCCAGTCAGAAATATATCTGACACACGCACACGTACATACTCATGTGTGCTTTTTGTCTCACTGTATAGAAACTTCACTTTAAAAAGGAAGCCAGCATACAGTAAGGTTGACTATTTTCTGGACAGTAGTTTCCTTTTTCTTGCCCTTTAGTTTCCAGTTTGTTAAACAACGTTAGACTACTTCTGTGGTTTAAAATACAAAGCAAACAAACAGTATCATATGGAGAGCAAGAGTACAGTTTACCATTTCTGAGCCTGTGGTCCCGGACTGCTGGACCCTGATGGCGACACTCTCTGTCTTTCAGGCTTTGGGAACCACCACTGCAGTGCCTGTCACGGGTCCTCAGGTCAGCTCCCTGCAGAGGTTGGCTGGGCAAGGAGCAGCAGTGCTACCTCAGGTAAACGTCTGTCTGTCTTGTGTCTGTCCCCAGCCCCTCAGCACTGCCTCTGGGCCCCTCCTTTAGGCAGCACCTCCCCTCCTCCATCCCCTCTGTCCATTCATTAGGGGAAACATTTGGTTCAGAGTTTTCATAGTGAGGACTCTGGTTTTCAAACAGTGAGAAATTGTGAAATCCTTGAGTGGGCCATGACCAGAAATTCCTGAAAAGGAATTAAGTACGGCCAGCATCAGCCATGGCCAGCATCAACCAGGGTAGCTACTGCCAGGCATACTCAAAGCTTTTCTATGCTGGGTCATACATGATGTATATATTTTGATGATGAATCTGTCAGAGGGTCTGAGGAGCTCTACAGTTAACACCTTTTCTGGTAAGTGATGCAAGGTGTAGGCCCTGGGTACCAGTCCAGATCCCCAAATGGACTCCTTGCCCTGGATAAGTCACCCAGCCCCTCACCATCTCGGATGGAAGGCTTCTCCCTTAGGGGGCCACATGGCTCTCTACTGTGTCTGTTGGCCCTGGTGATGACAGGGAGAACTTATACCTGCACCCGTATGTAGCAGATACCTAGACCCTAGGAATTATTGCCTAGTGCCTTTACTATCAATGGCTCAGCTTTGGTGAGTGCTTGCTCTGTGTACCATACTTGCATAGAGGCCACTGGCTGCAGAGATGAAGACAGTGGCTGGCTGTCTTGGAGCTATGAGGCCAAACAGATACCCCTGTCTCAAGGATAAAGGGAAATAGGTGTTCTGGGCTCTTGTGCATGAGGTAAAGCACTCCCCAAGCTCCCACCTTTTTGGAAGTCCAAAGCACCTTGCCTCTAACAGGGTCCAAGTCTCAAGGATCTCTCAAGGGGTTATGAAGGGCTGGTGGGCGCTCCGAGGTGGCCTGTCCCATGCTGAGGTCCACAAAGGTCTTCTGGGGTTGGGATATTGTAGACCAAAGTTGAGGGTGAGCCCCAGGAGGAAGGTGCAGATTGGGAAACCAAGACAAGGGTCCTGGGAAGGCCAGAGGGGATGTGAGAGTAGGCAGAGATGGGGGTCCTGGCTTCAGATATCAGGCCACAGTGCTGTCCTTGTCTGTTGGCAGTCAACCACTCCACAATGCTTTGGGGCTCCACAAGGCAAGGGAGCAGCTCAAGAGGGTCTGCCAAAGTCCATGCTGTTTCCTCTGGGGCTTTTGCTCCTTAGCTAGCCCTCCCTTTGTTCTCCATCTCCCAGCGGTCCACACTGCTCCCATCACCACAAAAGCACAGACAGGCAACTGACAGGCACCCAGTCGCACGTTCACTCCCCACACCCTCTGTGCTGCCTGCACAGCCTCTTCTCGCTTGCAGCTCCTGTGTTTCTTGTCTCTCATTCAGCACTCACAGTCCCATCCCTAAATCCTCTGCCCCTGCCTTGTATTTGCTGGCTAAGAGGTGCCTAGTACATACCTGGGCTCATCCTGATGGCCTAGGAAGCTTGTAGAGGTGGGAGCAGACCCCGAGAATGGACTGCAGCCGACTAAGACTGTTCCATGGGGATCTGATGGCCAGGGTCTCCACATGGTGTGGGGAACATCGTACGTTCCAAGATTCCCCAATCTTTCCTTGGGGTGGACAGCCTGTGTTTGAGCCTGGCTAAACTGTCCTCAGAGTCTAGCACCTGCCCCATGTTTGGTCTGAGTTAGGGATTGTCATCTGGCCAGTGTTACAGTGAAGGTGGCCAGGAAGGAGCCAGCAGAGTGACATCTCTCCAACAAAGCTAGGACATCATCTGCTCCAACTGGTCCTCCTCAGAGGCAGAGAACAACTTGTCCCCAGTCAGCACTAGCCATCTGCAGCTAAGGGGTGGAGGGGAAAGGATTCTTCCCTCATTTCCTCATCATATGTGTGGCACTGTGCCCAGTGTCTGGGGACTGGTCCTGATACTGGACAAGGACGAAACAGCAGACTCACCTCAGCCAGACACATTACCCAGCTATGGCATGGCCCCCAAGATGGGGAGGGCCTGGTTTGGTTTGATCAAGGCCCACTGGTATGAAAGATAGGAAGGCCATCAGAATGGAGGGCCAGCTTGTGTCAGACAGTGAAGGGTCTCACAGCCATGATGCTTGCTGACCACACACACTGAATCTTGGTGACTTTCCCAAAAGTCGGGGTCCAGCAGGGTCTCCCCAATGTCACTAGCGCAGAGCAAGGGAAAGTGAAAGGGCCAGCACAGAGCTTCAAGAGTCCTGGCTCAGATCCCTCTTCCCTAATGACAATGATATCATTAATGACAACGATATCATTACCACCATTCTCCTCCAGGAATCCTCGTCTGGCTTTGCCTCAGTTTCCCTCCATGGAATGGCCAGGACACCTTCCCCATGGCTTCAGTGGAATTCAAATCATGTCCCTCCCTCCTTAAGTCTCATTTTTCTCCTGGACTGTCTGGGTGTAGAGTGACTTCACTTGAGATGAGGACAGGAGTCTGCAGCTCCTGACAAGTGGGTTCCATCACCCCCAGTGCACAGGTGAAGACATTAAGTGGTGTCTCCAAGACCACCCACATCCCCTAAGATTCAGGATTGGCCACTCAAGCTTACTGGAGCCTTAGTCTCCAGTGTGGCGACTGCCCGTGTCCCACCTCCATGTGTGTGGGCTCTTTGGAGTGATTGGTGCCCAAGGCCCAAAGGCTACCACTATGTCTGCCAGGGGATTGCAGGAGCCCTGTGGCTCACCTGGTCCTGCCCAAGGGCCGAGATCTAGCACCTGTGACACGTTGGGCTTTGTGTGTGGACTTGGTGTGATGAAGATACATTCCACCTAGGCTCTCCCTTTGTCTCCCATCTCCTCTGTCCCTCACAGTTTGTACCAGAAGGGACTAGAGCCTAGAGCAGCTTCATCTGAGCTCAGAGGTGGATGGGTGGGTAGGAATCAATAAGTCAGTGCATAGCCAAGCAAGGAAGATGGCGGATAGAGTAGCCTTAGCCTTGGGGTCAAGGTCATGGCTACTGGGAGACTTAGAGCAGGATCATGGAGGGTCCCTTCCCCTCTAATGTATGACTCAGCCTATCTGCTTGAGGATTGCCCCCACTGCCATGACTTCATCACGAGCTTGTGTCTATCTGTCTGACCACACACTGGTCCCTTCCTCCCAGGTTAGGCCAAAGACTCTGATTCCAGACAGCCTCCCTGTCACCCCGGGCAGGGACCGGCCACCCAAGCAGCCCCCAACATTCCAAAAGGCCACTGTGGTCAGCATCAAGAACCCCAGTCCAGCCCTCCCCACTGCCAACAACACCGTCAACCATGTGCCAACACCCAGCAGCCAGGCCCTCACCGAGCCCACCGCCATCACCTCACCCCTGAGCAGTGCCGGGGTGGCCTATGCCATCATCTCCACCTCCCCCAGCAATGCTGCCACCATCACCCCCAGCACCACCGTGCCCGTGGCCAGCGACAGCATCAAAGTGCAGCCCCTCCTCATCAGTGCTGACAAAAAGGTGAGTGACAAGCAGAAGCCCCAAGAGGTTGTGTTGCATGTGAAGGCTCACACTTAGTCGGGCTGGTGGGTGGTGGGATAGTCACATGGCCAAAGAATGAAGGGGAAACATTCAGGTGAGTGTGTGGAGGAAGTATGAACCAACAACCAACAGGATGAATTAGTGTGAATGGACAGGAGGTGTGCGCAGATGAGTGTGTGAATGGAGCATGAGCACACGGCTGAGGATTCAGATCTATCGGAAGGAATGAATGTTAGCATGAATGAGTGTTGCTATGAATGAGCGATCAACCGAGCGAATCTGTACATGTATAAATGAGGGGACAGGTGAATGGGCATGAGATGAAACAAATATGGCTAGGAGAATTGCTATTTATTAATGTAGGAATAACGAACTAATATAATAATGTATGGCTGAATGGGTAGCTGCAAGAGAGTCTGGTACTGATGTTCCACCTCTGCTGGTAGAGTCAGGTGATCAGGAACTGTTCTGTGCCCCAGTAACCTGGATGGGGGGGGGCTCTTTGATTTCTTGTGAGGAATTTAGTTTTAAAGCTGAAACTAAAATGATCTCCCCATGTCCTCTAGAGCACTCTATAAAGATTTCCCTGTTTGAGGCCTTTGGGGAAACACGGCAGCCCTTGTTTTCCCTTTAAGAATCTTTCCCTTGATTCCCTCTGCTCACTTTCTTGCCTGTAGCTGATGCCTTTCCATTTCCCCAGACAACCCCAAATCATCCTAGTCCTTAATGTCTCAGGCAGGGAAAGCAGCTGAATGCTCCCAAGCTCAGTATGCCTGCATTTGAGCTGAGAGTAAAGAGTTAGCGCCCCCTGGAGGCTGGCATTGCCAGTGTGTTCCCTGAGGCTCTTTCTGAGGCCACATAGCCAAGGAGTGGTAAGATTTGCACTCAGCCTTTCTTGCTTTGCAGCCCTGGCCATCTCTCACACAAATGCTCTCATAGAAGCGGGGGATGGGGGTATTTGGAAGCAAGGCCCTGGACACAGGACAGCCACCTGGTTCCTCTGTGATACACCTTTCAGGACCCACCTGACTCCTAGCTGCTCCTTGCCCCTCCCTTCCTGAACTCCTGCCCCTCCCTTCCTGAACCCCTGCCCCTCTCATCCTTCCTGTGTCTTCCAGGTCATCATCATTCAACCTCAAGTGCAGACACAGTCCCAGAGTTCAGCAGAGCCCCAGCCACCCACGGAGGAGCCATCTCAGGGAGCTCAGGCCACCAAGGAAGACCAACCCTCAAGCCAGGAGAATCCAGAGGTAGTGTGGCCTGCTGGAGGGCCCAACCCCTTCTTTGCTTTATGGCAAGGCTCTTTGCAGGGTTGGGATAGCTTCATTAGGAAGATCTTGACTGGTTGTGGCCAGCACAGTGGAAGCTGCCAGAGCAGCAGTAAGCTGAGTCTGCCCCTCTGTTCTCCAGGCTGTGCAGTCAGGGTAGAGCCGTGGTCAGCACAGATTCTAGCGCCTGCTGCCTGGCTGAGTGTCAGCAATGTTTGTCCTGTGTAGTGATTTGTCTACAGACAGGAGTGTTAAGGCCTGGGTTGCTGGAGGATTCTGAGTTGAACCACTGGATCAGGGACATTATCCACCTTCCAGGGATCCTTGACTGTGAGCCTTGTTCCTCTTAAGCCCAGAAAGCGATGTTTCCCTACCTTGGGCAGCATGTGGCCCCCACCTCTGCTTCCTATTTATGTTCAATCCTGAAAGCTTTAGGGGTACAGAGCAAGACCAATAGCACTGAAGAACTCAGATGCTCTAAGAACTTTCTAGAAGTTACACATGACACCCCTCCTCTCACTCCCTAGAGGAAGATGGATAAATGGAGCCATTCTAACAGTTAAGTTGCAGTCACCTGCAGTCATAGAGCAGGGCAGCTGGTGACCAAGGACCTAGGTTCATCCGGTATTTGTCCCATGCTAGGGCTTGTATTCTCAGCCCTGCCTCACAGAAAACAACCCTGCTCTGCTGTGGTCTTTTCCATATGGCTCTTCTCACTCAGATAGTGGTGACCCTCATTAGTCTTACAAGAGTCCAGTCATCATGGTCCCTACCAGATGCCCTGCCCACAGCCGACCCCACACAGTCTTAGGCCCCCAGGCTCCAAGTGTCTAATGATTCAATGACCTGTAGTCCCAAAGACATCACTTGCTTTCTGAGCCTGTCCTCCCTCAGCGTTCACACGAGGGTCTGCTCCCCACACATTCAGGGGGCTCAGGATGGGCAGATGTGGGCTTTGTCCTGGGGAGCTCCCTTCTGAGGGCAGAGACTAATGTGGCTACAAAGGCTGCCAAATAGGGGTTAAGAAACTTCCGTGAGCTGTAAGCTACAGAACAAAGGACAGAGGGAGGCTACTTGGGAAGATGAAGGGAGCTTTGCATAAATAGGGGTGTGATGGACATAAGTCAAAAGAATGCCAGAGACTAGAGGCAGAGGGACTGGCAGGGCAGGCAGAGGGTACTGTGTGGGCAGTAGCACAAAGTGGGAAAGGACTGAGCACTCCCAGACAGGTCAGCTGGGCTGCGGGTACCAGGTGGCTCAGTAGTAGAGGGTCAGCCCCAAACAGACAGATGGCAGACCTGATTCCAGAAGACTTAAAAGCAGGCAGCCAGGGTGGGGTTTTAATCCTTTGTTGTGGGAGCCAGGGAGTATCTGGGCAAAAGTGTGATTTGATTATTGCCTTTGGACATGTGCAGAAGGCCTTCAGGGGCTGAAGAGGCAGTGAAGTTGGTAGAGGGCTTGCTTAGCGTGCACAAAGCCCTGGGGTTGCTAAAAATCCATAGTACTGCATACACTGAGTGTGGTGGTGCCCACCTCTAATCCTAGCTCAGGGGGTGGAGGCAGGAGGACTTGTTCAGGGTCATCCTTGACTACACAGTGAGTTGGAGTCCAGCGTGGGCTACATGAGACCAGCACATCCTGCTCACCCCAAATAAGTAAATGAATGAGTGGATGGACGAATACGACCACTGGGTTGCCTGGAACATGAAGCTGCTGTGTGGACCACATCTCCTCCATGACCCAGTCCCAAGGTCCCATTGGGTCCAGCCTGAGACAGTATCTGAGCGCCACATATTTACACAGTAAGGCCCTGGCCGGCTTGTCGCCTGTGGTATTCTCCCGCACCTGTCTCTCCTGTCTTGAGGTTTTCAGCATTCTCCACATTCAGAAAGTTTCTCTGGGTGACATCTCCTTGTTCTCTCAAAGTGCATCTTAGTCGATTATTGAGCATTTTTACAATTAGTATAATTATATCTAACTGCGTAATTAGTGTAAATACTCATAATGGCTTAAACAGAACAGTCAAAACACTCCCTGGTGTAGAAGCCCTTGTTAAAGTATGAGAGTTGGACAGTTTAGGCCTGCTGCAAGAGACGGTGTGTCAATCAGGACACTGAGCAGCAGCGGCCAGGCACCTCACTGGCCCAAGTGGAACCCTGGGCCATTAAAGGACATGGGTTCTGGTTTTGTATGGTCCTTGGGACAGAGCTACACTCCATCCCGGAGCTGTTATACAGCCCCAGCCTTCTTTAGCTTCCTCTTTTGAAACTGGGTATCACTAGATTTGCTAAGGCTGCACTTGAACTCTATGTAGGCCAGGCAGGCCTTCAACTTGCTTTATTCCTGTCCCAGCCTCCTTGGTAGCAGGATTGCAGACCTGTGTCATAAAGCTAAGCATGGACATCAGTTTTTTGTAAAGGAACATAAACAGCTGGTGATGAGGACAGCAGACCTGACGAGCCTGCCAGAGGAGTGCTCAAACAGCCCAGGAGACACATAGCAGCAGGGACTAAGGGTGGCCAGCAACTCAGAACAATACTTGGACACTTTGGGAGGGGTGTTTCAGTAGCAGTTGTGAGGGGTGTGGGCACAGGATGGAGGGTTCACACAGACTGTACTCATTGTAGGAGGTGCACTACACGGTTAGATGTGTCCTCACAGCAGCAGCCTGTGTGCCCAAAACTGCAGGGAGCCTGCATGTGTGCACAGGTCGGAAGTAGTCTCCAGCAGAGCCAGGGCATGCCCAGGCTGCCCAGCCCTGCATCTGGGAACCAGAGATGTCACCTCCACTGTGGCCAGCTGAGTCTGGGCAGGGTGGGCTGCAGCCAAGCTTCTCAGGATAGTACTGCCAGGGTTGCCTCTGACTTCCTCACTCATGGGTCTCAAACTTTCTGCATAAAGGTGACAGGTGTGAGAAGCCCCTATTACTTGACATCCATGAAACTATAAGCCTGACTCATCTTCCCATCAAAGTCCTTATACATCCAAGACATTCCGAAAGGCCAGCAGAGCCCCACTCCCCTATGGCTTCCAGGAGCTCCTAGCTCAGTCTCTGTCCTTGTCCACAGAGTAAAAAATATTAAGAGAGGGACAGAAAGGGGAAAAGGTTCTGGAAAGTTCGAAAATCAGTGTTTGGATTTGCTGCATGCCACACAGCCCACTGAAGTGTGGGCACATCCTGCTGGAACGCTGTTTCACTGGTCCTCAGTCTCCTTCACTTCCTGCGTCTCCTCCACCATGACTGTTACATCGGGACTGAGCGCACACAGGCATTTCTGCTTCTTTATTCCCTAGACAGCACACTGAAACAATGATTTATATGCGGTTTCTGTCACAGCAGGCATTACAGGCTATATAGAAGTAGTTCAAAGTATTCAAGAGGATTTGTATAGACACTGCTGTTTTGCATAAGGGACTCAGCCCAGGGCCAGGATAGTGTGCACTTTGTGGGGCTCCATCTTCCATGTTGTTGTCGGTCCTCCTTTGGTTCCTTCTCGTTTACTCCGGGATCTGTGTACTGAACACACATACTGCAGAGCCCACTCCAGGTCAGAATGGTTCAGGAAGTGGCACCCATTTGTCTGTTCTTCCTCTGCCAGAGCCTCCTGAAGACTGAGGTCACCCTCCTCGTTCCTCAAGTACACCTGCCATCTTGCCAACCCCGTTCTGTTAGTTTTTAAAGTATATTTGAGGAATGTGTTATCCAGCCCCATCACAGCCCCTAGCTACTCCTAGGAGCCCCCTACACTAATGTTGGATGGACTCTGGGTATCTGAATTCTCCAAGTTTTCTGGGAACTCCTTTTTTAGTGTCTGCACAGTGGCTTCATGACTGGGCACCTTCAGTGTATAGCTCTGTGGTTCACAGCCTAGTTCTTGGCTGACTCAGGTGAGAGTCGACAGCTGTGTTAATGCCTCTCTATTCCTTTTCTTCTCAGAAAATCGCCTTCATGGTAGCTCTAGGCTTGGTCACAACGGAACACCTGGAAGGTAATGAGGGGGACAGTGGGTGGAGTTTGGTGGGTGGGGCCCTAAATAGAAGCAGAAGCCTTCAGGGTGCCGCAGGTCATGGTTGTGTCCTATCCAGATGTGAGGCTCCTAGGAACCCAGCCCCAGGTAATGGGGTCACAGTCATAAGACAGCCAGAGAAATGTTTGGTTTTGCATATCCCATGGCAGTGGCCCTGTCATGTTCTTGTGGAGGACCTGTCTCCACTCTAGAGGCCACACAGTGAAGTAACAGAGGTCATTGTCCAATCACTAACCCATGAGAGCTGATGTTTCTTTACTTCTTTGGTGTTTGGTCCACTCTGAACCTGTTTCTTCATCTCCAACATAAGGGAAGCCCTGTCCTTAAGCTTGTTGAGTTTTGTGGGGAGTGAGGGAATAGCACTTTCCCTAATATGCAATTGGTCCTCACTTTGAAAACCTCTCTCCGTGATCTGGGGTCCCGCATGATTTATTTGGACCCTGGTCTCTTCTACAAAGGCCGTGATGCCACACAGGGGGCACACAGAGTGACACTGACGATGGTCAGGGGGAAGCTGACAGAGATGAGGAATGGGCACCCCAGGCAGCTATATGGGAAGGCAGAGCGAGTTGCAACATTCAAGAGAGACAAGAGGGAAAGCAGGAGCATCAGTGTGCATGGGCCAGGGGCTGATGGGCCCCACAAGCTATGCCTGGCTGAGCAGAACCAGGGTCTCACTCTGCTGCTCCCATCCAGGGGTCCCAAGAGACAGAGAGGGGCCTGTCTTAGTCACTTCCACTTCTGGGAAGAGACACTATGACCAAGACAACTCTTATAAAAGAAAGCATTTAATTGGGGGCTGGCTTATAGTTTCAGAAGCTCAGTCCATTATCATCATGGTGGGAGCATGGTGGCAGGCACACATGGTGCCGGAGAAGGAACTGAGAGCTACATCCTGATCCACAACAGAGAGGGAGAGGAACAGGGGAGGGGGAGGGAGGGAGGGAGGGAGGGAAGGAGGGAGGGAGAGAGAGAGAGAGAGAGAGAGAGAGAGAGAGAGAGAGAGGGAGGGAGAGAGAGAGAGAGAGAGAACACCTGGGACTGGCGTAGGCTTTTGAAACCTCAAGCACACCCCCAGTGACATACTTCCTCCACCAAGGCCACACTTACTCCAATGAGGCCACACCTCCTAATCTTCTAATCCTTTCAAACAGTTCCACTCCCTAGTGACTAAGCAGTCAAATATATGAGTCAATGTGGTATATTCTTATTCAAACCACCACAGGGACTTATGCTGAGGAGTGTGTCCCTGTCCCCTCATCCTCCTACCTGATACTCATCCTAAAGCCACCAGAGCCATGCTATAAGCAGCTCCTGAAGGCTCTGACCTGCCCTGACCCTCTGGGCAACGAGCCTGTGACTGCTGTGTCTGCCTTTCATATCCAGAAATCCAGAGCAAGCGTCAGGAGCGGAAGAGGAGGAGCACGGCTAACCCCGCCTATAGCGGCTTCTTGGAGACCGAGGTGGGACTCTTGGGCACCACCACTGGGGCTGGGAGAAATAGTGTAGAGCTTCATGAGCCCCTTCCCCTCCTGATGGATCCAGAAGAGTCCATGGGACCTCCGCTAGCTTTCTTACTGACTTCTTGCCCATCCTTCCTAACCAGAAGCATTCAACTGAAACAAGGCGTATACTCTCACTGAGTGTACTAACCTGTAACACAACAGTCAGGAAGGTGAGACAGGAGGATTTTTAGCCCCGGGCCCACCTGGGTTACCTAGTAAGACCCTGTCATAAAACAAAAGCTGTCTGTTGGAATCCTAGCAGAGGCCACTCTGAGTATCAAACAGGTAGCACTGTGTCCCTCATGAGACTACTGTAAAAGGTTCATGCGCAAAGCCCAAGGCAGGCTACTCACCGACGCTTCACATCCCAGAGCCCACTGTGGCTTGCCCTTCATCTGGGAGGCTCCTGTGGAGTTTCTCCGATGAACTATAATATCTCAGGCCTGTGCTTTCTCAGCCCCTGTGGGTCCCAAATCCATGTCTCGTGAACTTGAATTTAGCTGGGGAGGGGAGCCCTTGCAGGGAGCATGTTCAGCTCCAGTTCTGCAGTGCCCCGTCCAGGAGAGAAAAGTGGATACCCAGGCTCTGTCCACCATCTGTCTCTTGCCCTGCTTTGCCCTCCCTACTCCTGTCTTAGAAGGCGCTCACTCTCGAACACATCCCATTCTCTTCTCCTGGGTCCAGTGAGAAAGCCCTGTCCCCAGACATGGGGACCTTTCACACAAACATTGATGGCTAAGGGTGTAGCTCAGTTGGTGGAGTGCTTGCCTGGTATCCACTAAGTTCTGAGTTCAATTCCCCCCTTTAATCAGGCTTGGTGGCATATACTGGTAATCCTAGCACTTGGGAGGTGGCGGGATCAGGAGTTCAAGGCCATCCTTGGTTACATAGAGAGTTCAAGGCTAACCTGGACTACATGAAACTCTGATTTAAAAAGGAGGGAAGGAAAGAAGGAAGGAAGGAAGGAAGGAAGGAAGGAAGGAAGGAAGGAAGGAAGGAAGGAAGTTGGCTTTAGCTTTCAACCAAGAACATATATTCAGCTACCAGGGCCACAGCCCTGTGATTAGTAAGAAACTGTCCCCTGTGCTCTGGGCATAGAACTTACTCAATGAGCCCTATGTCTGCAGCCAGAGCCACAGGACTTACTTAGCCCATCAGTCAGAGAACTGGGATTACTATGTAAAAAATAAATTAATAAAAAATTAAACAAGAACCCCCAAAAACCCTGTGACCCTTGAGCCTTAGACAAGCATGCAAGCCAAGAGCAGTCCTTTATTGGTCCCTTCCTGTCCTTGAATGCAGCTTGGCTAGCTTCTGCCATTCCACTGTGGTATAGGGAAACCTCTGCAGCTGCCAGGTTTTGAGTCACATACCAGGTGAAGCTGGGGCAAGGACAGTCCATACACCTCCTGACAGTAGAACCAGAGAGAGGTCAGAGGGCCGGTGGAAAGAAAGCACTGGCTTTGTCCCTAACCTATCATGCTTGGGGACTGTGCTGCCCAAGACAACTTGGGATGAGGATTCCTGAACCTCAGTAGAACCCAGCCTTTGTAGACTGCCCCTCTGCCCCTAGGTCCTGCTATCTGTTCCCCCCCCATATCTTCTGCATAGGGTATCTGACCGATGTCTGGGCTGTCCTGGAGGGTCCGTGTCAGGTGTTGTAGTGGCATACGAGTGCACACAAGCGATTCTTTGGTTCTGCTTTTTGTCCCTACAGAGGAAGCGGCTGGCCTCCAGCTATCTCCACAACCCCCTGTTCCTTACAGCACGAGGTGAGTGCCAGCCAGAGCCACAGCTTCCAGAGACCCATGCCCCTCCCTAAGCTTGGCCTCACCACTGTTCTCTGGGGCTTCATATAACCTCTGCTGGGATCTGCTCCATCTCATAGATACAAACACTGCAATGGGAACATGCTTTCCATTACACCTGTGCTGGGTGTCCAGCTCGGAGAACCCAGCTGAATGTCACCATGGTAAGGCTATCCACCAAAGGGCTGAGAGAGGAGGGCATGTGTAAAGGATGTCTCTATTTCCCTGCCCCACCATCTGTAGCCTGAGTATAAGGCCCCGTGCTGTCTGTTCAGCCATGCTACCTACTACTGGATAGCTCTGGAGAGAGCAGGCACTCATTTCCCAGCTGGGCTGGGGCTCATCCCAACCCTGCCCTCCCTCCTGGGCTGGCTCCGGGCAGTTGGACAGCCACAGATAATCTAGGACACTGGGTGCTGGGCCCAGTTCTGACAGTCAGGGACATACATCCCAACTTTCAGTTGAGCCCTTTCTCCTGTGCCAACCATCCTCCATGGCTGGGAGCTACTTGTCCCTGTTATCGTTGTACTCAGGAAGCTGAGGCAGGAGGATTGCTGTCAGTTTCAGGCCAACCTGACCTACCAAAAGACTTTGTCTCAGAAGAAAAGAAAGAACTACCAATAGTTTTAGAGGGCAGGAAATGACTGCCTGCATCTTGGGATTCTGTGTAGCTCTTGGCATCAGTCACTTCTTAGCCCTTGGACCATTGATCTACACAATGGGCCTGTAATACCTGCTCTGAGTTGGTGGACAGTTCCTCCCAGGAACAGCGTCATCACAGATGGTTTGTCTAGGAATAAAATGCAAAGGATTCCCAGCCAGAAGGAGCTGGAAACAGGTTACTCTGAGGGGTCCTCTGAATTCTGGTTTTGTATTTGAGGCATCTCACTGTGCCAGCATGATCCTTATGAGTTTGGGTGCAATGTGCCTGTGCCCAGGTAGACCCTGACCAGGACAAAGGCAGAGTCTTCTTTCATCACATGGTGGTTCTAAGAACTTGGGTGTCACGGGGTCTTGTGATATTCCCATCATGCTCTAGGGCAAGGACTCTGCCACACCTAGCCTGGGGAACCCCAGCCTTGACCTATGCTCCTCAAACCCCTACTAACATCTTCTCCACCCTTCCTCCCTGTGCTAGCCAATGAGGACCCCTGCTGGAAGGTACGTGACCTCCATCTTCACAGAAAGGGGTGTGGGACATCTGTCTTTGCTTTAACCTTCCCTTCGTATCCAGAGCTTGCACAACACCAAGCCTGCTCCTCATGCTGTCATGCCAGGCTGAGCCCTACATTCCTGTGGAGAACTCCCGCCCTGCCCAGTCCTGAGGGTGTTCACACTGTAGCAGCTGACCTTTACCCTGGCTCGCCTGGTTTCTTGGTGTGATGCTGGGCAGAGCTGGCCATCTTCAGTTCTTTGTTGCCCCCCACCATGGGCTAATTCCTAGGGTGCCACTCTTTGTGCCCATTGTGATCCTATGACATCACCCACCCACAAGGCCCACATCCCTGTTCCCTGAGGCATTAGCTGGTCAGGACCTGGATCTTGTGCATAGCCTCTCACTGATGTATTCCTTTTCATTTACTTGATTTGTGGTATGTGTGGAGGGGGGATGTGTACCAGTGTACAAGTGTACAGGTCAGAGGACAATTTGTGGGGCGGGACTCAGTTCTCTCCTTTCATCACATGAGTCAGGGATGGATCTCAGCCTCAGTATCAGATGCCTTTGTGCTCTGAACTATCTCCATAGCCCTTTCCCGGTTTCTAATCTAATTCCAAATGAACCTCATCCCAATGCTCTCACATGCAGGGAACTGCTTACAGCCTTCTCTGGGTGGCCACAGTGCTTTCTGAGGTCACCCTGCAGTAGTAAACACAGGTGCTCTCAGGCCTGGCAATTTGCTGAAACTACCAGTGCCCACACCACACAGACAGGGGGACAGAAACCACCAGTGCCCAGACCACACAGAAAGGGGACACGGGTGGTGGAAGAGTGCCCCTTTTCCACGAGTCCATAGTCCTGGAGGGGCCTTGGCTTTGAGGCAGGAGGTATCTATTGTGGTTCTGGCTCTACTCCTATTCCCACTCCCTGTGTGACCCCAAGGCAAGTGCTTCACTAGTGTCTGTAAGGGATGAGGGATACAGATGGGAGACTTAGAGGCCTCCTTTGGGGATACCTCTGGTGTCAAGTCCCTTGTGATAAGGACCATCCCACCACGTCAGCGCTGGAGTCGGAAACCATTGATAGTCTTCCAGGGACAAGGGCTCTTGTGGGTGGCTGTGCAGGTGTTACAGGTCATCATTGGAGCTCTCCTTGGTACAGCCTGCTGATGGGTTGGGGAGCACAGTCCCTGGAGCTTGTACTGAGGACTCTGGGAAGGACAGAAGGGTTCTGTCCTGTACCACACTTCAGGCATCTGACATGAGTGAGGGGTGCTCTGTCCTGTTCTGTCCAGAGCCTAAGGGACAGCTGTTCTTATCTCCATCATGGCTGTGGAAACAGATGTGTGATTCACCTAAGGGTCAGCAGTCTCCATTAGATGGGTATGCAGTTGTGGGGACTAAAGGTGTACCTTGTGTCAGGCCACAGTCCCCTCCCTGAGGCAGTGTATACATGAGGATGAACAGCACTCCTGGGCCCTACTGTATGGGAGACTTGGTGCTGGGGCCTGCTGTGTGACTCTCCAGGGTTCAATGCCCCAGTCAGGGTGTACATGAGTGCCCTGGAATCCTACCCATGGGGCACATGCCAGCTAGAGTCTAGCATGTCTTGACACTATCACCCCTAGAGGGAGTCTCTCCCTCCAGTTCCCTCAAGCTGCCTGGGCCTGGCTGAGCTGCTTCCTACCCTCCCTTCTCTTGCAGAGCGAAATCACTCATGATGAATTCTGTGCTGCCTGCAAGCGAGGAGCTAGCCTACAGCCCTGTGGCACCTGTTCAGGGGCCTACCACCTCAGCTGCCTGGACCCTCCCCTCAAGACGGCGCCCAAGGGCGTGTGGGTCTGCCCTAAGTGCCAGCAGAAGGTGTGGGCAGAAGGGCTCACACCCTGCCCCTGCACATTTGAGACAGTGTTCTGGGTGACCCCTAGCATGGGTGTAGCGGGTGCACAAGAGTGTGACAAGGGGTCTTGAACACCCATCCCTGGCTTCTACAAGGGAGAGAAACCTAGACGGAGACTTATCATTGAGAAGCTCCGGTGAACCAGACAGATACAGCTACTATCCCCTGGTCACAGATGGGAATCTGTGGCTGGGAGAGCATGCCTCCCTGGGGGTACATAGCCAGGATCTGATCTTAGAAAGTTCTAGTATCTGTATTCTTTCTCACCACCCCATCTGTCCCACAGGCCTTAAAGAAAGACGAGGGTGTACCCTGGACCGGGATGCTGGCCATTGTGCATTCCTACGTCACCCACAAGACAGGTAAGGTGTCCCTGGGAGTGGAAAAGGACCCCTGGGTTAATATGGGACCTTGGAGGTGCTGGGTTGGTCCAGGTTCTTCTGGGCCAGAGCTCTGAGAAAGAGGTGACTGGGGCTGGTCCCTAGCAGAACATTTCTGGTCCAGCTACTCATTGCCCCTCCATGGGTCTGGCCTCTCTTTCCCAGTGAAAGAAGAAGAGAAGCAGAAATTGCTACAGCGTGGCAGCGAACTACAGACTGAGCACCAGCAACTGGAGGAGCGGGACCGGCAGCTGGCCTCAGCTGTGAAGGTGAGCACAGGGGGAGAGGGTCCCTTGTCACCCACTCACTGAGCCCAGGGTGATTGCAGTCTGACCAGTATTGCTCAACAGGCCCAAAAGTTCAGGGTGCAGCTCTAATGTGAACCATAATATTTATCAAGTTGTTGGAGACATTCTGAACCTGCTTCCTCTCAGCTATGTGACCTTGGCAAGGCCCTGCCTTTCTGAACCTCAGCTTCCTCCTCTGTAAAGAGAACATAGTCCTCTGTAGATTGATGATAGACAAATGATGAAGATGACGAGAGTGGAGATGGTGGTGGTGATAATGGTGACCATTGTGGTAATGATGATGGTGACGGTGATGGGTGGTGCTGACAGTGGTAGCGATGGCAGTCCTAATAGCAGTTCTGGGGCTCTGAAGGAGCGTGTTACACAAACACTTTAGATCCCAGGTATGGGGGGCGATAGAGGTGTGAATGCATGCACAGGCACACATACTGGTAATGTTGAGGTGAGAAGGCTGTCAGATGTTTTCCTCTGTTGCTCTCCATTTATTCCCCACATAGACACTTTATCACTAAACTTGATGCCTGCCATTTTGTCCTGGCTGTTGAGATTTTGAGTTCCCAGCATCCCCACCTGTGTTAAAAAAAAAAAAAAAACACCAGACGTCCTACCCTCCCGGCAGCTACATGTCGTCTCCTTGACTGTACCTACTACCTTTCTCTATCTCTGTTTGGCTTTCCTAGCTATAAAATCCTGCCTGTCCATTGGCTGAAACAGCTTTATTCATTAGCCAGTAAGAGAAGCAAACATGTCTCTGATTCCCAGCATTGGGGCTAGAGCCACTTATAGTCATGCCCGGCTTTTACATGGTGCTGGGATCCAGGGTTCACGTTGCAGAGCAGACACTCTCACCCACTGAGCCATCTCCTCTCCCTAGTTCCCCTGCAGTGCATGGTGTTTTCCTTAGCAATTTGGTTTCACTTAGTTGCCCAGGCAGACCTTGAACTCTCTGTCTTTCAATTTGTTCTGCCCAAGGATCTGGGATCTCAGGCTTAGAGAAGCTCTCTAAATGCAGTGCCTTCTTTAGCCTTTTTAGTCAGGATTCTAGAAGAACAGAATTGATGGAGTGAGTCTATGAAGACACATAAGGGGGATTTATAAAAATGGTTTATAGGCTGTGGTCTAGCTAGCCCAACAATGGCTGTCTACCCGAGGAAGGGTAAAGAATCCAGTAGTTGTTCAGTCCATGAGGCTGGATGTCTCAGCTGGTCTTCAGTATATACCAGAATCCCAAAGTAGTCTCTAATGGCAGTGAAAGAATGGACTTGTCAGTGGAAGTAAGCAAGCAAAGAGAGTGAGCTTCCTTCATCCATGTCATTTATATAGGCTGTCAGCAAAAGGTATGGCCCAGATTAAAGGTGGATCTTCCCACCTCAAAGATCATGATTTGAGAGAAACCTTGTCTCAAAACAAAAAACAAAAAAGATCAGGATTTGAAGTGGGTCTTCCTACTTCAATTGGATTGATTAAGAAAAAAATCCCTCACAGGTGTACACCCAGCCAGTTGGGTTATAGTTAATTCCAGATATAGTCAAGTTGACAACCAAGAATACCCATCCCAAACCCTATAAGAATTCCTGGTTACCCATGTAGTTTGAGGAGTGCCCCAAGGAAATCACTATTGCACTGGCACCATTTGACCTAGAACCCGGTCATGTGACTTTAGGTCACATGACTCTAGGTCTCAGTCCCACTGCAGTGTCATCTGTGTGACACACAGAGAAGCTAGAGAGCATATTGAGGAGTCTGTGAGTCTCACTAGCTGCCACCAGCCAGGATGGAGTCTGTCAGCTTCAGGGACAGGCATTCCTGATGCCAGCATGCCACTCCAGCCGTTTATTTAGTCCCATTTTGTTTGAGGCCTTTGGCTTGTTTCAGGTTCTGCTGGTGGGTGGAAGGCTCTGTGACTAAAAGGTAGGATCATCAATGTGGCTGGCCCAGGATGCTGCAGAACTCAATTCTGAGGACATCTCCAACACTTTCTCTCTTGACAGAAATGCCTGGAGCTGAAGACAAGCCTCCTGGCCCGCCAAAGGGGCACACAGTCGTCACTGGACCGCCTCCGGGCCCTGCTGAGACTGATCCAGGGTGAGCAGATGCTTCAGGTCGCTATGGCAACTACCAGCCCCACCCCGCTTCTGGCCGGGACCTGGACCAAGCCTTCCACTACCACCATGCGCACTGCCCTCCAGCACCCCCAGAGCCACAACTGACCCCAGGGACCTGTATAATACTCACGGAAAGTTACTGGGACTTTGCTCTCAAGACCTGGGGAAATCTGTCAGCCTTAATTCATAAACTCTATGAATTTTAGACAAAAGTAAACTAGACAGAGTGACAGAGAGAAAAAAAGGAGTGAGCTGAGTATCCCAGAGCCAGAACTGGCATGAGGTGGATCCCTATACCAGTTGCAGGGGACCACCTGAGGGCCAGGTGAGGGTGTCTCAGATCAAGGCACAGGCAGCCGTCACCCTGGGCTGCCAGGCCTCCCTAGTTTGTGGCTTTCATGCCTAGCTCTCTCATTGTGTTGTCCCCTCAGGAGAGGAAGACTTCAGGCTGTGGAGAGTGAGGCAGTCTAGGCCACGTACAGCGTGCAAGGAGGCAAGCAACAACTGATAGCTGGTTAGTGGGGGTGGCAGGGTGAGCCTCTGGTACGAGAGTGGGTAGCTAACCTAGGTAGTTCTCCAGTGGCCCTGGGACTCCTTGTGCCCTGCTGCCCCCTAATCCATCAGTATTACTATGTTGAAACTCAGTCATTTAACTGGATAAGTGACAAGCCAGCTTCTCCTGAGGTCACTGCTGCATGGGCTGCCCAGCCTGGCCTCTGCCTCATTCTTCCCTAACTCATGCTCTTGCTGCAGCCCACCTCTTCCTATTGCCAGTCTCTGGAATTTTCCTCATGGAGTGCTGGGCTAGACAGAGCAGTCAGCCACCATGGGAGGCCCCTGGCAGGTTTCACCTCATGATGGAAGCCTTTAGAGCACTCTCCTTTGCAGGAGCCACCAAGAATCCTGCCCACTTCTTGCCAGTTAAAGACACTATGCCAAAAAGAGCTTCACACTTTTTGTATAGCGTTTGTTTTGTTGTACGATCCGTAATGTGAACTGCACCTCTGCCTGCCTTCCTCTGCATCTGGTAGTCTCTGCTCCAGAATGGTAACCTCCCCTGAGAGGGGCCAGATGGAGCGTCCAGAGGGATTTAGAGATCCAGCCAGGAGGCAAAGAGGGTGGTGCATTTGGGGGCCTGGCCTTTGGAGACTCCAGAGCCCTCCTTCTCAATGCTGTCTCCTCATTTGCAGGAAGTGCAGGTCCCTAGGTACCCTGGGGGTTCCTGCACCTCTGCGAGCCATGCAGCCCACTTTGCAAGCCCCACCCTGTCCTGAGGGACACAGCACAACCCATATGCGATCAGGAGCCACAGGGCTCCCCTGAGCATATCACATGGTGCCCAATTGCAGTGAGCACTCGCGCATGCGCCAGGGCCACAGCCGCACACCTGTGCCCACAGACACAAGTGCAGAATGGGAAGGCTGGCTGGGATCCCACCACCAGCTACTGTCCCTCTTGTCATTTTTCACGACTCCGGGAGAAACTGTGCTGTAGGATACAAATCTATTTTAATACACATTACACTGGGTTGAACAAGATTTTTATATTCTTTTATCGATGAATGACGTGAGCTATGCGAGGCGCACGTCTTTATATATTGGTTACGAGGTGCCGATTATGCATTACCGCACGGCTGGTGACGTAACTGTCTTCAGGTTCTTTTGTTGGTTGAATTTTCTTCTTGGATGGATTGAGTTCGATTTTGTAAGAAATGTGGGAGGATGTGGAAGGTTGGACCCGGGAGGGGGAGCTGCTGATGTGTCTTGAGACTTAGGTTTTTTTGGGGGGGACCAAGGAGGACCGTCCAGTGGATAGTGGCTAGAGAAAGTGTTTGTCTTAAATATACCAGTGTAGTTTTTCCTTCTGTATGATGCATTAAACCCAATTTCAAAGCCTGGTGGTCCTGTGTCCTTGCTTTCAGTGTGAGACTCTGGGGAGCCCTGGGGTAACTGAGTGGGTTTCAAACTGGCTAAAAGTTGGGGTTACGTGTGTCCCCACCCACCCCAAAACAAATAAAGAGCTTTTGGTGTTCACACCAGTCCCGGAGGTAGCAGATTCATCCGGTATGAAAAGCACCAGATCTGCCTTGGCTTGGTGGCTGTGCAGAGCGCCTACTGCCACGTTCACTCGGGCTTCTCCTCTTGTCCTTGTCACCCCACTCATTCTGCCTCCTGGACACATGAGCCCACTGCTGCCTCAGAGTTTTCCCAGAGAGCAGGCTTGTGGAAAGGCAGACCACCAGCATCAGCTCCAGACCCTTGAAAGCGGCCTGAATCAGCCTAGAGATCAGGGCTCACCCCGTGTACCTGTAGTTATGACAAGACAAGGACCTGTTGAATGCTGCCTGTGGTGCTGGGGATAGAAACATACATGCATGTATGCATGCATGCATGCCCCCCACACATGCATGCATTGCAAGACTGGACAGCCCTCTAAGCATGTGACTGTAGCCAGAGCCTAGTGCCAATTGCTGGAGGTGGGGAACACATAGTTTGAGGGGACCCAGAATTCAGCTTTGCCTGCCCTGTCTACACACACCTGACCCTTCCTCCTCCTGAGCACACTCTCCTTTGCAGTCCCCAGATCTCTTCTGTTCTTTAGACCACCCCACATCCCATCGATCCCCTAGAGCAATCTACATAGTCAATAGTGACTTTTGGACAGACCCAGCAGATGCCCTGCTCACGAAGCCCATGTGACATACTAATGACACTTGCCATCGAAACACCTCACATTTCCTCTCTAGAATGACTGTCCATTCCCTCCATTCCCTCCCATGTGCCTCTGCTTTCTCCAGAGCTCCTTGGACAGCTCTCCCCTCAATTCCTGTGTCTACATGTAGCCACCCCAGACTGACATCTCTAGAGGGTATCTCAGATTCAGCATAGGCTCCTTCCCCAGCAGTACCCCAAGAGTCACCCCCAATCCCAAGACCTCCACCCATCTCTGTAAATCAGTCAGCTGTGTTGTTGAGAAAAGTGGGATGGAACCTATCTCCCTGCTGCTCCAAGATCTCTGTCACTTGGCCCTCAGTCCCCTGTCCTGCCACCTAGACTTAGACCACTGCTGTGACATCTATCTGCTCCTCCCCACTCAGTTGCAGCTGCTTTTCAGCTAATAACAGGTGTAGTGGGATGACTGCTAACAAGTCTGTGCCCTGTGTGCTCAGTTAAAGTCCAAGCCCTTTAAAGTTCACCAACCTTCCGTGTGGCATACAGGGCTCTCTGTCTCTGCTCTCTTTGGGTCTCTTTCTGCTGTGTAGTTGGAGGTTTCTCAACCCACCAGTTCCCAAATAACAACTCTAAGGCTTGACGTTAATTATAGTTGATTGGCCAATGCTCAGGCATATTACGAACTAGCTCTCACAATTAGCTCATTCCTATTATTTTATATTTTACCACAAGCTTGTGGCTTGTTACCTCACATCTTGTTTCCCCAGCAACAATGTGGGGTTCTCCCCGAATCTGCCTTCTTTCTTTATCTGTTTGGATATCCCACCTGCCTGTATTCTCCTTGGCCATAGGCCAAATCAACCAATAAAAGCTTTATTTATCAACCAATAAAAGCAACACATACTCGCAGCATACAGGACATCGCACTTCACTGCTGCTCCCCACCATCTCCACCTCCTGCTCTACCTCAGTTCACAAAGTGTGCTCCCACACACAGGGCCTCTGCTCCACACTCTGTCACTCACTGCCGCCCCAGGTCGCTTCAGACTTTGACCTTGGCCATTGTCCTCCTCTCATAGCAGCTCTCCCTGCTGCTGCCTGGCAGCAGCTTCTGATGGCCTGTTCACCTCTGCCTGTTCCTGTTGGTTCTTTAGACTTTCTCTACCCAAAGATGAAAGTTTGTCGGAGTGTTAGGCAAAATGCTGGAATGAAACATGGTTCAGATTCTAAGGTTTCAGTCCATCATGGTAGGTGGTGGGAGGCCTGGCTGGGCAGAGCAGTTCACACTAGAGTCTCCTGGAAGAAGAGATACAGGGAGAAAGGGTTCGTGCAGAGAGAGACTTATACTATCTCTCTGGTTCTGGTTCCTCCCTCCTTGTTAAAATTGTTTGGTTGATATTTATTCATGTAGTCATTTATTTATTTATTTTAAGTTTAGTGTGTGTGTGTGTGTGTGTGTGTGTGTGTGTGTTTGAGTGTATGTATGTGCACTACATGCATTTAGGAACTCTTAGAGGTCAGAAGACTAACAGATCCCCTGGAAATGGATTCACAGGCAGTTGTGAGCCACCTTGTAGGTGCTGGGAACTGAACCCAGGTCCTCTGCAAGAGCAGTAAGTATTAGCTTGTGAGCCATCTCTCCAGCCCTACCCCCTGCCCTTTGCCTTCCCCCCAGCCTGCAAATATGGCATTACTGACTTTCACAGTTAAACGGCTCTGCAGACACCTTCACAGACACACCCAGGGTGAGCTTCACTAAGCTCTAAGGCACTTCTCAGCCAGATCAAGTTGACAGTCAAGATTCCCCAGCACAGTGTGCACAAATGACTGCAAGACAAAGGGGCCTGAGAACAAAGCCGCTGGCTCAGGTTGCCTGCCTTCTGGCTAGGAGGCAGTGCTAAGCAGGCTGAGCAGTGGAGGAGACCAGCTCCATCTGACCCTTGTCTTCACAACCCGTGTTGTCCACCTCTGCCCATCCACAAGATACAGGGCAGCTCCTACTAAACCCCGGTACTTTCCAAGCATCCCTCTGCCAACTTCTCCACTTTGTCATGAGAGCCCCACATCACAGCTCTGCCACCAGAGAGAAAACCCTCAGCTTCCAGCAGCTTCTCATACCACCCAGATGATCCTGTGTTGGGACAGCTTACAGATAGGATAGTGTCACCCCAGGGCACCACTTCACCAGTGCTGCCTGTGGCCTGACTTCAGAGGGGAGAGACCAGTGCTCCATCTGCAAGTCTACCCAGATAGACCACTGGATAGGTACCAGGGTAACTATGGTGACAGGGACTCATCTCTTTCCAGAAAGCACTGACATTGAGGCCACCGGTTGAGGCTATCCTAGGCTGCCGTAGAAAGTGAAGACACCAGCAAGGCCTTGCTGTTGTGGAGGAGTGTGCTCCGGGCCTCTCTGGTGTCTGGTAGCTTGTGGCCATTCTGGCCTCTTCCTTGGCTTACAGAAGCCTCTTCCAGCTCTGCCTCCATCACCATGTGGCATCCAAATCTCCCTTTGACAAGGTCATTAGAGCAATCGTGTGACCTCAGCTAGACTGGGCATCTGCAAAGATGGTAGCATGGGCATGCACAGCACCTGGGGCTTTTGATGGACACAAGTCCCATGTCATCTGCACCTGTCCCCTCCAGGTGATATTGGTACAACAGCAGTAAAAGGCTGCCTCTGAGAGGGGAGTAGGACAGGAGGCCTATATCTTTGTGGGCATGATCAGGTGTTCTTAAAAGGGGATAGATACAGGGGAATTGGCCCCATGTGCCTATAATATTAATCTTTACTGTCAACTTGAGACGCTATAGAATCATCTAAAAAAAGGTGCCTGTGAAGGAATTTCTGGACTTAATTAACTAAAGAAGAAGGACCCACCTTTAACATGAATGATACCATCCCACTGAATAGACTGTTCAGCCTGGGGTGTTTTGTGGTAACAGGGCAGAGACAAATGGAACAGTCCTGAAATCATCTAAACTTGCACCTATGGTTTCTGCCCCCCTTTTTTCTGAGTCAGGGTCTCCTGTAGCCCAGACTGACCTCTAACCTATTCTTCTGGTCCTCCTGAGTACTGACTGGCATTGCAGGTGTTTGCTGCCACACCTGGTTTATATGGTGCTGGGATGGAACGCGTGGTTTTGTACATGCAAGTCAAGCACTCTACCAATTGAGCTATATCCTCGGCCATCATGTGTATTTTTAAAATATTTCTGAGCACTTTAATCCCAGTATTCAGGAGGTACAAGCGGGTGGAACTGTCAGTTTTAGGCCAGCCTGGTCTACATAGTGTGTTCCAGGCCAGCCAGGGCTATATAATGACACCCTGTCTCAAAAATAAAAAAAATATAAAAATATCATATGTAACCCAAATTCTGCCTGCCCAGCCTCTCTTCCTCCTCTGTCTTGGCTGTCTGTAACTGATTATGACTAGGGACATTTCCAACCAGCATTACCTTTAGGGTCTGCAGCCATGCCTTCTCCCGTGGGATCAGAGCCCCGGTTTGGTGGAGGGGATTCTTCTTCCATATTGCTCTAGCCTTGGAGACTCTCACATAGCCTTAGGATCTCACTCAGAGATTGAATTTACTTTGCCAGCTGCATGTCCTCAACTTTCCCTTTTCAGATTTCTGTGTGGCCTCGTTTTCCTGACCAGTTTCTGCCTAATACAGCTTGAACTCTGAAACCCACCAAATCCTCCTGCCCATTTTAATAGTTGCCTAACACTTTCTCTCTTCATCACAAACAGAAACTGCATCTGCAAGCTGCTTCTACCTCCCTCCTCTCTTTCTTTCTTTCTTTCTTTCTTTCTTTCTTTCTTTCTTTCTTTCTTTCTTTCTTGTTGTTTTGGTTTTTGAGACAAGATTCTCACTATGTAGCTCTGGCAGGCTCAGAATTTACTATGGGGTACACCCTCTTCTGCCTCCCAAATGGCTGGGATTAAAGGTGTGTGCCACCATGCCTGTCAACCCCCCTCCTCATCTTTGTAGCTCTCATTCCTCTTGCTTCCTACAGCAGCTGGATGTCTAGTCCTATATCTAAAGGAAGAGGTGAGACTTGGCATCTTTTGTTTTGTTTCTCATTTTAGTGACATTTCAATAACTTCACCATAAGTATTGCATTAGCCAGGGTTCTCTAGAGGAATGGAATGTGCAGAATGGATGAATATTTAAAGGGGGGTTATTACATTAGTTTACATGGTACATTCTGGGTAGTCACGCAATGGTTGTCTCACACAGGACAGGTTGGGAATCCAATAGCTTGGTCCATGAAGCTAAGTGCCTCAGCAGTCTCAATTCAGGTACAAAGGCCTGAGGGTGACACTGATGTTCAATCTGTGTTGGAAGGCTGATGAAGCTGACCTCAGATATCAGTAGAGGATGACTGTAGTGATATATTATTTATGACTTACTAAAGCTCGCCTGAGGATTCAGAAAGCAACATCAGCCACAAGCCATAGACACCAGGCACACACCTTTAATCCCAGTAACCAGAAGCTAGGAGGTGTGGTACAAACTTTTAACCACAGGGCTCGGGATTAAGAGATAGACAGATCTCTGTGAGTCCAAGTTTACCCAGATCTACACAAGAGTGAATCAATCTAAAAGAGAATTATAGCTCACACCTTTAATTCCAGGACTCATAAGAGGTATATAAGACAGGGGCAAGGTCTCAGAACAGGCACTCATTCTCCAGCCACACTGAAGAGAGGCAGCAGTTTGGTGAAGAACTAGTGGATCAGCCCTTTCAGCCTGAGCTAGAGGTGAGAGCTAGTGGCTGGTTGCTTTGCTTTTCTGAACTTCAGCTTGAAGCTTGAACCCCAATATCAGCCTCTGGGTCTTTGATCATGCTACAGATAACATTGGCCCTCACCAGCTAGAGACTACGGCAGACAGGCAAGAAACAAAACAAATGTTTTTCCCTTGTATATCCTTGTATCTGAGCCCCAACCACCGGAAAGTACCAGCCATTCAGGACAAGTCTTTCCATTTCAATTAATATAATTAAGAAATCCCTTGCATGCATGTTCAGCAGCTTCTCTCATGGTGATTCTAGATCACATCAAGTTGATAATCAATATTATGATAGATAGGAAGTCTCTTCTGGTCTCAGTTTACTTTGAGTTTTGTTTTTATTTGTTTGTGTGTGCGCGCACACTTACGTGTGCATGTGTGTGTGTGTGTGTGTGTGTGTGTTTGTGTGCACACATTAATACATATGTGTGTGCATGCATGTGTGTGTGTGTGTGTGTGTGTGTGTGTGTGTGTGTGTGTGTGCAAGTGCACGCAAGAGTTCAGGATGCCTGTAGAGGCCAGAAGAGAGTGTCAGATTCCATGGCTGGAGTTATAGGTAGTTATGAGCTGCTCAAAGTAGGTGCTGGGAACCAAACTCCTGTACTCTGCAAGAGCTTCAGGTGCTTCTAACTGCTAAGCCCTCTTGCCAGCCCAAAGGTTTTTTGTTTGTTTTAAAATTGTGGTTGTGCTGGATGGTAGTAGTGCATGCCTTTAATCCCAGTTACTTGGAGGGAGAGACAGGTGGATCTCTGTGCGTTCGATGCCATCCTGGTGTACAAAGTGAGTTCCAAGACAGCCAGGGCTGTTACACAGAGAAACCCTGTTTCAGGAAAAAAAAAAAAAAAAAAAAAGATCGTGGTTGTTTTTAATTTTTTTCAAATGCATATACCATGCTTTTAAAACCATGTGAGTGCCCTCTGAATCAGCAAATGTGATTGTTTATATTAATTTTTAAACACTAACCCAAGTTTAAATTCTTGGAATAAACCGTACTTGCTCATGGCTCAGCATCCCTTCCTTACTGCTCCATTAGACTTGCTGATATTAACTTGCTGATGTTTCCATGGGATTTTAAATTTCTGCTAGTCCTTTTGATGCCTCAGACATTTATACAAAATATATCAGAAACTTGTCCCCTTGTTTCCCGAAAGTCTTTTTGTTCAAATGCACTAGCGAAGCCGTCTGGAGCTGGAATGAGAAGGCGTTACATTTCCATTTAACAGTTCAGTATGCTTAATACACGGGGCTGTTGGGATATTCTATTCTGCTGTCAGTTTCAATACACTGAGTTATTCAAGGAATTATCACTTAAGCTGATTGTGGTGTAAAATTGTTCTTGACATTTTGATGATCATTTTGCTCTCCGCACACTCTAAAACGATAAGCATGCTTCCTTTTTTAATTTGTGCTTCCTCTCATCTTGATCTGTTGTCTCTTGGGGGTTCATGAATGCGTGTGTGTGTGTCAAGTGTGGATTTGTTTATATTCTCTATCGTCTGTTATGGATTTATTGGTTTTGTTTGCTTTGGGTTCTGTGGATGGAGCCCAAGACAAGGCAAGGGCTCTGGTGCTGAGCTCCACCCCAGCCTCTATTTCTTTTTTTGTTTTTCTTTGTTTCAGACAAAGCTTGTTTATATAGCTCATGTTGACCTGGAACTCAGAATCCTCCTGCCTCAGCCTCCCAAGATGAAATTACAAGTGTGTGCCACCACACCTAGCTTGCAGTGGTTACTTTTTCTTGTTTTTGTTGTTGGTCAACTTGACACCAACTAGAGTCATCTGAAAAAGGGAACCTCCGTTGAGAAAAAGCCCCCGTCAGATTGCTTGTAGGCAAGTCTTCAGGATGTTTTCTTGATTAATGATTGATATGGGAGGGCTTAGCTCCCTGTGGGCAGTGCCAGCCCTAGGCAGGTGATCCTGAGTTCTATTAGAACAATCTGAGGGAGCCGTGAGTATCAAGCCAGTAAACAGTGTTATTCTCTGGTCTCTGTTTCAGTTCCTGCCTCCCAGGTCCTGCCTTTTGATTTCCCTCAATGATCAACTGTGATTGGGATGTGTAAGCCAAATAAACCCCTACTTCAACAAGTTGCTTTTAGTCATGGGGTTTATCAGAGCAATAGAAATCAAACTACTGGTCAGGTGTGGTGGCTTGCACCTTTAACCGTAACGTTGGAAGGCAGGGGTAGGCAGATCTCTGAGTTTGAGGCCAATCGGTCTATATAGTGAGTTCCAGGACAGCCAAGTCTTCCTAGTAAGACTCTGGAGAGAGGGACGGGGGAGGGAGGGAGGGAAGGAGGAAGGGAAGGAGGGAGGGAGGAAGGAAGGAAGGGAGGAGGGAGAGAGGGAGGAAGGAAGAGAGGGAGGGAGGGAGGGAATACCTTTTAGCCCAAATTTTTGTTACTTTTTGTTTTCTTCTCTTGACTCTCATGTTGCTTTCAGATCATTTCTTTTGTTTTTTCCTACAGGCTTTTAGCTCTCTGCAGAAGTGCTGCTTCAAGAATGCTGACATGTTCTGACATTGACATATCTTTAGATTATTTTCAGTGTGACTTCAAATTATTTTGGGGGGAGCTGGGGGAATGGCTCATCAGCAAAGGGCTTGCCATATAAGCTTGGGGACCTGAACTTGAACCCCAGAACCTATGCTTGTAACTCTGTTACCAAGGAGGCAAACAGGCAGAACTCTGGGGCTTGCTGGCCAGCAAGTCCAGTCTAATTGGCCAGTGAGAAACTGCCTTTACTGAAAGGTGTAGCTGGAGATGGCTCAGCAGTTAAGAGCACTTGCTTGCTGCTCTTGCAAAGGACCCAGGTTTAGTTCCCAGCAACCATGCCAAGTAGTTCACAAGCAACTGCCTAAAATTTCATCTCTAGGTAATACAGCACCCTTTCAGGCCTCTTCAGACACTTACACTCAGGCATACAGCCTGACACAGACACACATGCATACACATAATTAACAACAAAATATTTAAAGTAACAACAAACAAAAAACCATGGGACTGGAGAGATGGCTCACATTTAAAAGCACTAACTGCTCTGCAAGAGGACCCAGGTTCAGTTCTCAGCACCCATAGGGTGCCTCACAACCATCTGTAACTCCAGGGGAATCTGATACCCTCTGCTGGCTCTCATGGGTACTGCATGCAGACATACCTGTAGCAAAACTCTCATCATATAAAATAAAAATAAAATCATCCTGGCTTGATGGCACATACTTTTAGTCCTGGTACTCAGGATCTCTGTGAGTTTGAGGCCAACCTGATCTACATAACAAGTTCCAGGCCAGTCAAAAGGCCAGGTAAGCCTGAGAAATGACACCACCTTCCACATACACAGGCACACTGAACACCTCATGCATGCATGTATTAGAAATTAATGTCTTGCATACATTTTGACTTCTTTAACACACTGATTTGTGTATTTCTTCTTTCTTAAAAACATTTTCAGATACTTGAATTTCCCACCTATATATTGAGTTTTCAGGATCAATTTGATTCCATTGTGTTCTTCACTTGATTTTTAATTCCTTTCATTTACCAAGTCTTGTCTTATGACCCACACTCTGATCTACCTTTGGTAGCCACATCCTGTGCACTTAGGAATACTAGACACCTCTCAGTTGTTGACTATGATGTTCTGTAAACACCGCATAGATCAGGTGTTCATCTTGCTTATGTCTAAACACTTTGTCCCTGCCCCCATCCCTATCTCCCTCCTCCCCAAACACTGAGGGGTAGAGCAGCCCCTAGCCACTGAGGGGTGGAACACATGCTAGGCAAGTGCCCTACCACCAAGCCCACCTCTGTACCCCACATTTAGTTTTTTTCTGTCTGTCTGTCTGTGTGTGTGTGTGTGTGCAGGTATGTGTCTGTTTGCAGGTATGTGTGTATGTGTGTGCACATGTGTGTGGGCACGCACATGCCATGGTGCACATGGGAAGAGGCAGTTCTTTTCTTTCACCATGAGAGTCCCAGGAACTGAACTCCAATCTCCAGGCTTGTAAGCTAGCGCTTTTACCCATTGAGCTATCCCACGGCATCCACCATTCAGTCTTTTTTTAAAATGTGCTTATTTTATGTGCATTGGTTTTTTGCTTGCATGCATGTCTGTGTGAGGGTGTCAGATCCCCTGCAACTGGAGTTACAGACAGCTGAGAGCTGTCGTGTGGTTGCTGGGAATTTAACTGGGGTCCTCTGGAAGAGCAGCCAGTGCTCTTAACCACTGAGCCATCTCTCCAGCCACCCCTCCCCCCACACCATTCAGTTTTTAATAACAACTTCAACTTGTATATTATTCAACATGTGTGAAACCATCCAGTGATGAGAGATTGTGGGCTTGCAGAGGTGGCATTGGGTGAGATTTCGGGCCAGTTTTTGTGTCACACAGAGGTGTGATGGTGCTGACCAGCAGAGATGGTCACCAGGAAAAACTAAGATCCAAATCGACACACATCAACCCTGCCCATATTAATTGCAGAACATTCTTCAGTCACCCCAGTGACACACCTCAACACACCTGCTGTTTTTGCTGATGAAGGACAGGCCAGCTGTATCTCCCTGCAGCAATGCTCTGGTCGCCCTTCCAGGTCATTCCTAGACACACAGTCTGATTTACCCAGCTCACTGAGTTGCTCTCCCAGTGTCTGCATCAGTCTGTGCCTCAGCCATTGACGAGTGGCTTCTATTTTCTGACTTCCATTTTCTCTCCCTGACATTTTCCAACATGGTGAACCATGGCGCATGTGGATCTAGGCAGGTGCCTGTGGTTCACTGTGAATGTCAACCACAAGTTCTGGGCAGCCTGCTGAACCTCTGAAGTCACTGGAAATCTCTATCATTTCTGCAAAATCAAATGTTTGGATAATTTATCCTGTGTGTCCTGGCGCTGCTGACACCCTGGAGTCTTGTCCAGGCATTGCTGGCATTGTTTTAAGCTGGTACGTTTTGTGTGCTTCCCACATGTGATCGCTGTAATCACTTTCTTTTGCTGTGGGAATGATCGGGAAAATGTGCCGAGACACAGGAAGGTGACGGGGCCACGCAGTGCTGGGCTGGGATTCTACAATTACCATTTGTGAAGAGAAACTGTTATCAAAGGACCGGCAGGAGACCATCTTGGGGCAGCTCTCCAAGTCAGGAAATTTGAAACATATATTTCACAGACGCGAATTTCCCTGTAAACCCCGCTGCATAATGCATGAGGCTTGATTTAATGTCATTGTTAATTCGGGGCTTACAATGGCAGGCTCTTAAGGGAGCCATCATCTTTCTTTCTTTCTTTCTTTCTTTCTTTCTTTCTTTCTTTCTTTCTTTCTTTCTCCCTGGCAGCAGAACTCTGAGACCCTTAGAGTTATTCAGGGTTCTGTGAGCAAAGACATCATGGGGGGGGGTGCAGATGCATGGTGGCCTTTCCAGAGACTTTGGCAGGGACATGGGGGCTGGCTGCCTCGGGTTCCATACTGAGCCTTGCTGGGAGCCCACTTTGTTTGATAGCCTGGGGTTGATAGAAAGAAGAAAGGAAGGAGAGGGGGAGGAGGGAGGGGAAGGAGAGGGGGAGGGAAATAGAGAGGAAGAAAGAAAAAGAGATAAAGAAAGATATGCAAAGAGAAAGGAAGAATGAATGACAGAGAAGAGAGAAAGAAAGAAAGAGAAGAGAGAAAAATAAGGAGGAAAGAAAGAGGAAGCAAAACAAAAAGGAAAAAAGAAATGAAGACACCAAAGTGAAAGAAACAGAAGGGGGAAAGGAAGACTTTTAGGATAACAGAAAGGAAGGAGAAGAAGCCGCAATTAGTTTCATGAACCCGGGGAAAAGCCAAGTGCCTCAGGGACAGGAAGGACAGAGCAGCAGAAAAAGCAGAAAACTCATGACAGAGCATGGTGGGCGGGTCACGGGACAGCACATGTGACTGGAGTTTGACTAGGGGCAAGGGGAGGGGGTGTGGAGAAGAGAATCCAGAAGCCTCTAAAGCCAAAGGCACCAAGGGCTCCTGTCAAGCCAGGGTCAAGCCAGGGCTTCGGAGTCCCACCTGAGCTCAGAGGCAGTACAGGCCAGGCCAGAGCTCCTGGCTGCAGGCAGGGCATCTGGTGAAAGGCACTTCAGTTGAGGGCCACTCAGGCTGCCGATAGAGGTATGATAGTGCTGACCAATGGAGACATATTTATTTTAATCTCAAATATCTATCAGTGTCCAACCTTTCTGTGGTGTGACAAGTTGCCATCTACAAACTCACGCTCAAGAACCGCAGGGGGGAAAATACTGCAGGGTTAAGTTACCCCCCTCCCTGCCCCAATCACTAACAACTTTCAAGCAACTTTGCCATTCTGGGTTGTGCTGTGTCCATAGCTATGGCAGATTGTGTCTGAGCCTTGGGTTAGACATGCTGAGCAATTTTGGTACAACCAGGAGATACAGTCATACAAGCATGACTGTTCAGTGGCAGATATAAGTAGATAAACATCCATATTAGGGAGAGTATTCAGCTTTCTCACTGCTTTATGCCCAGACAGGAATCTGGCAGAGGAGACCAAATGTGCCAAGGCTGACAGTGTGGGGCAGGTGGGCTGCAATTCTAGCTCAAGCCACCATGAGATGGATGGGTATAAGCACCTATTGTCTGGATGGGAAGAGCAAGCCTGGAGCCTCCCTCATCCTTGCTTCTCTGTGAAAGTTGCAGAGCAGAAGCCTGCATGGGTTTAGACACAGCTATACTGGTTAATTTCTTGTCAGCCTGACACAAGCTATGGTCATCTGGGAAGAGAAATCTCAGTGGAGAAAAATGCCTCCATCAGATTGCCTTTCAGCCAGACTACAGGGCATCTTCATGACTGATGATTGAGTGTGAGCGCTCAGCTCACTAAAGACAGTGGCACCCCTGGGCTGGTACTCCTGGGTGCTGTAAGAAAGCAGGCTGAATAAGCCATGAGGAGCAAGCCAGTAAGCAGCACTCCTCCATGGCCTCTGCCTCAGTTGCTGCCTCCAGGTTCCTGCCTTGGGTTCCTGCTCTGCCCTCCCTTCATGAGGGACTGTAACCTGTAAGCTAAAGTTAATTTCGGGAACAGTGTTTTCCAACAGCATGGCTCTGGGCATGGGTGTACTCTTACTTTCCTGGGTCTCCCAGTCTTCACTTGTGGACTGAGAATATGACTTGAGGACACAGTAGGAAACCCTTTTAAGCTGTGAGTCACTAGGTTGGATTGCCTGTCACATAGTGAATGTTCTGGGCCCCTTGCCCACAAATTCACATTTCTCTTAAGTCACATTGGATAAACAATCACCCTCATAGATCTGTTTCACTTTAGCCATAGCCAAGGACCACGATGGACCCAACAATCAGAAGCACAAAATTCTCACTAAAAAGTTCTGGTTCATCTAATTCCTGCGTCTTCTTATAGACAATAAGTTCATAAGACAAACGGACAGATTCATAGATTGCAAGGGGGCATCCCAACTTGAGGTGTCAGCCAGTCAGGGGATGCGGAGGCGTGGCAAGTATGGTGAGGCCCGGGGCACGCCTGTCTGTGTGAATCCTTTGGTGACAGGGCCAGCCTGTTCCATTTCCACAGTGTTCTGTGTGTGCTCCCTGGGGGCCTCTTGGGCACTGAAAATTTTGTCATAGTACTCAATCAGCAGCTCCGTGAACAGGTTCAGAGGCACCAGGGCACTCAGGGAAGCCACCCCTTGTGACGGCCAGATCAAGTTCAGCCCGAACACACATGCCAGGTTTGAGCTGGTCATCTTGTTTGAAATGCTCTCCTGAGACACCTGGGAAATGAGAAATGAATCCCATGCATCAAGAGCCTGGATGCCGTCCAAACCCCAAAGGAGACCAGTGTGGTAGAGAGAGCTCTGGACTCCATCCTCACCCCTGAGGGGCTAGTATGGTGGAAAGAGCTCTGGAAGGGGAAGGACTGGGCTTAGGAGATGGCTCAATTAGCCTCACCGAGCGCTTGCCACACCAGCCAGAGTTTGGTCCCCAGAATAATCTGGTGCACACTTCTAATCCCAGATCAGGAAGGCAAGGATAGGTGGATCCCTAGGGCTCACTGGCCAGCCAGCCACTCACTGGCCAGCCAGCCTAGCCTACTTGGTGAATTCCAGGCCAGTGTGAGACCCTGTCTCAAAAACAACACTGGAGTCAGTGAGATGGCTCAGTGGGTAACAATAACTTCTGCAGAGCCTGACAACCTAGGTCCAATTCCTGAGACCCACATGGTGGTCTGAGAGAACCTGCTCCCTGCAAGCTGTCTTCCGACCTCCACGTGTGCATGCTGTAGCGCTCTCTCTCTCACACACACCCCACATAAATAACTAAACAATAAATAAATAAAAGAGTTCTGGAATGGAGGCTACAGTCAATGTCAAGATCTTATGTGGTCATTTCCCCACTTCGGGCCTCAGTTTCTCAGTTTTTCCATCTGTGAAGGTTCTGGCCTTGACATTGTGGGGACCCTCTGATCCTCCAGTCTGACTTCCAGAATCTCATGAGTGCCCATCAACTCCCATTCCACTTTGGCAGACTCAGGGGGGGGTGGAAAGGCGCCCAGCACTGCAGATCTAAGCCAGGTGCCCTCTGGCTTCTGTGATATGGTTGGTAAGTTGAGCTCAGGCTTATGGGGACGGTGGTTGAGAGCCAAGAGCTTTCTACCTTGAGGGATCCCATCCTCCTGGCTGACACGGCTACCTGGATAAATAGGATTCAGTACTCTCCATTTTGCAGATGAGGAAACTGAGCACAGAGGGCAAGGAAGACCTGCCTCTGAGCCCTTGTGTGGGAGCAATACAACAAAGACCAGTTCCCACAAGTGCCTGAGGAGGAAGCCTGAGAAATCCCTTCTCCACTAAGAGGATCTGATCACATCCTCGCTTGGGTGATAAGTAATCAGGCAACAGCAAGAGAGAATTGCTTGTGGTGAATGCGAGGGTAAGATAGAGGGCAGCTGGGGAGATGGCTTGGTGCCATCTAAAGAACTTGCCACAGGACCACAGGACCTGAGTTCAATTCCCAGCACCCACAAAAAAAAAAAAAAAAAAAGTGCGTGTGACGGCACATGCCTCTAATCCTGGCACTTGGGTATGGGAGTACAAAGACAGGCAGAACCCTGGAGCTCACTGGACAGCCAATAAAGGCTGGCTGAGTAAATGAGCGCTAGGTAAGAGCCTTTGTCTCAAACCATGAGAGTGGCTGAAGAAGACCTCTAACCCTGACATTTGTCCTCCACGTGTACAATCACAAATATTCATGCACACACACATGCACCAACATGTACATGAACATATACCATACACACAAAGCCAACAATGTGACATCATGTGACAGACTGTCCCCTCTGTCCCTCCCGGCTCCCATCCCTGGGTATCGCATCAGACTGTCAAGCTTCTCAGAGGAGCCTGGCTGGACCTTAAGTGACGTCCTTTGGTGGTTAGAGTGGAGTGGTTATGACTTTGGACCTGGGGAAAATAGCTCTGGTCTGGGCTTTCATCCCGGGAGGCAGATAGCTCCACTTACCTCATGCAGGAAACCCATGAGGTAGCGGAGGACGGTGTAGTTGTGCTCAGGGAGGCTCTGCAGGATCAGGCGGCAGTGGGTCACACGCAGGCTGCTCTCCACACCTGCAACGGCATGAGGCTTCTGGCCTGGGCAGCACAATCCAAAGGCCAGCCTGGCTGTGTGGCTCTCACCAGCACCCCACTACTTCTGCCAGGCTCCTTCCTCCTCTAGGTCATGGCTACAGAAACTATTGCCCGCTGGGAAGCAGGGCAGTGAGTCACTCTGCAAACAGGAAAAGGCTAGACCAGGGCCAGGCTGGCAACACATAGACTGCAGTCCACATCTGGTCCAGCACATTTCTGTGCTAATAAAGGTTTTATTTGTTCTCTCTGCCTCCCAAGTGTTGGCATTAGAGGCGTGTACCACCATGCCAGCGATCAGCAATATTTTACTTGAACACAAGTGTGGTTGTGTGTTGACACATAGCCTAGGGCTGCTTGTGGGTTACAAAGATGGGGCCAGCAACTGCCATGGAGACTATGTGGCTAAAGCATTTACTCTTTGGCCTCTTTAGGATAAATACACCTGCCTATGGTTCTCAGGACACAGATCACCACTCTGTGCTGTTCTTGGGGAAAGCCCTAAATTCGGGGGTGGAGTCAGTCTATGTTTCATACATAGACCCCTCAGTTCCCACCTTTGCCCTCCATTTGAGTCTTGTTTTGAGGCAATGTCTCACATGTTCCAGGCTGGCCTCAAACTTGCTATATAGCTGAGGATACCCTTGAACTCCTGGTCCTCCTGCCTCCACTTCCCAAGTACTGGAATTATAGGTGTATGCCACTATTCCTGGTTTATGTAGTGCTAGGGATGGAGGCCAGGCACTCTCCCAACCAATCTACATCCTCAGACCCTCCACCCACAGATGTGTACACAACCCTGTTCCAGAGCCCCCAGCCTCTGACATACTACTGTCCCCCTGCTAAGGCTGTGCAGTGACCAGGGGACTCTGGAACTGTACGAATGCTCCCCTAGGACACAGGATTCCAATCTATAAAAAGCTTGAGGGCTTTCTAATAAAAGCCATCATCTTGGGGGAACTGAGCTATGGTTGCTTAGTAATCTCAGTGGACAAGGAGTTTCCTTGCAATTCACATTTCCAAGAAAACAGTGGCTACCAGCTTCGGGCTGCGGATGACACAGTCTCAAGCCCATCTTCAGAGAATGATGGCTGCAGAGAGGACATGGGAGAGACACTGGCCACCTTGGCTATCATGGTCATTCTTACCCCTTCCCAGGGAAGCAGGCAGAGCAGCAGAATGTCATGACACTGACTCTGTGACAGCAGTCAGCTGAGCATATTTTGTGCCAAGGGTGACCTTGAGGTCCTGACCCTCCTGTCTCTGCCTTCCAAGTGCAGGGGTTACATCTACACAGCACCATGCCTACTTTACTTGGTGCTGAGGATGGGATCTGGGCCTTCCTGCATGCTAGGTGAGTGTTCTATTCCCTGAGCTGCATCCTTAGCCCTTTATGAACTTTCCATCCTCAGATGAGCCCTGGTGAATTCAGATGAGGGAAGTGAGCACCCAGGGGCCACATGGCTTGCGCCAGATTACACAACTGGTGACCTCTGGGCCAGGTCGATGACTCTCTGGACTTCTTGGTCACCAGCAGTGTTCTTCTTGTCTCTGGAGACTACAGCCTCCAGGAAGCTTTCACAGGGTTCCCAGGAAGAGCCTGCATACTTCACTTGAAGGAGAATGTAGCCACCTGGGTAGGGCCACCAGGCAAGCTAGGGTCACTCTCCCCAATCCCAAGGACAACACGGCCTGTTTAATGTCAGCAGCAGTCCACAGCCTCACTGAATAGAGGGGTGGCCCCAAGTTCCCCTCTGCTGACCCACAGAACAGACAGTAATGGGCCAAGGTAGGGTGGACACTACCTCAGTCAAGACAGAGGCTGACCTGGGTCGTCAGCCAGGGATGCCCTGAGGCCAGGATTTGTGTGAGTACGTACTGGTGATCCCAAGAATCTGCTCATAGGCTTGGAAGGTCAGCAGCGGCTGGGGCAGCTCTCGCAGAAACGTCTTCAGGATCACAGCTGGGACATGCATGTCCCCGTAGTCATCAAAGTTCACTGGCTTCCCTGAACACAGGACATGGCATGGTTGAGCAGCTCACTCAGTCCATGGCGTGGAAGCTGGAGGGGGAGGTGTAGGTCATAGCCATATGTCCCAGGGATGCCTCTGTCCCCACCTGGGCATGAGGGTGCTGCTCCCCACCAGTTTCCCTCTTCTTGCTACTGCCTCCCTCTTCTAGAGTGCCCACAGAGCCAGCCATTGGTTCCCTCCAGGTAAAGTTTGACTCTGGAAAGAGGTTTGAACTCCAAGGTCAGGGCCTTGGCTCTGGAGCTACACACACAGGGCCAGGCTGATGCCTAAATGACCAGATGGGAACCGTGTGGGCCTAGTGTTTGATGAGTGAACATGCAATCACAGGAACACGGAAAGCTCAAGCAGGGCTAGGGTGCAAGTGTTCCTGGGAGCAAAATAGCTACTTGTTTAGTGTTATTTTGGGGGTACCCCCAGCTCAGATGCCAGTTCTCTGCTTGCAGGGTTGGGGCTGCCTATGGAGAGCCATAACATGATTTCCCTACCTTGAAGTATCAGTTCAAAACATGTGGCCACGTGGTGTCAGTGGAGAAGGCAAAAAGGCAATGAGGGCTAGGGCAGCGCCTTGCCTAGCAGGCTGGAGTCAGGACATAAGACCCCCTTGCTCTACAATGGGATGGTGGTTGGAGTTCCCAGGCAGCAGTCCTGACCAGGCCTGTTCCTGGGGCTAGGTGGAGTATACAGTTACCAAGGACTTGGGGATGGCAGTTGAGAATCTGGCAGGAGGGAGGGGTCTGGGGCATCACCTTGATCATACAGCCGCTGCACCTGGCGGACAGTCTGGGCACTGGCCGATCTCCGGAACAGACCCTCCGTGCGAAGCCCTGCAGGAAGAAGAGACTAGACATCTCAGATCCCAGAACTCTGGCCTTCCTGAGATTCTGTGACTCCCCTGTCTACAGCATCAACCTCCTGAGGCAACATGTCAGGCTTTTCCAGTCACCTGATATCCTACCTCGAGGCCCTCCCTCTCTAAGAGAAGGAAATGCAGAAACACATCGTTGAGTCCCAGTTGCCCCTGCCTCCTAGCAGCTATGTGACCCCCAAAGAAATTGCTCGGCTTTTCTTCTATCCAGCATCATGAACTGGCTGCCTTCCTGCCAGGCCCCTGTTGGCTTCACAACCGGGAAAGAAAGTCAGCCCCGAGCTACTCCATGTGGGTAACATAATACATGGGGACACTGGGCAGCAACCTGGAGGCTGAAGTCTTTCTGGTCTCTCTTACCTCTCCTTCCTAGCTTTCTCACAGACCCACATACACCTAAGGTGGCCACAGGACCTTTGCACATACAATGCTTCTTCTGTCTTCCAGCCATGATCTCAGAAAGCAGTGAGGCCCAAGCCTTCCAAGCCATGGAGCATACTCATCCATGGGCAATGGAGCCTGCAGACCCAGGCTCAGCCCAGTCAATGAACCCACTGCTCACAGGGGTGCACACACCCAACAACTGTGTGAATCAGGCATTGGTATTAACAGACCAGGGAATTGGTGGCCCAGATAAGGTAAGCAGCTGGCTCAAGGTCACACAGCCAGTACATGAGACACACACACACACACACACACACACAGGCATGCACACACATATGTATTTAAAGCCAGATCATCTAGGGCCACATCACATGCTTGCTCAGGTCAAAGTTCCGGCAGCACCTGGCTTGTGGAGTGTTTGTGATCTGAACAGAAGCCCTTGGAAAGGCGCTGTTGAGTGGCCCGGCAGGCTCTATCTCCTTACCTTTCTCCCTCAGGTATGTCACTGTCCACCGCAGCACAGGGGGGATGAGTTCACCTTGATTTTTGTCTTTGAGGCTGAAGGAGAAGAAAATACTGGCTTATTCTAGACCTTGATGGCAGGCACTGCCAGGGGAAGGCGCTTGGATTCCCCATTCCAAGAAAATACAACATCAAGGAGTGTCCAGGGAGAGAAACAGTCTCAGGCCCCGTGAAGCATCCACGAGAGTTTAAACATTTGGAAGGACTACACGGTGCTGGAACTGCACCCAGAATATACTGTGGGGAATGCTGAGGGGCTGCAGGCTTCCCCAGGGGGCTGCTTCAAGGCGGAGGTTTTGAGGGATGAGTAGGAGCTTGCCAGAGGGCAAAAGATGAAAAAAAAAAGCATTACAGACAAGAAGACACACAGAGGTACAAAACATTCTGACTGTGACTATGGAGCTAGGAGACCAGACTAACTGCTCATCCAATTTTAAAAAAGTACTCACGGAGAATGGTGTCACACACCTTTAATCCCAGCACTCAAGAGGCAGAGGCAGGCGGATGGATACTGGTCTACATAGTGAGTTCCAGGACAGCCAAGACTACAGAGAGACCCTGTCTCAACAAAACAAAACAAAACAAAACAAAACATGATAAAACCATGGGCCTGAGGCACAGTAACAGCAGACATTGAGAAGGACTTGGTATAGATAATGCTGACTGGGGACCACAGTGGAGGGAGTTACAGTGTCTGAGGATAAGTGTCTTTGTGTCACCTTTATTTACAGGGGGGTTGCCTGTCTGTGCCCTGGCCATGGACTGGCCCACACAACCTGCTGTGGGACATGCACAGACATAATACACACATTTTCTAAGACCTCCTGACTGGGTTATGCTTGCTCCTGCCCTGACCAGGGGAACAGAGGTCCTGGGTGGAGGCCACTACTCTGGCCCGGTGTCAAAAATGACAAGATACATAAAATGACCTGAACCCCAGATGCTCTACACACTTCATGGAAGCCAGGAAAGAATTCCTACTGTTGTAACATGCTGAGAGTGAGGCTACTTGTTACACGGCACCATCAACAAGAACTGACTGAGACAGTAAAAGTGCCTGCTCCTATAACTTGCTGAGATGAAGATCACTTGTTATGCAGCATTACCAGAGACAGCTGACTGAGACACACTTGCTGTTTGTGAGGCTAGGCCCAGAACTACAGGGAAAGGACTTTGTGGTCTCCTGAAGAGGAAGGTGGATTAGGACACTGAGATACAGGGAACAGGTGCAAATACAGAAAGCACCCATTCTGTTTTATGAGACTGAGATGAATGTTTTCAGGCTGACTGGAGCTCAGATGGGGAAACTGAGGCACAGATGGGTTACATGACTTGTTCAATGGAGTACAGAGCATAGATTTGAACCAAGGCAGGCTCCAGAATCTCACCTCTTCACCACTCCATTCATTCTGTGACTTATAGTTTCAAGGTCACCATGTACACATGAGCTGGACACCAGATCAGTAACAATCCATTTAGAGTGTAAACCCAGACAGAGGCAGAGAACAGAGAGGTGTGGTGTGCGCAGCCGCCCTGGTTCTGCCAGCACAGACCTGGCTGAGCCTCTCCTTCCCTTTCTGTTAAGTGAGTGTGATTCCAGGCCTGTCACCTGGGCTGGCTGTGGGATTATCAGGGTGACATGTGAAACATCCTCCAAGGTGATCCTGTCAGTCTGCAAGCAGTCAGCAAATCTGTTCCCATGTGGACAGTCCCTGAATATTAGGGATAAACCTTAAATACTTGGCTCAGTTCAACCACAGTGCCCATGGCACAGCAGCGATGGCTTCCACACACTGTGACTCCATGTATGGTTTGGTTTCACGGATATCTTTTTCTCTGCTAAAGCCACACATGTAGAACCCTGGACAGTCACTGAGTAGCCATGAGATTGGCCCTGCCTCCCGAGAAGCTCAGGAATGGATGGGCCCTTCCCCACCTGTCCCATGTCAGCTTCCTCTTGGCCAACTGTTGAGGAGGTGATGTCCCAGAGGGGAGGAAGGGATGACAGGGCAGTGGCAGCAGGTACTGCAACCCTGCTTCCTAGGAAGGCAGATGGGTGGAGCCAGCCTTTCCTAGAACTGTGCTGCTGCCAGCCAGACCCTTAGCCTCCTGAGCCTCGGGCTCCTTGGTTCTGGAAAGCAAGGGTGCTTGCTGACAGACCTCTCAGGGCCTGAGGGATATAGAGGTGTTGTTAAGCAAGGAGCCAATGGTGCTGGTGGCAGAAATGATTCTCAAGCCAGGACCGAGTGGTGTCCCCAAGCAGAACACAAATAACCCACAGCAGAAGAGAACATTAGGACCCAGTGAGCCGTGGTGACGTCCAGGTCACATGGCAGTGATCAGGATGGCCATCATTCTTGAAGAGCACTGCTCAGCATGTGACAAGGCTAAGCCGCTAAACACCCCTTTGCCTGGGACTTCGCTCAACTTTGCGGTTTATAGCAGATCCGTCGGGGACCTGCAGTGCCTTCGGGACAATACAACCCCACCTCCTCTGACAGCAGAGAAAACCCAAGTCCCCCAAGGGGAGAGATTTTCTCAGTCTGGGGCCCACTGGCCTGTGGACCTAAGGAGTGGCATTCTACCTGTCAAGGCTTATAGCTACAGGGGACCTGACCAGAAGTTGCTATTACCCACAGGGCACCCCAGTTCTGAGTCTCTGCAGGTACCCCACAGTCCTACGTCTCCCCTCTAGCCCCTACTTGCTAGCCCCTACATTGCTCCATGCTCCACAGTCAGTGCTGAGAATAACAATTATCCCATCCAGGAGAGCAGATGGGCCTCACTCACTTATGCCCAAGGCAATGGGGGAATGTCACACCATGTCCCTCCTGAGCACCTCAATGGCACAGGCCAGGGTCAGGTCTCTTTAAAGATGCTTGGGACATATTTAACGCATCCCCTGATCTGAGGTTCCAAGGGGCACCTGCAGAAGCAGAGTGGGACACAGAGCAATGTCCAGGCACATGGGGATACTCTGCTCATAAGCCTGCCTGTCCCCTGAGAGAAGGGCTTGGTGTCAGTCAGAGAGGGCTTATTCCTACTTCTGTATGCACTGTGTGCGGTGAATGCACAAACAGGAGTGCGGAGTGGGGGAGGGGAACCACTGCAGTGAAGCTCGTTGGCTGGTTGCAGACAGTGTGAGCACCTGGGTCTGTCCCAGGGCATTGGCTTTTCCAGCTCTCCAAGTCAGTCAATGTCTCTTGTGCCTATCCCAGACCTCTGAGATTCAGTTCCCATGATGGGAGGAATGGCTGCAGCGCCCACCACCAGAGAACCCCTTGACCACAGGGTCAGCCAAGGCAGCCAGACAGTGCCGATGGGTTGGTGGCAGCTGACTGTGCATTACATGTCTTTGGATGTCTGTTAGTGGCATCATTTCATCCCCATTTTTATAGAGGACAAACTGAAGCTCAGAGAGGTAAATTATTTTACTTAAAGTCACACTGCCTAGTGTGGGCTACAGCTAGGGTTGAAATCAAGCTGAAAGATGGCTCAGCAGTCAATTGTGAGCACTCGCCTACCCAGGGGACCTCAGTTCAGTTCCCAACACTGCACTGCTCTGTGTGTGTGTGTGTGTGTTAAGATATGACCTCTCTACAAATCCCTGGCTGTCCTGAAACTCACTATGTAGACCAGCTGGCCTTGAATTCACAGATCTCCACCTGCCTCTGCCTCCTGAGTGCTGGGATTAAAAGCCTGTGCCAACACACCTGGCAACACACAAAATGCACGGACTACAGCTTGTTTATTGAGTCGGGGATCTGGAGGCAGTGAGGGTGCTGGGAGGTGACAGGACAGCAGGGCTCAGAAATGCCATGGCATCATATCTATGGAGTCAGTCTTCTCTGGGCGAGGAATTAGAAATGGTTTCACCATTGCCTTGAAACTCTGCTATAGCAAGAGGCCTGAGGTTGTATCATTTACAAATAAAACACATTTCTTTCTTATAGTTCTGAAGACAGGAAGTTCAAGTGCAGGGGGGCCAAAACCTGGTTGGCTCCTAGCCAGGGTTCTTGTATATTATAAAGTGGTGGAAGGGAGCTGAACACAAGAGAGGAAAAAGCATGAGTCTCCCTACCTACCTTCCTGCAGAAGCAACTCACTAGAGAGAAGGTCCAGGTCTACTCATGAGGGTGGAGCCTGTGTCCTATGTGCCTCTTGCAATGCCTCACTGCCCTATTGGAAACAGCAGTGCATCTAACACACTGGTTTCCAGGGATGCTAATACCATAGCCTGGAGGCTCAGTAGGTTGGGTCAGCATACACAGCACAGAACTGGGGTCCAGGGCAGCCGGCTCTCCACCACTAGGCTAGTAACAAGGAAGTAGGTCAGATACTCTCAGGACAGGGGGGTGTGCAAAGGTAAAGCACCTGATGTACAAGCTCACAGGCCTGAGTGCAAGCCCTGGAACTCACATAAAAAGCCAGGCAGGTGGTATGTGCTTATAATTCCTGCACCAGGGAAGCAGAAAAAGGCAGATCCCTGAGCCTCACTGGCCAGCCAATCCAGCTCATAATCATTGAGCCCCAGGACGAGAGATCTTAGCTCAAAAAATAAGGTGGGTGACAACTGAGGAACAACACCTGAGATTTTTTCTCTGGCCTACACAAACACACACACACACACACACACACACACACACACACACACACACATACACACAAAAACACAAACACGCACACACACACACATCAAGACGACCTACAAAACAGGAGACGATATTTACAAAGCATATCTTATAACCATCCAGTATCTAAGGGCTGGAGAAGTGTATCGGTAGCTAAAAGCATTAGCTGCTCTTCCAAAACATCTATCTGGGTTTGATTCCTAACACCACATGGTGTTTTACAACCACACCTAACTCCAGCTCCAAGTAATCCAACACGTTTTTGTGTGGCGCATAGACATATATGCAGGCAAAACACCCATAAAAACATACAATTCTATTAAAAAGAACCAAGTATTTAGACTGTTTTATTTATTTATTTAAAGTATGAGCATTTTGCCTACAAGCACGTCTGTGCACCATGTGTGTGCAGTGGCTGTGGAGGCCAGAAGAGGGCCTAAAGCCCTTAGAACTGGAGTTAGAGACAGTGGGTACTGGGCCCTGAACCTGGGTCTTCTAGGAGAGCAGCCAGTTCTCTTAACTGCTGAGCCATCTCTCCAGCCCCTTAGAATATATATTTCTAAAGCCTTTACAAAAAACCAAAAAAGTCAAAGGATCCAAAAGACATTTCTCCAAAGAAGTGATGTGAACAGCCATTTATATAATGGGACACTTGGCATCACTAGCCACAAGAACAAAAGGAGAGACTCAGTGGCCTTTCCTCCAAGCCCACCAGAATGGCCACAATAATGAAGAAAGACAATGGTGAGTGCTGGCAGCCTCATGTAGAGGCTAGACCTCAAACTGCTGGTGGGAGTGGGACATGTTGGAGCCACCTTAGAAAATGGACTGGTGGGTTCTCATGAAGAGAGTCACCCTGTGGATCATCTACGTTTCCTGAGAAAAATCCACTAAACAGGTGTATGTGTGTGTGTGTGTGGGGGGGGTGTCATGGTCCATCATGGTGGAAAGGCATGACCACAGGACCAGCTCATCATGGCAGTGGGAGCCCACAGCTGCTTGTTCACATCACCAGGGATCAGGAAACAATGGGGACAGGAAGTGGGGCTGGATCATAAACCTCAAGGCCCTCCCCCTAGTCACCTACTTCCTCGAGCAAGGCTTCACCCCTGAGGGTTCCACAACCTCCCCAAACAGCGCCACCAGCTAGGGACCACGTATCCAGCACAGCACATGAGTCCTGGTTGGGAGGTGCATTTCTCATTAAAGTCATAGTGTTGTACAACCAACCCAGTGACTTGGTTCCTAGCTGTAGATCCAAGAGAACAGAAAACCCAGTAACTCACAATCTTGTATATGAATTTTCAGACCGCCATTATGCATAATAACGAGAAGATGGAAACATGCAGAATGCCCAGTAATTACTAGAGAACCAACACTGTCTGCTCTAGCTATACAATAAATGCATCCAGCTATACAATAAATGCATCCTCTATGGACTTGGAAAATGACACCAGGCAGAAGAATACAGCTAAAAGTGCCTGTGCCTGGTGTGGTTTCATTTAATGTCTAGAATTTAGGGATGGAAAGTGGGCTCCTGTCTGTGAGGGGCTTGTGAGGGAGGAAGGAAGGACAACAGATATGGATGGAATGTTCTGGCATTAGACAATGGTGGCAGTTGTCCATGGCTGTGACAACACTCACCCACAGAATGGCATACTTAGAAAAAAAAGGAAGCTTACCCAATAATCCAGGCCTGGACAGTTCCTGGATTCGTGTGTAGGTCAGTCTTACATCTGGTCACTGAATCCTACTCTGAGGAACAGGTGGATGGTGTGGGGTGTGAACCTGAGTGTGGAGGGGGAGAAGTCTGCACATCCTATTTTGTGTGACGACATCAGGAAAGGCTTCCTGGAGGAGGGGCTAGCAAAGAGTGCATCTTCTGCACGCTCTGTGGCAAGGCCCATGGTCACAGGCTCTTGGATGGGGTTAGTGAGGAAGCAGTGGCTCGTATCTAGACTTCTTTTTCCCAGACTCACAGCTACCCAGTGGGGACAAACATCTCTATCCTCCCTCCTCAAGAACAGCAAGCAAGCGTTTATATTTCTGCAGTGCTGGGGGTGGAACCCGGGGCTTTGCACTTGCTAGGCAAACCCCTCTGAGCCCTAGCCCAACCCAAGCGAGACCTCTGACTCCCTGACTTTGCCTTCTTCTGTTGGCTTAAGTGGCTCGTTCCAAGTGATGGCTTTCTGTTGTGAACTTAAATCAGCAAATTAACATTGGTGAATAGGCTTTGGTTATGAATTTTAATGTCTTCCATTCGTTCGCAGTCCAAACAAATTAGATATCTGGTGCTTTATTTAATACGTTTATTGCCATTTTATTATAGTCATTGGCAATGAGACAACATAAAATATTAATTTAAAGGAGCAATCACACAGATTATCTCTTAAAGTGGCGTGCACGGAATGTATTCAAAGGCATCTGACGTTGCTTGCTGTTCCCTAAAGAGATAATGAAGTGGATTTTTCTGTGTGGTGCTGGAGTGAATGGTGGCGGTAATGCACACTAGGCAAGAGCTCCACTGCCAAGCTGCACCCTAGCTGTCTGTCTGTCTGATTGTCAAGAGCAGTAACTGGTCCTGGAGTAACTAGCAATGTGACAGTTCCAGCAGTGTCCTGTCCTCTGACAACTCTGTGTCAGCATAACCCTGCAAGTCCTCAGGTCATAACACCAAGGTGTCCCTGGTGGCCTGGCTGTAAGTCTGTTTGCTTCAGAATGAAATACCCCCTCCTGGAGGGGGGAGGAAGGGGAAAGAAGGAGGAAGAAGGAGGAAAGTACACAAGGCTCATGGCATTCACCAGAAACTTACAAGACACATGCAGCTTGTATAAAGATATATAAACGGTGAAAAACGGCTGGGAATGATACATGCTTGGGGCTTTCTACAAATCCCACAGGGAGCTCCAGGGGTGAAGCTTTCCTGGACCATCTCCTGTGCTGTTTGTGGGGCTTCTCAGTGATGTAGTTGTCTGAGTCACCTATGCCCCCACGAGTGACCCCATCAATGCACTGGTCTACAGGCTAGACTTGGATAGAGACCCCTCTTCAGTCTGTCAATCTTTCCCACCTGAGGTGAACAAAAATAGCCTTCTCCAGAAATGGAGAGACAGCTCAGCAGTTACAAGCACTGTCTACTCTTCTAGAGAACCCAGGTTTGATTCCTATCGTTCACCTGGCATCTCGAAACCATTCCCTTGGTTCCAGGGAATCTGATGCATCCTTCTGGTATCCATAGGAACCAGACACACACATAGTGTACAGGCACATGCATACAGGGAAAATACCCACACACATACAACCAAACAAAAACCAAGTCTTCTCCCAAGAAGGCAGTCACACAATAGAGCTGAGAGACTGATGACAGCCACCAACAGTTTCTTGTGTGTGCTTCTGAGTGTGAGGTGCAACTAAGGACAACCTGGGGTGACATTCTTCACTGTACATGTTAACCAGGTTAGGTCAGCTGGCCAGTGAGCTCCAGATGTGTCTCTGCCTCCTCAGTGTTGGACACCATGGTATATGATGAAATACAGTGAGCTCTGGCAACATGGCAAGTGCTCCTAGCCCCATTTTTGGTTTCAGTTTTGGTTTTTATAGATAAGACAGGTGTCTCTGCAGTGTGTAATGGGCCATTAGGTAGCATGGCTTGCGCCTCTACACTAAGGAACTCTGAGTGGCAGAGGACATCAGCAGGCTTCAGAAACATTGTGAAAACTGTCACTTAATGGTCTGGGTCTCCCAGTGACAAGTTCTCACCAGAGACCCCTGGAGGTACTTGTTACTGCCCTACCTGCCTTTGGGGTGGCCACCAGGGGCATCTGTGATATGTGGACCACAAAGGAGTCACAGCAGCGTACCTTCACAATCCATGAAAAGGAAAGTATTCTTTAGTGGCGAGTTTGGGGGCCAACTATTTAACCATATACTGCATTTTCTCTCTGAGAACGTCTCTGGGTGGGGAGGCACCATGTGGTCCGGTAGGAGCAGTCACGAGTGTTATTAAAATTGTTCAGACAGGAAGTAGTCATGCACTCACCCAACCTGGAGTGGGTCCTGCAGACCTTGCCCATCAGAGCAGAAAGCCCCATTGGACAGTGCTGATCCAGGGGCACACACATAGGCAATAACAGTCCTCTTTTGTGATATCCCAAAATACTCCCCTCCTCCCCTGCAGTCTCCTCCTGTGTGGTCCACTTGGGTCACCAGACACACCCCTGTCTTGCTCAGGGAACACTGCTTTGTCATGCCTTCCTTGCTAGCAGGCACAGAACCATGTGACAGTTTCCCCACCACCCCCTGTTGCTTCCCAGCAGCTGTGGTGTCTGATTAGCTTAAAACATCACCTGAACTACCTTACAGTTCAAGTCTAGGTGTGAGGCTGGTACCTGGAGGCTTCAGGGACATACTCTTTGCTTTTCCAGCTTCATAGCTTCTTGCTTATATAACCCTGGGGATGCCCTGAGCTCACCAAGGTGACCCAGAGAACCCCCATCTCAAGTCTATAATCACATCTGCACGGTCCTTCTTAGAAGTCGGGTGCAGCTACTGGTTCTAGGGGTTAGGATGTGACATATTCTGGGCATACTTTGCCTTCCACGCGTGCCCTCTGCATTGCAGGCCATTCGAGCACGCCGATAGGTCTGATGATTCAAGAAGGATGGGGACAAACTCGAACCCCCACCAAACATCCCTAAAACTATTCTCAGGGTTCCCAAGTCTGCATGGACCTTAAAGATAGCCAGAGTTTTAAGTGAAAAATCAAATCTCATGTGTATTTCTAATGCAAAGTGATTGACCAAAGTGGAACATGCAACAGGTCTCAAACACCTGCCGTAGGCCCAGCTCTTTCTCAGTGCGCTGTGGATGATCCGACTGCTTCAGCTACTTTAGGATAAAACATTGCCTTGGGGGGCTGGAGAGATGGCTCAGAGGTTAAGAGCACTGGCTGCTCTTTCAAAGGACCTGGGTTCAAGTCTCAGCACCTACATGGCAGTTCACAACTGTCTGTAACTCCAGTTCCAGGGGATCTGACACCTTCATACAGACATACATGCAGGCAAAACAACAATGAACAATAAATAAATAAATCCTTTTTTAAAAATTGCCTTGGATTTTCATTGGTCAGGTCTGCTACCAGGACAGGAGACCCAAAGAGAGACAAAGCCACAACTCAGAGGGTGACGCTAGAACCTGGATGAGGGCTGGGCTGGGCTGACTGGGCACCAGGGAAGGCTTCTGGAGGAGGAGTCCCAGATGAGTAGGAATAAAGTTACCTGGTAAACAAGTAGGGGACGACAACAACGGAAGATCCACTAAAGGTCAAAGTCCAAAGAGCACATCTCACTTGGAAGGTGAGAGGAGGGGTCCTAGCCAGAGGCCTGAAGGGCAGAACTGAAGTATGACCAGAAAGCTCTTGTCCTCTACCTATGCACACACACACAGAGCAGTGGTCACTTGGCCTCAGTGGGAACTTGGCTCTTTGCCTCCTGTAGAGTTAAGCTTAGTCACTGCAGGCAGAGGCCTGGGACAACCTCCCAGGACACAGATGGTCCCAGTGTTCAAGGTAGCAGAGTAGCCTCACCCTTCATCACTTACTATTGCAGGCTGACACCAAACTGCTGGGTGGGCAGAGGCGGGCGAGGTGGGGGAGTCTTAGTGGGAGGGGGCAGCTGGCCTTTGTGCAGGTTTTGCAGCTTCTCGTCATACCTGTGGACACAACAGGAAAAGTGTCACCTCACAAGGGGACAGCCTTTTGGCCATGCAAGCCATCTCCAAGTGCTACATGTGGGCCAGGCTTTGGTTGACATCAATGGGAAACATATATCCTCTGTCCCTTGTCTAAGTTTAGACATCCTGGCCGGGGTACTGCACCTTCAGAGAGAAGTGAAATGCTCAGAGTCAGACCAAGCTCAGGAGCCCTGCTGGAATACCTGGCATAGACCTGAAGCCAAGCAGGGCTCCTCTTCAGTTGAGATCCTGTTCTCTGGCTTGCCACAGACACTCAGTGAGGCATCCCGCAGGAGCTGAATGAAACTCCGCTAGCTGTCTTCCAGAGCCCCTGCGCCTGCCACTCCTGGATCATTTCATTCTACACACACAGCTCATCTGCACACCAGGGAACCCCTTTCATATCCGGCTCCGAAGCAGAACTGCAAACCTGTGCCTAAGCGTGTTTTTAATCAGTTTTGCACTGGCAGTGAGAAGAGTGAGCCGCCTGCCCACATGCAGCCATCACGGGTTGGTCTCCTGTGCATGTGTGTGGATACTAGACCCCAGAGCCATGCCTGGGGACGGTGGGCACTCACCGTATTACTTCCGGGGGGACGAGCAGCTGGTCGCACTGAAGGTGTTCTCGGAGCTCACGCAGGCTGCTGCAATAGGTGACTTTTTTCCCAAACTTGTGACTAAGGAAGGAGAAACAAGAGAATAAAATAATGAGGTGAAGGAGAAAGGGCTGCGGGAGTTGAGGCGCCGCCCATAAGACAGGCCATGCACTGAGACCTGCAATGGGCCAAAGGCCCTGAAGGCTCACCTGTATAAAATAGCTATGGGTCTCCAGTTTGAACTGGCTGTGAATTTACATAGGGCTGACAGCACAGGCGCCCTTGCTATGTGGAGTGGATGTGTGTGTCTTAAGTTTCTTTCCCTGCTGCAGTGATAAACCTCAAACAAAAGCAAGTTAAGGGAAGGTTTATTTTAGTTCAAAGTTCAAGGTCCAGTCCATCATGGTAGTGAAGTCAGGATAAGCAAGAGGTCCAGGCCGTCGTTCACATTATGTATGGGCCAGAAGAGAAGCCACACATGCATGCATGCTACTGGCCAGTTCCTCCTCTCCCTTTATGCAACCCAGGGTCCCCTGCCCAGGGAATGGTCCCACCCACAGGGGGCAGGTTGTCCCACCTCAATTAATAAGAATCCCTCCCCGGCATTCCCAGAGGTCCTTCTCCCGTGTGATTCTACATCCTGCCGGGCTGACCTTAATTATGTCTGTGTCAGGGCTCAGAGGGCCAGTGGACTGAGCTTGCCTGTCTGGACACCATGGTTCCAGGTGGTTTTGTGTTGAGCCTTCTTCCCTGCTCCCCAACCCCACACAGAGAAGGGCAGGGACCTTGGGAGACTCCCTAGGGGTGTCTGAGGAGTCCATGGGGAGACAGCATAGCTTCTGCCATCAATTCTATCTTCTCCCAGGAATCTGGGACAAGTCCTTTGATCTGCCAAGGCAAAGCCTGGGTCTCTCTGATACAAACTCTGAACTTGAGCCACTTTGCAGAATTGCGTGGCCAAAAAAGGCAAGTTACATAAAAGTTCCAGTACGGTATCATTGGAGATATGTTGGCAGCCTGATCTTTGTTGTGGCTCATAGTTGGGCACAGTGGCAACACTAGTTGGCATGCTAATGTGGATAGAAACATTCCACAAGTCCCCAGCTCTAGATGAAGGTGGTAAATGGTTGCTGAGAAAGCAACCATGGAAGAGCCCTTGTATAATTTGCCCAATCCCAAGTGGTCAGCTCTGGACATATCTATATGGGAACAACAAGTGTAATTATCCACGTAGTGTGTCTTTGGATATTATCATGTTTAGAATGCTTGATTTTTGAGAACTGCTATTTAAAAAAATCATTAAATGAGTTTGGCTTGAGAGTAGGACAGGATTTCCAACAATTTCTGAAATATATGTAAGCAGCCCCTTTCATATGCCACTTTCACTACACATTTATACAAAGTAGCGTTCTCATTGAGAGAAGTGATGATTATGAAGTCAGGACACTAACCAACTCTGAGGAAATACTAAAAATGCTATACCTGTTGTTTTATAGATATTCAGCTAGGACTCAGTTCTTCATGTAAAAACAAGGATATCCATCTTACTAGTATGTGACTTTGCTTTTGTCTTTAATAAATTTGTGGTATACAGTTTGTGTGTGTGTGTGTGTGTGTGTGTGTGTGTGTGTGTGTGTGTAAAGAACTGTTGAAAAATAATTTATTCATAAATTAAAAAACAAAAGGCAAGTTACATGTTCAGGAATGCCAGTTCGGCGGTGTTTAGAACAATCTGTGTGTTCTTTACATTATAGATAACGTAGAATTAAGATTATCCAACTTACAACAGCCCAAACAAAACAAGACCTCAGGGATCGTGATAGATGGTACACCCCTGTGAACAGCGTAGAATTCTGGGTCCTGTGCCAACCCCAACCTAAACCACTTTCCACACCCAGGGGAGGTCAAGGCTTGTGCACTGGCTCCCTCTCGTGGACAACAGTGGATTGGACCTGGAAGCCAGATTTCAGCCACAAGCAAGGTAGTTAGTTTCACAGACTGCAAGGGTGCTATCAGAGAACCCGGTTGTGGAAGAACACAGGCCCTGAGTCCTGAGTGAGGAAGGGGTTAGAGCAGGTCCTGTGGGATGTCCTCACCACTTGTGCGTCCAGATAACAGACAACTCAGGAACAGTCTTGCCTCTGCTATGAGGACATCAAAGGTTCCTCTGGGGTATGAAATGCTGTTAATACTTAGGTTATGGACAAGAGAAGCCCACTGAGCCTACAAGGGGCCTAGCTGTTTTGTGGAATTGTCCAATGATGTCTGCTTCAGCACTGTGTGGTCCTCCCTGCCCACTGGGAAGCCACAGACACCCTTTCTCTGTGTAGTTGCCTGACAACTCTTGCAAGGAAGTCACCCTCTGGGCAAGTAGACATGACCCATCTGGCCTTTTACACTGTTGAAAGGACCTTGAGCAGCTCAGTCAGGAATTCCACCACAGGCATGGGGCAGGGTTTCTGTCACAGCCTCAGCTTCCAGGAGAGACTGAGTCAGGATGATTCTCAGGACCCAACTCAAGCCTGTGTGGGTCCACCCTTCATCCTATGATCTGGGTTCACTCTGTTGTTGGATCCCAGTCCTGAGTCCTTTACTGGCTGTGTAACCCGGGGAGACAGTATAACCTCTCTGAGCACCAGCCTCCCCTGTTTAGAAGTAGAGAAGGCTGGGCTGGAGAGATGGCTCAGTGGTTAAGAGCACCGACTGCTCTTCCAGAGGTCCTGAGTTCAATTCCCAGCAACCACATGGTAGCTCACAACCATCCATTATAAGATCTGGTGCCCTCTTCTGGTGTGCAGATATGGAAGCAGAATGGTGTATACATAATAAATAAAATCTTTAAAAAAAAAAGTAGAGAAGGCATGGATAACCACATAAGATGGTTTTGTGTATGTTACCTAAGGTAAGTAGATAATTCAATTCCAAAAATGATAGTTTAAACCATTCTAGAATAAATCAGGCAGGGTGCATGCCACATTCCATAGAATACCAGGGCAGTGGGGAAGGCAGGCTGAGCTGCAGGGCAGCTGAAAGTGAGGGATGAGGCTTGAGGTAATTCCACGCTGCAGCACTGCGAAGGAACTATTGATGACGATGAGGATGGATGTGTATATGAAGATGATGATGATGTGTGTGTGACAATGACAATAATGCTATGTGTGATGATGATGATGTGTGTGTGCATGCATGCATGTGTATACACATGCACACAGCAGTGAGAATGTGTGGAGTAAACACGTGCGTGCACACATCAGTGCAGGCAGACATTCAAGAGCATGTGGTAGTGTGGTCCCAGGGCCCTCAGATATAGATTAGTGGTCTACAGGCAGCATTCAGGGACCCAGGGCAAATTAAACAGCTTAAAATGGCAGCAGCGTACCCTCCATAGATCCAAGTCAGTGGGGGAGTCCAGGAATGGGCAAGACTGCAGCCAGTTCCTAGAGGTGCCCCTTGATGTGAGACTCCTGCCTCCATCTTCAAAGCCAGCAGTGCAGCATCTTTGAGCTTCTCTCCTGACATTGCTGGGAAGGGCTATCCATTAAAGACCCCAGAGACCACCTTGAGCCCAGTAGAACATCTCAAGTTGTCTTCTGTTTGTAACCACTTGCCTTAATACCATATGCATAGCCCCTGTGCTGTGGAACGTGACATACTTGCAGGCTCTGCGACCAAGTGCAGAGACCTGTAAGGCCATTCATTGTCCAGTGAAAAAGGGTCTTCAGGCCCCAAGGACTGATACCAACTTTGTTCTGAAGGCTGTGTGTGGTGTCAGAGACTTGAGGACACAGCAAGGTGAGATACATAGCTTAGCCCTCAAGGAGGCAGGTAGGACATGGGGGATGCAGGAGAAACGGAGTTTTCTATGTGACTGGTGGGCTGCCTTCCTGAAGTCAGAGGGGAAATGGGAACATAGAGAATTGCTGCGGACTATTCTTGTACACTGTGTAAGTTATGCTCTGATTGGTTTAATAAAGAAGCTGACTGACCAATAGCCATAAAGGATAAGGTTAGGCAGAAAAACCAAACTAAGGAAGGTAAAAAGAAGGGCAGAGTCAAGGAGATGCAAGCCAGCTGCTGAGAGAACAAGATGGGCTAGAGGACAGGTAAAAGGCTACAAGACATGTGGCAAAACATAGACAGAAATATGGGTTAATTTAAATGTAAGAGTTAGGTAGTAATAAGCCTCAGCTATTGGTAGAGCATTAATAATTAATAATTAATATAAGCAGCTATGGGACGGGGCAGGACAGAGAAACTTCTGTTTACAGAGAATGATGCAATCAATGCCTGGCCATCTCTGTCCTGCTTTCTCTCCTATAGACAAGACACAACATGAATCTTCTGTGTGGTCATGGGCTTGAGAGAGTCAAGTGCATTATTAGTAACAGACTTCTGAGCCATTGTAGGTAGAACAGGTAGAAGGAGGTGACAGGGACATGATGGAGGAGGAGACAGCAAAAGATTTTGAGGTCCGGGTCCAGCAAAGGGTGATCACCCCCTTATGTGTGTGCCCTTCCTGTGCTAAAATGTTCCTTCTGAAAACTCCTGAATTCTTCTGGCTGACCAGGAAGGACACTGCCACCCCTTTCTGGATGTGTACCTCACCTGAGTGTCCCAATCTGCCCTATTCATATACTGGGTCCTCATGAATGAAGCTCACCCACTCACCATGTGGCTGGGTGCAGTTTGTGCCTGATGCTTGTGGCTAAATGGAGAGGAAGTAAAGATGCCCATGGGGCCCTGACAGAGCCAAGCCTTATGATCTCCTGGAGTTCTTCCCAGTGCTTCCCAGAGAAATCATTGTCCAGTGAGAAAGAGTCCAGACATCCTGGAAAGAGCTAACAGAAGTCCCCAAATTTCTGGGCTGTTTGCCCAGGTACAGGCAGTAAAAGACTAGTCCATGGACTTGAGGCACCCATCCTGAGCTTCCAGGAAAGTCTGTGCCTTCACCTGTTCCAGAGAGGAAGCCTGGAATATGGCCATGGGCCAAATCCCAGTTTATACCTGCAGACGATTGAGGCAGGGCCTCACTGGGTAGTCTGTCTGCACCCAGAGGAAGTGGGAGACCCAGTCACTGAGGCCAGTCACACTCAGAGGGAGTGGAGACAGAGTCACTGAGGCCAGTGTTCACACCTACAGGTTCAACCCTAAGAAAACAGCTGGGCGGGTCTTAGCAGCAGGGCTGAGCTTCCTTACTATGCCATACTCAGCAGCAGGGGACAGGCTGTCCCAGGTCATTTCCCAAAGACAGAAAATGGGAGCCCATGTGCCTATGTTCCAGCCTCTGTATTTACAGTTACCCTGCTGTGTAAACTGGAGCCCTTCCTGGGCTTTGTGAACTTGACAGTGACCTTGGGGACCAAGATACAGATGCAAAAATGAGGGCATTCAGGTCATGGGGTACTTAAAATACCAGGTGTGATATCAATGTCATGAGCCAGTGTTCCTGTCCACAACCTCAGAGAGTCACAGTATATGGCCTGAGTGGTCATGTGACCCCATGAAAACCCATGTATGCCTCAGAGACAGGCCTGCATGGAGCCCTCATGGAGAGGTGTGCCTCAGAGATGGTGGTGTGGGGGTCTAGGGCACATGCTCACCTGATGAGGGGCTTGAAGATGTTCCACAGCGCCTTGATGAAGCTGGTGGGGTGCACAACATAGAGTGCCTTCAGGTTCTTCTTGTACCTGAGGAGGGAAAGGTGAGGTGACTTTAGCTCCCCCAACTCCAGCTCACTCCACACTGAGTGCCTGCACAGAAGGCCCAGCTTCAGAAAATCCATTTCTCAACGGGCTCAACTAAAGGATGTGGATTAAAACCCAGAAAGAACTGGGTGTGGAGATGCACATTATTAATTCCAGCACTTGAGAGTCAGAGGCAGGTGGAGCTCTGTGAGTTCAAGGACAGCTTGGTCTATGTAGAGTTTCAGGCCAGCCAGGGCTACACAGTGAGACTCTGTCTCAAAAACAAAACAAAATCAGAGACCAGAAGAGGTATGGACTGGGAGATGGCTCAGTTGGTAAAATGCCTGGGAACCCCAGAACCCATATAAGAAAAGCTGGCGTGGTGGTGGGTGCTTATAATCTCAGTGCTAGGAAGGCAGAGGCAAGAGAATCTCTGGCTGGCCAGTCTTGCCTGATGGGCAAGTTCTAAGCAAATGAGAGACCCCGTCTCAACAAACAGGGTGGATGGTGCCTGAGAAAGAATGATGGCTGAGGTTACCCTGTGGCTTACACAACACACACACACACACACACACACACACACACACACACTCACATACACTCACATACACATACACTCACACATACTCACACACACCACACACACTCACAACACACACACACTCACTTACACACACATACACACTCACTCACTCACACATACACTTACAACACACACACACACAACACACACACAATACACACTCACAACACATACACTCGCAACACACCACACACATTCACTCACACACACATACACACTCACAACACACACACTCACAACATGCACACACTCACACACTCACAACACACACACACTCACACACTCACACACACACACCATAGACAGTATTTAAACTTAGAAACTCTGATCCATCTACCCTGGCCCACCCACTACTAGTCTACACTGCATGTGTGTGAGGTGATGTGTGTGACGTGGAGCCTGTGGCTGAGGAGACTCTCATAGATGCTGGGTAGAGGGCATGGAGCACAGCCCTAAATCCAGATGACCTGGCTTTAGCTTTCGGAATTAAACCTGCCCAGAGGGCTCACCAGTAGTGATATCTTGTGGGTAGTGTGTATAAGGCCATGGAGTGGAGGGGCAGGATTTACTCCAGAGATCATTGGGAGGGGCCCTAGCCAGCCTGAGGGCCAGGTTGTTAAACTGCAACATCACTCCAGGGTGCTAGGACGGGTTGGGGGTTGGAGGTGAGTCTGACTTAGGTCTCTCAGGACAGGGATCAAAGCTCAGACAAAGAAAGCATCTAAGCAGAGGACTGAGGTGGCCCCGCATGGGACAACAGAGCAGAGTGGTTAAAGACATCTGGAGGTAAGGAAGCCAGGCCGGAAGAGGAGGGGCTGCATTAGGGAGAAGTAAAGCCAGAGTGGAGAGCTGGAGTGAGTGCACAGAGGAATGGGTGTTCGGCTACCATGAACTCACACTGTCAACTCATGAGGCTGACCAGAGATGTGACAGCCGTAAGCAACACAGGTGGTAGGGCCTCTAAATACACAGTCCTCGGGAAGGAGGCAGGGTCCTGGGAGAAAGGACAGGTTCTAGGCCTGGGCTCAAGGGGGAAGGAATCCTGGAGAGAGTGATGGGGTGAGACAGGACCCTGAGCCAGGCTGAGCGGCAACAGGAAGACAAATTGGTATTATGTGAGCAATAAATGATACAGTAGTAAGGGGCAATACTAAAGGAAGTCACCCCTCCAAAATGGAGGTCATAAGACGGGTTTCAAGAAATCTGCTGCTGTGGAATTCCAAAAAATAGCTAACCCCCACTATACACCCTGGAGCTCAGGGGTCACAGAAACAGACAACTTGCCTCCTCTTTCACCCTGCAGCGGGAAGGTCAGAAGGTGGCAAAAAATGGGCAGTCTAACTGATCTCCTACCTCACCATTTAGAAAAACAGTTTATCAGGCAAAAAACACCACCACAGTTTCTGGGACGGGAAAAGCCAGACCCTCTCCACTCCCTACTCTCTACAAAAACTGATTTTCAGATCCTGAATAGTGCATTCTGCTATACCCTTGGAGACCGAGCCACAGGCGTGAGGATGCCAACCTCAGATCAGGCAAGTCTGCTCCTGTCGTTTCAAGGTCGAAGTGAGTTTATTCATTCATCTTCCTCCCACTGACTTGTTTCTTACACGTACCCTACTGAATAACACACCAAGTCACGTGTCCCTGTTGATGTAAGTGAGAGGAGGGAAGAGGAAAGGAGAGGAAGGGAAGGGAGGGGAGGGGAGGGAAGAGGAGGGAAAGGGTACATCCTATAATGCTCCATCACCACCCCTCTGCACTGAGAGTGAGTGAAGCCAGACACAGAGGCCATCAGTGGCATCTGGAAATAGATGCTATGATCTTGTGGCCTCAGTGGATCGTCAAGAGCCTCTGATGAATCAATCACATCTAAAATCCCTGGCCACAAGGAAGAGAGCCTGGAGCTACCCCACACCCACTACAGAGGCAGCTGCTCTTATTAGAAGCCTTGAACAGGGCAAGCGCTGCTGGAATCAGGTTGTGTAAGGAGTAAACACATAGCAGGTGTGGCCTGGCTTGAGGGTGATACCCAAGAGAGAAGCAGGTAGGATTCCTCTAGGGCATAGCAGAGGCAGCGTGAAGGCTCTCCCAGTATAAATCAGAGCCGGAGTCCCAGTTGCAGGCCTCTAGGGACAGAGGGCTCATTACCCACCCCCCATCTCATTGTTGGATGGTTTGGGTGCCTAAAGCACCCACTTGTTTTGTCTCTATGGAGCCAACAGAGACAATCCTGTCCCTGCCCCCACCTCCTTTTCCTGGACTGTGGGAAAATCTGTATCAATTTGCTTTGTTTGGGTCTTATTCTTGAAACATGGTCAAATGTAGCCAAGTCTGGTCTCAAATTCAAGTAGCCTAGGATGACCTTGAACTCTGGTCCTCCTGCCTCCATCTCTCAAGGGATTACAAGCATGCCCCACCATATCCACCTAAGAGTGGGAAAGAAAACACTAGAGTTCAGCTCCCCCAGTCCAACCACAGCCCTTATCTTCCATCCACCTCCATCTAGCTCCCGCTGACCCAGGTTAAAAGAGCAGAGAACAGGCAGTCAACAAGGACTTTGTCCCGGCTCATGAACTGTTGTGTTCTCTCTTGCCCTTCAGTGTGAGTGCGAATGTCCATTCACACTGGATGTAGGTGGCCCCCAACCTCTATCTGCAGACGTCACCATTCCCAAACCACTGGCCTGCGAGGCATGGCATCACATTCCTTTAATCCCAGCATTTGGGACACAGATGCTTGGTCTACATAGAGTGTTCCAGGTCAGGCAGGGCTGTACAGTGAGAAGCTGTCTCAAAAACACAAACATAAATTACAGCCTTTTGTCTAGATGCCAAACTCCCAGCTACATGATACACTTCTGCCTCCAGCAACAGGCCAGAAGTACTGAGATTCTGTAGCCTTCTCCCAGATGGACTCTTTCCATCACTAAAATGAGACCCTGCATCTATCTCTATCCACAGCATAGCCCATGATCCCTCCGCCATTCAGTCCCTGTGTGCAGCCCACCCCTGTGTCTCCCCAAGGGGCTTTGTACGCACTTCCGATCAAACTCCTTGTAGGCATTCTGGAGCCAGCCCAGCGATGGTTTGTTCTGGCTGCTGAGGCCATAGTGGAAGTAGACAATGGTATAGTCATTCTCCACATGCTGGTCCAGTGTGTACTTCAGATACCTGAAGGGCACAAGACACATGGTTCCCTCAGGACAAGTCGCATGCTCTGCACTGTGAGTTACTGACGTCCGTGGCACAGAAGCCATGGTCAGTCAGCAGGTGTCATGCTCGGGTCATATCCAGAACCATGTGGAGACTCTATGACCTTGTTCCTTAGGTGACACCTTAGGTTCAGAGACGTTATCTCACCGACCCAAGGTCATACAGCAAGGAGACGTGACACCTCCCCAAAGAAATCCACAGGAGAGCTCAGAAACTGTGAGTACCCCACATTTGGAAGAAAGGTGCTTGTGGATGAATCTGGGGTCTTAAGAGATGGGTGGATGCTGGATCTGCCAGAAGGCCTTTCAGGCCCCTTCTTGTGTCCATAGCGAAGACCTTTAGAGGGATAAAGCTGCGTGAAGATGGAGGCAGAGTGGATACAATGCAACCCTGGATTTGCCTAGTATTTGGGAGCTAAAGAACACTAATTGCCTGCTGTCCCCTGGGAGCACCAAGGGAGCACACCTGACACACACATCTCAGTTCTGGATAGAACATGGTCCTGCTGTTTTATGGCTCTAAATTCATGATCATGTGTTAAGGTAGCCATAGCAAACTGTTCAAGGAGGGCCTGAGATTCGAACTCAGGGCTGTGTGACTTCCAGCCTTGCCCTCACCCCAGCACTATGGTCCTATCCAGCTTAGATGTCTTGCTGATCTGCTGTTATCAGAAACACATGCAGATAGCTTGTGTCCATCAGGGATGAAAGACAAGCCTCCATGCACCTAGGACAAGGAACTATCCCCAGCCTTCTCAGAGGTCAGTGCCCACAGCTCAGCTGGCTAACAGGGAATCAAGCCAACGTCCACCATTCTACTGATGCTGGGGAAGCCATGGTAGTCCTGGTGGTGGGAGCCTCCCCAAATGGCTCTGGAGAAGATTCAGAAGACCCTGATTTGAATGTGTCTCCAAATCCACACAGGAAATTGAGACCGAGATGGCTACACCAGGGAGCAAATGCTTCCCAGTGGCTGTGATGAATAATTAGCTTAGAACAACACCCTGAATTGCCTTACAGTTCAAGTCTAGTGTGGGGCTGGTATTCTTTGCTTTTCCAGCTTCATGGCCTCTTGCTTATATAACCCTGGGGATGCCCTGGGCTCACCAAGGTGGCCCCGAGAGCCCCCATCTCAAGTCTCTAATCACATCTGCAAAGTCCTTCTCAGAAGCCAGGTGCAGCCACAGGTTCTGGGGGTTGGAACGTGATGTGTATTGGGCTACTTTGCCTTGCACATATGCCCTCTGCATTGCAGGTCATGAGAGCATGAGGATGGGTCTTATCCCAGAGTCCACATGAGGACATGGGGCAGAGTGTAGGGTAGTACTTACTCCAGCAGACGCTGGTGGTTGAGCTGGTGCGAGGGTGGCAAGCGGCAGCAGCTGAATGTGAAGATGCGTCTCCCCTGGTGGTCATCCCCTGGAGGGACAGACAAAGTGTGAGCTAGAAGCTAGGATGCTTATTGCTGAGGCTCAGCCAGCTGACACCCAAGGGAGGTATGTGATGTGCACATTTTCTGAGAAAACCTTCCGACCATCCATCACTCCATTTAACAGATGGAGTACTGGGCTGCCAGGTTCCGTCACCAGCTGACAGCTCATGGCTTTAACTTCAGCTTCATTTGACTTCAAGTGCAGGATCTGGCTGCCTCCTTCTCACAAAAGTGGCCCCTCGACAGGACAGGACCATACATCAGGACAGGAGTTCCATGCTTGCTTTTTCTTGCATTGTGGAGACCAAGTCACCCTGGGCTGTGACCAGCTCTTGGTACACAAGACTGCCATGAGGCTTTAGGGATAAATACTGGCAACAGTCACTGGGTCTGGAGCTCTGGTCTCCTTCTGCCCAGGACAGGGGACAATCTTCATCTTCAGAGATAGTACACACAGCTCAATTAGCTAGGAAGGAAGCAAGCTGGGCCAAGCATATGAATGGTGCTGGTGGCAGCCACCGTAGCCTTGGTGGCAGGAGCGTTTTCAGATGACTCTCAAGTGAATTTGAAGGCCATCCCCTGAGACCAGGCTCATGCCAGGCCTATGTCATAGTTTGTTCATTCCTTCCACTAATGTGGGACCCAGGATCAAATGCAGCCTTGATGGTAGGCACCTTGACCCACTGAGCCATCTCAGGAGTTCCCCGCCCCTCCCTTGAAATGAGGCCTGAAAATGTAGCCCAGGCTGGCCTGAAATGGGTGATCCTCCTGAGTCAGGATAAAAAGAAAAAGTAAAGGGAACAGAAGAAGGGACAGATGACCTCAACCTGGACTCCTGCTCATCCTTCTTGCTGACTTTTGGCTCAACACAGCCCAAAGAGCTGAGTGTGCAGAGATGTGTTTTCTAAAGACTTAAACACAGGCGTGAAAGGCAGCCAGCGCGCTGTGCTTCCTTAGGGAGGAAATGTTCTGCATATTCAGCATCCTCTCTCATGCCTAAGTTTAAGCCATGCAACCCACAAATCCACCTAACAATGGCGTTCACAAAAAGAGCGGAAAGAAATAACTCAACCAGCTTATTAAAAAAAAAAAAACACAAAAAAAACTAAAGTAGTTTATTTTATGAGTATGGGTGTTTGTCTGCATGCATGTCTATGTGTCATGTGCATATAGTACTGCAGAGGTCAGAGAGGGCATCAGATCCCCTGGAACTGGAGTTACAAATGGCTGTGAGCTGGTGCATGCGTCTGTGTGTGTGTGTGTGTGTGTGTGTGTGTGCGCGCGCGCGCGCATGTGCGCGCGCGCGCGCTAAGAATAAAACTCTCAACTTCTGCAGGAGCCCTTAACTGCAAAGTGAGTCATCTTTCCAGGTCATAAAAATTTAAATTATTTTGCCGGGCATTGGTGGCACATGCCTTTAATCCCAGCACTCGGGAGACAGAGGCAGGCAGATCTCTGTGAGTTGGAGGCCAGCCTGGTCTCCAGAGCGAGTGCCAGGATAGGCTCCAAAGCTACACAGAGAAACCCTGTCTCGAAAAACCAAAAAAAAAAAAAAGTTGTTTAAAGATTTATTTATTTATTTAAGATGTATTTATTTATTATGTATACAGTGTTTTGTCTACATGTTTTACCTACAGGCCAGAAGAGGGCACCAGATCTCATTACAGATGGCTGTGAGCCACCATGTGGTTGCTGGGAAATGAACTCAGGACCTCTGGAAGAACAGTCATTGCTCTTAATTGCTGAGCCATTTCTCCAGCCCCATAAAAATTTAAATTTTAAAACTTCCCATATCTTTGTGTGTGTTGTAGAGTGTGTACATAATCCTGTGTGCACAGGTAGAGGCTGAAAGTTGATACCAGGATCTTCCTCAGTCTCCATCTTATTTCTTGAGACAGATGTGTCACTAAACCTGGAGCTCATTGATTCCACATTAGCTAGTCAGGAAGCCCCAGGGATCCTTTCTATGCCTCCCCAGTGCTGGGATTATAGGAGTGTGTCTTTCTGCCCAGCTTTTTACAGAGGCTCTGGGGAAATGAACTCGGGTGTTCCAGCTTGTGTGGCAAGCACTTCCCCATCTGAGTCCTCATCTCCCCAACTCCTTTAACTGCGCCTAATCTTTCAACCCCCTTGGACATTATTTGAACAGTGTAGCTTCCAAAGCCACAGCATCATAAACACATTCCTGGAGCTGGTGAGATGGCTCAGCAGGTAGGAGCATTTACTGCTCTTGCAGAGGACCCTGGCTTGGTTCCCAGCATACCAATCAGGTAGCTCAAAACTGCCCGCATTTTCAGTTCCAGGATCCCATGCCCTCTGGCCTCTGTGGGCACCTGCATGCATGTGGTACACACATACAACCATTGTAAAGGCACATCAGTGCGACTCACACTCAGGTGTGAGCTGCCCCCTTCCTGTGAGCCTTTCCCTATATGCTAATATACGTGCTACCTTGAGGGCTGGAGAGATGGCTCAGCAGTTAAGAACACTCACTGGCAGCTTGTCAAGGGGACCCAGGCTTGATTCCCAGAACCCACATAGTGTGGCTCACAACCATCTATAACACCAGTTCCAGAGGATTTGACACCCTCTTCTGGCCTCCACAGGCACTAGGCAAGCATGTGGTACACAGACATACGTGCAACAAAACACCCACACACATAAAACAAAGCAAACAAAACTTTGCTAACTTGATTAATTCTGAATTGTTTTTTTTTGTTGTCTTTGTTTTTGAGACAGGATTTCTCTGTGTAACATCCCTGGCTGTCCTGGAACTCACTTTGTAAACAACGCTAGCCTCAAACTCACAGAAATCCACCTGCCTTGAGTGCTGGGGTTAAAGGGCATGTGCCACCAACGCCTGGCCCAAATTGTTCTTAATTTTTTTTTACATCCTGAAATTCTTTTCTGCAGTACAGTCAAGGACCCAGCTTAGCCGAATGTAGTGGCGTATCCTTTCATCTCAGCACTCAGGAGGCAGGGGCAGGCAGATATCTGAGTTCAAGGCCAGCCTGGTCTACAGAGTGAGTTCCAGGACAGCTAGAGCTACATAGAGAGTCATTGCCTGGGAAAAAAAAAAAGAACAAACCAAACAAACAAACAAAAAAGACCAGCTTTACCATAGTGAAAGTTCCAAAGAGAACTCTGGTGGCAGTGCTGGGCTGCATCTCATCAGAACACAACTACCTGAGTCTCCAAACTATAGAATTACAGACATAGGCCACCATGTCTGACTTTCACTTAATAGAAGGCATCCTCCTGCTCCAGCCCTGGATGCCACCTCTCCTGACTCCCCCCACCTCCACACCCACCTGTCCTAGTAGAGTTGCTGTCCCCTGGCCCCCACACAGAAAGAGGACAGGCAGTGTATTGTAGAGTCATGGTATGTGAAGGGCTGCTGGCTGCCATGGGCATCTAGTACCCTCGAGTATCAGCCATACATATTGCAGGCTCAGTAGTGACGTGGCAAGAAGCAACCATCCTGGATAGAGTGGACACGGCATTTCCATTCTGCTGCCCTGGGCAGTGCTGCCTTGGAGGACATCAGGGGGTAGACTTCACGGAAAGTAGCTATGGAGGCAGCTTTGAGTTGAACACTGTCCCCTTCTCCCTAAAACAACTCACAACGTCCTAGAGCAAATGTGACCTTGCTTGCAAATAGGGTCATCAGAGAGATTTAATATGTTAAAGTCCAAGATGGGGTCACCCTGGATTTAGGACAAAAGAGGCATAAGATGCTGACTGAGGTGAGAACACAGAGACAGACCAAGGGAGGTGGAGAGTGCAGTGGTAGTCAAAGGCCAAGGGATGCCAGAACCACAGATGCTGGGGAGATTGGGGTGGATTTTCCCAGAGTCCCCAGGAATAACCAGCCTACCCACACCTTGGATTCCCACTTCTGAATCCCGGAACCATGACAGCCAATGTCTGTTGTTTGAAGTGGGCCTCTCTGTTCCAGCAGCCCTAGTGTTGTTATCTGTCTCTTAGGCCCATAACCTTAGTTTCTCTGCACCCCAGAGAGTCTTGGGAAATAGAAGCTGATGGAGGGAAATGGGTTCATTTATAGTCTGCACAGACCACAGAGAGAAGTAATACAATTTATTGTGTCTGTGGCCATCTCCCAATGTATAGGAATCCGTGGGATGGAGGCCAGAGCTATGCAGAAGGAGCTGTGAGGTGGCTTAGCCTGTCCCCTCCTGGGGGAAGCCACTGCACCTCAGGCAGCCTCGATCTCAGAAAGAAGGACACATGTGTCTCTATTTAGAATGTCTCTTCTACCCTGTATCCTCACTCGTTTACAGCAAGGGCCCAGGGCACATGACAAAGGCTCCTTGCTGCTCCAGACCTCAGTCTCAGTCTGTGTCACACACAAAGCCTGGATCCCACAGGAAAGCCACCACCTGTGCCTTGTATGGGAGATCCTCTGCCCTTTCTCCACCCCTGCAGCCCCCACGCCACCACCTATGGTGTCTAGGCTCCTCAGCACCTCCTTTCCTCTTGTGTGTGACCTCTTCTTTCTCCTCCCTTTGCCTGACCTCACTGCAGAGGCCTCTGGGGACCCAGCAGGCTGGATGTCCACAGCCCTCACTCATCCCTGAGAAGTCAGAGGCGACCCCTCCAGCCCCCTTGAGGGCTCCTGCCCATGCCCTTTTCTACAGGTCCAATCATAATTGACCGCTTGCCTGAAGAACAGGACCTGGAAGACAGCAAAGCTCCCCTTCTAGAAAGAGACCCATCTTGAACTCACTTGTGTTGCAAAGGGTGTTTATAGCCCTTCTCAGGCTTCCCTTCCCCACTCCCCCAAATGTGATACAGGGATTGAAGAATGCTTACTGGAAAGGGAACCAACCAGAATGAGCCAGTATCACGGTGTGTGCTGTGTGCTGTGTGCTGTGTGCTGAGTGCTGTGTGCTGTGCGCTGACTGCATGGGCCTCGGTGGGCTCCCGCCTCCTGCTCTGCAGCCAGAAAGCTGTTTGTTATGTATAACAACACACCATCCTTCCTCTGGGAAGCTCCAGAGCCTGGGATGTTTAACATTCTAGAACAATCTGCTTGCAAATACGGCATCCGTTCATCTCCCTGTCCTTACAGACTTCGGCCAGGCCTTTGCTTGTTTAGAGCTCTGAGCTCTAACCTACCACAGTCCCCTTCCTTGTCCAGCAGGGCTCTGGGCACAACAGCAGGGAACAGTGAGTTTTCCAAACTGGGCCCTCTTTCCCGGGCCACTGAGTTCCAAAGGCAACTGCAGGCCCGTGTCTGAGGGCCATCAATATCTCAGCTGAAGTTCTGAGTCACAGTATGGCTGCTCAAAAAGACACAGTGACTAAATGGAGAGACAGTTAAGCTGGCCCAGCAAGATCAGAAACCCAGGGGACATTCCCCAAGCCTGAGTCAGACCAAACACAGCAGCATCCGTCTGCAGGTGTCTCCACACACACAAAGTCTGGGTCCTGCAGAACAGCAGCCGTTTGTAGCTCCCACCATCTCCTGCTTCCCTGCCTCTCTCCTCCCTCTCCTGCAGCCCCCAGGCCACCACCTGTGAGGGCTGGGCTCCTCAGTGCCACCTTCTTTTGCTTGTGGCCTCTTCCTCCTTCCCTCTTTGCCTGATCCAAAGATCAGTTAGCCAATGCTCACTGAGGGCTGCAGCATCTCAATGCAGGAGAAGCCAGGAGATTCCACTCCTGCAGGCAGGGGATAGGCGTTTCTGCCCAGCCCCAGCAGCCACAGAGGGCTGTCCTCCACTGCTCCAAACAGGGGTTTCCACACTCCTCAGAAGCCAGGAGAAACCCCAGAACGCACTCTCTCTCCTCCTCCTCTCCCTCCCCTGCCTTCCCCTGCCCTTTAAGCCATGCACCACCTTATGAGGCTGTTAGTGTCACATCTGCATTCACAACACTGCGCACTATGAGGAATGTTCCTTCCAACAATACAGACTGGTACATCACCCAGGCTTCAAAATGATATTAACAGAAGGAGATGAACACTACACACAAGTGCAAATCCCACAGGCCGCTTCTTCCCCTGTCTACAACACAACATCACTAGCTGCCTCCCTGTCTCCATGCAAGAGGAGCCCCACTAGGTGCCCAGAGCTGTGCCCATGGCGGGCACAACATGTTCATAATCTTGTCCAATAAAACAAGGCAGAGGGTCTGAGTAGTTCATGGTCCACTTCGAGGGATGTGGGAGTTGGTCCATTTGGGTATTTTTTATTATTATTTAGCATTGCTAAGGGCTCCCTCAAAGTTGGAGGGAGATGGGGAAACTTTAAGAGTCCTTCTGTCCTGTAGGAAAGCTCAGTAGGCTGGTGTGCTGGGTGGAATGATCTAGGTGAAAGGACAGTGACACCTTTGCCCCAGACCAGGTTTGGCATATCTTTCTCTTTCTCTTCTTGTTCCCGTCTAAAGCTCCAAGAGCCTGCCTCCTGCCTCCTTTCTCTGGTATTTAGGTCCAGAACCTTCCATCGCCCATTCTGTTCCTTACCACGAGATCTCTACTGAGCCCAGTCCCCTAGGCCACAACCTCAGACCCCAAAGCATCACTCGTTCCATTTGACCACTTGTCAGTGTGCTGAAGTCCCTATGGCTTCTATGGTGCCTTGACTGACCAAAAGCACCCACTTAGGTGGCATGCCATTCCTTAGTTGCTTTTAACAAGTATCCAGATTTGGCTATAGGGCCCTGGGAAGGCTTACTACCCCTTAGTGATGCCACATCTGGCTACACCTTGAGGATATAACTGACTCCTAAGAAGGACTGTTGGAGGGAAAGTGGCCCCTGGCCCAGAACTGCCCGTCAGCCCACTGAAAACCAGGAGCAAGAGTTAAAGACAGGAGTCAATGTTGAATGCTGCATGAGGTCCTAGGAGGGGAAGAGGTGACTTCCTTTGTGGCAAGAATGGCCCCAGTAGGAGACTACCAAACGTGTTCTACACTAAATGCTCACTGGAAACAGCCATGGTAGACTGAGGGCACCTTGACAGCCCACCCTCCTGCAAGACCTAGAAGACTATACTGCCCAGTCTGGGGACCAGCTAGATGGTTCACCTACCTGCCACCTGAAGAATGCTGTGTCTGGCCACATCATAGAATGGGTGACTGGTGCTCAGTGTCGGGTCCTGGCCAGCCATGGAGACCACTGAGGGCCCTCCTGTGGCCCCCAGTGTGATTGTTGCTTCTTTGTCTCTCTGTAGTTCTGCTGGGGACACAGGAATTAAAGGCAGTCAGGAGGCAAGCTACGTTAGGGGGACCTATCGCTAATCATTGACAAGTCACTACTAAATGCTATTGATACACCATCAACAGATAGCCTTTACTGTAACCATCCTTTCCTAGGTGTATTTTTGTTATCAACTGAGATGTTGAGAGCCAGGGAAGCTGACTCCCTAGTCAACAGCTTTTAGACCCTTCCCTGTGCCCTTGCTGTTTTAAATGAATGATTATCCTCCAAGTAGCCAGCCATGTAATGGTCACTCTGAACACTATGCAGGGCCTTAAGGAAGCTCCACGGCTACTACAGCTGCTTGCTGTGGAAGCTCTGTGAGTCACACCCACTTCAATACCCTGCCATCAGCCTCAGTGAACTCTGCTTGACCTTGCAGCCATTTCTACCCAGACCTGAGGGAGAGCACTTCCCCTGGTGACCCAGCAGAAGGCTTGTGACTAGGAGAGTCCCTCATTTGAATGAAGGCTCTCACAGCCACTGTTCTATTCTATCTGTATGAGTAAGCCATGTGAATGAATCCTTTTGTGAGTCCGAGGGAGGCAGTTTCCTGTGTTGCCCCCTGGGCCCATTAAAGGCTTCTCTCTGGTGTTCATTTCTTGTTCAATATTAATTTTTTTCTGTTTCATTTTTTTATTCTTTCATGTAATGTGTTTTGATCACATTCCCTCCCCAACTACTCCCAGATCCACCTCTGCTTCCCTACCCGCCCAGCTTGTGTCTTCTATTTCTTTCTCTAAACTCATGAAAGTCAAATTTGTGCTGCCCATATATTCTTGGGTTTGTGGTCTTTCACTGGAGCATGGTTCACTTACCAGGGGCTGCATTCTCCTTTTTTTTTTTTTTTAAATAAAGATTTATTTATTTATTATGTATAGTGTCCTTCCTGCATGAATGCCTGCAGGCCAGAAGAGGGCATCAGATCTCATTACAGATAAGTGTGAACCACCATGTGGTAGCTGAGAATTGAACTCAGGACCTCTGGAAGAGCAGATGGTGCTCTTAACCACTGAGCCATCTCTCCAGCTCCAGAGACTACATTCTTAAAAACAAAACAAAAAACTCTGACTCTCCCTCTCCTAGCAACTACCAGTTGCCAACAGCTCCTTATCTAGGGGTGGAACTTGGTGCCTGCCTCCCCTCTCCATACTGGAGTCTTGTCTGGCTTGAGATATAGTAGAGTGGGCTGAGCAGATAACAGGAAGAAAGGGAGGTGGTGACAACAGCAACCACAGCAATGGGAGCAGCAAGAAGAGGGTATCTGAAATTGTACGTGGTGGCTGGTGCCTTTACTCTTAGTAATCGGGAGGCAGAGGCAGACAGACAGATACCCGTGAGTTCAAGGCCAGCCTAATCTACATAGCAAGTTCCAGGCTGGGCAGTGCTATGTAGTGAGATGCTTTCTCAAAAATAAAACAACAACAGAAAACCAAACAAACAAAGGTACAGATGAAGATTTCCAGAGACTGCCTAGGGCAGAAACAACGAAGAACAAATGTGATAGCGACAAGAGCTGTGCAGGTTTGAAGAAGCTGAGGGCCCTGATTGCTAGCAGAGTTCCAGGGAGCTGTTAAAAGGCTCCCAGGCCTGAGACTGCCACACCAGCCACCGTGGAGGGCTGGGATCCTGGTACCCAGGCTTAAGAGTTGTCACACAGAGTAAGGGCCACCTGCTGCTGCTGGATGCTATCTGCTGTCATCACTGACTTGTTGTCAGAGCCAAGTTCTACAACAGCTGCCAAGCGCTGGGGCCCCTTGAAGGCTGACCACCATGGAGAAGGGAACTGAATGTCCCTCAAACATGCAGAAACAGAACTTGTGAAAAGCATATGGGGCAAGGGTGTCTGACTCTGCCACTCCCTCCCCTACAGTGCTCAACAAGAAGATGCCCACAAACAGGTGTGAGGCCTACAGTCCAGGCCCACAATAAAAGGGCTCCTGGCCAGCAGCCAAAGTGAATAACTGTCATGTCAGCCCCCAGCATCCCTGGGTTCCAGTCAAACACACACACACACACACACACACACACACACACACACACACACCTAGCAACTGTACCAAGGATTTAACATGGAGCCTAAGTCTGGCCAAACCCCAAGCCACTTTAAAAAATAAATAAATAAAACAAAATAAAAAGGGAAATCGGGAATGATCACATGACCAAAGTCATCCAATCATGGTACATTCAAGACTTTTAAAAATCACCTTTTTTTTTGTAGTATGTGTATGTCTGTGTATATGTTCTGAAAGATCAGCAAGTGTTCTTAGCTGTTGAACCACCTCTCCAACCCCAAGTTTTTGTTTTGAGACAGGACTGGCCTCAAATTTGATACTCAGCTGAGGATGGCCTTGAAGTTCTGATCCTCCTGCCTGGGATTACAGGCAAGTGGCACCATGTCCATCTTTATGTGATGTTAGAGATCAGAGCCAGGGCTTGTGCGTGCTAGGACTGTACCAACTGAACTATACCCCCAGCTCTAATTTTTGTCTTTTGTTTTTTAAGGCAGGGCCTCATGTAGCCCACACTAGCCTTGAACTGACTATGTAGTTTAGGATAGCCTTGAACTCTTTGTCTTTTTGCTTCCACCTCACGTGAACCCACGTCTCTGAGCTTTTGTTGAAGGTAGACTTTAGAAACCATGCCAGGGAGTGAAGGGGATCACAGCCAGGATTTATTCCCAAAGGAGCTTAGATTTTTCAATTAATAACTGATGGGAGAGAATTTCAAAGCTGGGTGAATCTTTAAGCACCAGACAGGGGTCAGCAACCATGGGCTGGCACAGCCCCGGCCTGGGCAAGTAAACCTTAGCAGCAACCCCAGCACAAGATCTGAGCAGTGGCCAGGCCTGGGCCTGGAGAAGCAGCCCAGTGAGATAGTAGAGGACTCCTTTAAACAGTAGAGGGCTGAGAAAGAAGGATATAGACCTTGCAGGAGGCCAGGCCATGTGAGATGCTCTAATTATCCCCCAAGAAGACTGTGAGGAGGGAAGTAGCCATGTCCACCAGAGGCTAGTATTAGGTAGCTGGGCTCTTGCCGTCCACATTGACCTGTGAGCTGAGGTGTGTGGGTGTGGTTTGTAAGACACGTGTCTGAGTATCACGGAGACTCAGAGTTCACTGTTCTCAGTTTATGTACAGTGCCCGGAGAGACCACAGCCTCTGGGAATGTCTGTTTAGAAGTAGCCCTTCCAAATGATAAAGCAAGAGCTGTAAAGAATACAGTAGGACCCATAAGATGATTCAGGTAGCGATGGAACCTGTTGTTAAGCCTAACAACCCCAGTTCCATCCCCAGAACCCACAGGGAAAGGACAGAACTTACAAGTTGTCCTCTGATCCCCACCTGCAGGTTGTGGCCTACCTGGATATGTTCCCGCACACACAAAAATAACTAAGTAAGGTAACAAACGTAATCAAAACTTTTTTTTCAGATTTTTTTTATTTGAATTAGAAGCACGATTGTTTTACCTGACAATCCCAGGCCCCTTCTCCCTCCCGTCCTCCCCTACCACCACCCACCAACTAAAACCCTGCCTATCACATATCCTTTCTGCTCCCCCTGGATGGTGAGGCCTTCCATAGGGTGTCATCAGAGTCTATCGTATTCTTTGGGATAGGGCCTAGGCCCACCCCCGTGTGTCTTGGCTCAGGGAGTATCCCTCTATGTGGAATGGGCTCCCAAAGTTAGGGATAAGTACTGAACTACTAAAGGAGGTCCTGTAGATTTCCGAGGTTTCCTCAATGAAATCCATGTTCCTGGGGTCTGGATCAGTCTGTAATTAAAACTTTTTTTAAATTTATTGATTTATTATGTATCCCTGCAGGCCAGAAGAGGGCACCAGATCTCATTGCAGATGGTTGTGAGCCACCATGTGGTTGCTGGGAATTGAACTCAGGACCTCAGGAAGAGCAGCCAGTGCTCTTAACCACTGAGCCATCTCACCAGTCCCCTGTAATTAGAACTTTTAACAGCAATAAAACAAATCTACAGGGTCTGGAAAGATTCCTCTGGCAGTGGACCTGGATTCAGTTCCAGCAGACACATGAAATGTAATTCCAGTTCCAGGAGAGTCAGTACCCTCTTCCAGCCTACGAGGACACCACATGCATATGGTACACACACACACACACACACACACACACACACACACACAGGCAAAACACTCATATTTATAAAATTAACATAAGTAAATCTTTTTTTAAAATCTTGATTTCATATTTCTTTCTTTTTTTCTTTTTGGTTGCTTTGTTTTGAGAAGGGGTTTCTTTGTGTATTTCTGACTGTCCTGGAACTTGTTCTATAGACCAGGCTGACCTCCACCTCAGAGATCTGACTGCCTCTGCTTCCTGAATGCTGGGATTAAAGGTGTTCGCCATCACCACCACGCAGCTATTTCTCATGTTTTAACAAGTCCCAGACCACCCTTGTGTCACAAAACTTCCGTTCTGTAAATCAGTTTTAAAACTTTGGTTGACACTTAGAATAATTAGTAAAAACCAAGCTTTAATGGTAGCACAATATAGTATTCTTATCTACACCAAAGAACCTCAGGTCTGAGGATACAGCTTGGTGTACATGCATGAGAACCCAAGTAAAACAGCAAAACAGCACATACCTACAATCCCAACACTGGGGAGATGGTACAGGAAGGGCTCTGGGGCTCACTGGCCAGCCAGGCTAGTGGAATCCAAGTTCAGTGAGAGACCCTGTCTCAGAAAATAAGGTGGACAGTGACTGAGAAGGACCCTGGACATTGACATCTGACCTCCACAGATACACAGAGACACACATAGTGGTCAGGGGGTGTAGTGGCGGGCAAGGGAGGAAGAGAAACAAACTTTGATCCCTTGACTACAACACAGCAGAGTTGACAAAGTATGTCTTCAAATACAGATGGGAAACTAAAACCGTAACCAGGAGACATCACTACAGACACCACAGCAGCTCTGTGTGCCAAAAAGCTGGGAGGTTAGACATCTCTAGACTACGGTATTAAAGTTGTCAGAACTCATGATACTGACTAGTAAGTGTGAGACTCTGTCTCAAAACAAAAACACACCTCTCCCCCAATCTTCAGGCTACAGAAATGTTTTAAGAAATGTTGCCAAGAACTGGAAGCAGTGACTGAGGGGAAGCACCCTTCTCAACCACAGTGCCCTGGGGAGAACTAATCTCTATTTATCAGAGCTCTGTGCTGCTTCGGTGCAGACACCAGCCCAAGGTCACCCACAGGTCAGTGCCCAGGACAGGGAGCCCAGACTCTTAACCTTGTGCTTCTGCAAATTCTCCCTGCCAAAGCCCCCTGCAGAGGTGTTGTTAAACTGGTCACCTCTAACAGGAGCCTAGGTCATCAGGAGAGATTGCTGTAGCTTCTCTTGTGTCAACAGTGACATTTCTAGATTCCTTGTCCAGTTGCCACACACCCTTCCCCCTCTCTGTGCTGTTCCCCTACCCTCCCTGAAGCCCTCAGCCATCTGTGTCTGTCGCCCCCCACACACACCCAGGACTCTGCCACCATGCTGGCCTAGTGCTTTGCTCCATCTGGGTGGTCAGACAGGCAGGGCAGTCACTAACTTACTGCCAAGTTTCCTGGGGCTGCCAAAGCAATGCTGGCAGGAGATCCTGAAAGAAAGGCATCCAGAATGGGGGAGGAACAGAGATGGCAAAGGTCCCAGGAGAGAAGCAAGGGTATGATGCCCAGAGGAGACAAGCAGAGAGTGGTCTCATGTGTCCCATGCATATCCTCCACACGCCTGCAACAGACACAGAAATACATGAATCTTAACTAGAGCACCTGTAACTCTGGGCCACCTACCTCCCCATCCTTTCCTGTGACATTCCTTCCAACACTAGCATGGACAGCTGAGATACCTTAGCCCTCCCATACTTCACACAAGAGGCTTGACCTGTGCAGCGCGCCCCCCCCCCCGCCCCCGTCTCCCCAAGCCTGTACTGGTATTTTTCCATGTCACCTAACTCTAGATGCTGCAGTTCTGAGCTGGGGAGCCACTGGCCCAGGCCTCAGATGCATACTCAGGATCAGGTTTGCTTCCTGGCAGGGTGCAGGACACCCATGCCAGGCCCCATCAGCCCACCTTCTCTCCAGCACTCCTCAAATCCAGTATTATCCACACTGGAGAGCCGCTCACTAGGAAACGTGCTGGTGTGGGATGACACCCAGGCTGGGACCCTGAGGCCACACCTTGCAGGGAAAACCTACTACAAAAGCCAGCAAAGTAACTTGGCCCTCAGAGCTCACAGCCTAGGATACAAGTAGCCTGAGGCAGCTGGCCAGGAACTAGTAAAGGCTGAGTGGCCAGTCCTCATACCTTCTACAGGGCCAAGTAGCTGCACAGAGCCCACAGCCATGGCCTCTGCAGCAATGGTGGCTCTAATTTCCTCTGTCCTCTGCTTTAATCAACCAACATGTGGGGCTTTTTGCCTCTATAAGCTTGAACTCTTTATCCCCTGGCACTGCCCAGATGGATGCTTTGTTCTGAAGTTTGCATAGTTAGACCTGCTGCACCATCGGCAGGAAAAAGCTTGTGCCCACTTCCTGCTGCAGCCATCAGATGGGTATGAAAGCAAGGCTCTTCCAGCACCCTGCACTGTTTGCAGCCTCACCTGACTCCTGGTGCTATATAGTGGGAACACACCTCACAGAGGGAGGCTGAACAGACCCAAGGAGGAAGCTGGACCATACTGCCTCTGAGAGGCCCAGGAGGTTCTCAGGATCCCGGTATCCTGTCCCTATCAGGTATCACATGGCTGGCTATCCTGTCTTCTCCAGATCCAGGAGTCACTGACAATGTTAGTTGACAGAGGTCCCTAAGGAGTGACTCTGCTCCAAGGAGAGGCTGTACACACAGGGCCGAAACAGGGCCATTTTCATGCGTCAACGGTTGGGCCACCAGTGCCCAGGTGTTTGTTCAAACACTAGTCTCTGCTGTGAAGGTATTTATGGGTGATGGTGACATCTAAGTTAGATGGCTTTGGGGAAAGCACATGACCCTCTTTAATGTAGGCCGGTGCCATCTAATCAGTAAAGACCCTAAGAGTGGCCCAACCCTCCAGTATAATCTGGCTCCTCAGGCCTAGGTTCCATTGAGAAGCTAAGCTGGAACTATTTTGAGTTACCTCATTAACATAAACTCAGCTGTAGCTGAAAGAGCTCAATATGTATAGCAAATGATGCTCATAATATCTATATATACGTGTGTGTGTGTGTGTGTGTGTGTGTGTGTGTGTATACACATGCTAGCATGTGCTAGGCAATTGCTCTTTCACTGAGTCACACCATTCCCAGTCTCCATAGTCTGCATGCACATATATAGAGATATAGATATAAACATATAGATATAGATAGACATATATCTGGCATGTGGGTTGTATGTTGTGGGGGTCGGATACACAGCTGCATATACATAGAAACACAGACGTCAGAGGAAGACATCAGGTATCCTGTAAGTCTCTGCCTCATTCCCTGGAGACATGGTCTCTCATTGGCAGACAGCAAGCCTCAGAGATCCTCCTGTCTCTGCCTGCCTCTCCAGGGCTGGGGTTACAGGTACAGAGTCACACCCAGCATTCTACAAGGGTTGGAGATCTGAACTCACTGAGCCATCTCAGCCCACTCCTGCCAATATTTTAAAACTCCTGTCCCAGACCTGCTGCAGGCACAGTGTGGCCTTTATCTCTCCTCACTCTGGAGGGGAATTCTCCATTTCCCACAGGAATGTCAACTCTCTTGGCACCGGCTCCCACGTCATAGCAATCCCATTAGGGATGATCAGAGATTCATAACTCTCTGGCTTTCTGGGTCTCCCTAGGGGGAGTAAAGTTTCACAGGGGCTCAAGACAACCCCTCTTGCTCCAAGCATGGCCAGCATAGTCAAGGCCCCTTATAAATGCCAGAGTGACAAGTCACACTGCAAACAGATTTGTCCTGCTCAGTGCTTCTGAGCCTCAGCCCTGCCCCTCAGCCTGCCTGGCTCTGCCTGTGCCCACACACAACACATCCCTGCCCATGCCCGATGCCTCCACTTGCTCCCTTTGCAGCTCCAGGAGTCTACCCTATGTGGAGACTGGGAGAGCTTCGGTCTTATTGGCCGCCAAGACCAGACAGAACAGGCAATCCAGCAACAGGCATGCTATGCAAAACAGATTCTAAACCACCCAAGGGGTCTATTTATAATTCACAGCAAAATGGTTTGTTGCTGTCAAAATGTGTTTGCATATTACACAAACAGACCCTCATAGCAATTATCTTAATGCTGTAGCTACAAATGAACACCTACTTATTTCGGGCAAATTAACACTGGATTTACCTTGAGCAGCACAGCCGGTGAGGGAGGGGGCACACAGTGGGTGTGCACACTTCCGGGGTCTCTCAGAATTTAGGAGAAGGGTCCCATCCCACCATTCCTAACCCTCTATGGTTCAGAAAGAAAGAGGCATGTGCTGGTCATATCTGCCTCAGAAACCACAGAAGGGTCCATCTTTTTGTCTCAGCCATGCTTGTGGCCACAGGCCCTCCCCCACTGCCCACTCTTTACCACCAAGGCCACGAGGATCTGGTGCTGACAAGAGGCACACACAGACTACTTACTTGTCCAGAGGGAGCAATAGGGAGCCACCAGAATCTGGGCACCAGATCCAGGGGAGATGGGGGGTTGGGGGGGTGACAGCGGTAAAGTCCTTGTGGCTAACTGGCAGAAGGCTGAAGTTCCAGGTCCCTCTTATCTACCTCCATTTTCATAGTCTGGAGCCCTTCCTATGGCCATTTGGGCACAGCTGGTACCGCTGTTACAGCTTTCACCACCCATACTCAGTGCTGGATTGGGGCCCTGGCCTTATCCTCTTCCCAAAAGATGTTGAAGCCCGGGATTCCACCCCTAGTCTCAGTCCCAAAGATCCCTGTCTTTGATTTTCTGTTGTTGTGATTAAAAAAAAAACTACTCTGAGGAGGAAAGGGTTTATTTCATCTTACACCTCCAGGTCACAGTTCGTCGTTGAGGGAAATCAAATCAGTAACTGAAGCAGGAGCCAAGGAGGAATGCTGCTTACTGACTTGCTCACTGGTTCCAATTCAGTTAGTTTGATTATATAGCCCAGGCCCAGCTACCTATGGATGTTGTACGTGCTGCCCATAGTAGGCTGGACCCTCCCACATCAATAATCAAGACAGTCCTTCACAGACACGGCCACACAGGCTGATCTGATCTGGGTGATTCCTCAGTTGAGGTTTCTCTTCCCAGGTAATTCCAGGTGTGTTGAGTTAAGAATAAAAACAGGAGATGGAGAGTGGCTTGGGGGTTAAGAGCACTGGCTACTGTTGGGCGTTGGTGGCTCATGCCTTTAACCCAGCACTCGGGAGGCAGAGGCAGGTGGATCTCTGTGAGTTCGAGGCAAATCTGATCTACAGAGCAAGTTCCAGGAAGCCTCCAAAGCAATACAGAGAAACCCTATCTCAAAAAACAAAAACAAGGGGCTGGAGAGATGGCTCAGAGGTTAAGAGCGCTGACTGCTCTTCCAGAGGTCCTGAGTTCAATTCCCAGCAACTACATGGTGGCTCACAACCATCCGTTATGAGATCTGGTGCCCTCTTCTGGTGTGCAGAAATACATGGGAGTATAATGTTGTATACATAATAAATAAATAAAATCTTTAAAAAAAAACAAAAAAACAAACAAAACAAAAGGAGCACTGACTATTCTTCTAGAGGTCCTCAGTTCAATTCCCAGCAACCACATGGTGGCTCACAACCATGGGATGTGATGTCCTCTTCAGGGATAAAGTCATACATTCAGATAGAGTACTCATAAATAAGATAAATAAATCTTTAAAAAAAAAGAATAAAAACCAAACGGAATACTCTCTGAGCACCAGACTTAACCATCCAATGCCTCCTATTTCAACTCTCTTCACGTCAGGGGCTTCCTGAAGTCCCCATGCCCCACCCAAATGCTGCCCTCTAGGAAACAAGACTGACCACTTCTACCCCATGAGCCTCAGAGGCTCTTCACACCATACTGTAGCCACCTCAGAGCCTTTGAACATACTGTACTTGTTACCTAGAACATACAGCCCCACACAAGGCAAGTGATCCATAGCCAGCCTCAACTGTCATCACTGGCTGAAGTCCAACTTGTAGTCCAGTCTGGGCTTACCAATCCTACCTCGACCTTCCCATGCTTCTTCATAGGAGTTAAGAACCATCCATAACTCCAGTTCCAGAGGCTGGCTCTGATACCCTCTTCTGGCTTCTGGGGCACTGCACATACATGGTGCACAGACATACATGTAGACAAAAACTCATACACATGAAATAAAAATAAATAAATCTTTAATAGATAATTAAGGGCTGGAGAGATGGTCCAGTAGTTAGGAACACTTACTGCTCTTTTAAAAGACTGAAGTTCAGCTCCAAGAGGAGTTCATAGCTATCTGTGACTCTAATTTCAGAGGATCCAAAAACCCTCTGGCCTCCTTGGAAACCTGCATTCATGTGCACACAGCCATATGGATACACAGGTACACAATATATGTACAAAGGAAAAATAATAACCTTTGGCAAAATGGATAAATAGGGGGCTGGAGAGATAGCTCAATAGCTGGAGAGAGTTCCTGCTTTTCTAGAGGACCTGAGCTCCACTCACAGCACCCACATCAGGTGGCTCACAACTGTCTGGAACTCCAACTCTAGGGATCTGATGCCATATTCTGGCCTCTGAAGGTACTGACCAACAGATGCGCAAATCACACACACACACACACACACACACACACACACACACACACACACACCTGCGCAGCCTGAGAGATGGGCGGCACAGCTACAAAGATCTCAGGGAGACACAGACACTGACTCAGAGCCTGTCTTGGGACCACAGAATTTCAATCTACTACAGATCACAAACCCAGCAAACCCCAGCCCAGGCATCCCATCCCTGCTGCATTGATAGTGTAGAATTTAATTTTAAGGCCAGTGGAGAAAAGGCAGAGGTGGCTTCTAGAAGTCTCCAGAATCCAGACCTGCCAAACCAGTTCCTTCTAAGAGTCCTTGTCTCCTGCCCCCTCCAACTGAAACGTCATTTCTTGCTCCCAAATTGGAACTGGCTGGCCTTCAGCAGGGAAGGGACAGCAACACACAAATTCACTGAACACTAGGCTTGCTCCCAAAGTCCACGGACAGAATGAATGCTCACAAACATGATCTCTCACAAGCTGTGTGACTTGCTTGGGGCACTCTGAAAAAATCAACTCAGTTTGACCCCTTCATAACTCTGGAGTACAGAACTTCCTAGGTGAAGAAAATAAGGAACAGAGTGCCTAGCAATTGACTCAAGGTTGCACAAACTGTGGCCAGGGTGTGGGGACCCATTCCTAGCTGTTAACCACTGCATAGCAGCCTCCACAGAACACACACACATTATCCTCCAAGCCTCAACTGCCTTAGGATGCCTGTGAGAGAGAAGATGGGTACCCAAAGCAGTGGCTTACTGAGACCCACTCACCCCACCCTACTTCAAGGAACCCAAAAACCTGGCTAAGTTCCATACAGTACCCCAGATCCAAGTCTGTCTCCACCTATAAGAACCACCCAAGAAGTTTCCAGATACCTGTGGGACCTCCTCTGCAAGCATCAAATTTAACCAAATAGTAGGGGAAGACAAGAGATGGAAAACTTATTTCTATCCCTGTGCTAACTCTGTGACATAGAATAGAAAGACATGGAAGACAATGAAGGCATGGAAAAGGAAAAGAACCCTCTCCCATGAGTCTGGATAAACTTCTCCCTAGGGACAAGTAGAATTCTAGTGCATTCAACACATACTTAAGGTCTCTCTCCACCTGGGCAGTGGTGGTACACACCTTTAATCCAACACTGGAGAGGCAGAGACAGGCAGATCTCAGTGAGTTTGAGGCCACCCTGGTCTACCAAGTGAGTTCCAGGATAGCCAGGACTATTACACAGAGAAACCATGTCTTGAAACCAAAACCAAAACAAAACAAAACAAAAAGATCTTTCTCCATTCCCAGCTCTAAACCTGCAGTTTTCTTGGACTTTCACCCAAAACTTCATTTACAGTAAAACACATCCCAAATCCTTGTGCAGTCTTAGAGGTTCTTGATTTAACTTTATCAGAATATAAATCAGAGCCACTCCATTTTACCTAGCAAAGGGGGGGGGGGAGCTTCTTAGCAACCTTTCGAGACATAACTTGAAAGGCACTAAAGTGATCTATATGGCTGATGCTAAGACACTTAGTGGCTCTCCCTTGAGAAGTCCATACCCACACGTGGATATATCTTACTCTTTCCTTGAGTGCCACTCTTCATTTTAACCCCAGCACTTAAAATTTATGTAAAAAATATATTTTAGTGAACAGTTATGATGGCACGGTGTACACATATAATCCCAGCACTCAGGAGGCAAAGACAGCAGGATTTCTGAGTTCCAGGTCAGCCTGGTTTACATAGCAAGTTCCAGGACAGTCAGGGATACACAGAGAGACCTTGTCTCAAAGCAACAACAAAAGTCTTTTAGGGGCTGGAGAGACGACTCAGCAGTTAAGAGCATGTACTGCTCTTGCAAAGGACTCAAGTTCAGCTTCTGGCACCTACATCAGGAAGCTCAAAATCTCTAGCTCCAGGAGATCTGACACCCTCTGTGGTCTCCACAGGAACCTGCCCCCCCCCCCCGTGTACACCTACCCACTCCCTCCTCACACACATATACACATAATTTAAAGTAAAACCATTTTTTTTTGAAAAGTCAGAAGAGGGTATTGGATCCACTGGAACTGGAGTTACAGGTGGCTGAGAGCTACTACATGGGAGCTGGACCATCACCCCAGCCCTTAAAAATCCTTTTAATAAACCGAAGCTCTTCATTGTGAAGCCTCCCCTTGTGTGCTTCTCTTTTCTTGAGCATCTTCCTTTCTACTTTTAACGAAACTTCCGCTCTGTTTCACACTGCCTAGTCCTGAAATTCCACTTTAAGTGGAAGCCATGGGTTCTGGATGAGGTCCCTTGAAAGACTACAGGAACTTCCTCAGGCCATTGAGGGCCAAAGTATGGAGGTGCACATCTGCCTCTCACTGCAGACATCTCTAAGGGAAGCAGTTGCCAGAGGGCTTCCAAAGTCTCCAAATTACATCAGCCTGCTCCCACAAAGGCCGGTTCCAAGCCTGGCTTTCCATTTACCAGTCTTAACACCTGTGACTCCCCTGCCTCAGTTTCCTCCTCTGTAGAAGTGGGCAGTGCCCCCCAGCATCTCAGGAGATTGGTTTGAGTGAGGAATGAGGCAATGGGCATGCAAGGATGACTTGACCTCTGCTAGGGAGCTTTACAGATGGGAAGGCTACTCCCCACAGCAATGTGGCCAGCTCAAAATCCACTCATCAGGCTAGGTGTACTAGTTCATTTTTGTAATGTCAACATTTGGAAGGTTGAGGCAGGGGAATTACATTTAGTTTAAAGCCAGCTTGGGCTAAATAGTGAGACCTGTCTCCAAACAAAATAAAATAATCAAGCTCTCCCAAATCCTCCTGAAGGTTTATCTGAGTCATGTGATCAGTGCCTGAATTTCCCCATCTGTGAAATGAGGGTGATTGAGGGATTGGGATGGGTTTCTAGTGTGGTCAGGCACCTCCTGGTGACAGATTTTGGCTATCCTATTATACTTTAGTTTATTATTAGAGACAGGGTCTCACTCACCCAGGCTGGCTTCAAACTCACTGTGTAGTCAAGGGTGACTTTCTCACTTTGTTAAGTGCTGGGGTTACAGCCTGGGGCCACCACACATATGGTTTATGTGTCACAGGGAAACAAACACAGGGCTTTATGTATGTTAGGCAGGGGTACTATTAACTTAGCCTCATTACTAGCCCTGTCATACTCTTTAACTAAAATCACCTCTGTCCATTATTGACAGGCTACCCCAAAACTGCACTCATAGACACCAGGACTCATAGGGTGATTAGCCAGGAGAGCCCCCAACCTTACACAGCTCTCCGAAGTTGCACTTTACTGTGAGCTGATCCAAGCACATAGCTTGGTCAAGCCCATTTCGACCTCTCCTGGACCTCCCAGAAACCTAAGGGCCACATCCCATCTGCCTATCTCCCACCCATTTTCCAGCTCAGCTGCAGCCTCCTCCAGAAAAGTCCCCACACTCCCCTGGCTTCGATCACCGAAAGCTGATTCTGGGTTTTCCTGAGAGCTGGAAACTCGCAGGAGGCTGACTCGACCTCTGCGAGTAGCTGTGCTCAGACTTCCAGTCCCCTGCCCCCTCCCCCATCCCGGCGCTGACTGGGGGCAGGGTTTGGCAGGGCATTCCACAAGGAACTCCCAAGCATATCTTGAAACAACAGAGGCCAATGAAGGTTGCCTACTTTCCAAACTGTTGAGTTGAACTGAGTTTTCACCTGGACTCAAGTTCGCCATGACTCTCGGTGGCAGCGCGCACTAAACAGAACCTGCTCGCCTCAGCGCAGAACCTGTCTGCAGCCTAGGACCGCCAGGCCCTTTCCCCACCCAAGCCAACCTGACGAAGGAATGCCACCCCTCCCCCCTGGTGTCCTCCGCAGTTTCCCCAGCACAGCCCCGGCGGCCAGCAACATTCTCGGGAGGCTTTTGCCAGGTTTGGGAAAGCGAAAGAAGCCCGCGCAGGCTGCCCTGCCCAAATGGGACCTTCCGAGGCTCCCGGCCAATAAATCCTGGGAGTTGCACCCAGCGTGACAAAATGACCAAACAGACCCCAGCCTCAGGCCCCACGTGCATCCATCCTCAGCTCCAGCCCCTGCCTCGGTGTTCCCGCCTATGAAACGGGAATGACGCTACCATGCATGACGCGCTCAGGTTTGGTAAGGAAGCACAGGGGCCAGTGTCAGGTGCTGACTCCGGTGATCCAAAGGGGACCGAACCCGTGTACGAAGGAAACGAGGAAGGCAGGGGACACAGAGGGCGGGACAGAAGGGGGAGTGGAGAGACAGCCAGGGAAAGGAGGAGTGGGAAGATGTCGAGGTCAGGGGCACAGGAGCCGCGACTCCCCATTCAAGCAGTTCTCCCAGGGATACTCACCGGACCACCGAGCAGCTCACCTGGCCTCAGCAACTCCAGCGGCTCACCTGGCCAGCCCTGGGCAGGCACCTCCCCGGCAGGCCCCTTCTCGACAGGCCCCGCCCAAAGTCAGAAAGCACTCAGCCTGGATTCCTCAGAGTGGGCGGGACAAGGGCTTGTGCCTCTGGCTCTAGGCGGGAGGGAGCTGAGGGACACTGGCCCTGTGTGGCCTCCACACTCACTGCCAGTCCACACATTTACCTTCATTCGGGATGCGCCGGATGAGACGGGAAACTGAAGATCTGTGCTGAGTTAGGAAACTGAGCCCGCATCCGGGATCGCCCGACCCGCAGTCCCAAGCCTGACTCAGGCTGCGGGTACGTTGCCTCTGCCCTCGGTGCTTCTCTGCCCGAGAAATGAAGCCAGGGCTGGAGACTCAGAACCATTCCCACACCCCTGTGACTTGCCTCAAGTCACAAAAAGGCCTTGATGTCCTAGGGAGAGCAGACCAGAGGTAGAGGGAGGCTTTACCAGCACTGCCTCCAGGCCACTGCTTCCTCCACTTCCTGATGTCATGCTGGGCCGGCACCTTTTTCCATCTACATCTCATCTCCTGCATACACTTGCTGTCCATCAACCTAACCTACAGCCCTGATGACCCCCAGCTCTGATCCCAATTCCAAGCTCAGGCTGCTAGCTCTCCCCTGGATACCCAGCCTCTGGAGCAACACACTCACCGGCTACCCAACCCCTCCCCATCTCATTGTTCCAGCGGGGGGGGGGGTCCAGCCTATGTATGGTCCACTCTCAAGCCCTGATAGCTCCTTCAAAGTATGTCACAGTACCGCCACTTTCCCACTGAGTTGAGTTAGTGATCTCCTGGCTCCTTTCCTTGCATCCTGTCTATCCGTTCCCACACAGGGTCCAGGTGTCCCTTTCTGAGAAACTTGAAGTTTCTCCTATCCAGTAGATGAGGCAGCTCCACTGGCCAGCTGCCCTGCATGGAGGGGACATGGTCCCAAGGAACCTTTGTAGAGTTGCTAAAACAGTGTGATATTGACACCACCCACCTCTAGAGGGTATAGAGACCTCAGAGGACAGTCAGTATAAGCCACCACCTCCTGCTTCCAGAGGTGATTGGGCCTCAGGCAAGCAGCACAGGCCACATGGATGACTGACTCCTCCAGTGGGTCTGTTGGAATTTGCTGGATGGTGGGAAAGAAAAAATACTACTGCACCCTAGTAGAGGAAGCTTGGCTCACTGCGGACATCTCCACCCTCCTCTCCTGAGCCCATACTTGAAGGCCCTATAGCAAAAGACCCCTTAACAAATGGGTAATGTGCCAAATTATTTCATGTAAGATTCTGAATTTTTTAAATTTATTTTTATTTCATATGTGTGGGTGTTTTGCCTTCAGGCATATGCATTCACTGCCCATGGAGGTCAGAAAAAAGCATCAGATCCCCTGGAACTGGAATTACAGGTTGTGAGCTGCCATGTGGACTTATGGATGCTGGAAACTGAATTCGGGTCCGTTCTGTTTGTTTTTTTCTGTTTTTGTTTGTTTGTTTTTGTTTTCTCGAGACAGGGTTTTTCTGTAGCTTTGGAGGCTGTCCTGGAACTTGCTCTGTAGACCAGGTTGGTCTTGAACTCACAGAGATCCACCTACCTCTGCCTCCCGAGTGCTGGGATTAAAGGTATGTGCCACCACTGCCAGATTTAGCAGCCAATGTTCTTAACCAATGAGCCATCCCCACCGTTCCATTTCATGTAAGTTTCGCAGGACATAGGAAACTTCCTAAAGAAAGGAAGACCCAGAAACAGGTACATTATGTAGTTTCATTCTTGGGTTTGAGGAAGGGTATTAGTTAGGAAGGAATATGATTGGCGGGCAAAAGATCATGGCCTAATGTTAATAAACTGGAGGAAGTTTATGTCCCCATTACCCAGGTACCTCTGGGTGTAATGAGATAGATACCTACCTCTCGTGGGCTCTTGTGACCTGGTAAGGGGAGAAAGGAAAGGGAAGGATGGAAGCCCCATATCAGTTCCTTGTGTTGCTGCTGTGACAAATGCCCATGACAGAAACAGCTTAAGGATGAAGGGTTCATTTTGGCTCACAGTTTGGGGGAACAACACGGTAGCAGTGGTGAGAGATATTCTGATACATGGCTCACTTTTCTTTCTTTTCTTTTTATATTTAGTAAGTGGGAATGTATGTGTGTGTGTGTGTAGAGGCCTGGGAACTGGAGTTACAGACAAAGTGGGCCACCCAACCATGGTGCTGGGAGTAGAACTCAGGTCCTCTACAAGAGAAGAAAGCTCTCTTAATGGCAGAGCCATCTCTCTGCCCTTCCCTTCACTTTGGGACCGCAGTGCACGTGTCCTCCCTCCTAGGTCTCTGGCATCATGCCCAGCAATGTCTCCTAAGTTGAATCTCAATCCTTCATACCATCATTGCTCCTTCCTGTATCAACTTTCCCAAGTGCATTGTTTAGGGGCACATCACTGAATCCACATCACTAGCCATCTGGTCACCACGGTGGAATCTAGGCTTAGAATGAGGTAGACTTGGTAAGGACCTGAGTCTGTGCTAACACTGCACATTTCCTGGGTCAAACCTGCTCTGAAGCCTTCTTACTTTGGCTGCATGCACCCACACCATCTATTATTACTGTTTGGGCTTGAGTTTTTTATTCCACAGGATTCAAAGCATCCTGATGGAAAATCAGCCATTTTATTTTTTTCCTGGCAATACCAGGAATTGAACCTGGTGTCTTGCACATGCCAGGCAAGGTGCTCTGCCACTGCTCTGGCTTTTTATCCAAGTGACCAAGTTCTCTCTCTGATAAAGCTAGCAGCAGGGGAAAAATTATCCCAGGGGAGGAGAATAATTGGCTAAGTCTAAGATACACTGTATTACCCAGGGTTCTCTAGAGGAACAGTACTGATAGAACACATGCATTTGAAGGGAATTTATCAGAATAGCTTACAGGTTGTGGTCCAGCCTGTCCAACAATGAATGTTTACCAACAGAAGTTCCAAGAATCCAGTAGTTGTTCAATCCATGAGACTGGATGTCTCAATGGATCCTCACTGGGATCCCAAAGAAGCAGTCTCTAGATCCAGATTCAACTCCCAGCAACCACATGGTGGCTCACAATCATCTGTAGTGAGAGCTGGTGCCCTCTACTGGCATACAGGTGTATGTGCAGGCAGAAGACTACAAGAAATAAATTAATCTTAAAAAAAAAAAAAGCAGACTGTAATTTGAGTAAAGGAATGGACTTGCTAGCAAGAGCAGGCAGGCAAAGAGAGCAAGCTTCCTTCTTCCATGCCCTCTACCATGCCAGGAGAAGGGGTGGCCCAGATTAAAGGTGGATCTTCCCACCTCAAAAGATGCAGTTCTAGATTAAAGAGGGTCTTCCCATTTCAAGAGACTTAATTAAGAAAACAAAACAAAACAAAACAAAACAAAAAAACCTCACAGATGTGCCCAGCCATTTGGGATTTAGTTAATTCCAGGTGTAGTCAAGTTGACAATTAAGAATAGCCATCACACACACACACACACACACACACACACACACACACACACACACGCCACTAAAACACACACAGTAAACCAACCATCTATAGTGACTTCATGGCCAGGAGTGCAAATGTGTGTGCACTACCGTTGACACAAAAGGGTAGAGGCCCTGAAAGGAGCTGCACACCAGGCACTCCCCTTTCTTTCTTCTGTAGAATCAGGCAGTTGGATTTTCCCTTCTGTTTCTATAACAATAACTTTGTGTTTCAAAGGCTCTGCCATTAAAAAAAAAAAAAAAAAAAAGAATAGTAATGAGAAATGAAGAGCTACTACCGAATGGTGTTCCAGTTGCCTTTATTGAGTTTGTTCTTACGCATGTTTATGAAGTCCGATGCCCCTTCTTTTGAAAGCAGCAAATTCTAAGTTAATGAGCATGCTGAGGTGGAGCACAGGAGACAGGAGGGAAAAAAAAAAAAACCGGGCCACCAGCCTCGGTCCTGGATTTCCTGTTTGTGTTCTCCCCAGTGGCTCGCCCAGCCAGCTGCGGGGAGCTGCAATCTTCTTATAGCCAGGAAACCTGCATTTCCGCGCTGCTGACGCATGGGGACAGGCGGGCAGAAAGGAATCTGGGCTTCCTGCAGCCACTCCCTCTGCTGGCCAAGCCTCTGGAACCCATCGATCACAGGCCTGCTTTCCCCTGGTAGCCAAGTGCCATGCTCCCATTTCTGAGCAGAGGCGGGGGCTGACAGCACAGCGATGAACTCTGGTGCATTCTCCATGGTGTTCTCTGGGACCCTATGGCCCAACATGAAAACCCCTTACATCTCCAGTCTAGGGGGCCTCTGCTCTGGATACCCTAACCCTAAAAACCAGTTACTACCTCAAAGAGAATACTTGTTTATTCTAAAGTCAAATATGAGCAATGCCAATGTGGCATGGTTGCATGAAGTTCTTACAGGAACAGAACAAAGAAAGTCATAAATCAGCACAATGGTGGGAAAATCAGGTAGGCGAGTTCCACAAAGCCTGGTGATCTCTGCTCAGACCTCAGATGCTATCTGATGACATTCTTGAACTTTTGGGTTGAGGGGAGGATAGGGGTCTGTTGTTAGCACATCCCCAAAGGGCTCATGGGATAGTCATAAGGACACAGAGGAGGGCAATGAATGACTTGTGTGTGATAACTTGGCTCTGGGTCTGGAACATTCCAATCCCTCCACACCAGCCTTACAGGTGCAGGGTCTTCTCAGGAACTTCAGTTCATTCCTGTTTGACCAGAGTGTCCACCGGTGTCCTAGGCTGGTACTCTAGCTCTTCAAATGCCCGTGTTATCAAAGAATTCTCACCTCATAGGCATTTGTCTTGGTTAAGTTTCTTTTGCTGTGATAAAGACCATGACCAAAGACAATTTGGGGAAGATTTATCTCAGCTCACATACCCTGATCACAGTCCATCAGGAAAGTCAGAGCAGGAATTCAAAGCAGGAACCTGGAGGCAGAAACTAAAGCAGAAGCCATGGAGGAAACTGCTTACTGGCTTGGTCCTCATGGCTGTTCAGTTTGTTTGTTTGTTTGTTTATGGTGGTGGTTGTGGTGGTGGTGGTGAGGAGTGTTCCAGACAGTGTTTTTCTATGTAGTTCTGGCTGCCTGGCTGTCCTAGAACTTGATCTGTAGACCAGGCTCACCTCAAACTCAGAGATCTGCTTGCCTCCGCCTCTGGAGTGTTGGGATTAAAGGTGTGCACCACCACTGCCCGGCTACAGTTCACTTTCTTATGTCACCTGTCCAGAGATGGCACCATCCACAGTTTCCTGGACCTCCCACACCAATCATCAATTAAGAAAATGTCACGTAGGCTTGCCTACAATTTGATCTAAAGGGGCATTTCCCAATTGAGGTTCCCTTTTCTCAGCTGACACTAACTTGTGTCAAGTTGACATAAAACTAACTAGACAGTCTCATTGATGGAAATGACCTAACCATTATTTGACCCAGGCTCCTTTGCCACCAGGGCATGGACAGTGACAGGCTCCACCATGGTGAGGTACACTCTAAGAGAGGGGCTGACACATTGTACTAAGGAAACCACTTCGTCCAGTGTGTGTGTGTGTGGTGTGTGTGTGTGTGTGTGTGTGTGTGTGTGTGTGTGTGTGTGTGTGTGTGTAGCAGGCACGTAGGCCCTTGTGCTCACAGATAAGCACTAGGGGAACCAGGAATTTTAAACACACAGGATTGTCTCTTCAAGGGAACAGATGAACAGCCTGTTTTCTGTCCAGAAGACTGGGAGTAGACACAGTTAATAGCCTGGAGACCTTTGTGCTGCTGTCTGTGCAGCCAGGCTTTCCTCCCCCAGACCCTTATCTTAAGCTGGTTTTCTCAATCAATCTGCAGAACCTATTTTTACAGACGATGTCACTTTACAAAGGGTTTCGACATAGTCATGTCTTAAACTTTGTTGTGCACATGAGATTGAGTTCATCATCACCAGGAAATTTCATCAAATTGTGCTGTGCTTAAATATACCTGAATAAATTACTGAAAGTCAGACAGTCAAAACTTGAATCAGCACCAGCTACTGAGTTGTGTTGAATCCAACTGCCTTCTTGCCTCTCTCAGATTGTTACTCTGCTGCCCACGCTGTTTGCAGATACCCCTGCAACAGGGATGGGGTAGGGTGAGGTGTTGTACACAGTGGCTACAGGCTAAGGACCTGGGACATTCTGGGTATGGCTGCAGTGGAGTCTCCTGTGAAGTAGTCTCCCTGCTGGGTGGGAATCTTCTGAGGGGTGGAACCTTCTGAGTGATGGAGCCTCCTGTGGATGGAGTCTCCTGTGGGGTGGAGCCTCCTGTGGGTGGAGTCTCCTTGGGGTGGGGCCTTCTGTGGTTGGGGCCTCCTGTGGGGTGGGGCCTTCTGTGGGTTGCTATATTAGTCACTGCTTTGCCCTTAGGCCTACTCTGCTCTGTGGAGGTTTGGACACTGTTCCTGGAAGCTGAGCCTGACCTGTGTGTCAGGCTCCTGACCTACTCCTGACAACTTGGGAAGCTCCTACCACCAGGCAATCAGCATTGCCTCAGCAACAGGCCGGCCACTGAAGTGGCTCACACATAAGACCCTTCCCTGATCACCATCCCCATGTTGCCCTCACATCTCCACCAAACACAAACTGAGGAGAGTCCTCCCCCACCCCCACCCCCAAAGAGAGATTGTTTTTGCAGATAATGTGGTGATACTTTACATTTTAATAGCCTTTTATAGCAGGTTAGAGCTGGTTTGCCCTACACACATAGCCACCAATGAGGGGAAGGGTCCTGGGGGCAAAGCCAGGGGTTTAGTATTGAGTCTTTATCACCTTAAGGCCAAAGCCCAGTAAGGACCCAGCTGCTGTGTAACCCTTTGGTGCAACACTCAGTGTGTGGCTTTATAACCCAACAGCTATAACACTGTATGTGAGTCACAAGAACAGACAAGCACAGGCACCAGAACATGATGTTGTACTGCAAAGACCAGACCGTTGTTGCTTCAAATGGAGAAACTGAGGCTGTTTGGCCTGCCTGATACCTCACAGCGGCCACCTCACACTCATGCTAGTGGCACTGGCTGTCTCCAGGAAGGGTGTGGGGGATACACGAACACAGTGTAGTATTGGCTTCCCATTAGCATTCTCTCCTTCTGGAGACCCCACAAGCCTCAGGGCTCTTGGAAAGAGGCATATGTACTCAGGTCACACTGTGACACTGCCAAAATGATAGTACTCCATCTCTCATCCCCAACCCCCAGGCTCAGCATCTTCCCCTGGCTTCGTGCACACCTCATGCATGCGACAGATCTGCAACCCACCTGGAATGCCACTGGTCCCAGCCTCGAGGGAGAAACAGCCCACGTGTGTGTCCACCCAGGAACTTGATGCTGCAGCTCCAGAAGGATCCCCCATCTAAGCTCTGAGAGCTCTCTAGTTAGAGTCAGTCCCATTTACCCTGCTTGACACAAAGTGGCCACAAGATGTGAGTGTACTCAGAAAGTGAACATTAGAGGCCACTTCCGAGGCTCATTGTCAGGGGATGTGTCTGAGTTCCTGTGTAGGTTCCTCTACCCAGGACCCTACCCCTCTCTATGCCCTCAGGGCATCACCAATTGACGGACACTCTTGGAGCTCAGAGACCAAGGTCTCCTGCTGGAATGGGTGCCTCTTCTCTTGGTTTTTAGCACCCAGGCTTGCAAGGGTTACATCCATATTCCATAGAAGACTGAGAATGGTTGAGTCTCTGTCCCTCCTTTACATGTCTTCAAGGCCAACCCAAGTTTGGGTGTTGAATGAGTTCCCTTTCTTTATTTTCTTGAATTTATTTATTTTCCATGTATGAGTGTTTTGTGGAGGTCAGGCACCAGGGTGTCAGATCCACTGTAACGGAGTTGTAGATAGATGGTTATGACACACCATGTGGGTGCTGAGAACTGAGTTCCCGTCCTCTAGCAGAGCAACAAAGCTCTTAACTACCGAGCCATTTCTCCAGGCCCTTAAATTCATTTTTGTTTCAAGCTGAGTAATAGTTCAGCATACACATATGCCTTGTTTATTTAAAAGCTATATATTGCCGGGTGTGTGGTAGTACATGCCTTTAATCCCAGCAATCCGGAGGCCTACTTCTGCCTCCCAATTGCTGGGATTAAAGGAATGTGCCACCACCACCCAGCTCCATCCCTCCCTATCTTTTCTTCCTTCACAACTTGGCCATAGCTAAGAACTACACCCTGCCATACCCCAGCCCCCAAAGTGCTTGCAGCTATGGACTGTAGGAAATATAAGAGCAATGCCAGGCAGTGGTAGCACACACCTTTAATCCCAGCACTCAGAAGGCAGAGGCAGGTAGATCTCTGTGAGTTCGAGACCAGCCTGGTCTACAGAGCGAGTCCCTGGACAGCCAGGGTTACACAGAGAAACCCTGTGTCACCCCCCCCCCAAGAATACCAGCTGATTGGGTGTCCCTTTTGTGGTCTCCAAGTTGCCTGAGGTCTAGGGCCTGGCAAACACAGGCAGAGCCTAGAGCAGTGTTTTCCTGAATCTGTGATCAGATAGTGGTGCCCAGAAATGATGGGTGTTCTCCGGGAAGATGTGAGTGAGCTGAGGAGTCACAGACCCTCTAGATAGCATACCTACCCCATCCAGGGGAGGGCCAGGAGACCCTTCTTCTTGGGTTGTGTGTCCAGGCAAGTGTGGACATGTGCTGTGAGTGGTAAGTATACAAGCATGTATGTGTGGGTGTAGGATTATATATTTGTATGTGTGTATGTGAACATGTAAGTGAGACATGTGTGTGAGAGGGGTGCTGAGACTTCAGCCAAAGTCCCAGTGTCATTGTGCAGACAAGACAGTGAGGTTTCCAGCACAGTGGGTGGGAAGAGCCCTGGAGCTTCAGGAAACAGGTATGCTGCCAGGTCCCTGGAAGAAGTTTCAAAGGTTTTAAGAGTAACAGAGGGAAAGGGAGGGGCCCATCCCCACCCTTCCCCCAACCCCCCCTCCCTGTGCTGTGGCACAGGTGCAGAAGAATCTGGAAGCTCCAAGAGCTGAGGCTTTAGTCAGGTAGACAGACTGCTGAAAAGGGCACCAAGGAGGTTCAATCCTGTACCTTGTGAACATGTTCATGAGAAGGCTGGTGGGAAGGCCAGCACCCCTCTGTGAATGGCATGACCTCTGCCACCAAGCCTCCAGAGTGGCTTTATCCCCAGGGCACAGGAGGAGCATTGCAGAATTGGGGACAAAGGAGCACTATGTCCTAATCCATCTGTGCAGTCTGGGCCTGGCTGCTGAGGACTGAGCACAGGAGCCACAGAAGTATGGTGACTGGACTTGGGACAGGGTGGGGATAGGGGAAACAGGAATCCAGGTAACCAGGCCCTCTCACCTACTGGGTCCTGTGGGTGTGAGGAGAATCAGGGCGGGAAGCACGATTCTCACTAACACTAACTAGGCCCTCACGTGAGACCACAAAGCCCCTTGATTTTCTATCAGCCATGCTGAGGCTCATGACCTGACTTGCCTTTGCCTCCAAACTGGAGATAAAGCCCTGGTGTCTGATAACTTGATGAAAAAGGGATGTTCTTTTTTCTTTTTTTTTTTTTTTTTCTTAAGACAGGTTCAGTGGGGGATGGTGGCACACACCTTTAATTCCAGCACTCGAAAGGCAGAGGCAAGGGATCTCTGTGAGTTGAAAGTTAGCCTGGTCTACATAATGAATGTAGACCAGCCAGGGCTACATAGTGAGACCCTGTCTCCAAACTCCAAACAACAAGACAGGGTACGTGTAGTCCAGGCTGGCCTCAGGCTCACCATGTAGACCAGGCTGGCCTCAGACTCACCATGTAGACCAGGCTGGCCTCAGGCTCACCATGTAGTCCAGGTTGACCTCAGGCTCACCATGTAGTCCAGGTTGACCTCAGGCTCACTATGTAGACCAGGCTGGCCTCAGGCTCACTATGTAGACCAGGCTGGCCTCAGGCTCACTATGTAGACCAGGCTGGCCTCAGATGCACTATGTAGATGACTTTGGGTGTGAGTCACCATGTGAAGGAACACAGAGCCTGTGCATATTAAGCAAGCACTCTCCCCATTGACCCACATCCACAGCCTCAGCCTTCAGCAGGGGTATCTTTGTATTAGCAAACTCTAGTGATGGGAACAGAGCCCAATGGTTTGGCTTGCTAAGGGTGAAACTTACCCTAATTGTGTTTCTAGGGCTCACTGACACCTCATCCACCCCATCTAAGAACTGGCTGGAGCAAGTGAAGGGGCCTGTCCTACAGAACCAAAGCTGTGGGACCTCCATGACACAGGGCAACAACACAGTATCTAAGGGGAGTCCTGGTGAGGATCCAGTATTGATAGAAGCCAGAGCAACCACACCAACTCATTGCAACGAACATTTGCAAGCAAAACTGTTTGGGCAAAAGGGCTGAGAGACTTTTTTAAAATTTTATTTTTACTTTTTATTATTTTTATTTTTATTTTCTTTTGAAGAGGTTGCAAGGATGAAGTGGAGCTATGGAGGGGCGGGAGATGAGTGGGATTGGGGTGCATGATGTGAAATTCACAAAGAATCAATAAAAAGTTAAAAAAAAAAAGATGGACATACTCTAACATGCCAAGTTTTTAAAGGCCAAGATAACATCCTCTCCATAGAAGGGTGCAGTGCTGTCTATTGTCCCAGAAGCCTTTGGGAGTCAGCACAGAACAAAGCAAGAGCCCCAGAGATGGAGTGGAAACCTCACCGAATAGTGTCAGTTACCAGGAGTCACTCCAGTTGAATAAATGTTTTCAATGTCATTTTATTATTGTTTTGGGACATTATTTCATCATGTAACTCTAGCTGGCTGTGTAGACCAGGCTGGCCTTGAACTCACAGAGATCCATCTGCCTTGACTTCCCAAGTACTGGGATTAAAGACAAATGCCATCACAACCCACTCAACATTAAAAAAAATAAAAATTCCCAAGACCTGTTTACTGTGTGTTCCCTACATCCCCTCCTCTCCCCCAGGAGAGTGAATTAAGTGATGGCCGATAGGCAGAGCCTGGTGTCCCACCCCTTCTTCATACTTTCCCTGTGGGCTGAAACCTCTGATCAGTTAGTAGGACCTGTCATTTGTGACAAACATCTGGCTCCCAACCCATGTGTGGCAGAAACAGGTCTGCAGAGGGAAGTGGATCCAGGGAACCAATGGAACCAGCCTAGAACACTGAGAGCCCCTCACTGGCCCTGGGGCCCCATGCTGATCCAGTGGTAACTAATTAGTAGTAGGACACAGAGCAGGCACTGGGACAGATCTGGGAGCTCAGTGGAAGAGCAACTAACTGCCTAGAGTGGGAATGACAAACCATGAAGTTTCAGCCAGGAACTTGGGCCCTCTGGCTCAGGGCTCTTCCAAGGAGTGGGTGGGGCATCCTAGCAATAAGTTTGTATGTGGCACATCCTGGTGTGCCAGTCTCTGTACACCTGGTGTGATAGCAATTCTCGGTTGTCAGCTTGACTACATCTGGTATTAACTGAAACCCAAGCGGTTGGGCACACCTGTGAGGGATTTTGTTCTTAACTAAATCATTTTAAGTGGGAAGTCCCACTTTTAAATCTGGATCTTTGAGGTGGGGAGATACCCCATCTGGTAGTAGCCTATATAAAGGATGTGAAAGAAGGAAGTTAGATCTCTTTGCCTGATTGCTCTCGCTCTTGCTGGCCAGTTCATTCACTCACTAACATTAAAGCCTACTTCTTCTTTTTTGTTTGTTTGTTTTGTTTTGAGAGAGAGTTTATCTGTGTAGCTTGGTGCCTGTCCTGGAACTCAAGTTTTTGTAGACCAGGCTGGCCTCAAACTCACAGAGATCCACCTGCCTCTGCCTCCCGAGTTCTGGGAGTAAAGGCGTGCGCCACCACTGCCTGACTTAAAGCCTATTTCTTGTATATAGTCTATCAGTTCTGTTCCTCTAGAGAATCCTAATACACCTGGTTATCATTGCCTGCTTGGCTTACAGTACACCCCACCCCAACCCTCCCCCCACACAGTGGAAGCCTCTGCCCATAATTCTACTTCCATCTCTCAAAGGGGCTCCACAAAAGTGAAACTTTGCTAATGTTGAGGGAGGCAGGGTGGCACAACTTAGCCAGGTCCCAGGCCCTATCTCACTTCCCTAGAGACCACAGCAACCCAGTTAGCTTTTAGCCAGGGACTTGATCATTCTTTCCAGATTCAGGTTCCTGCCTGATGCCCTGCATGTCGTGAGGCTGGGGTGGCTCTTGATTCCCTGGGGTTCCTGGGGAGCATTTTTCAAAAGTCCTGTATACGGGCTAGTTTTATGTCAGCTTGACACAGGCTAGTCATCTGAGGAGGGAACCTCAACTGAGAAAATGCTTTCATAAGATAGGGTTGCAGGCAACACTGTTTTCTTAATTGGTGACTCATGGGGGAGGGCACAGTCCATTGTGGGAGGGGCCACCCCTTGGCTGGTGGTCTTGGGTTCTATAAGAAAACAAGCTGAGCTGGGTGTGGTGGTGAAGGCCTTTAATCCTACCACGTAGGAGGCCAGCCTGGTTTATCCTGGAACTATGTAGAGAGACCCTGTCTCAAAATAACAACAAAAAGAAAACAGGCCAACCAAGCCACGAAGAGCAAGTAGCAATCCTCTATGGCCTCTGCATCAGCTCCTGCCTCCAGGTTCATGCCTTGGCTTCCTTCAATGAACTGTGACAGTCTGGCTATGTAAGCCAAATAAACCCTTTCCTCCCTAGATTGCTTTTGGGCTGTGTTTCATTGCAGCAATAATGATCCTACTAAGACACCCTATGAGTTCAGCATGTGCCCTTACCACAGGCAACACTGAAGCTCAAGCAGGCCACCCCTGATTAGAACAGCCTGTTTCTCCCACCCTGAGGGTAGGAGGCCTTCTGTCCTAATATTCCAGCAGATGCCCTGGACCCACAAGGCCTTGCAGTTCAAGCATGAAGAAGCCGCTTCCTATTCTATTTTCTGGCCAGATCTGCTCACCCTGCCCCCTGGGTCTGTTATTTGCTTGTCATCCCAGAAGATAAGACCTGAGTGCTTTGAAGGGCCTGGAGCAGAGTTCAGCATGTGACCAAGGAGGACCACACTCCCCTGGCTCTTTAAAGAGGAGCTCAACAGGACAGAGGCCTACTCCAGGCATGGTTTGACGGGCTAAACTGCTGGGCAAGCCCACAACAATCCTACCAGCACTCAAGAACACTTATGCCCATTTACCAGGCAGTAGAACCAGCCCATTTGCTGAGGGTCCTAACCACCCTCAGAAGCTGGGTAAACCTCTCTAGAGGTAGAGAACAACTCCTAGAGCAGCTGGGAATGCTGGGCTGCCCCTCCCACCAGACCAGGGTTTTTAGCAACCCCCACCAAAAAAAGGGCAAGATCTGTAGGTCCCCAGTGATCCCCTCCCCTCCCTAGATGCAGTGGGTCTGGGTCCAGGGACCCACAGTAGGGCCTGTCTTATACCTAAGCACCAACCATTAAGGTCTCAGGCCTCCTTGAATGCTTTCTGGGCCCTCCATCAAGATGACATAGCAACATTGGACCTGAAAACAAGTGCAAGAGTGGGCAATGAGCACGTGTCCATGGGAATGTGCCCCTGGCAGGAGGGAGAGGTCCTGTGAGGTGGGGGTCCCAGAAGGACACCAGGGAAAGACAGGAGCCTGGAGCTGTAACTTTATTTCAAGCCTTCCTGTTTGGTGGCCACCCAGGGAAGAGGGAGGCAGGTCTGGCCGTGGCTTGGGTCCCATCTCTGTGGGGGCCACACTGGGCTGGCATGGGCAGAACCCACTGGTTTCACATTTTCCTGGGTAGGTGTGGCACCAAGGGTGGGGCAGGCAGGAGGGCACGTGGTGACCCCATCCTTGAGGTACCAACTGGACACCCAATCAGACCTGGGGTGAGCAGGGAAGTGGATAGGTTTTCCAACAGACTGGGAGTATACAGTGACCAAGGCAGCGGCAAGGGGGCTGGTGAGGTTAGGAACACGTCTCTCACGCACACATCCACAGACACGCAAACATATAGGGGCCAGTAAAAACATGAACTAACCTCAGGCTATCACACAACACTCGGCCGGCTTCCAGTTGCATCAAAGTCAGACACACTGGACCGACTACCCCGACCAAAGTCAATGAATATTCCTTCGGAGTCTGAGTCCACGGACTCCAGGATCTGGTCCACCAGTGTCTCAGGGCTGGAGGTGGGTGGGGAGCTGTGGGCTGGGCCCTGCTCTGGGGAATGGGCAGGGGGGTACAGTCTGCTAGGGCAAGGCCCTGAGTGAGGTGTTGGGGAGGACCTGAAGGTCCCCGAAGGGCCCTGGCCAGGTGTGTCCACAAAGCCCTGGGGCTCAGGACAAGATGTCATCTCTGAGACGGAGTGCCTGCGGATGCTTGTGCCACCAGCTGCTGTGCCTTCTGCTTCATGCTCAGCCACAGGATTGAGCAGGGGTGTATTGTAGCTTTTGGAGCGCACCACCGGGTTCTTGGCTAGGACATCCCCAGAGCGGGAGCGACGCAGGAGCCGTTTCTCTGCAGGAACAGACACAGTCATATATACCAGGACGGTGGCTCCTGACTCACATGCTCTATGTCCCAAGTCCCACCTCTGGGCAGAGGCTTCTCATCAAGTGTCTAACCCACAGAAGGGCCACCCAGTAAAAGGCTCAGTGGCTGCTAGTTCTGAATCAGCCTCACTAGGTCCTACATACAAGCCTCCTGCCCTAGCTGGAGAAAGTACATTCCCAGCCTTGGCCTGAACAGGCAGTGGGACCTCAGCTGCTCAGGTTCAAATCTGCAAGCTGTCAGTGACCTATGAATGACCCATGTCAGTCATATATCCATGTCTCGTTTTCCTCACCCATGGAAGCCATGGATGTTAGGTACCAGTGCTTTCCTAGGTTTGACTGGGAGGAGCTGCAGGGTGTGGACAGTGCTATAAAGCAGCTGTTTATAGGCCTTACTGGCTGTGTAGAGAGTCACAGGCTGTAGGGAGTGAGGACAGAGCAGAATTCCTTTGGCCATGTAAGAGAAAGGCTTCCAAGCAGGACCCTGCAATGCCCAATAGTGACCATGGGGTGGCACTCCTGAGTACAACAAACTTTGTCAGGGAGCCTCTGTGGACCAGGAGGGTTGCTTTCTCCGGTCACCAGGTATCTGTTTTCTGGGTTTTTTGTTTATTTGTTTGTTTGTTTTTTTGAGACAGGGTTTCTCTTTGGCTTTGGAGGCTGTCCTGGAACTAGCTCTTGTAGACCAGGCTGGTCTCGAACTCACAGAGATCTACCTGCCTCTGCCTCCCGAGTGCTGAGATTAAAGGCATGCACCACCAATGCCCAGCTGGTCACCAGTATCTGTCTGTCTACAGCCAGACAGGTCCCGGGAGGTGCAAAGCCCTGCAGCTCTAACTTGCCTGAGCTAAGGCACACCCAAAAACTAGGGTTTTACAACCTAGGCAGCAGCACAGATGATGGAGAGCCAGTGGCCCCATCTGGTCTGTTCCTATAATCTAGTTGGCATCCTCTCCTGCATCCCAGTGGTCACCATGGGGACTCACATATATTCCCCGATAGACCAGAACTATGAAGGAGGGTGTGGATTGTTCTCTGGGCTGGTATGCAGCAGGTGCCCAAAAGATGCTGCTGAATGAACAAGGAATGACATGGCCAGCTTTTGAGGGACCCACCAGGTTCTATAGGGCCTCCTTTTACCTTATCCCTCTCTGAGCCTGTACAAATAACATCTAGTGGATGTGTGGTAGGGCTCCGTGGAAAGCTATCATTGTTCTGGGTGTTGCCTGCTACCCTTTAGTTCTCCCTCTACCCTAAGGGTCCAGATCTGCACTTGGCAGGGCCAGGCAGGTGCATGGGGCAGAATGGCTGTGTGACTGTAGCTGGTCCCCTGTGGGATTCTGGTTTTGCCCTCATGATTGCTCCAGGAAGCACCCACCGAGGATGCAGGAATGAGTACAGGACCCTTCGCTGGAGTAGAGGCCATAGGTGCCTAGGTACGGTGACACCACCTTCTGGATCAGTGTCTCCAGGCGCAGGTAGTCTTCGGTCACACCTCTGGACTCATGTACCCCCTGAAAGAGAATGGGGGGGTCACACACCCTGGTCTAGCAGCAGCTTGTCTCTGCCCTATCTTCCCCAGGTGGGGTCCCAGGTAGGAAGATGCTACTGCAGTCTTCTCCATGGCTGGGGGCCCTATAACCACATGAGGACAGTCACACTAAAGTCACCGGCACTGGTGTCCTGGGGGCCTATGAGAGACAGAACCAAGCTTATCACCAGAGGTTCTGAAACACTGCTCATGCCTGGGGGTTGGAGAGGGTAGGGCACAGGCAGGAGAGGCTGCCCATAGGGTTAGACACGTCCCTATGGTCTTTTTGAGATTAGCTCTCATTATGTGTCCAAGGTTGCCTTGACCATGAGACAGACCTCCTGCCCCTGATTCCTGAGAGGTAGGATTGCAGGTGTGCACCACCACACCCTGACCATACACTTCTGTAAACTGTATGAGGTCACTCCCCTACCCACGGTGTAAGTAAGACTCACACATGGCTGTTAGTGTGATTGGCACCCTACCACTTGGACCCCCAGTAGGAGCTGTGATCCTGGAAGTAAGGCAGGGACACACAGTAGGCCCTCAATACACATTGACCAGCAACTGTGACCTCAGAGCCACTCAAAACTTGAAATAGTGAGGGCCAGGTTTACCTTGAGACCAAGGTGAGGTCAGGGGACAAGTTCACAACAACCTTAGGGCAAGGCCACTCAGTCTGGGAAGAGGTGGTAGGTGAGACAATGGAAACCTCTGTGGTAAGGAGGCTATGCTGAGACTTAGAACCACAGCCAGGAAGCTGCAGGAGGCACAGAAGCCAGCAGGGGGCAGAAGCACTCTGGTGTTCATTGTCTCCTCCAATGGAATCCCAGGCCCCAGCACCACAGAGACCTGAACTTCCATTTCTCCCTTCACACAAACCCTGTCAGCCTGACCCAGTCTATGGAAATCCCACCCAACGGCTAGCATTTGGCTTCATTCCAAGGTGACCACAGCCCCCGACCCAGGGCAGCCCCTGGACCCTGCAAAATCCAGACTGTTCCTTGCTCTGAAACCTTTACCATTTTCTTCTACCCTAGGCCTGTCCCCACAAACCCTAACTTTGAAAGGATTTCCACATGTACAGGGGACCCATTACAACGAGGCTTTTGGTGCCTATGAGAATTCAAGTGAGGCCACACTTTCACAAACAGTAAAATGTTTCCCTGTCAGTAAAATGGGGCAGTTGTTGGTACCTCTAAAGTCCTGTGAGGATTGTAAGTGAGTTCAGTACGGTGAGCTTGCAAACTGTAAGGGGATGTGTCAGATGTAGGATACATGTTGGTGACTCAAAACTCCCCTGTCCTGGGGCAGGTTCCTTTACTCCAGCTATACTAACTGGCCACGGTCCCTTCTCCAGAGCTAGCCTTGTTGATGAAGTCCATCTGTACCAAGTGTCTGGAATTGGTGGGGGAGGGAGTGGGGGGGGTGTTTGTCCCCAGCCCTGGTAACTGATCGAACATACCAAAGCCAGTTGGGGCCAGGAATAAGTAATTTTTCTCTGGTTCATATCCTGGCCCCAAAGCCCTATTTGTCCACTCCCTGCCCAGTCGGTCTCGATCATCTCCCAATCTCAGAGTCCTGGGTCCCCAAACCCTGTCCCACCTGCAGTACCAGCAGCATCTGTGCGATGGCAGGGGGGACGCGAGCGTGAGAGCGGGCCAGCGCGTCCTCCAATTTCACACTGAGGGTGATGGTGTTCCGGAAGTGCAGCAGGGCAAGCTGGCGCACTGACGGCTCCTTGCCCTGTGGACACGGGAAGAGGCATGTTGGCCCCACTGCTATCTCGCAGTTTTATCTCTCTATCCCAGGTCAAGGGTGGGATGTGGGAAGGGCCCCAGTGACAACTGGCCCTTCCCCCATTCTCCCTCCCACAAAGATTTAAGATTCCTTGTAGCCTCCCCTAATAGGGCTTTCTCTACCATCTGGAGCCCGACTCCACCATTGGCTTCCCCACTCCAGGTCTTAGGGCCCTGAGGAGTCCCCAGGCATGCCAGGCTAAGCTGACCTGTAAGGGACAGGTCAGTGTAGAGGAGGGCATCAAGCCTGGAGTGCTTCCTGGAGTCATTCCAGGTCTTCAGAGTGTACCTTGGACAAGTGGGACTTCCTTCACTCCCATGCACCCAGCCATATACCTGCACAGGGTAGAAGATTGCCTGCAGCGTGGGTAGCACGTCACTAAAGAAGAAATCCCAGGTCTCCGCCAGCGAATCTAGCAGCTTCTGTCCTGTGGGCAAGAGGAGCCACCAGGGCATGTCCTGAACACACTAGTAGACCCATCGAGGTCAAGGAGCTAAGCAAGAGTGGGGGGTCCCCGAGGCCCTGCAGAGGCCTCATCTGCCCCAGCATAGCGTAGCTCTCTTGCCACCCTGAGCCCCTGTGGAGTGGATACAGGACAACACCTACAATCTAAAGCAGATGGGACAAAATGAGACTGAGTCATTTAGACGCTCACTCAGCCCGGGTGATGGTGGATGCTGGCAGCTGATTGCTGTCCTGCCTTGAGCATGTATGCCTGAGCAGGTGCTGGCACAGACCTTTTCATCTGCCTACCTCTTCCCCTAAGTGGGACAGGCCCGATCTTAGGTACTGGGGATAGTCAAGGCCCCAATGGCTCTGGATACCCCCTACCATCTAGCAGGGAAGCAGGATACAGAACAGCCTTGGGGAAGACAATGGGTACAGGGTGGCCTTCAGGGTCAGCAACCCAGGCTAGTCTTTGGCTCCTTCTCAAGGGCCCAGGCCACAACACCCCAGCTGACCAGTGGGAGACAGGGCAGAGGATTGGCAGGGAGGACTTCCTGGAGTTGTCTGGTGTCTGAGCTGGCTTCAGAGGGATACATGTTGGGCATGTGACACCCACCCCTACCAAGTGAAAGAAGCAGCCGTGTGGGGAACTGGAGTTTGGATAAGCTGGAGGACTCAGCTGGCTTCAGGTAGAGTGTCACCACCTGCCAGGTGGGTAGCCATTGGGAAATGGGGTAGTTAGGTTCCCCAAGATGACTCTGGCTTGCAGACTTAAGAACCTGTCACCAGAGTAGACAGCTGAGACAAACAGCCGCTGGGTCTAGGAATTAACAGTCCCAGCATTTGGGTCTGAGCAGGGAGGGAAGGGTCCTTGACTGCAGGCCAGCCTGCCTGTCTCCAGGTTTCTATGGGAACAAGGAAGCCTGTGAAGGCCTTTGCCCAACTTTCCAGTACTTGCAGAACTTTACCTCATGGAAAGACCCAGATTCATACAGAGCGATTAGGTGGAGGCGTGGGGGAGCGGGTGGCACAGAGACCTGGCCCCAGGAGCAGGTTGGCCTCTGTGTGTGGCCACCTAGGGCTGCTTGCTAGTGGACAGCAAAATACTCCTGGGTGGCCCACACCTGGCTCCAGGGGCAAGGAGGCTGCAGGAATGCCCGGGGCAGGCGGATGCTCATGGTCCCTCGGAGCCCTGCCTGAACACAAAGTCCCTTCATACAGGAAGAAAGGCTGTTCAGTCCTGGCTGGCTGTGGGGTGGCCCTGGGAGCTGGCCAGGGCAGTGTGCCACCAAGTGAAGGTCGTCCTCCAGCCCACAGGGCGGACACACCACAGAAAGCAGATGTTGTAAAACACAGAACCCAGGCCCCAGCTGGAGCCGTGTACTGTCAGGGACCCAGAAGGGTAGCCTGGTCCCTGGCTGGGCTCTTGCCTGGGACTGTGGACTGGGCTGTGTGCTGGGAGTGGGGTCAGCAGAGGCTAAAGTCAGACTTCATTGAAGGTTAAAGCCTTGCTCTGTGGCTGTACTGGAGCCCCAGAAAGTTCTTCCAGACAGACCCAGAGGCACCCTCTATGTAAGGGACAGGATAAGTCTTAAGGGATCAATGACAAGGTACTCTGTGTTTGCTGGTGGTATGACAGCCAGTAAATGTGTGTACCCTGCCTGGGCCCCAGCCAGAGGTGGAGCAGGAAGCTTCAGTGAAGGGCCAGACTGAGGCTCCATGATGGCTTTCACTGGGCAGTCAGTCTCTCCTTTATTTGGCCCCAGGGTGCTAAGAATCAACAGGAGAGAGGCAGGCGGGTACAGCTCCAGCCCACCAGCATGCAGGGAAGGTTCCAGGGATGGCCATGTCCACAGAGAAATGATGGAAGTAGGGCCAATGTTGTATAGCGGGGGCTGTGGCATGGGCAGGCAGGATGAGAAGAGAGTGTGCTGGGTGCACAGACTGGTCAGTTACACCGAGTTTGGCTCCTGGATGAGAAGGGACAGACCCCAGCCTCAGCAGCCCACTGTGGCCTCTTTGGTATTGATCTGGGAACCTTCTGAGGTGCCAGGCTGTTCCCCTGCAGTGAGCAATCCTGTCCCAGCTGGCTCCCGACTCCAGTTTAGGAGATGACTGAGGCCTCACTAGAGGCTGCAGAGAGGGGAAAGGTGCACAGGCTTGGACTGCTCTCTGGAGGCTACCACCTGCCTCCATGTGTCCCCTCCAGCAGATACGTACAGGCTGGGAACATGACTGGCTTCACGAGCAGTCTCAAGGGGATGAATTTCCTAAGGTGGAGAGAGGCTGGGATAACTGACCCACAGGGCATCGGTGTGTCTGAAAGGGGTGGATAAGCTCCTGAGACCACCACACTTGGAGGCCATATCCAGAGGCTGCTACACAGTTCCACACAGCTCTGTCTGCTGGGATGGAGTCATGCTTCCTTCCCCAGAGCTTCCCTAGCCTGTCACGTTAGCCTGTCAACATCTGGTTTTATATCTCAGTGCTCAGTTCTAAGTCCCTGAAGGGTAAGGTTTGTATCTTTTCCATCTCCAGGTCGAGGGAGACTCCCTGGAGCTCTGGCTTGGACATAGCTGTTCTTTACTACAATGGTTAAGAAAGGGGCCCTGAGGGCAGGGAGGCTGCAATACGTAATACCCACGAGGTGTTCACAGATGCCTGGAGCTTGCTGCTTTCCCTGGACCTAGAGGTGGGGATAGTACTTGTCAGGGCATCCTTTTCCTTTCCCCGGGAGGCCCTGAATCACAGTCATGAGGCTCCACAGGCTTCACAAAGCTGCCCTTCTCCAAGGACCTGGCTCCCCTGGGCTGCGTTGGTAGGAGGCACAGGCACCTCAGGGAATGTGCTAAGTCAGGCGGGTCAGGAGGGTGTAGGAGGCCACTTCCTCAGGTGCCAAACATTCATGGCGCCATCCTAGGGCTTGGCTACTGCCTTTTCCAGGAAGCCCCCTGGACCTTGGCTGCCTTGGGCCTCCTGCCCACACCTACTGTTTTCAGGCTCTCTCATTCTTTCCTTGACCTGCCTTATCTGATACATGCAGGAAGATGACGCAGGAAGATGACAGGGAACAGAGGATCTCTTGGAGTGAGACAGGACTCCAAGAAGTGGGTTGACAACCATTTGCCCAGAGTCCAGCACTTGGAAAAGGAACCTAGAGCAGTGAGTGACTTGAGTAGGCTAAGAAAGCCATCCATCTGCTCTGTACCTCAGCTGCCACATGTCCAGTGCAACCCAAGTAGGGCTGAGTATTTATGGCTCCTCCTCAGGGCTGCTGGGGTGACCACTCAGTAAGTAGAAGCAAACCAACCAGGGTGTAACCTAGCGGAGAATCACCTGGAAGGTGCTCACAAAATCCACAGTCAGCCAGCACAGTGCCAGGCCACAGTAAGTGCTTCTCTCTCCACCCCCTTCCTTCCTTCCTTTCTTTTTCCTTCCTTTTTTTTTAATTTTTATTTTTCTGGTATTTTGTTTGGTTTGGTTTCTGAGGCAGGGTTTCTCTGGGTAGTCCTGGCTATCCTGAAACTTACTACGTAATAGGTTGGCCTCGAACTTACAGAGATCTTCCTGCCTTTGTCTCAAGGCTTGCACCACCACTCAAATGCTGAAGCCAGCACAGGTACTAGTATACAAAAAGTAGGTGCCTACAAAATGTTCACATCCTGAAGTCAGTATTGGACCTGGTATACAGTAAGTGCTCACCAAAGCCAGCACAGGGCCTGGCACACATGGGTACTTGGCACATGCTGGTACACAGCAGGAATTGCAAAGGAGAGTCTGTATATGCCAAGTCCTCTGGACACTCCTCACCAAAGTGCCCAGCTCCTCCTGGGACCCCAAGACTATCAGACACCAGGGGCTTCAAGTACTGGACTCAAAGCCCTCTATCCCATAATGTAGGCTGAGCCAGACAGGGAGGCTGGCTGGACTGTGGAGCCTGATAAAGGAATAGGGGTGCCCTGGCATCACACCAAGGCTTGAATTCTGCCTCCCTGTAGTGTGGCTGTGGAGAAAGTGCCTGCTGTCTCTGCCATCCCCATGTGGGAACAATGACCTTTGCCATAATCTGGTTCTCTGGTCTTCGGATAATCAAAGACTCAACATAGTTGTTTCTCAGACAATGGGATGGGGTTCCTGTTATAGTCTGGGATAAGGTAGCCCTTGAAATAGCTCATGTGTTGATGGTGTGGTCTATAGCCAGTAGCGCTGTGGATGTAACTGGAACATGAGGGTGCTGGTTTCATCACATGATGGACCACTGACCAGTTCAGAGTTGAATGTGCCTTAGAAGGTGGGGCTTGGTGGGAGAAAGTGGGTTGCGGGTGTGATGGTTAATACTGACTGTCAACTTGACAGGATTCAGAACAGGAGATGTATCCTCTCTAGGTTTATCTATGAGGGAGTCTCTAGGCTGGGTTAACTGAGGTGAGAAGACCTGCCCTCAATGTAGTCTGCCCCATTCCAGATGCTGGGGTCCTGGACCGAGTAAAAAGGAGATTGCAAGGTGAGCATCAGCATTCATCTCTCTGCTTCCTGGCTGTGGGTGCTATGTGACCTGTCTCTTCCTGTCTCTGCCACCATGATTTCCCCACCATGATGGGCTGCAGGCTCCGACTGTGAGCAAAAAATCCTCTTCCTTAAGCTGCTTTTGCCATGGCATCAAGAAACATAACTACTGGAGTGCCTATGAAAGGTACTCGTTGCCTCTGGTCTCTTCCTGTCTCTCTGCTTTATGGCCACAGAAACTGTCCCTGAGGAACAGCTTTGTTAAAGCCACATGCTCTCTGACATGGCATTGGCTCTCAGGCTCAACATGATGCGGTCTAGTGTCCCTGGACCTCTGACACTGTGAGCCAAAATATAAACCCTGTCCTTTTGTGATGTTAGCTTTGCCAACTTGACACAACCTACAATCTCACAGCAAGAGACTCAATTAGAAACTATCTAGATCAGGCTGGCTTATGGGTGTGTCTGTGGGGTGTTGCCTTGATTGTTAGTTGGTATAGGAAGACTCAGCCTACTGTGGGTGGCACCAATTCCTAGGCAGGGGATCCTAACTGTGTGAGAGCTGAGTGCAGCAGACAGCAGCATGCATGTGTTCACCTCTCTGATCTTGACTGTGACTGTGAAACCCTTTCTCTCCTAAGTTGCTTTTTACAGGGTGTTTTATCACAGTGACAGAAATGAAACTAGGATACCCTTTTGACATGTTGGCTTTGTCACAAGGATGAGAAGCCGAGGGCACAGTTCCTGTGGGCAGAGAGATTAAGCAGAGGGCTTTTCAGGGTTGCACAGCCTTCCTGGGCTCCCAAGTATGGGGAACAGACTCTCTCCAAGGTCCCCTCTTAGTCCTATTGCCCAAAGCTGTTTCTTTCCTTTCCAGCTATCTTAACCAGAGAGCCACCCCTCTCTCCCAGCACCTGCCACGCACTGTCCCAGAACATCAACCACAACCAGGCCACAGCCAGGCTGGCTACATTCATCCCCCCCCCCCCCGACTCACCCTCGTAGAAGCGTATCTTGTCACGAAGGATCACCATGCCCTTTGTGAGCAGCTGGTTCTGAAAGAGAACAAAGGTATCATCACTGGCCTGCAGCTATTCCAGGGTGGTCTGGCCCACAGGACCCCCAGGAGTCCACCAACAAACAGCCAACAAATAAGACCTACCCTCCTGCCACATAGTCAAAGCCCCATCCATCCTAAGAGGCCTTGAGCCTGCTTGGACAGTCACAGGTCATATGACAGAGACATCCTTGGAGGGCCAGATCAAGCTTTCCTCCACATACCTGCAGGTACTCTGTGAAGAAGGATCCCAGCTCTGTCTTCAGCAACTGCCTGTGGGGGAGGGGGGATGAGAATGAGTCGAGGTCATGCAGTGCTGGTGAAGGCTGGGAACAACCCAGCATCCAGGGACCAACCTGCTAGGCACAGCGACACAATGGCCCAAAAGAATATTTCCCCCATGTGACCCACGGAGTGGAGTGGCTGGCTCACTACATATCTCCTCTACCCATCTCATAGAGGAGAAGACTGAGAGTCTCAGTGGGACAATGACATCTACTTCCTCAAGCAGACACCTGCAGGCCTGACCCTGCAATACTGGGCTCCATCCATCTTCTACCTGCCCAAATCCCACAGCTGGCAGAGCCCTCCTTCCCCAAGTGCCTTCCCCTTTATTAGCCGAGTCTTCACAAAGCCAGTGGCAGGCAGGCACTGACTGGGGCTCCGGTGTATAGTTGAGGCAGGAGCAGCTCTGAGAGGGTCAGCCACAGATTAACACAGGAATCTCTACTTGGTGAGCAGTGTTGCTTGTCTCCAGTGGAGTCATTTTCCACCCAGATCCCATGTTAGAAAGGTATGGATGGCTACTGTGAGGGTTTGAATGAGAATGTCCCCCGTGGGCTTGGACCCTTGAATACAAAGGTCCCCAGATGGTGACACTGTTTGAGGAAGCTGTGGAACCTTTTGGAGGTGGAGCCTTGATAGAGGAATTAAGACACTGGAGGCAGGCTCCACTTCCTGCTTACTCTCTGCTTCATGGTTAGGTTTGAAGATGTGAGCTCTTGGCTTCCTGCTCCGCCGCCAGTCCCGAAACCTTGATGATTCCCCACCATGATGGCCTCTTATCCCTCTACAGTGCAAGACAAGTAAATTCTTCCTTCTGTTAGTTGCTTTTGGTTTCACAGTATTTAATCACAGCACCAGAAAGGAAACTGATACAGCCCTGACATCCATAGAGTCTTCATGTGCTGAGCCAAACCAAGCAGGAGTCCTAACTTTCTGGCTATTATTTCCACCTGAGGGATGTAACTGGCTCTGAATTACAGGGAGCCCTCACCCACCATGCCTCTGATAAACACAAACCCTAGTTACTCGGCTTAAACAACACCATCCCCAACAGCATGGTCCTCTTTCAGTGGCTGCAGTGAGTGACTACAGTATAAGCTCCTCCCCATCCTGATTGGTGGCTGGGCATGGCACTTTCTTCAAAGCTCCTCTGTGATTGGTCCTTCAGTTCACACTCAACCCAGCACATGGTTCTATCACCTCCTGTCTCCCAGTAACAACCCACATAAGACGCTTTATAAAAACAGACAAACCAGGTGCTGGAAAAGTGGCTCAGTTGTTGAGCACTTGTTGTGCATTAACAAGGCCCTGGGCTCAGCCCGCAGAACTGCAAACAACAAAAATAAGGACAAGCTGCAAAGGAACTGGAAACATATGAGGGCTAAAACTCCAAACACAAACACAAAACATAACAAAAAGAGGAAATGACTGACAGAAGTAAAAGCAGCACAGCCAGGTGGACAGGGCACTGTTCCCACACATGCACAGGAAGCTGAAAATGGCACATCACAAAACGGGGTGCAGTGGCACACATCCATCAGGAGATTGTGGTCATCCTTGGCTGTATGTTGAGTTTGTAGGCCAGCCTAGGCTACAAGAGATCCTGTGTCTCAAAAAGCAAAAAAATGCACCCACTCCATCTAATGAACAAACAGCATGTCTGGGCCCACCTTGGACATGCTCAGAGCACACTCATTCTCCCGTTGGTCCAAACTGATGCAAAGGACTGACTCAGGCAATTTAGTGAATCTTGTATGGAGCATGGAAACCAAAGGCTGTGTTGTAAGTGAGAAGCTCTGAAACGACACACTACAGAGCCATTCCTGTAAAGTTTGTTCATCCACTTGTTTTAGACAGGGTCTTGCTATGTAGCTCAGGCTGGCCTCCAACTCATCATAGCGCCTAGGCTGGTCTTAAACTCACAGTGATCAGTCTTCAGAAGGAGAAAATGAAATTCAGAAGGCACATAATGTGGCAGAGTCAGGCCTGGGAACCAAAGTTGGCTCCCTAGTCTTGTGGATTAAATACGTAACCTGGCCAGGCATGGTGGTGTCAGCTGTAATGCCAGTACTCAGAGGTAGGCAGAGGCAGGAGGACCGCTACAAAAGGAAAAAAAAAAAAAAGATGGGGAGACAATTAGCTTTCCTCAACAGTAACAACCCTCTGTGCTCCGAGAAAAGCCAAGGAGAAGGTGAAGGGATATGGGCTATAAAGAAGACATTGAAGGAAGCACCCAATAAGGGTCTAGCCTTTACCAGGGGTGTCCAGTCACTTGGCAATGTGCTATGGGGGCATCATTATGAATGTGCTGGGCTGCATTCATAGCTATCCAGAGATGCATGTGGCCTGAGAGCTGCAGGCTTGATACACCTGCTAGACCAAGAAACACTAAAAATTGGCCAACTCACAGTAAAGACAGCTCAATGACATGTGACCAAGGATGCTAGCCAATGCTTCTCCAAAGAAGATGCATGAACAGCCAGTGAGCACCCAGAAGATGCCTGAAACCACTAGTCACCAAGAAATGCCAGCCAAAGCCACAAGGAGCCACTGTGACACCCACAGTGTTGTGAGAATCTCAATGAGAAAGAAATGTAGTGAGAGGCTGGGACCCATCTCGCTGCCCACACTGTGGAAAGCAGAGAGTTTCCCCAAACTGAAACCTTGGCCCCCAGAAGATCCAGACATACACTAAGAGAAACAATGCCACACATCCTTGTAAAATGTTGAACACAGAACCTGGGCACACACCTACAATCACGGCCCTCAGAAGACTGAGGCAAGAAGATCTCAAGTTCAATGCTAGCCTAGGTTATAGAGGTCATTAGATCCACTTTTTAAAACCAAAACCAAGCTGGGCAGTTTAATTGCAGCACCTTTAATCTCAGCACTTGGGAGGCAGAGGTAAGCAGATCTCTGTTAGTTTGAGGCCAGCCTAGTCTACAGAGCAAGTTCCACGACAGCCAGGGTTATGCAGAGAATCCCTGTCCCAAAAAACAAAATATAACCAAGTGGCCTACACCTTTAATCCCTGAACCCAGGAGGCAGAGACAGGAGGAACTCTGTGAGTTCAAAGTCAGCCAAGGATAAATCAAGAGATCCAGAATAGTCACCGATAGAACAGATGACACAAACAAAACCCAGAACTAAATGAAAACCCCCAAACCTTTTGTACAAGGATGCTCCCAGCAGTGGCACCCATCACTCCATCACAGCCATAGGCCACACAGGTAATCAGATAGAGCAAATCAGTGTTATCACAAATCCAGGCTCCAACACAGCCAGACCTCAGAAGTACCAAGGGAATGGCCACATGCTGTCATGAAATACCATTCATATGAAATGTCCAAAAGAGGAATCAATAGGGATAGGAAGTGTACATGCTTGCCAGGCTGTTAAGTGGGAGGGACTCTTTTGGAGTGATACAAAATGAACTGGAAGTTTAGTGACAACCATACAGCCACATATGCATAGTCAATACTGACCAGGGCATTTTATTTATTTATTTATTTATTTATTTATTTTTGTTTTTTTTGTTTTTCGAGACAAGGTTTCTCTGTGGCTTTAGAGGCTGTCCTGGAACTAGCTCTTGTAGACCAGGCTGGTCTCGAACTCACAGAGATCCGCCTGCCTCTGCCTCCCGAGTGCTGGGATTAAAGGTGTGCACCACCACCGCCTGGCCACAACCAGGACATTTTAAAGGAAATTTGGGGATGCCCATGTGTCCTGTGCCCAAACCACATAAGGCTCATATGTAAGTGTACACACATACACATATAAAGGGTGAAAAGAGTGATGTAAATGGCAGAAACTTTAACTGTGTCTGTCCCTACCTAGGTACAGCTGACAGACTCCTGTCCATGTCACTAACTAGCCCCTACTAAAGTGGTGGGTAACTTTTGTATGCAGCCATTAATGGCTCCATCCATGGACTCTCTCATTGTGTCAAAGCCAATGACCAGCTAGGCATTTGAAGTACAATCAGTTGCAGTTAGTTCATTTTTATTTGAGGCAGGGTTTCAGATATATCAGGATGGCCTTAAACTTGGTATATAGCTGAGGATGCCCTTCAACTCCTGATCTTCTGTGTCTACCTCCCCAGTGTTGGGATTATAGGCGTGAATCACTGATGTATTTGGTCAGGTTTCATGTGTGCTAAGCAAACACTCTACCTCCTGAGCCATAGTCCCAGCCCTAGACCTAGTTAATGTAATGTGGAGGATAACTAGAGTGGGAAGGGACAGTTCTGAATGGCCATGGACCCTGGAGTTGGGACCTGGGTTCTAGCTCAGTCACCAAGCCATTCAACTGCCAGCCGGTGACTGTCTATAAAATACAGACATGAAGGCATGGACCTGAGGGCTATGGTGAGTGGAGGGGTTCAAGGCACCGCAAGTGCTCAGTGCATGCTAGCACAGTCAGGCTTCACTGAGAAAGTCAGTTGCCATTATGTAAGGACCCCGGCATTTTGTTTTGCACTGGTAAAAAAGCAGCTACCCCAAGATTACCTTATGTCATCTTCCATCACCCTGACTTTTACTCTCTTTTCCAGTCAGAATTGGGGCACAGGGTGGCTTCTATAAACCTTACCCTCCTCAACCCACCCTAGGGAGCAGGGCAACCCCTAAGAACTGGAGGCCTCTTAGAGAGATGGCAGCCACAATCAGAAGGGCCAAGAAAGATAGATATACAATGCTGGGCTCCACCTACTCTGTGGATTAAAAGGTATCCCCTTTGCCCCTGCCCCTAGCAGATTCTTTCTCTGTGTGTGGTGCTGGCAACAGAACCTGGGCCTTCCACATGCTAGGCAAGAGCTCTTCACTGACCAAGCCCAGACTGGCCAGCAGATTGTTTAGATTTGTTATAAGGAAAACAGGTACCCTGGGCTGGCCAGATGTGCTGGGAGCAGCAGGGTGCCACAAGTAAGCCACAAGCACAGGGCCTGGGGAAGCACCTTGCTCTGTTCTGTTTGACTCTGGCCAGCCCCCTTCGTGCCCTGGGCCTCAGTTTACCCACATAAGGGCCCTTTCAGATGGGTGTGAGGCTGTTGATCACTGGCCATTTATCCTTACACCCTGCCTTCACTATCAAGGGGAAGGTTCCCTGATGACTTCCAGATAACACTTTGAATCTAGGGACAGTGTGCTCTGGGTCAAGACTAGAGGTTAAGAGCGCAGAGTGGAAACATCTCATCCTGCCAGTTATGTGATGCTGGGGAGGCAGCATGACCACCCCGAACTCTAGCCACTTCCACTACAAACGTTGACAGCAAACTTTCTCAAAGCCACAGTGGCCTGGTTTGCAGCAGTAGTCTGAGAGTGTTCCTCCGTCCTCAGCTACCTCACAACTTGGTTCCCAGCTAGTCACAGGAAATGAGGGGTGTTCATGGCTGGACTGTTTCCTGAATGGCAGTGGGTCATTAAGCAGGTGGGCCCTTCCTCTTCGACAGAATAAATATCCTCTGTAATGCACCGGGCGGCAGGGAACGTGAACATTAATTATCTCAAGCCACTAAAGTCCCACCCTGCTGGCCCTAGAAGGGCGTCCTAGAGTGGGGTGTGGACCCTCCCTTCTCCACCCCGAGCCACAGATGGGTTTCCCAGACAGGACTGGCTTGCACTCACCGGACACCCTCATTGAGGATGAAGAGCTCCTGGTCGGGCAGCCCCTTGCGCTGGAAGACAGCTATCACTCCGTTATGGATGCTGTGGGCAGACAGGAGAGTGGTCACCCAGAGGCACTGGGCCTTTAGCTTCCCTCTGAGCCTACCTCCTCCTGCCTATCCAGTCCCATCCAGTCCTACTCAGCCCCTTCTGAAATCATGGGCGTGCCCATGCCCTACTAAGATTCCACGCCTGGGCCCCTGACACAAAGTCTGGATCACCGGAACCTGCCAGGCAGCCTGCACACCTTGTAGTCCAACCTGGGCTAACCTTCCCTTCCTTCCTGCATGCTTTTAATCCTCCCAGACAGGACAGATACTGGGGGCCCTCTGCATCTCTCCTCTCTGCTTTCCTTATGTCCTCCTAACTGCCTCCACACCCCAATACTTTCAGCCTCATGATGGGGCCCCCATGAGCCACTGGGGTCCCAGCCCCCACAGCCCTTTCCAATGTTAACAGTGAAGCTGACCCTGTCCAGTTCCTGCTGATTAAAACTCTCAGGGAGGAAGCTGCAAACACTTTTCTCTAAAGGGCCAGAGGGTTGGCCTACCCAGCCTCCTGCAGCTACCCAGCTATCTGCTTCAATACTGTGAAGTTGGGAATGTAGGACTGTATACCAATAAAACTTTATTGTTCATACATCATGTGATGGATTAGGTTTGGCCCACCGGCTTGCTTTAGCAGCCCTGTATGAACTTCAGGGAATCCCTGAGCTGAACCTGCCTAAGCATTAACCTAGGCTGCCATAGCTGAGCCAACAGCCCTGAAGCCCCTCACTCTGCCACACACACGTAGCCAGCTGACCATCTCCTAGGTCAGTCCAGGTTGAGTCTCTGCCCAGTCCCCAACCCTCTCCTTGGGTCCTGCACTCACTCCAGCCTGATGGATGGCTGGAGGGGCAGGCCTGGCTTTGCATCCTGCTCTAGCTTCCAGTCCTTGGTGTTCCCTTCCATATAATGAACTCAGTGAAAACACCGCCCACCTTCTGGGGGCCTACAAGACCTTTTAAGGATGAGATACTCAGGACACCTTGGCCATACCAAACCCGGGGATCATTCACTGTATGTAGTCTCTTCAGGTGGGGCCCCAATTAGAGGAGAAAACAGAGGATTAGTGAGGCCAAGGGACACATCTATTCAGTAGAACCAGAATTTATATGAAGTAATGGTTCAGTCCTCCTGTCCCCATCATTGGGGACACACAGGTTAGACCCTGCTCCTTTTGACTCTCCCGCACTAGCTCTGTGAAGCTCCGTGGGTTTTCCAAAGTCAAAAACCAAAACAAAACAAAACAAAAAACCAAAAACCGAACAAACAAACAAAAAATCCTGTTAGCTTGGAGAGAGGGAGGGTAGAGAAAGCCAGAGGACCCCATGTGATTTGTCACCCTGAAACAGAGAAGTGAAACCCTGCCTATCTCAGCAACAGTCTCCTGGCCAGAGTGGCAAGCCCAGTCAGGACATCTGCAGATGGTCCCCAGGAAACCACAGGAACGGAGGGACTTCCGGGTGTGGGCAGGGGAAGGCATCCTCAGGTGTAGAGCCCCACCCCTCTCTAACCTCCACTAGAAAACCAGGCTCTCAGTGCAGGCAGGACAGGTCCAGCCTTAGAGCCTGTATCACCTCACTGGGTGGGCACAGCGAGAGGCAGAAGCTCAGCCTGAGACTGCCACCAGAGGAGGGACAGCCCAGTCCTGAAGCTCCTGGACACTCGTGGCCACCCTGGTTCCACTGCGAATGACTCTACAATATCACCAGGGGGCTGAGATTCCTGCAGGGAGGGGTGGAGGTACCATTTTCCCGATCCCAGTCTGCTCTGCACTGCCCTAGAGGCACCTGAGGGGATGGAGGTACAGGCTTGCTTCTTATTTGCCAGGGGCCCTCCTTAAGGTACCTGGAAGCCGGATGACAGGAGGCCATGCCTCTGATCTCAGACCTGGTTCTTAGTGCCTAGGCCCAAGTAGAGGAGAGGAATAGCTAGGAGTGAGTATCTCATGACTGCTAAAACCACTTAGTGGTCTACATACAGCAAGGCAGATCTGCTCTGACATCCGGGAGGTAATGGACTTGTCACTCATCAGACAGGGCTAAAGCCTAGCATAGCATGGCCACCTCCTAGGAAGGCTCCAGGAGATATGTTTACCTTGACCGGCTTTTAGAAGCACCGGTGTCCCTTGTCTCTAGGTCCTACCTTGTCTTCAAGGACATTGAGGCAGCACTCTAGATCTCATCTCCCTGGTCACACCTTCTCTAACTTGTCCCACCCATCACAGATTCTGTGACTACACAAAGCCACTGAGACAGGCTGGGGGCCATCTCCTCAGCTCAGCAACTGTAATTTAACCACATCTACTAAGTCTCACAGCCACGTGAAAGCCCACATCCATAGGCTAAGAACTAGGGCAGGGACACTTTGGGGCTACTGCTCTGCTGGCCACACCTAGACTGGGGCCCAGAGCAGAGCAAGGCAAAGTGAGTGAGGGCGCGCATCCCTAGGACCCCAGGCTGGAGCTTTGGCTCTGCCATCTGGCCCTTAAAGAGCCCATGGGCTGGGAGCTCCAATATACTTCAGAGTTGACCGTGGGTGGGATCTGGCCTCCATTCCCTCTCTTCATTTTGGGCCTATGGTCCCTGTGGCTCTTAAAGTCCCAATTTTCTCATCTGTAAATCGAATGCATTAAACCCTTCCCTGAGGTTCTAGAGGGCCCTGCTCCTTGTTCCCATGTCAGTTAGGACCACTTGCCCTGGAAAGACTGCTCTAATCTAATGCTAGCTTCATCCTGCCCCAGGTGGGACACGAACTCAAGAGGCATCCCCGACACTGCTGTCAGGGGGTATCTTGGTCACCTCCTTCCTCTCATGTCCTCATTCTCTTTGACATGGAGAAGGACAGACCACTTGGGAGGAGGGCTGGGGTGCACACCTTGCTTTTCAGGGGTCCCACACTTTGGGGTGTACTTTGTTCTGCTCCTGCCTGCCCAGGGCTTCTACCTGCTGGGGGACAGAGGTGAGGGACAGAGGTGAGGCACTGGTTGAGTGATGGCTCAGAAGGCTAGGATTCCCCCATTTGATCCCCTAGCATTTTGGGTCTATTGTGGATTCTTTTTTGTAATTATTTTTTAAATATATTTTTAAGTTTATTTAACTTTATTTTATGAACATTGATATAAAGGTATCAGATCCCCTGGAACTGGAGTTACAGTTGTAAGCTGCCATGCGGGTACTGGGAATTGAACCTGGGTCCTCTGGGAGAACAGTCAGTGCTCTTAACCACTGAGCCATCTTGACGACATCTGGGGAGTTTTTCTGGAGCTTCTAGGCTGGAAGGCTAGGAACAAAAGGGCACATCCTTGGCAGTGAAGAGCTGTTAAGCCAGGTGGGGAGGCCTGTTGTGCCCTTGAGCTCTGGGAAAGCAGCAGCAGGTGCCCAGAAACAGCTTCCCGACACCAGGTGCTTGTAGGGGACAAGGCAGCATGCCATGCCTCTTTCGGAGAACTTCCCATGCTCCTGCACACCCAGCAGACATGAAGAACAGGGGCAGGCCTGGAAGCCAGTAGACCAGCGTCCCCTGTTCTTCTTCCTCCAAGTGCTAAGTGTCACCAGCAATCACCTCCCCTTCTGATAGTCCCCTTGTTTACTTTCTGACTTGGTCTAGGGTCTCTGGCTCTGAGCAGGCTGCTTGCTGCTAAACCAATATCTCAACATGGTCCAGCCAACACTGAGAAAATGAATGAATAAATGAACACACGACTGGTGGACTATCTTAGGCAATGGCTGTGCAGGGAATTTGGGGGATGTCCTCAATGTCACTTTAGTCGATTGGACACTGTTGCCAGGTATTTGTGTATAGCTAAAGCTTCCAATCTGACTGGGAAAGAGACTCTTTATAGCTGTAACTGGCTAAAAACCTAGAGATGGTCCTTGTTGAGGTGGCCCTGAATTGGTGGTTGATGGCCTCATAAACAAAAGAAACTTGGGTGAGATATACCTGCAATCTTAGCACTCAGTGAGGTAGAGGCAGGATGACCAGAAGTTCAAGATCATTTTTGGCTACACAGTGAATTCCAGGTCAGTATGGGATATGTTGGGACCTTGTCTCAAAACAAAACAAAACCAGGGAGCTGGAGAAGTGGCTCAGCAGATGAGAGAACTGGGCTGCTCTTGCAGAGGACCTGGGGTTCAGTTCCCAGCACCCACATGGTAACCAACAACCACCTGTAACTCCAGTTCCAGGGGATCCAATACCTTTTTCTGGCTTCTGCAGGCACACACACACACACACACACACACACACACACACACACACACACACACAGAGAGAGAGAGAGAGAGAGAGAGAGGCCAACATACTCATATATTAAATAAAAATAAATATCGAGAAACAACAGCAAAAATAAAACACCACTCCCCTCCAAAACTCATAGAGACCTGGCTAGAGAAGGCTCTGAAGACAGAGATGGAACTAAATAAAACAAAGTCACCATGAGCCAAGGACAGCAGAGCCAGCAGAGGCAAAGCCAGGACCCCTCCCTCTCTAGAGTCCCCAGACAGCCAGGCCACAACCCCACTTTTAGCTGTGCCAGAACACACTGCTGTTGTTTGGGGTGGTCCAGTGTGGCATGACTCTATAGCTCCAGGACACTAATGAGGTCAGGAAGGTAAAAGGGGGTATGTGTGGGCTAAGAATGAGGGCCATAGCTTGGAGGGCTAGCCAGGATCTGTAGGCTGATACTGCTGTTGTAACCCTGCTCAGAGCTGATGTCCCATAGCCCCCCTCCTCCCAAGGCAGTACACACCAGGAGAAGAGCAGGAAGATAGGCAGGGGTTGGAGTGGACTCTGGGCCCATTGTCTCACATCCCTTCACGTCTTTGTGACACCTGTCTGGGAGGGGATTAGGAATGAAGCCCACACAATGCTGCACAGTATGGGTCCTAGGTGCTCTGGGTTACCCTGTATCTTTTATCTGGTGTGGAGGGTAGAACCTTCCTTGTTGGTTAAGATGTAACAAGGTGAACTTGGGGCCCTGAACAGGCTGACACAGGATAGGAGCACAGAACACAGCAGAACCACTGCTTCCCCAGGCAGGGGGAGCTTCTAGCCCCAAAGCCTGGAGATAGGTACAGTGGGAGCTGCCATCAAGCCTCTGCAGTCTGACAGTTCACCAAAGGAAAAACCGGTGGAAGGCTCGGTGACCTCTCCTTACAAGCCCCACCCACCCACCCACCCAAGAGCTTTGGCAAAAAGCAGATCCCTTCACAACCACACAGAGTGGGGAGCTTTCTAAGTCCTCTGAGCCAGAGGACCCCAGATGGGAGTGAAAGGGTCTCCACAAAGTTGCTTTTAGTAACTCCCCAGACATCACTCCTATAGGTGTTCTCTCAATGCGCCTTGACTTAAGTTCTGAATTGCTGGGTACCTACTGTGTGTCAGAAGCCATGCTCAGAGACTTACTTACATTTGTTTATATCTAATCCAACAACGGTTACTCACTCATATCATTGATAAAGAAACTGAGGACTAGAAGTGGTAAGCAAACTGCTTAAGGTCACACAGCAGAGAAATGGAGTTGAAATCTGAGCCAAAAGTCAGTGTGGCTCCACTAAACCCTGGCCAGAGACAAGGAAGGGAATGAAGACAGGACTGAGCGAGCAGTTCTAGGGCAAAAGGAGTCTTCCTTCTCTCACTGTTCTGCTTCCAGCCCAGATAGATGGAAACTGAGGCAGGCAGGTAGTCTTTGCTTTCAAGCAGCCTGCAGCTTAGTGGAGGGTGGAAGATAGGGTTCTAGCTGGCAGCCCTCTTCCCCGGGTTCCTCACGGACTAGATGAACAAAAGATGTGTGCCCAAGTGACAGCCGGGTCCCTGGTGGCAGACCACAGAGGGTGAAACACCTGGCAGGATTTCACTGCCAGGTGGAGTGGAGAGCCAGCATCCACAGACCTCCCCTCAACTGCTTGCCTCACACTCCCTCGATCTGTATTTTACTTTGGGTGGAAATACTTATTTTTGAAGGGGCCACGAGGAGACCCATTGGGGAACTCGGCTAAAAGAACTATCTGTGACTCTGGCCCTGAGAGCCCAGCTGGGGGAGGGGCTTCCCACGCCCGGCTGGTCCGGGATGGGCCTCCGGAAGGGTCCGGTAAAGGAATGTCTGGCAGCTGCCGCACCCCCACGGACAGCTGGAAGGCCCGGGGTCCAACTCGGGGGAAGCCGCCGCCCACCCCGCGCCGAGAGCCCGACACGCATACAGGAAGTGCAGCGGCGCCCCGCTGGGGCCCCACGAAGCTCAAGTGCGCCCCTGAGAAGTGGGGGCGCAGAGGCCTCCAGCTCCGGGCCGCCCGTCCCCGAGGGCGATCGCGGGCTCGAGCCGCCGACACGTTGCACTCACTTCCCTCCCCGCGCGCGGCCCGGCGGCGGGCGAGCTGCGCGCAAAGTGGCGCGGTGCCGTCTCTGGCCACGCCGCTTCGGGCTGCGCGCCTTACCTGTTCCAGGTGGCGTTGGCGCAGGCCCGGCGCTGCTGCGTGCCCCGCTCGTCCGCGCCCGCCGCGCCCGGCTCCCTCTTGCCCAGGTCACTGAGGCTGGGCGAACTCATGAACTTCAACCTGCGGAGAGTCCTCATGCTCACTCCGGCCCACGCGCTGCCCGCGTCCCCTACGACTATACTCGGCTGCTTGCAGCAAGCCCGGCGACCCTGTAGGGTCCCGCCCCGGCCCCGCGCCTCAGCCCGGGGCCGCTCGCCCAGCGCCGGGCCCTGTGAACCATTGCTCTTTGCGGCGGCGCAGCGTGGAGCGCTCGGAGCGCAAAGGCAGGCCGGGGGCGGGGCTCCCTCTGGGCGGGGCCATTGTGGGCGGGGCCTCGCATTGGGAGGGCGGGGATGGCGTCTTGGAGCCTTCAGCCGCCAAAGGGCCAGTTCAGGGGGCGCTCTCAGCCGCCTCCTTCCTTCCCTTCAGAAGTCACCCCACAAGAGCCACACAGCAGTCCAACCCCAACTGCCCACCTGGAACCCAATACTATGGTCTCACACCCACACATCATGCACAGGGACCCATGGTCTCCCATCAACGTCTCCTGAAGTCACTCCCTCGCCAGTCATCCATCCCAGGAGAAAAGGCTGTGCCCACAGAGATCCATCCAGACCCCCTCACGTGTACACAAGCTCCTCCCACTGCGGATCAAAGCTTTCAGCTGGGTGCCTCTACCATCAGCCCCACCCCACCTGAGTTCAGCATGAACCAGGCTATCCTAGACCCCTTTCTTAGGGGAGTGGCCAGGGACTAGGATGCTCTCAGGCAGAGATCTTGGATGATTGACTGGCCAGAGGGGTTGCTGCACTGGGGGTTGAAGGAACAGAGGGCAGTGACACCCACTGAATCCTAGGTTCCCCTGTATGGTAGAAATCAGAGAGTATCCTAAATCGTTGTGCCTGGGCAAGATGATCCTGGGCCAGAATAACACAGCCTTGAGGCATTGAGAGCAATTTGGATTCTATCTTTTGGGGATGTTGTGGCATCCAGGGCAAAATAACCTCTCTTGTGTTCTGTCATTCAAACATGGCAAGCTGGACCTAGCCCAGGCCTCATGAACACACAGTGCCCAGCCCCTGACACAGAGCCCTCTTCAGCCAAGCTTCTGGGAGTCCCACTAGTTCTCCTGCATCTTCAAGCACAGGGAGACAGGCACGGCCCCCGGGAACATGCAGGAGATCAGAGTCCTGGTTCAACTCCGACCCAGCCAGCATTTCCTAAGCGCCCACTGTATACTGGACACCCCACATGCCTGTCTGAGGAGGCAGTGATAAACAGACAACTCCTTGTTCACAAGAACTCTCACAGAGCCTAAGGCTACTCAAGCTACTGTGAAATGACAGTCAGGGAAGGGTTGGGCTCCCCAGCCTCCTTCACAGTCAATGGCTCCAGGCTGTCTGTGCCAGTGAGAACCCAAATGGGGGTCAACAGCAGATGAGCTCACCAGCCCCCAAGCAAGGGTGGAGGTAACAATGGCAGGCATCAGATTCCAGATCCATGTCAAAGAACCCAGGTCTAGGAGGATGAGGCATTCAGGTTGGGGATGTTCAGGGAGTTTCCATTCTTTCTCATCAAAGCAGGGGTGAAATTGCTCACCCAGAGAGGTGTGAGGTGTTCAACCAACTATGGAGCACTGGGCATATTGGCCAGGGAGTAGGAAGAAGCCAGCTTGGACACTTTGCTGTCACACTGACACACACAGGACTCTGTTGCAACTGTACAAGAGTTTCCTATCTTAATGAAAAAAAAAAACTTAGATGAAAATCTCAAGTGAATTACTGACCCACCAGCCCGTGCTGATGTGCAGTGCTGGTCCTCATGGCTGGGGAGGGTGGGTAGAGCAGTCACTATCTCATAGCACTAGGCTTGAGAGATCTGGGTGGGTGCCCCTGAACTAGCTGGAGCCTTGGGTGAGTTACTTCTCTGGGGTCTCCGTTTTCTGTGTGCAAAGCAAAGGCCACAAAATTGTGGCTTCTCCCTGTCCCTCCAGGATACCCAGGCCAGGCCCCCGGGGTTTTTCATCCTGTATCAGGAATGTCCAATCTACTGTCCATGAACTCTGTGTCAGGATAATTATGAATGCTGGCCAACATAAAATCACAACCCTAACCCTAAGGCTGGCTCTCGGCACCTGAATCTGGCAGTTTGAAACTACCTGTAACTCCAGCTCTAGGAATCTGACACACTCTTCTGGGCACTGCATGTAAGTACACAAGCCCACACACACATTCTCTCTCTGTCTCTGTCTCTGTCTCTGTCTCTGTCTCTGTCTCTGTCTGTCTCTCTCTCTCTCTCTCTCACACACACACAGAATTAAAATTTTAAATTGAAATAAAGAGGTTCTATACATGTACTAGACCCTCCTCTTGATCCTACCTGCCCTTCCCCTCCCCATCCTCTATCCTTAGCATCTCTAGCCTGGACCACAGACCCCTCCTGACCATTCTATCCAAGTCACACCTGTTGCTCTCACAAATAGTAGCTGGAACTGGCCATGGCACACACTGCCCTCCTGAGTTCCCAATGTGTGGAAAAACAAGCCTGAGGTCGCCAATCTTTGAGATGCCTACCAGACCTCCATACCTCCCTGCTCTCCAGAACATCCTTCAGCAGAAAACATCAAAGCCAAAGGTTATCTCCCCTTCTGATCGCCTCTGCCTTTGCTTAGACTTAGGATGGCTTTCTTGACATCTTCTATCAGGGTCAGGGCTTATAACATGCTCATACCCATTTCCCCTACGCTTAGCACTCAGTAGGTGCTCGATAGGAATGGCTAGATAACACTCATCTCATGATTTAGGCCATATTGGTGAAAACCAAGATGCATAGATGTAAGGCAGCCATGTCTCTGCCACTGGTGTAACTGCAGCAGAACCCGGACTCTTCAGAGAAGCCTGGCTTTGTACCCAGCACAGATGGGCACAAGGGGCAGGGCTAACCTGTGGCTGCTGGTATAGCAGGGGTGGCAGGCTGGGAACAAGGAAGCAGTCTGGGCTGCTCTGTAAGAGCAACCAGAGGGAAAGAAGAGGTGGGGAGACCACAGTGGTCAGGGGGAGGGAAGGAGAAGTGAGCTGCAGCGGGCTCCTGTGGAAGGGGCTAGAGTGCAGTGAGGGCCTAAGAAGTGGGACAAATAACATGCAGAATGGGGGTACATGGTTGTGAGGATAAGAAGACATATCTAGAGCCAAGTGCAGGGATGCTTCTCTGTGATCTTGGTAGGTGAGAGGCTGGGACAGGAGAATTGCCTTGAGTTTGCAGCCAGCTTGGACTCCATAGAGAATTACAGACTCTTAGGAGACCATGTCTCAGAGAAAGGAAAAGAGAAAACATCTCCAGAGAGAGTGAAGAAATGAGTTGTTCCCCGCCCCAGCACAGACTTACACTGGCTACACCCACAGCCCAATGCAGAAGTGTGAGAGAGACGCGGGGGTGCAGTGCCGCCGGGTGTTGGGGCTGGTGGCAGGCAGCACGGGTGCTGCTAGGTATAACTGTTGGTGGTAGGCAGCAAAGGGCAGAGTTCTCTGGGCCCAGAAATCTAAGGCAGAGTCTGGGAGGAGATCCCAGAAAAGACAACTGAGGAGTTAGGGGGCAAGTCTAACCCCTAAAACTTGAACAAACCCAACCCCTATGAAGACAGCTTCGACAGGTCAAAGGGTCAGAGAACCCTGTTGGGCAGAATTCCTAGACAGTTCTTGGAACATCTATCACCCCTGTAAGGGACTGGTACAGGGACTGTGTGTGCCCTGCTGGGCTCTCCAGGCACTGATGGGGACCTGTGGGTTTGGTATCTGGATCAAGGACTGAGCAGTTGTCTTAGGAAAGACCTTGAAGAGTCACCTGTGTCTAAGGCTCTTAGTTAAGGACATGGAAGACAAGTGAACTCATTCACACATCCCCTAAACTGCCAGTGTCCTCACCTCAGAACCACAGCCTCTTCCTATAGGACCCAAGCGTCATCCAACCCCCACCTGGCCAGCAAGGAACAGGGACCTGAGACAGGTTCCTGGCCACCAAGTGAGATCCCAAGAGCATCAGGGCTATCTTGCTGGGAGTGAGCCCTGAGTGAGCAGCCAGGATTGGGGTCCATCTAACTTTGCTACTGGGTCAGCTGACCTCTAGGGAGTCAGGGAACCCATTTGGAAGATGGGGAGCTTTTCAGAATTTGAGGGCCAAGAAAAGGAAACTAAAACCCTTAAGGTCCCCTCACTCCCCACAGTCCTCTCCAATTCATGGGTATGACGGTACCGAGGGGCCGGCCAAGTTGGTTCACATTCAGGGCACGGTACTCCCAAACCCAGACCCATCTACTAGGACAAGGTCACAATGTAGTTTCACCTGCCAGTGACAATGGAAGAAAACAGAGAACTTATTTAAAGTAACCAGTTAAAGAGGGGACCCTGCTAGGGGTGGGAAGGATAAGAGACAGGGCAGAGAGGCAGGACTTGAACACAATGCCCCTTGGTGCTCCCAAGGCTGTGGTACTCCCTGGAGGTGAGGGGATTCCATGTCACAACAGAGAAATGGAGGCTCCAGGAGGTTGGGGCGTATGCACAAAATCAGGGTGGCTAAGTGGCAGGGTAGAAGCTGGAGCCTGGCCTGGTGAGCAGGAGAGAAACAGCCCCAGCTCAGTCATTGTCACCTACCTCCCTCAAATGCAGAGGGGGCACTTTTGCCCCGTTAGCAAGTCCTGGCAGTTCCCCGAAGCTGACTGGCACCATGTCTCTAGAAGCCTGTGGCAGAGTTGGCCCTAGCCCTGGGGTTCCAGATACTCAGGAGAGGACCAGTAGGTAGCTAAGGAGCATGCCTCGCTCTGCCTCTCTGGCCTGTGCCCCTGGGCTATGTCTCATTCCTTCCTTGGTGTGCAGAGGATGGTGAAGCAGGACAATCACAAGGTCATAGGGTCACATCAGGAGCTTGGCAACTGCTCCTGTTACGGAGGGACAGTGGTGAGTCAGGGCTGCAGAAGCCCGGCGAATCTGTCACCATAGGGTAAGACTAAGTTAGGATCTTGGAGGCTTTTCTCCCTGTACCCCAAAGTCAGCCGCACAATCAGCATTCGAGGCAGAACAGGTGTCCATCAGGTTTGTGAGATGCAATACACAGTGCCATCTGCCTCCTCACTCGTGTCTCCTAGATCCATGCTACCTTTCTCAGGTCCTTCTGACATGGGTCACCTTCGCCTGGCTGGGTCCTGTTCCTCTGTCCCAAATACTTCTTCCCTCTGGTGGGATTCTGACCAGCAGAGATCCCTTGTATCTGATGCCCTCACCAGATCCATGTGACCCTAAGAGACTCTTCCTCCAATCCTCAGTTTCCCATCTGTGAAGGTCTTGGACATCAGTTTCCAAGGGTTCTTTGGTTCTGATGGATCACTCAGTTCCCTGGAGGGAAGTGATTTTCCCCGTGGAGCTGAATCTTGGAGTGGCAGAGAGTTTTGTCTCCCCTAAGGAGATCTGCTCCAGCCCTGCCAAAGGCATGGCAACCCTAGCATTGGACTTGGCTGTTCTGCTTCACATGAGTGCCTGACTATGGTGCTTGTCCCTACTGTGTGGACAAAAGCCCACATGCCAGCAGCAGGGACCTGCAAGTTGCCAGCCTGCCTTCCTGCTCCGTGGCTCTCCTCAAGGCACCTTCTTGCCAGTAGCTTTTTCTTAGAAGAATTCTTGGAAAGAATGAATGTGACTTAGGAATAAGCTCCCGCTGGCACTACCGGAGAGGAGCCCAGACACAGTACGCAGGCATGGTAGGAGATCTGAATGGAGAAAGTTTGTTTTCTCTGACTGTCTGAACCTTGTACCCAACCCTGCCAGGTAGGAAGAGCTGCTCCCTGTCAGTGATCCAGATCCAATGTGGGCGATAGGAACAGGGAGAACCAACCCTTGGCCGGTGTCCCTCACTTCCTGGTTGAAGCACAAGAGCCAGCCGGGGGTTGTCTGGATGCCACTAGGGCCTCCCAGGGGAAAGGTGCTGCTCTTCAGGATGATATTCCTCAAGCCACCCACTCCTGGACTTCTACACCTAAGAAATTATTATCTGAAAAAAGCTCTTTTGATTAGAGATCCCTGAGGTGGGAGAGGGGTCATGTCACATGGTAGGGAAAGTCGGTGACAAACCCCAGAAGTCAAAACTTGGCTCCTTCAAAATCTCCATGAAGGAGAAAATCCCTAGAGGGTGGGATCCCCAGTGGATCTGGGCACCAAGGCCAGGCAGGAAAAGCAGTGAGATTTACCAGGTACCTGCCATACCCAGCCGGGGCCACTGAAGCCCAGCTGAGGTTCCAAATCCTGAGATCATCACAGGGTCACAGGCTAGTGAGAGGCAGAGCCAGGACTGATGCAGGAGTTCCTGTTCTGTCTGTTCTGTACCTAGCTTTCCTAATATCACCTGAGGACAGTTGGACCCACCATGGCTGCCTGGGCAATGTGGTTGGGGCTCTGGGGACCCTGTCTCTCTGCTGCTCCCCAGAGCTTTTATAGGGACCAGCAGCCTCTGTGGGCTAAGGACTCCTCTGTCCTCTGCTTGGCTCCATCCCTGGCCCATCCCTGTCCTGCCTACCTAATCCTCAGATCAGGTCCCATCCTTCTGAGAAAACTCCAAATTCCAAGCCCTGACATTCAGAACCCTAGGTAGGCAGGGCCCAGCATTCATTCTTTGGGTTCTATTTCCTCCCCTGAGTTCCTGTTCTCCACTTCTGCTGGGTCCTCAGAATCCTGCCTGCTTCCCACCTAGCATTGTCCAGGTTCTGCTCTGTAAAAACAAAACAATTTAAACACACAAATAATTAAGCAGTCCTCATTAAGGTGTGGTCTGGTGGTCTCTCTTTGGCCCCATTTTTTTTTTTTTTGAGAAAGAGAGGGTTTCTCTATGTAGCTTTGTAGACCAGGCTGGCCTCAAACTCACAGAGATCTGCCTGCCTCTGCCTCCCGAGTGCTGGGATTAAAGGTATGTGCCACCACTGCCCGGCCTGAGATTTATTTTTGATAAAAAGCACACAGGCCCCTCTGTCCAACAAGGCTACTGAATGCAGAATGAAAGCACCGCATCCGTTGTTTCGTCTGTCTCCTTCACTCAGGGTCACCTGCTCACTTCTGTGCAGAGACATGTCAGTCACTCAAGGATTGTCTAAAAGCTGTACTCCTCCCCTTAGTATCTTACTTCAAGGCTAAAGGCACAAACAACTACTGAGTCAACTTTTACATCCAGACCTTGAAAGGTGCCCAAAGGCCTCCAACCGCTGCCCTAAACCTGCAGTCACATTGAATCCCAACAACAACACTGGGAGACAACTATCTTTATGACAAGGTAAAGAAACACCTCCAAGCAATGGCAAACTGCTGAGCTTCCAGGGATAGGACGCCTCCTAAAAGAAGGCCTCTTCTAGAGTGGCCAGACTACATTCGACCACCTTGCAGAATAAAACCTAGACAGGGATCGCCCAGGCTACACCGTGACCAGGACTGCTTAATTATGTGTTTAAATCATTTTTTTTTTCCTCCAGGGGAGCTAGAGAGACGGTTCAACAGTTACGAGCACTCCTTGCTTTTGTAGAAGACAATTAATTCCTAGCACCCACATGGTGGGGACTCATAACCAGCTGTACGTCCAGGGGATCTGATGCCCTCTACTGGTCTCTGTGAGCACCTGCATAGAATGCTCATATACACATGGATAAAAATCCTTAAAAAATGAAACATGATCTCACAGTGTAGCCCAGGCTAGGCTGGAACTCACTATGTTAGCCCTAGCTAGCAGAATTCAAACTCTTAGTGCTTCTCTTCCCTCAGGTGGTATCACATGCATGGGTCACTAGGCCTGGCATTTTAATCCTGCGACTCTGCTTCCTGTTCTGTCCTGTCTAGATGGGTCTCATTGAAGAGTCCTGGGATTTTGAGGAGAAAAGGACCCAGACTGGGGTCAATGTGGATGAGCCTTGTCCTTTTTTGTTTGTTTGTTTGTTTGTTTGTTTGTTTGTTTTTTGAGACAGGGTTTCTCTGTGTAGCTTTGGCTGTCCTGGAACTCACTATGTAGACCAGGCTTGGCTTGAACTCACAGAGATCTGTCTGCCTCTACCTCCTGAGTGCTGGGATTAAAGGCATGTGCCACCACTGCCTGGCTTTCAGAACACTTCTTAACTTAAATACTTTTATTACGTGTATTTATTTATTGTGTGTGTGCATACTCATGTGCCTTGGCACACATGTAAAAGTCAGAGGCCAGCCTGTGGAAACACATTCTCTTATTCCATTGTGTGGGTTCCAGGAATCGAACTCAGGTCACCACCTTTACCCACAGAATCACTTTGTTGGCCCTACACCTTTAATTTTTATGGAATGGGGTGTCACAGATTTGAGAATTACAAAGAAATGCATTGTAATTTGACTTTGACACCATTATCGCAGCTAGCCTGCCCACTTCTGCCACCTCTGGCTTCAGCTTGCCCAACTGTTAGGCTCTGTTCTGGCAGAAGCCCTCTGACTCCTTGACCCAATTCAGTCCTCCTTTAGTCCTCCTCCCCGTTGGCTTTTTGGGGATCTTGGACTATGTGCCCCTGGGGCTGGGGCTCCTGTGTGCTGAGATGGGAAGTAAATGGCCAAGGTCCACTCTGCTCACTGCAGAGCAGGGCTTCCTTCAACTAGGCCCCTTGTGCCCTGTCCTCCTTTGCCACGTGGCTCTCATCTGTCCTCTTGGTCACTGGTCACATGGCCTTCTTCCCTCTCCACTTCTCGCCCTCCATAGGATATGCTCTGCTCCCTGTCCCCAGACATCTTGGCCAGAACTACCTATTCCTGCTCCTCTGAGAAAATATTCCAGAAAAGTTCCTATGCCCAGCCCCCATGGTGCTCACTCTGGGGATCGAGCCCCACAGTACTCCTTCTGACACTGGAGTGACCACAGTGCTCCCTCTGAGGGGGGACCCCCCACAATGCTCATTCTGGAAGCAGGGCCCCCCATGCTCCCTCTGAGGGTGGAGCCTCATGGTACTTACTTTGTGATTGGTACCCCAAAATGATACACAGACCTCATTTCTCCCACTTGGAGTACATGTCGCTGAGGTACACTAGCCTGGGTATATCTGCCACTGCCCAGATGCTGTGGCAACCTGCAGTGCCACTCCTCTTTACCCTACTAGAGCACTGAGGACCGATGAGTCAACGGGCCAACAGGCTCTAGCTTAGATGGTAGGCTCTAGATGGTCAGTGGTACTCAGCCGGCCTCCTAAGCTACACAGTGCTCGACGGGTAATTCTGAGACTCGGAGCTGCCAAGCGGAGGAAAAAAAAAACATAATACCACCTGGATGAGATGCGGCTGCTTAGTAGTCACAGCAAGGTGGTCTGCACTGGCCTCTGCCCTGACCCACTTGTCACTGTGTAGGGGTGGGTGTGTGTTGGGGTGGTGGTGCGGGTTGTGGGGAGGCTTACACACCTTGCGCTAGGCTGCCACCTACTGGCCAACCACCTGCTATAGCCATTACACCCGTCTGCACAGCTCAGTGAGTTCCCAAGCAGCTTAGGGGTCCTCCCCTCCAGGCTCTATTGCTGAAGCAGGCTAGCTAGATAAATCAGGCTCTCACTTCCCCAGAGCTGAGCAGAGTCTGATAGTCTGTCTACAAAGGGAAAGAACATTCCACACCTACTGTGCCTATGTTCTGCAAAGCACAGGGCACCTGGGAGCCTGACTGGAGGGGAGCTGGCCCTCGGCTGTGCAGCTCTCATTGAGTAGACATCTGGAAGTGACAGGCACAAGTCCCTTATGTGGATGCTGGGAGAAATGCCCAGTTCTGTGGATGGAGTTGCTGCTCTAGGAATTCATCTGCAGGGTCACCTTGGCAAGTCACTAGGCTCTATCAGACTATCAGCAACCACCCCCACATCAGATTGCCTGGTGGTTAGCTTCCTCCATCAGTCTGTCTGCCCAGTTTCTCCCATCAGGCTATGACTGGTGGGCCTAATCTCACATACTGGCTTGCTGGCCTCTGCCATCAGCCTGTGGTCAGACATCTCATGGGGATGTGTCCCTGAATGTCCTTGTGGCCACTGAATTCAGGGTTTGTCGTAGTACTTTTCAATACATCCCAAATCACTGAAGGAACTCTAGGGTGTTTTTCAAAAGCAGAAGATGGAAGAGAAAGGAACCACTAGAGAAAGCTTTGCCCCACCAGAGCATTTCTTTGCCATACTTTCCCACACCAGGCTGTGCATATTTGTCAGCCACTGCTAGGGGTGTGAGGGCCCTAGCTTGCCCATCTCCTTAGAGTGGACAATACTGGGTCTGCCCACTGGACTTGTGGAAAGTTATCTTGTGCCTTGGGCTCCACCTATCTTCCAGGCCCATATGCCCTTATTCTCACTATCAGCTTCCACCACCCTTGAAAAAGAGACAAACAGAGGCCATTTGCTGGGGCCTGCACAGACAGGCAGGGGTTCATTCTGCTCCATGATGCCTTCACTAGACATCAGCCCACTGTATTCCCTGTCTTCACCTAACAAACACTCTAGAAAACCCACAAGGAACTACTAGGGCCAGGAGCTGTCACACAGAGCCCTGAGAAAGCATGGAAGTGCTGAAGCAATCACCTCTCAGAGCCAGGAGAAGGACCCCATGGCTGGCATGGGAAGGCACTGGGACACATGACTGGTCAGGAGGAGGTGGACAGACAGGAGGGCCCCCTGGAACAGGACAGCTTTCTGCAGGAGCTTGAAGAAACAGTGCCCTCCTGGACAAGGAGCAGCAGGAAGCTGCAGCAGCAAAGGGAGGGCCTACAAAGGGCAGTTGAGCAGGCAGCCAGGGGCATGATGGCCTGGCCAGAACTGGGCGTGGTGCTGGCTTGGCAGCCCACAGAGTCCCCACTAGTGGCTGGTGTGGCCAGCTCCCTGTCCCACCCCCAGACACTGTGGCAGCAGGTTCAGGGACCACAGATTTTCTCTGGGGAACTCGACAACCTCAGAGACACTTCCATCCTGCCCAGCCAGTGCTGTCCTCAGGCCTCTGGTCTACTACTGCCTGGCAAGCCTACCTCAGGCTGTGCCAGGGCCTTTCTGGAAAGTGGAGCTTTTCCAAAGGTCCACTGAAACCCATCCAGCTTCCGGGATATGAGGACATGAAAGAGATCCAGATGTATTCTCAAGTCACAGATCCAAGAGTGAGCCTTGGAGAGGCGGAGCAACCTATCCAAGGTCACACAGCACAGCATGCACACATAATACAAACTAGCCGGCTGGCCCGGATGGGCAGACTGCTTTATGAATGGGTGAACAGAAGACTCGGCAGCCTGAGTGTGCTCACACTCTGCAAAGCAGAGGGAAGGCACCATCTGCCACTGTTTCTGTTGCTGCTGATCCCAACATAAAGTCCCAGTACTTTCACATCACGGTGGACACAGGAATTGGTCCTTATCGGAGTCAGACTCCTCAGAGACAGACTGGGGTCAGACAGAAAACATAATCATCTCCTCTGACCACCAGGTCCTAAGAGACCCGACCCATGTGAATGTGAGACATTCACACAGCCTCAGTTGTCCCCATGCTAAAGAGGCAAAGAACCTACCTTGCTCAGGAGCCAGAGGCTGCAGGGTGGATGAGGGAAGGGATACCTGTGGCCTGTCTGCCTGTGACCTTGGCTAAGGCCTGCACAGTCCAGAAAGGCCTGAACATGGGTCAGCGTTTTCACTGTGCTGGGTGTCCTGGTCGTGGGGCTACCCAATGGCTTACATATTATGAGGAATCCACGTGGCCACAGGATGGCGAGCAGGCGGACTGGACAGAGGGCTCCTGGGCTGTGACTCAGCGGAACTTGGGAAGGTTGCAGCCAGCTTCAGTGGGAGCTGCCCATCTCAGTCTGCGCAGGGAAACCCAACTGCCTGCCTGCTTCCTGATAAATATTTTATCATGCTTATGGAGCAGGTCCCAGGCGAGTGCCTGTAGCCTTGGAGTCCATAGTATACCCCTCACTGTCCAGGTCTGAAGTGATGAGAGAGAGAGGTGCCAGGAGGTGCAACTGACAGCTCCTTTAATTTCTGGCCCAAGATGACTTCAGGGCATCTTAGTTCAGCTCAGCACACAAGCCCACAATGCCTATATCGCCTATACCCCGCTCAACCCTCCTGATGCTAGGCCCCTCTTCACTCTACCATGAATGCTAGCCAGACTCTGCCCTTCCATCCTGCTGACTCAGTGCTAGCCACCTCCTTCAGGAAGCCTTCCCGGATGTCCCTTCCTGTCATGTAATCCTGGGAAGGCCTATCTTGGCGCCTGGCTCTACAATGGAACTAATGTTCCCCAATCATAGGGGACAAGATAAAGTTGTGTGAATGCATTTTCTCCTCTAACTTTGTCCCTAGGGAGGTTCATTCCAGCTGGGAAACCACAGAACATTAAGTCAGGTGGGCTCAGAATGTAAGACCTGCCCCCTCTTGCAGGGACAACCACTTTAGTAAGGAGGAAGTAACTTGGAGAATACTGCACCCCCTTGCCCCCCATTGTTGTCACTAAGGATAATGTATACCTAGTTAGGGATAACTTACTATTGTTTAGGGTTGGAACTGGAAGGAGGTGTTCAGGCTTGGACACCTCTTTCAGATGACTTTAGGTTTTAGTTAACAGAGTTAGGGTATGACATAAGCAGATTATTGTATCTTCTGGTATTTCACCCTTATGATTATGGATACTTTTCACGGTTAAGTTTTAATCCTCTTTTAGACTAAAAGAGGAATTGTAGGAGGTACCCTAACCACGCCTCCTACACCTTCACATCTGGAATAATCAAGCAGGAGCCATGTCTCCCCACCAAGAAGCAGCCATGATGGATGGCTTTCAGTTCATCTGAGTCAGACCCAGTTTTATAGCTGTGTGACCTGGGACCTGGATACTGACCTCACTGTCTCACCTTCGTCTGTACGAACTGGGGTCACCATAGTACAACCTCACAGGGCCTGCAGAGGGCAACATGGAGGCAGGTCAGTGTGCCTGTGATTTGCCTTTCTAGAGCATCCCTAAGGCTGAGAATGGTTTTGCTGGCCATCAGTACTGCAGGCTGCCCCATCACACTCTCTGCTGCCACAATGGGGTAGAAAGTTTGTTTTATACATGAGAAAACTGATGCACAGATAAGAACTCCTCAGATTCAAAGAGGGCATCCAGAAAGGAACCAGGCCTAGAACTGGGGTCTAGAGCTGAAGGGGCTGTCTTCTAGGATGGGTGTTCTCCTATGTCTGTCTCCTGGACTCTCCCCTGGGTGCAGGTTCATTTACTTTGCTTGACAAAATGCTTTTACAATTTAATGATGGCTTCCAACCAATCTAGCAAGAAAACTTTGAGAACCTTTTAGAAAAATGTATGCTGCTCATGCTGGGATCCAAGGAGCCCACATGGTGGCCCCTGATGGTGAGGCTGTGTATTTTTTCTTATCTTTAAGCATACCAATATGGTATGTGTCAAGTGGCTGGCTACAGAGACCTGGGTCTGAGCCCTGGTCCTTCCCCTTGCTGGCCTTGGGCCTCAGTCTGCCCATCTGATAACTGGGCAGAGCCAAAACAACCTCTTGGGCTACTGGGAGAATATACAGAGAGAAGCTCCCACAGGGAGCAACACAAAGCAGATGATCAAGACACAGGGACAGCTGTTCATTACAGGTTGAGCCAAGCTTGGGGCAGAAGCAAGTGAAATAAGGTCTCTCTGCATGCCTCCTGGGTAATCCCCAATGTGTAGATGGAGAGTTTCATCTCTGTGATGACACCATTCATCTTTTAAAGATTATTTTATTTATTATGTTAAGAGTTCTGCCTGCATGTTTCCCTGCAGACCAGAAGAGGGCACCAGATCTCATTACAGATGGTTACGAGCCACCATGTGGTTGCTGGGAATTGAACTCAGGACCTCTGGAAGAACAGTCAGTGCACTTAACCTCTGAGCCATCTCTCCAGCCCCAACCATTCATCTTTTAAAAGATGAGTGACAGATAATCAAGTCACCGGGACTTCCTTGCAGCTATAGGGTATACTGGATATCTGGATACACCAACTCACTTTGAGTTAGAAACTAGTGATATAAAGAACTGAGGACTAGAGGCAGGTGGATGGATCTCTGTGAGTTCCAGGACAGACAGGGCTACACACAGAAACCCTGAAAAGCAAAACAAAACAAAACCAAAACAACAACAAAAGAACTAAGGACTTGGTAGACATTCAGCATGACTGCAGGTTGCAGTAGCCACAGTCCATGGTACAGAGATAGGGACTGGTATCTGGGCAAGTTCTGGACTAACAATCACAGGGAAGTGAGCTCCTTTACATCTGGAATAATCAAGCAGGAGCCATGTCTCCCACCAAGAAGCAGCTATGATGGATGACTTCCAGTGCATTCAGAGTCAGACCCAGTCTTACAGCTGTGTAAGCCCTGGGTAGGGACTGTCCCCTCCCTACATGCCCCGACACACAGAGGTCAGTAAGCTCCTCTGGGGTGGTCAAATGACACAGAGTTGCTGATGGTTCCTTGTACTCTGTACTAGGTGGATACCTGTTTCTTTCTCACCTGTGTCCTCTCAGTCACCTCAGTACTGATGTCAACACCCACAACAACACTACGACTTGGGTTTGGATGGCTTCCCTACAGTACCACAAGTACTGTAAGATGGCTTCACTATAATGGAGACCCCCCCTCCTACCTCACAGCAGAGAACACTCATGGCTGGGGCTACCCTTTAATTCTCATGATGACACATAAGGCATGTGGTGGCCATTCTCACCATTTGATAGACAAAGCAGGAGGCAGCCAGAGACTGGGAAATTTGCCAGGGCCACAGGGCTAGTGAAGGTGTGCAGATTAGCTCGCAATAGCCGGGTCAGCGCCTTCACTTAGTCCCAAAACCATCTATTCCAGCTCTCACTTTGCAGAAGAGAACCACAGCTCATGGGGTGAGGTAGTTTCCTGGGGCAGGTGACTCTGGGTGAGTCTTATACCCTTATCTCACCGACTTTTCTTCCTGGGCTATCAGGAGCTAAGCCTGCAAAGGCTCCAAGGTTTAGGGTTCCTAAGGTCCTTAACAATATGTCCCAAAGCTCTCAAGCCCCATCTGTGCTGGCTGCAGTGGTGTACACCTGTAACCTAGCACTCCAACCTGAGGCCTGAATATCATCTGAACACAGAAGTTCAAGACCAGCCTGGATACCCTAATAATACCATCTTTCCATTCTCCCCCCTCCCCTTTTTGAAACAAGGTCAGGGTCTCTACCTCAAGCTGGTCTCAAACTTACTATGGAGCTGAAGATGACCTTAGAGTTCTGATCATTCTGCATCCCCTCTGCCCCCAGTGCTGGGATAACAGGTATGCACCCATCATATATAATTTCTGTGGTGTAGGAATGGAATCCAGGGCCTTGTGAATGCTAGGCAAGCACTCTAATAATTGAGCTGCAGCCCCAGCCGAGATGCTGTCTCTTAAAAAGCCCTGCATCCAGATCCAGTTTTGAGCCATGAAAGAGGAATGTGGTTAATAGAGAAGAGCATTACATTGTCATTAAGGAGTCACCTCCTCATTCCAGGCAAACTTCCCATCTCCTGTCTCTGAATGGGGAGTGACTAGTCCCTGTGGCCACCCTGAGCTTCAGGACAGGATCTCCTGGCCCTGCTGTATAACCCAGGGGACCACTGTCTCCCTCATCTGAACCTCCTTCTCTGTATCCTCTTGTCATGTGTGCCTGGCTCCCTCTGTGAGGTCTCTGGCCCATCCCCCAGCCCTCCAGCCACCTGCAGACTTAGGAAAGACCTTTGAGAAGGGATCACTTTCCTGAAGGGGGTCTAATGGGTAATCTATGAGAACAGGAGAGTGTGAATGTGGGGCCTCTAGAGGGGCCCTGGAACCCGGTGGGTAGTTGTTTAGGTGGCTCTATTGTCACCCCTCAAGCCCTGCCTTGCTCACAGTGGCTGGCATCACACCGAGTGCCTGCTCTGCCTCCCCAGGCATTTTCGCGCAGCCAGCCCTAGCCTTTCAAGCTATCCATTAAAAACAAAAGCCATTTGCCAAACAGCATCTGCACAAACACTTTCCCTGCTGCTGAGGAAATACAACTGTCCCCAGCACCCTCCATTAACACAGTTATCCTGAAAACAAGTACCATCCACCCTGTGGCTGGTACCTCCACGTTCTGGGCACATCAGTAGATCCTCTTGGGGTACCCAGTGTGGATAGAAATACTGACTCCTTGTTTTCAGATGGAGACCCTGAGGATCAGAGAAGCAAAGTGACCTGCCCAGAGCTACACACCACTCACTCAGCGGTGGACCTCGAGTTTGCTCAGGCTCACCTGGCTTCAATAGCAACCTGTGCGCCACAGTTCAACAAAAAGCTGTGGATACTAGAATTGGCAGTGGGAGCACTCAGGAGGTCATGACCACTGACAAGGGGACTCAGGGACACAGCTAAGACTTGGACACTAACAGGGACCCTTCTTGAGACTGAACTATTGCCGGCCAGCCTTCTCTCAGCAGAGCTCACACTTCAATGTGCACCTGAACAGGGCTGAGGGACTTTGTGGTAAATACAGATTCCTGGGATCCTAGCAGCATCTCAGGACAAACCAGGAGCCTGCATTCTATGAATCAAGCATCTTCAAAGAGGACTGGGGATGGCCAGAGACCTGACTAGAAGAGCCCCTTGCCTATCCTAGGAGGGTCAGAAGGAGATGCTGGTCTCTCTGGATGCAGCCCAGGGAATAGGCCCAGGCCTTTGAGATCCTGGACACAGAGGCAGGTGCATCCACGCTCTCAGCCAAGCACATCCCTAATCACTTCACTTTGATACCATGCTACAGTCTCCACAGCTCCTCACAGTGTCACTCCCACCCATGCCTGACAGGGATATGGAAGCTGGGGGGTGGGGGGAGCAGGATAGAGTTGGCCTCCTGGGGCCTGCAGGCCAGGGACCCTCCCACAGCCCTGTGGTCTTTTTCACCCTGGCTCTGGCAAGGGAAATCTTGGAAAGCATTAGGCCCTGCTCATACGGGAAGCCATGTAGGAATCGTGTGATTTGGTCACTGGCTCAGACCTTGGCCAGGCTGATCTGCCAGGTGTCCCTACCTGCTGTCAATGGCCAGAGAGGGTGACAGACCCCTAAGTGCTCCTACTCTGGGGCCTCTGCCTGTGTGGGATTATCTGTTGCCCTCATCTAGCTCCCTGCAAGGAGGTGGCTGGAGGCCGAAGCCAGAGGCCAGAGGGTGTGTGTGGTGGGGGGAGCCGGACACAGCCTGAGCCAGGAATAGCTTCGAAACAAGGGTCCCCCTCCCTCAACCATCTTTGTTTGCTCTATTAAGGGGGGCAATGGTGAGGGAGAGGCAGGCTGCGATAGGAAGGAGACAACGCTCGGATGGAAGGAGGATGATAGATGGCTAGGTGGCTGGACAGAGGGCTGGACCGGCCCCAACGGGACTCACCCACACAGAATGGAGAGAAACTCAGATACCGAGAGAAGGGGGCGGGGCGGGGGCCTCTGAGAGACGAACCAGAAAGGTTTCAGGAGGTTGACGGGGAAGCTGTACTCCTTCAGGGGCCGCTTATGCATAGAGGTCGCCCCCACCTCTATCCCACCTTCGGGCGTTCGGCGGGACTCTCGCGCACACTCACACATGCACTCGCGGCGGCGCCGCCCGGGCCTCGCCTTCTGCGTCCGCGCGTGCCGCCCCCTCCCCGGGTCCGGGACCCTCCCTCCCGCCCAGCCTCGAGGACCGACCGCCGCTCACCTGGGTCCCCGTGCCGCCGCCGCAGCCGCCACCACCGCGCAGAGCCGGGACAGGCTGGGGGAAGGACTGCAGAGACCACGCCCACCAGAGACCACGCCCGCGGATCCCGCGCCCCTAAGAGGCCCCGCCCAGCCCGCCGAGGCTCTGTCCCTAGCTAAAAGAATCGGGGCGCTTAAGGGGCTGCGGACACGCCCATCATCCGGGCAGCGCAGGCTCCTCCCTGTATACCACTGCGTGCTTTGCGCAAGCTGTGTATTCCATCCTCCCGGTAGGGGGCTCCCCGGGTCACCCTTGGGCCAGAACCCCCTAGATCCTATCCCCTGGTGGTCCTTAAATGCCCACCGAGAGCTCCCAGTTGTGAGGAAAAAAATCTGACAGACTCGGCCCTTGTCCTGAGTCACGGGAGATATTTGTAAATATCCCGGCTAAGGTTCTCAAAGCTTGTAGCGATCTGGGCCACATCAGTATCCTCTTGATTAGAAGAAAAACAGATTATTCTGTCTATGGGGGTCCAGCATAGTCCCTGGTTGGCCAGGGCTCTGTGCCGTTCCCATTTTGCAGTTCAAGAATTGTTCTTGTGGGAATACCCAACGCTCCACACCATTCTATGTCTAACACCCTACACCCAAAGCCTCACCCTCTTGTCTCAGGTATCTTTAAATTTCACTCCCACTCTCCCTTTGTGATGTGTTGGTAGGAGGTGAAGGGGTCACTCCAGGATCAGGAATTCCCAGGGCAGGAAGCCTATCCAGGGGCCAGACTTCCTAAAGCAAGACTCAGTGTAGATGGTCACTGGTTCTTGTATTTTCATGAGTACAAATGGTTGAAAGTTCTAGAACGCAATTGTGCCCATCTGTGTCCATACTCACACACATGCCTTTCTTCTCCCATCATTTGCTCATTTGGAATGAAACCATCCAGCCGCAGAAGTAGTGTTCACTGGTACCAGTGAGCTACCCTCTCTCTTGGTGGCCACACCCCCAGGAGGGGTTGATCCAGCCAAACCCTGAGTGGACTCAGGAGTCCTCACAGTCCAGAAGCGAGGTGGCTCCTGAAGGGCAGGAGGAAGGGATACCTGGCAGAGAGCAGGCTGGAGCAAAACCTGGGGCATAAGTGTTTATGAGGCATCTAGCCTGAGTAGACTGTGTTTGAAGGGGTTCTGAGATGGGGTTGAGGTCCCCCAGGTGTAAGAGGGACATGGGGGCAAAAGGTTATGATGATGCTGGAATTTAAGGCTATCCAAATGTCCTCTAGGTGTGAGACCACACGCATTCACCACTTCTTTTTCAAATTAAACTTTCTTTTTACTTTACTTATGTAGCCCTGGCTTACCTGGAACTCGCTAGCAACCTGGGCCAGAAACTCACAGAGATTTGCCTGCCTATGCCTCTAAAGTGCTGACATTAAAGGCATGTGCCACCATGCCTGGCTCAAATTAAATTTTATTATTTTGAGAATATTGTAGATATAACATGAGGTTATAAGAAATAAATACAGAGGTGAGGTGTCGTCTTGCCTTGCTAGTGAACTTGAAGAAGTGGCCACACCTTTTGGGTGTGGTTTCAGGTCCTTTAAGGTAGAGAGCTGCAGGCACTAGCTCTCTTGGGTGGTGGAAAGCATCAGAAGAGAGATGGCTCTGCAGTAAGAGCATTGGCTGCTCCTACAGAGGACCAAGGCTCAATCCCTAGCACCGACATGGTGGCTCACAACTGTAACTTCAGTTCTCCAGGGGATCTGATGCTCTCTTATGACCTCCACTGTCACCAGGCACAGATTCGGTGCACATATATGCACACAGGCAAAACAGTCATACACATAAAAAATTATATATATATATATATATATATATATATATTATATATATAGGGCTGGCACCATGGCTCAGCAGTGAAGGTACTTGTTATGTCTGATAGCCTGAGTTTGAGCCCCAAAACCCACACAGTGGAAGAAGAGAACCAACTCCTGAAAGTTATTTTTGGTTTTTTTTTCAAGCCGGTTCTCTGTGTATCAGCTTTGGCTGCCTGGAACTCTCTTTGTATACCAGACTGGCCTCGAATGCACAGACATCTGCCTGCCTCTGTCTCCCAATTTAAGGTGTGCGCCACCACCACCTGGCTGAAAGTTATCCTTTGACCTCCACATGAGCATCATGGCACAGAGGTCTTTGCTGAGTCAGCAGCCTTCTTTGTGTTCCTTCAAACTGGGTTCAGCCTGTCTCCCATCTTGATTTTGGAGTTGTCTTCCAAAGGATGGGCATGAACAGTCTATTTAGCCAATCCCTTGCTAAAGGACAGCTGGATTGTTTCTAGTTTAGGAAAAGTGCAAAACAAAGCTGCTATAAACATTCGTATATAGGTTTTCATGTGAACATATGTTTTCATTTGTCTGGGAAAGTGCCCAGGAGTGTAATTGCTGGGTTATGTGTTACGTGTATGCTGAGGGTGTAAGGAGATGTCTGTGTTCCAGAGTGGTTTTGCCACTTCCATCCTCATCCACTATGAAACTCACTGCTTCCTCCCTTCCTCCCCAGCAATTCATGTTGCTCTGTATTTTACTTTTGCTATTCTGTTCTATTCTACTCTATTTGTTTATTGTTTTTGTTTGTTTGTTTAGTTTTTGAGAGACAGAATTTCACTATGTAGTCCATACTGGCCTGGAGCTTGCTACATATACTAGGATGGCCTCAAACTTACAGACATCCTCCTGCATCTGTCATTCAAGTGCTGGATTTACAGGCCTGTGTTTGGCTATGTCTTTGTTTTTTGAGACTGTCTTCTGTGTTCCAGGCTGGACTTGGCTCATTATGTAGCTGAGGATGACCTTGGTCTTCCAACTCTCCTGGCTCCATCTCCCCATTGCTGGGATTGTGCCACCACATCAGGTTTATGTTCTCTGAGGATAAAATGCAGGCAGGCCTCATGCATGCTAGATGCACGCTCTACCCACCAAGCCGCATCACAGCCCCATGTCTGCTCTCTTTCTCACCGTACTCTTCTGTGAAGCAGCACATGGTTTAGGTCCTGCAGCCAGATTAGGGGTCCATCCAGCATGATCTTCAGGCTTGTCCCTCGCAAGAGGCCAGTTGCACCTGTTGGTCATGCCAGCTTATTTTCTTTCATTAACTGGCTGGTTGAGGACTGGAGGAGTCTTTATGTGTGAAGGAATTTATATTGTGAATCTGTGTGGGGGGGAGGGCAGGAGGCAGGCAGGGAGGGAGGGAGGGAGGGAGGGAGGAGAGAGAGAGAGAGAGAGAGAGAGAGAGAGAGAGAGAGAGAGAGCTGACTGGTCTGGAACTTTCCATGTGGGTCATGCTGGCCTCAAATGTATAGAAACCCACCTGCCTCTGCCTTCTGAGCACTGTGTGGTGTATATTAACTCAAGTGAAAAACTTTCTTCTCCTTACTCCCTCCATAGCCTCCAGGGGTCTACTACTGATACCCTATTTGGCCAGAGGGGCCTTTGGTCTTCCATAAGGTGGGTGAAAGCCTGTGGACTTGGTGGCTCTGTGTGCAGAGGTCAGGGAGACTTGCCAGGGTCACGCTTAGTGCCAGGCTGTAGTATCTTCCCACCATCTCCTAGAGATGGTCTCATCTCAGTCCCTATGACGTGACATAGTCCTTACAGCAGGACAGACTTGTAACTGTGCACAGGGATTTTGAGGTGGGACTCCTGGCCTGTCACTGGGACTCTAAATAGAGGAGGGCAACAGTGAAGTGACAACAGGGCTGAGAGGAAGTGCCATGATGGGCAAGGACTGCAGGTGTCTCTAGTAACTGACAAAGGAGCCACAAAAGCAATGTGGCCCTGCTGATAGTCTCTAAAATTGGGTGGTTTGAGTCCAAGGTGTAGCCATTGGTAGGAGTAGCCAGATAACGCTGACCACAAGACTCAATCTAGACTGGACATTGCTTCTCCCGGAGCCCTGCCCTGTGGTCTCACAATGAGAAGTCTGCAGCTGATGAGATCAGCTGTGTCCCCTCCGTGCTATTTAAATGTTACATGCATTTAAAGGAGCAAAGTGGTAAGGGGGGAAGCATGACTGACTTCCCAAGTGTTCCCAGGACCCAGTAGGAGGACTGGAACCCACCAGGCCTGTTGTGTGCCCCTCTCCAGGAAGAGCTCCTTTATCATCAGGGGGCAAGTGTGACCACTGCAGCACTCAGCCTTACTTCTGGTCTGCTCCCCATGGAGGTGGAGTCCTTCCTCTCCACACAAGGGTCTGAGATGAAAAAGCAGCTGCTGGAATCCAAAGGGAAGAATAGTTAAGGCTTGGTGAGGAAGGAGTGTCTGTGCAAATCTGCCTCCTTGTTCTGACTGACCTCTGCAGGTGAACCTCTGTCTCGACTATTGTTTCGTCGGCTGGCTTTGGTTTGGGCTTTCTTTTGTGGAGCGGTTGAGGGGAAGGCCTGCCTCAGTCCTGGCCATGCAGCCATGCTGTGAGTTCTGAAACATAATGAAGAGGAGTGGCTACTGAGATGCACTCCTCTCCTCCTCCTCCCCTTCTAGAATGGAAAGTCCTTGAAAGCAGACAGCATGCTTTGCTGCTGTGTCTCTGTAGACTACATGGTTTATGCTCAGAGGAATAACCGTTGAATGATGCTACTCTGCACTTCTATAAAACACACCACTGGTGTTTGCACTGGAGAGTAGCACCTGCCCTCCACACCTGTGCCTCATGCCCGTACTTGGCACCTGTGCCCCACAGCTGTGCATCACACCAGTGTCCTGTAATTGTCCTCCACACCTGTGCCCCACACCTGTGCTCTATACTCGTCTTCCACACCTGTGCTCCATACATGTGTCCTGCACCTGTGCATCACCCCTGTGCTCTGTGTGAATGCTTCATGCACATGTCTTGCAACTATCCCTCACACCTGTGATCTACACTTGCACATCTCACCCATGTGTTAGACCCCTGTTGGTGAGAGGAGTAGAGGAACTGAGAGAGCTGGAAGAATCCTGGAGTTTAGCTAGGCCTGAGGGCTCCTTCCAGGTCAGGGCAGCCTCTGGCTGTGTCTCTCTGAAAGTTCTGGGTTCCTTCTTGGATTCTGAAGGTACAGGCTGGCTGGACAGCACCATCCTCTGAATAAAACAACCACCGTTTTCTTAGGAAGAGCTATGTCTCCTTGCAAAAGATCATCCCAGCTGGGCCTGTTGACCATTGCTATTCTAGAAGGATAGGGCAAGGAGGGACATTGGACCCTCCATCTAAGTATCCAGCTGCGTGTATTCGAGTCTATCCTAATTTCATGTAGACTCAGGATCTCAGTGGGGTGGGGGGAAGCTAGTATATACAGACTGTGGAGGAATAGGGTGCTCTGATCTCTTGTTAATTGCAGCTGATTTTTCACCCAATCAGAAAATACAAATTCTCTCTTTTTGAAGATTTATCTATTTTTGTTTTTGTATGTATGTGTGTTTTGCCTGCATATATGTCTATGTACCACATGCATGCAGTGTCCCCAGAGACTAGAAGGGAGCATTGGATCCCCTGAAACAGGAGTTATAGACCGTTGTTAGCCACCATATGGGTGTTGAGAATTGGTCCTCTGGAAGAGCAGCCAGTGATCTGAACCACTGAGCCATCTCTCCAGTACCAAAACAACAGACTCTTGATTTAAGTATATCATATGAATAGCTCCCATAGAATCTTTGAGGGATTCTCCAATGTTTCTTCACAGTCAGGCCTCTGCCATCTGCACTGCTCTCAGCACTTTTATCTTTCAAGTTCCCACAGAACCTCCCATTAATCTCTCATCACCCCAATGGCTTTGCTAACCCAAGTTCTAAACACTTCCCCAGCCCTCCCCAAAACAGGTTGGTCACAGTAGTACCCCATGATCCTGGAACCAATTACTGTCCTATTTAAGTGTCTACTGATGGGATAAACACCATAACCAAAAAAAGCAAATTGGGGAGGAAAGGGTTTATTTTACCTTACAGTTGTGGTCCATCGTGAAAGGAAATCAGGGGCCGAACTCAAGGCAGGAGCCGGGAGGCAGGAACTGAAGCAGAATCATGGAGGAATGCTGTTTGCTAGCTTGCTCCCTATGGCTGGATCAGCTTGCTTTTTTTTTTTTTTTTTAAATACAATCCAGGGACCACCTGCCTGGGGTGGTACTACTCACAATGGTCTGAGCTTTCTCTCATCAATCATTAATCAAGAAAATGTCCAACAGACTTGCCTACAGGGCAATTTGATGGAGACATTTCTTAATTGAAGTTCCTTCTTCTAGGATGACCCTAGCATATGTCAAGTTGACAAACAAACAAAAAAGCCAGCACACAGGGGGGAAGGTTTTCCTCCTCATAGAATGGCTACCATCCATCCATCATCCATGCTGGATACAGACTTCCAAGTGGGACTGCTTTAGGGTCCCCTGTGCCCCATACACCCATGATTTGTCATTGGGACATTATGAAGAGGGGAAGATAGATAATTCACATTTCCCCCAGAGAAGGATTTTTAGAAACATGGCTCCATCTTGGGGTGCAGTGGAATGAACCACACCTAGATGAGTTTGTTTTTTCTAACACAACCCATGTCTCACGTTTTTGGGTAAATCCTATCCAGTCCTCAGATGCCCATGGCTTACAAAGGCTTCCATGTTGCCCCTGCCCCCACTCCCACCCTTGAGCCGGCAACAGGCTAGCATGAATAAAACTATTCTGAACAGACTCTTGTGCTCCTCCCTTAGGCTGTCAGACTATTGAGATATTGTATTCCAAGATTCTGGATTATTCCCAAGCATCTCATGCTGGGAAGAAACAAAAAAGGCTGAAGCCCATGGCTGGCCAGAGGAGGAGCTTGCCTCCTAGTAAGAGACTTCATACGGTTCTCATAGTTGATCAGACCACCTTGCAGGACAGACTGGATGTAGACAGGATGAGGGGTGTGGCCACACTTTGACCAGGACTGCTCCCATATGCATTTCCCTTCTATGTCATCCTAAATGTCATGTTAGGAAACAGAAGACAGACTTGAATGCAAGGAAGTCACTGGGCCTCTTTGTTCATCTTTCCGCTGTGGCCACACTGAATAAACTCTCTTCTCTTTGCTACTTGTTATTTGTTTTTAACTGGTCTGTTGAGGACAGTTTGCCGAGTTTGGCTTGTTGGGGGCTACCAGGGCCAAATTTTTAACTTGGGTAACAACCCCACAGGGAGGCCTAGCAGCGGAGGAGCTGAGGTTGGGGTACATAAGGAGTCACAGCTGTTCTGAAGAGCTTGCAGGTCAGGGAGAGCCAGACCCAGACACAAACTCTGTCGCTCGCTATGATCAAGGCTGTGATGTTGGAAGCCCATGCAGTTCTCAACCTTCCTAATGCTGTGACCCTTTAATACAGTTCCTCATGTTGTGGTGACCAGCTATAAAATCATTTCATTGCTACTTCATAACTGTAATTTTGCTACTGCTGTGAATCATAAAGTAAATATCTGATATGCTAAACCCCTGTCAAGATCCACTGCCACAGAGGCTCTAGAGAGCTGGAGGCTGAACTTCTGTCCACTTTGAAGTTGGGGAAAGTGTCTCTTAAGAGTGGGAATCACAGATTTACAATTTTGGGGAGAGTACCACCCTGCAGTCCCCAGCTGTGTCTGAGACTCAGGTCCTACCAATGAGGACCTTGAACTTCAGTGTAGCTCCAGACTCCCCACAGAAATGAGAGGATGAGCAGGATAGGGCTTCCTAGGTAGACCAAATTCACTCCCCATGGTAACAACTCTGACTAGCAACATTTCCTCCCCCACCCCGAGGCATAGAACTTGGGGATAAAGGATCTGGGGCTGAGACTCTTTGCTCCCAGCCAGCTCCCTCCTCCGTCTACACTCCAAAAACCTGGCAGACAGCCCCCCACCCAAAACTCATCTACATCCTGTATCCCAGGGTGGGATTAGTGAAGAAGGCTGTGGCCAGGCAGCCTGCCAGCAATCTGTCTTCAGTGGCTGCCTTCAGAGTCAGCACAGGCGCAGTTGCCCTGAGAGAGCTGGCTTCCAGAAGCATTCCCAGGCTGAAGGCTAGCTGGCTACAGACTCTCCTGGACTCTTCCCAATGTGCCCATTCAGTGCTTTCTCGGCAGAGCCAGGCCTGTGTAGGGAGTCCCTAGTCCCTAGGTTTCCTAGAGCACTCTGAGCATACAGACTATAGTGCCACCAGGATCAGGTGGGATGCAAGTGTGGAGAGCTCAGGTCCATGTCTTCTACCTGACTGTGGGGGGTGGAGTGGGGTAGGAGGGGTGGGGGAGTATCTTGAGCCTGTAAATTGATATGATGTTAACTTTAGATGTTCTTGAAATTTCTTTATCATTGATGGAGTGTCCCTTCTCTCCCAATTCGTTTAAGGATTAATTTTTTTTTTTCGAGGCAGGGTTTCTCTGTGTAGCTTTGGAGCCTATCCTGGCACTCTCTCTGGAGACCAGGCTGGCCTCACAGAGATCCGCCTTCCTCTGCCTCCCGAGTGTTGGAATTAAAGGCGTGCGCCGGCGGATTAATAGTTTTTGCATCTACTGAAGCCATTTGTTCTTTTAGATATTATTTATTCTGGGGCTGGGCTGTAGCTCAGTTGATAGAATGTACCAAGCCCTGAGTTCCCCCCCACAGCATGGCATAAAGCCAGTAGGGTCCCAGAGGACCAGGAGTTCAAGATTATAAAGCAAATCCAAAGCCACCTTGGGCTGCACGAGACCCTCAAAAAGTATCTATTCTGTGTGATGGCACATACCTGTAACTCTAGAATCTCTCTCTCTCTCTCTCTCTCTCTCTCTCTCTCTCTCTCTCTCTCTGTGTGTGTGTGTGTGTGTGTGTGTGTCCCTCCCTCACCTCCCATGCCCTCCCCTCTCCATTCTTTCCTTACTTTCTCCAAGACATGGTTTCTCTGTGTAGCCCTGGGTGTCTTAGAACACAGAGATCTGCCTGCCTGCTGGCATTAAAGGCATGTGCCACCACCACGTGGCTGAACCCAAGAATTCAGGAGCACTGACTCTTCTTGCAAAGGATCTGGGTTTCATTCTCAGTATGCACATAGGGACTAAAACACCCTTTTCTGGCTTCCATGGGTATCACACACACACACACACACACACACACACACACACACACACGGTGCACATATGGACATTCAGGTAAAGCACCAAACCTGGCTTAAATGATTTTCCTATGTCAGGACTACAGGTATGAACCAGGGTACCAGCTGATTCTGTTTAAATATTTAAAGCTTTAAAATTATCTCAAGTCTTACTTTACATGCTTCCTTTAAAATCTGCCCTATTTTGGGGCTGAAGAGATGGCTCTGCAGTTGAGAACTGGCTGCTCTTCCAGAGGACCCAGGTTCAATTCTCAGTACCCATATGGTGGCTCACAACTGTCTGTAACTCAAGGGGTTTCATGCCCTCTTCTGGCCTCTGTGGGTACTAGGCATTCATGTGGTACAGAGACACACATGCAGGCCAAAGATCCATACGTGTAAAATAAAAATACATCAATCCTAAAAACGAATGAGATGTTTTATTTTCATTTTCTTTCATCTTCCCAGCTCTGTCTCAATTTGGGGGGGATAGGGTCTCATGTAGCTCCAGCTGACTTTGGCCTCTGGATGCCCTGCTACTCTGTTAAGTATTTTATTGCAGAGGCTACAATGCCCACTTGATGGTCAGGGTTTGCTGAGATGAGGTGAGCTGGGTGAAGACCTTCGTTAGCCTGGGCTCTCCTCTGAGTAGAGCTCAGTCTCCTCAAGTCAGGCCTCTCTAGCCCTGCCACAAAAGGGTACTGAGCTGGCCATGTGGCCAGCATCTGGACTGGGAGGTCACTCACTGCACTGGATTCTCAGGAAGACATTCTTCACCTTTAGACTGAGCAGATTCCTGGAATTGAAGAGTGCAAGAACTCATTGCCTTGGGGAAAGGCTATGCTCTGCCCCCCACGCCCGCTTCCCCTCCACAACTGCACTGTTCAGTAAAGCCTGGGGATGGGGATGGAGATACTCCCTGCTGGGACCCTCAGGCCTCCATCTGCCTGACAGCCTGTATGTCTATACCAGCTGGTTGGTTCTTCATCAAAAGCCCTCATTTAGTCTCCTACGTGGACTGAGTCTTGCCCAGACCTGGAGTTTCTGGGGCATTGCCTGATCTTCTTTGGAACTCTGTCTTCCTTCCCTTTCTGACACTCTTTTCTTAGTGGCCCCAGAGAAATGCTCATTTACAATTTTGTTTGTTCATTTTTTGAAACAAGGTCTCACTAGGTAAGGTTGTTTGGCTTGAAACTCACTGTATAGACCAGGGTGACTCAAACTCATAGAGATCTGTCTGCTTCTATTTTCCAAGTGCTGGGATTGAAAGCATGCACCACCATGCCCTGCTATTTTAATTAAAAATATTTTTTATTTTATTTGTATGAGTGTTTTGCCTGTATGTGTGTTTGTGTACCACAAATGTGCCTGGTGCTGGAGGGGATCAAAAGAGGGCATCAGATCCCCTGGAACTGGAGTTAGAGACAGTTATAAGTTGTCATATGGGTGCTGGGAACTGAACCCCAATCCTCAGCAAGAGCAGCCAATGCTCTTAAACACAGAGCCACCTCTCCAGCCTCTCTAATTCTTTTTGAGAGAACTCCTGATCCTCTTGCCTTGAGCTCCCAAGTACTAAGAAAATAGGTATGTACTCCACATTTGGTTTATACCCTGCTTGGGGGTTGAACTCTGTTTTGTTTTTTTGTTTTTTGTTTGTTTGTTTGTTTGTTTTTTGGTGTGTGTGTGTGTGTGTGTTTCAAGACAGGGTTTCTCTGTGGCTTTTGAGGCTGTCCTAGAACTAGCTCTTGTAGACCAGGCTGGTCTCGAACTCACAGAGATCCGCCTGCCTCTGCCTCCGAAGTGCTGGAACTAAAGGCATGTGCCACCACTGCCCAGCAGGGTTGAACTCTTAAAGGAGGGGACAGAAGGTATGTCCTGTTTCTTTACCATGAAGCCTATATTAGGTAGTAATCTTTTCTGTTTGTTCTTTTAATGATTTATTTTTATTGTTTTTTTTGTTGTTGTTGTTGTTTCATTTTCTTTCAAGACAGGGTTTCTCTATGTAACAGTACTGGCTGTCCTAAAACTGACTTTTTAGACTAGGCTGGCCTTGAACTCACTGAGATCCGCCTGCCTCTGCCTCCTGAGTGCTGGGATTAAAAGCGTGTGCCACCACCGCCACCTGGCTTTTATTGTTTTTTAATTATTTGTGTGTGCACTTGTGTGGGACCCTAGGAGACCAGAAGATAGTATCAATTCCCGGGAAGCTGAAGTTCCGGGCAATTGTCAGCCACCCATCTTGAGTACTGAGAACCAAACCTGGGTCTCCTACAAGAGCAACATGTGCTCTTAACCTTTGAGCCACTTCCCAATCCTTAATGATTTTCAAGCTTACTAATGTCTAACTAACTACTTAACAGAACTAAAGATTTTAGGGCAAAATCTTGGGCTCCAGCACTACAGACAAGACTTGGCCACTAGTTCCTAATATACCAGTAACAACATACAAGAGACAGTGATTTAAAAAAAAAAACCAAAAAAACAAAAACAGATTTAGTCATTGTGGCCACACTGGGAAGAGGCATACAGAGGAACCCCAGTCCATCTTTGGGGTTCTGACATTTAAATAGAGAAAGGATTGTGGTAGGCTGCAGGAAGTCTACATAATGAAAAAGTCTCGGTGAACGTGCAGCCCCATTTCCGCTTCCTTGGCTCTGGTCCTGCAAGGTAATCTGAAGATGTCTTTATCACTGTATTTACTTGAGGGTTCTGGCTGTTTCCTTCAAGATGATCACTCATCTGGGGTGTCTGTCCCTCAAAGATTTGCTCTTCCTGGTATCTGAGATGAATAAGGTTTAGGATAATGACTTGTGTCTGTGTCTTCAACCTTGAAAGGGGATCAGATGAGTTAGACACTTCTTGAGTGATTGACATACTGGCATGCAGAGGTTTGTAGGTGACACCAAGCAAAGGAGACAAACACAAAATGAAGACAGAGAGGCTCAAGTTTTGAGTAATGCTGTAGGCCCTAGTGAGTCAACTTTTCTTTTTTTCAAAAGTAGTTTCTAAGTGGCTGTTTTGTCTTACCCACCAGAAGTTATTGTAAGTTTCCTCTTCCCCTTCCGGTACGTACCGATTACATATTCAAGAGGGATGACTTCTCATAAGAAAATCAGGGTGCTGGGTCAGAGGGAGGCAAGGCACTGGGTAGGGAGGAGTCAGTGGATTTCCACTAAGACTGGCCTCTTCCAAAGACTTTGTGGAAGTTTGTCCTATGGTGGATGCTCCTGGCTGCTGAATTAGGACTCAAGTTCATTGCTCACCACTGAAGAAGGGTAATGACTCAGGGCATGTTGTTGGAACAAGGAGAAAGATTTGAAAAGGTAGCTAACTTAAAGATGAGAAAGTATTAGAGTTAGCATTAACTGTCATCTTGATGCAGCCTAGAGTCACCTGAGAAGAGAGTCTCAGTTGAGGAATTGCTCAGATCAGATTGGCCTGTGGGTATGTCTATGGTAGACCATTTTGGTTGTTAATTTATATTGGAGAGCCCAGACCTCTGTGGGCGGTACCACTGCCTAGGCAGATGGTCCTAGCCTGTATAAGAAAGCTAAAGTATGATCCTGGGTGAGTCAGCAAGCCATTTCCTTCTATGGTTTCTGCTTCAGGTTACTGCTCGAGTGCCTGCCCTTACTTCCCTCAATGATGGACTGTGACCTAGAAGTGTAACCCAAATAAAACCTTTCCTCCCCCTAACGCAGGAGTCTTGTTTTGTTTTAAATCACAGCAACAGAAAGAAATTAGAACTGAGACTATGATCAACATGATCCTCCCAGGGAGGTACAGGAGGAACTGGGGTGATGGACAAGAAGTGGTGAATGACTGGAGACTCACAGGCACTTGTCCAGGGAGTGATGCTGCCTTAGTTATCGGTCGTGACCATGTCTATCACAGAGGTGAGCAGAAGTCTGACCCCAAGGCTGAGGCAGTAAAGGAGACAGGCAGAGGTGTCATGATTTTCCACCCATGTTTAGTCCCGTTCTGACGTCTGCAAGGCTGAGGGAAGAGTAAACACTTTCAACAAAATTAGCCTTTGGGTCCAGGAAAACGAGGGCAAATAAAACATCATAAACAGTAAGCAGATGTCTTTTTTAAAAAAATAATTTATTTTATGTGCATTGGTGTGAAGGTGCCAGGTCTCCCGGAACTGGAGTTACAGACAGTTGTGAGCTGCCATGTGGGTGCTGGGAATTGAATCCAGGTCCTCTGGAAGAGAAGCCTGTGCTCTTAACCACTGAGCTATTTCTCCAGCTCCCAGAGGTCTTATTATCTCCATCAGAGCTCACAGGAAATAAATATCAGCTGCATGACCTCCAAAATTAGTGGTTTTTACATCAACCAAGAACAAGTGAAGCTGAAGCCTTTGAAGATTTCCTTGGGTGAACTTTTACTGTAGACATGTCTCTCAGAGTCCCTGAGGTCACCTGTGCTGAGTGTTCTCCAGGTGTTTAGGTCTGCATATCAGTTTTCTTATTGCCGAGACAAAGTACCTAACAAAAGCAACTTAAGGAAGGGTTGGTTCTGGCTGGAAGTTTGAGAGTGCAATCCATCATGGCGCAGGAGCGTGAGGCGGCTGGTCACATTCTATCTGCAGTCAGGAAGCAGAGAGACATTAATGCTGGTGCTTGGCTTGCTTTCCCCTTTTCATTCAGCTCAGTCCCTCAACCCATTAAATGGTGCCACATATATTGAGGGTGGGTCCTCCTGTTTCAATTAACCTAATCTAGAAACTCCATCACAGACACGATCTCTGGATGGTCTCATCATTGTGTCTAGGTCCTGCTAAGTTGACTGCATTAGTTACTTTTCTGTTCCTGTGTGTTTTAGTTAGGGTTTCCATTGCTGTGAAGAGATACCATGACCACCGCAACTCTCCCTCTCCCTCTCCCTCCCCCTCTCCCTCTCCCTCTCCTTCTCCTTCTCTCTCTCCCTCTCCCCCACCTCTCTCCTGAGACAGGGTTTCCCTGTGTAGCTTTGTAGACCAGACTGGCCTCAGACTCACAGAGATCCACCTGCCTCTGCCTCCTGAGTGCTGGGATTAAAGGCATGTGCCACCACTGCCTGGCTGATGACAACTCTTATAAAGGAAAACATTTATTTGGTGTTGGCTTATAGTTTCAGAGGTTTAGTTCATTACTGTCATGGTGGAAAACATGGTGGCATACAGGCTGGAAGGACCTGAGAGTTCTTAATTTTGATCCACAGACAGCAGGGAGTGAACTGACGAGCACGTGAGACTCAAAGCCTGCCCCCACAGTGACATACTTCCTCCAGGAAGGCTACATCTACTTTAACAAGGCTATACTTACTAATAGTGCCACACCCTATGCTCCAAGCACTCAAACACATGAGTCTATGGGGGCCATAGCTATTCAAACCACCACACTGTGATAGAACACCATGACCAAGGATGCACCACCTAAACCTCTCCAAATAGCACTACCAACTGTTCAAACGAGTGAGCCTATGAGGGACATGTCTCATTCAAGCATCCACATTGACAATCAGTGTTAGTCATTATAGACGTGTTTTGACTGCAGGACCTTTGGTATGGTACCTGCCACTGGAGGTACTCAGCATACACATGTACAATGAAGAAGAGCACTGGATGGGCAAAGCATAGGCCCTGGCCCCAGCTTAGGCATTACAAATACATACTGTACATACCATGTTATATGACACTAGTCGTGGGGAAACATGAACAAATGTCTACTCACTCAACCCAGATAAAGGACAAAAGTAAGGGTGCCATCAAAGACTAACTTGGTGAATCAGTGAGTTTATTTGGATTATATACAGGAGTTTGGATGTAGGTTTACTTAAAAGAGCAGGCATGATTCAAAGACAGCTGTATCACAAAGGCCAGCCCAGCATGGATGACAGCCGATGAAAGCTAGAACCCTGGAGCTCTCTGTATGACTTGTAGTCAGCTCAACAGGTCAAAGAGAACTTCTAGGCAGCTCAGCTGACCTGCATCTCCTCAGCAGTCCTTATCACTTGTTTGACCTTGAAGGGGGGGGTAAACCTAGTGCCTCTGGTCAGTTTTAGGAACTTTCTGAGACTTATGAGTTGTTGACATCCTCAGTCTTAAGGAGCCTCCCTCCCTGGTGGAATGTTTGAATCAGAGGAAATTGGTAAGGATATATATGGTCCTGGCCATGAAGGATGTGGCCCTATTGGTACAGGTTTTGCTTTGAGACAGGGTCTCACTGTCTATCTGTGGCTGGCCTGGAACTCACTCCATAGACCTGACTACCTCAAACTCACAAAGATCTGCTTACCTCTGCTTCCTTAGTGCTGGGATTAAAGGCTTGGACACTTTCTTTCTTTCTTTCTTTCTTTCTTTCTTTCTTTCTTTCTTTCTTTCTTTCTTTGGTAACATGTTGGTCCAACAGCAAATGAGACTGTTGGAAATCTCCTGGATGTCAATATAAGTGCTAGGTGTTGTACATGTGGAAAAGTTGGCTGCTGTCAAGTGGAAGCCAAGAGGATGAAGGACTCCTAGGATGCAACTTATTAAAGACACACTACTTCTGCCTCCTCCACTAGCATAGGCTCAGGAGGCTGTGCCCAGGACAGGCCTCAGCTCTGTCCCTAATGGTTGAGCAGGGCTTGCCTGCAGATCTGACCTTAAACCAATATGCAGAAGCCTGGGGCTAACTCAGTGCAGCTCCCAGGGCTGGAGAAGGGCTGACCAGTGCCTCTGGCTTGCTTCTGGCTTCGCTGTCCCCTAGAAGAGCAGGGCCTAGAGATTCTAGCTTTTTAGCTTTTGTAATCTGTACTGCCCTTTTGCAAACACTCTTGGGTAGAAATCCATCTTGGAACAATGATACAAAAGTGACTTTTGAGCTGTTGCAAGAATTTCCCTTAGAGCATGGGGGATCACATGACGAGTCAGCAGCTAGCTGTAGGGTTTAGACACCCCCAAAGACAGGACAAGGTGCAGAAAATAAAAGGTCTTGGTATGCATGCTGAGTCTTTACCTTGCTGAGCAAAGCCATCATGAGGGGTTGGAAACAATTCCCACAGCTTTCCCATGCTGGTGTGTGCTTGGCACGAGACCCCAGCTCTTCTTTGTTTTGGACTTACCTTGTGAGGACTTGACATTGGTGAGTTTGCTTTCTCAGCCATAGGAGCAAAGTCCCTTGGAGTGAGTGGGAGGTGGTGCTTAAGACAAGGGAATGTGTTTTTCACAGCTCTTGAAACTGGAAGACAGAAATCTGAGTATGAGCTGGTGCCTGTGCTGTCTGAGAGAGGGGTCCTGAATAGAGAGGGTCCTTCCTGCTTCTTCTGCTCCTACAGTTCCTGCACTGCACACTGTTCTAGTCTCCACCTCTGTCCTATCATGGCATCTTCCCTCAGTGTGTGCTTCAACAGTCCCACTAAATGAAGGTCCCACCCCAGCCTAAGTCTGTTCATAGGTTCCCGGTGGATATGAAGCTTTGGAAGATAGTTCTCAACACACCCCAAGCAAACAGCCTGGACACACAGAGACACTTCTTCCTCTGAGAGTGGATGGCTGAGTCCTGCTGGCCAGGACTCAGCTCCTTGAGTTCCAGGCGCCCACCCTGTGTCCAGCATGCAGGGCTCACAGCACTCTGTCTGTGCTGTTGCTGGGAAACCTGCTGTGACAATACAGATCCTCTGGCTCCCACAGCTATGCCATCACACACTGTCCTTGATTTAGCTGCACTCTTCCAGTGTCTTCTGCCAGGATCCATGGCACTGGGTAAGCTCATCCCTCAGCTCTGAGACTCTTTACAGCGCTCAATGGCAGATCCCGTACCTGACGGTATGGCATCATGCAAAGATGAGAGTGCGAGTTTGGGGCTGGAGGGATAGCTCAGCAGTTAAAGGCTAGGCTCACAACCAAAAATATAAGAGAGTGTGAGATTGAGATTGAGGGTAGAAATCCAGGACGAGGGGTCAATGAGATGGCTCAGGAGGTGAAGGCGCCTGTTGCTAAGCTTGATGATATGAGTTCAATTCCTGGGACCCACAAACCTGGTGCCTCACAAGGTACCATGCTGTGTGGGAGGAACTCCTGCCCCAGTTCTCCAGCTGTGGAAAGAGAGGATCAGAGAGACAAGGCAACTGGAAGCACAGGCCATCCCATCTGGTTTGTATAGTTGCACATGCTTAATCCATGGCTCCTCCAGCATCCTCTTGTCGGGTCATCCTCCTGCTGCACTGGAGACCCTGGGGCTGTGCTCTTGGTGACCAGACTCAGTGTGTGCGAACCTTCAGCCCCATCCCTGGGTCTGAATCAACAAGTGACTCACCCAAGCTGGGAAGGAGCAGTGGATTCCAGTGGATGTTTTGATCAAACCCTTTTGAATAAAACCCTAAAGACTTAAGCAGTCCAGGCTAATGTGGAAAGATTTCTTGGAAACCAACTCCTGGGAGCTGAGCCTTGCTTACTGGGGTCTCCAGAGACTCGGTGTCCACATCAGGACTTGGCATATGACAGACACTTTATAAATACTTCTTCCATCCAAATGCCTGAGCCTCCTTAACTTCTGGGGTCAGATGAGATAGACTGTGTGCCCAGTGTGCCACTACAGTAGTGTATCTTGGCGGAATGATGCCTCTGGGGAGATGTATCCCGGATCTTTAGCCACCCAACCCAAGCTCTGCCTCAGTGCGCTGTGCAGTTTTGAGACAGCACTTTGCCTCTCTGGTTCTCAGTTTCTTGGTTCATTAATAACAGCGTGTTGAGAAGGTCTGAGATCATGAGAGACAATCTCTTAGCCTCATAGTGCCACTGGGCATCAGACAATCAGTCCTTTATTGCTGCTATCAGTTGAACACAGGAATCCCAGGGCACCTGCCTGACTCCGGTTGGCTTGGAGGCCTGGATTGGCTGTGGGATCTGGGTGCCAACTGTCTACAAGGGGCTCTGACAAGGTTCTGGCTGTGCACGTTGGTACAGTCCTCCCTTTCTTTTGAGATAGGGTTTTGACTCACAGCCCAGGCTGCTCTTGAACTTGCAACCTCCTCTGTTTCAGTCTCTACAGTGGTGGAGTTATTGGGTGTATGTCACCATGACCAGCTCCCCTGGCCCCTGTTATAGAGTCCTTCCTGCTATGTGTTGCTGGTGTCCAGGAGGGGCATTTTGGACTGGAGATGGTGGGCTCCCTGTACTAGTGTTCTGAGCACACTCTGGGGCTTGGTCTCTCCCATATACCTCTTGGTCTTTCTGCTATCTCAGGTCTGGGTTCCCCAGAGGCTCAATGTTTCTCTAGTTGGGACAGAACTGAGGTAAGACAACTGGGCCTCAGGACAAAGAAATCCATTGAAAATGAACTATTAATTGGGTTTGGCTCTACCATTGGTTCGAGCAGAATCTCATGTAGCCCAGGTTGACCTTGACTTCTTTCTTTAGTCAAGGACGACCTCAAAGTTCTGATCCTCCAGCCTCTACCCTCTGAGTGCTTGGATTACAGGGGTGAGCCATGGTGCTCCTTTTTATGCGGCCCTGGGGATTGAACCCATCTTTGTGCACACTACACAGGTACTCTACTGCTTCATTCTCCCAGCTGGGACCACTAATCTCCAACCTGATTTCTGGGCAGGGATCTACAAGCGTGCCCTGGGACAAAAGACAAGAGCTCAGAGTCACAGTATCAGTGTGCTGTCCTGGCTTCCTCAAGATGGTGGCGGTGGGGGTCACCATGCTCCTCTATACTTCCCACAGTGCAGACCTCTGACCCCTTGTGTGAACCCTGTCCCCATGGCCCTGTGGCCATGTTCCTAGCTCTCCCTGAGAAGACTTCCAGGTCTCTGGTTCCACCACTGCTGACAGCTTGCTTATGACTTGAGCAGGTGCTGACTCTCACTGGGCTATTGTTTGCCTCAGCTAGCTAGGGTTTAGGACAGATTCACTTTCTAGTTGACCGATTTTTTTTTTAAATTGTGACACAAGGCTTCACTCTGTAGCCTAAGCTTGCTCTGAACTTGGGGCTACCCTCTTGTCTCTGCAGCCTGAGTGCTGGGATGAAAGGCCTGAGCCACACACCTGAGGAAGAGGTTTAGTATTTTATTATTTTTTGTTTCTGAGTCTCAATTATTTTACTTTTTAAAAAACTTTTTTATTTAAAAGTTTTTTTTTTTTCATTTTTACATACCAACTACAGTTTTCCCTCTGTCCCCTCCTCCTATTCCCCCCCCCAACTCCCCATCCACTCCTTAGTAAGGGTGAGGCCTCTCATGGGAAGTCAACAAAGTCTGGCACATCAAGTTGAGGCAGGACCAAGCCCCTCCCTGCTGTATGGAGGCTCAGCAAGTTATTCCTCCATAGGGAATGGGCTCCAAAAAGTCAGTTCATGCACTAGGGATAAATCCCCATCCCATTGCTCATAGCTCCACAGACTGCCCAAGCCACGCAACTGTCATTTACATTCAGAGGGCCTAGTTCAGTCCCTTGCAGGTCCCCCAGCTATCAGTCCAGAGTCAGTGAGCTCCCCACGAGTTCCAGTCAGCTGTCTCTGTGGGTTTCCCCATCATGATCTTGACCCCTTTACTCATATAATCCCTCCTCCCTCTCTTCGACTGGACTCCCGGAGCTCGGCCCAGTGCTTTGCTGTGGATCTCTGATGCATAGATTTATAATGTCAATTGCAAGCCCAGTTTGTGGCTCACAATCAGAAATCAGAAAATATGTTTTCCTCAGTGCAGTGAATGCATGCCAGTCCGACTCTCCTTCTGTGTGTGTGTGTGTGTGTGTGTGTGTGTGTGTGTGAGAGAGAGAGAGAGAGAGAGAGAGAGAGAGAGAGAGAGAGAGAGAGATAGAGAGAGAGGGAGAGAGTTGTCTGTCTCTGAGCCCAGCCTAGTCCGCACGCACACAGTCTATATCCAGCGGGAAAAATGAGTGCTGAAGAACACGAATGAGTGACAGAGGCTCCCTGGTGTCCCCTCCCTCGTTCCCTAGCCACAGCTGGCAGAAGCTCAGAGACTGGAGCAGTGTCCACTGGCCAGTTGCACACTGACCCTTGCTCTCCTCCTGAATAGCCTTTTAGCCCATCTGGAAGCAGAAAAACCTGCCCCTAGGGCCCTGAGCCTCCAAAGTGGGGGCAACTATCCAGACACTCTCAGACTCTGGCCCCATCTCTTTTCAGTCTCCAAGCCAAACAGCTCTGGGAGGGGACATTTAATTTGAAAAATGTTTCTCTGGTTGAACGGAAACTTCTACTGGGCAAAGTGAAGAAAGGAATTGTTAACGAAGTCCAGAAGCCCGGGGCCTTTCATCTTCTGTTCTGGGAAGAGGCCGGAGTGTTCTGGCCTAGAACAGCATGTCCTCCCAAATAGTCCAGCCACAGTCAGCCAGGGAACACAAGCTTTGGGAGAAGACCATGTAGTGGCCATCACCACCATCTACACGTCATGTCTTGTGACTCTCTTTTGTCTACTCATTTAAAGAAAACCCAGAGACTTGGGCTGCACTTTGAATGTGATCTCCAGGAGTCTGTAACCACACAGGGTTTACCCTGAAGCCCAGCAGCCCCAGAGACACTTATATGGCCCCTCATCCTCAGTCAGATGGAGGGAGGTCAGAGATAAACACCATTGAGGAAAACTCAGCCAGTCCGGGCCTGGCAGGGCCACCCTGGCCCTTTGGTGGCAACTTAAATGTCTACATTTTTTGGAGATTGAACTGGCTGGTGAGTTCAGGAAGTGAGCCGACTCAGTGGGGCTCAGGGAACGTTACACTGTCAGAAATGCATGCTCACACAAAAAGCTCATCCTGTAGCAACGCTCACTCTGGAAAGGGGCACATGGTGTGTGTGTGAGAGGGTGTGTGGTGGGAGTTAGGGGTGTAGGGGCAAAGCACTGGGTTTTGTCTTATGTTTCTCCTCTTGGCTGTGACAAATACCAGAAAGAGCAACCTAAGGAAGGAGAGGCTTATTTTGCCTCTCAGCTTGGGGGCTCAGGGGATATTGGAGGCATCTGGTCACATTTTGAGTTCAGTCAGGAAGCAGAGAGACAAACACACACACACACACACACACACACACACACACACACACACACACACACGAACACATTCACATAGGTTCTCTCACACAGAGATATAAACTCAGGTACACACACTCAAATACACACACATGCACACACACGTACTCACACACCACAGAGACATAAGCACACACTCATACACACACACATGCATATATTCACACAGAGACATAAACACACACTCATACACACACATGCACTCAGACAGAGACATAAACACACATACACACACTCACATACACACATAGACACATACATACTCAAAAGCAGTCTCCCAGGTGATTCTAAACACTGTCAGGCTGATTATAAAGATTAATTATCACAGGCTATCTTATTCAGTATTCCGTTGCTATGAAGAGACACCATGGCCATGGCAACTCTTATAAAGGAAAGCATCTAATTGGGGCTGGCTTACAGTTTTAGAGGTTTAGTTTGTTGTCATCATGGAGTGGAGCATAGTGACACACAGGCAGACATGGTGCTGGAGAAGCTGAGAGTTCTATGTCCAGATCTCAAAGCAGCAGGAAGAGAGAAGCACTGGGCGTGGCTTGAGCATTTGAAACTCCAAAATCTACCACCAAGGCTACACCTACTCTAATAGGGTCATACCTCCTAATGCCTGTCAAGCAGCACTACTCCCTAATGCCCTAATGACCAAGCATTAAAAAATATATGAGCCTACGAGGCTCTTTCCTATTTAAACCACTACACAGGTTTACAATGTATTTTTTAAGACCAGGGGAAATGACTTTTGAATTCTGTTTAGGAAAAGAAAGTCTCGAAAACAAAAACAACCCCAAACAAGACTACAGAGCCTGGACTGCAACTGAGGAGGAAAGCCACTGATGCAAGACTTAGGAGAAACATACAAGGCCCAGGAAGTAAACTGAATTTGCAGGGCTCAGGAATTTCCTGAATGTTACAAGATTCACAAGACCCATCCCTAAGGCTATATAAGCAGTGACAATGGCTGGGAACAGGAGACTGCAGAGCAATGTACAAGCTGCACAGGCAGCTTCAGGAATGCCGCCCTTTGTGAGTCATCACTGTGCTGGGGTTGGCTTCAGCAGCTTCTGCAGCTGCCTTGAACCCCCTGCTCCTATAAGTAACCCCTCATTCAGGCCTTTGTGAGTAACCTCTCTCCCACACTTCTGTAAGTAACCCCAGTAAAGTCACTGGTTCACCAAATAAGCTTGAATGAAACTTTTTTCTTTGGTTTGTTTTCGGTGTCCTGTCTGGGATGAATAGATATCTGTCCACATCTCCCCAGGAAAAGTGGCAAGCAGTTGTATATTGAGTCCAGGGTCAGCCTGGGGTACATAGCAAGACAAAAAAAACAAACAAACAAACAAACAAAAAAAAACAGTAAATGAGTAAATGACAAAATGGATAGACAGGAGGAGGAGTGCTCTCTGATACCAAGAGTACTGTGTGGGATAGTGATGTGGGATAAAGTGAAGAAATTAAGAAAATCACTATGGGTGAGCATCTTCAGATGATCATGGGTTAAGTTTTCTGCTCTTTCTGGTTCTCCAAACCAGCATTTTATTTCCCAAATATCTGGCGGACAACATGTCCTATTTTCACAGCGGAGGAGCAGTAAGTACATTCCCCTCAGACCAAGAGCAGCCTCACATGCGATTAGAAGGGCGCCTGGCTTGCATCAAACCACAACAGCAGAGTCCAGGCAAGCCTTCTCGGACTCTCGAGACAGCATCAGAATGTGGACAGATATCCCAAACCACAGAGAACACTTAGACACGATTTCCTCATAACTCAACAAGTCACCATCCACAGCTCTGGAGACTCCCAGCTCCCAACATCCCCCCACTCCCCTCCCCCATTTGCTCAGCTCAGCCTTGAGCCTAGTTCAGCCAGGAGGCATGGGGTCTGGACGGCTCCCTGAAGCTCTGGACTGTGGGAGAGCAGACTGCAGGCAGCTGTATGACAATAGGTGTTTTTACTTTACTTTTTGACAGGGTCTCATGTAGTCTCAGACTCTTTGTAGCTGAGGCTGGTCTTGAACCCCTGATCCTCTTGCCTCTGCCTCCCAAATGCTGGATGACAGTTTCCATTTTTGTTTTAAATCCGGGTTGCATTGAATTTTACAATAGAGACAGTACACCAATTCCTGCAAAGCTGCCCCCTAGTGTGGACTTTCTAGGATCTAAGCTCACTTTATTTTCAGTTTGTGATTGTGTGTGTGTTGTTCTTTAAATTTTTTTAAATTTATTTTAATTTTATTTATTTATTTTTAGATGGTATTTTACTATGTAGTCCTGGCTGCCCTTCAAATCACCATAATCCTTCTGTCTTAGCATCTCTCTCTCTCTCTCTCTTTTTTTTTTTTTTTTTTGAGACAGGGTTCTAGGGTTTCTCTGTATTGTTTTGGAGCCTGTTCTGGAACTCACTCCTTAGACCAGGCTGGTCTCGAACTCACAGAGATTTGCCTGCCTCTGCCTCCCGAGTACTGGGATTAAAGGTGTGCACCACCAACCCAGCATCTAGTGCTGGCATTACAGATATGAACCACCAAGCCCAGACTGTTTTAATGTTAAAGATTTGTTTGTTTGGGGCCAGGCAGTGGTGGCTCACACCTTTAATCCCAGCACTCGGGAAGCAGAGGCAGGAGGATCACTGGGAGTTCAAGGCCAGCCTGGTCTAAAACTTGAGTTCCACAACAGCCAGGGATACACAGAGAAAGCCTGTCTTGAAAAGCCAAAAAAAGAGAAAAGAAAGAAAGAAAAAGAAAAAAAAAAGAGATTTGTTTGAGACAAGGTTTCATTAGCCAAGGTTGGTCTCAAAGTTACCAACCAAGCAAGCTGCCTTTCCTCTCAGGTGCTAGAATTAGAGGTTGGAGCTACCATGCCACAGGAGTGCACATGTGGAGGCCAGAGAACAAACCTCGAGTGTTGGGACTGTATGTGGTTTTTGTTTGTTTTTGAGATGAGGTCTCTCTACATAGTCCTGGCTGTCCTGGAATTCACTACGTAGGCAAGGGTGGCCTCGAACTCACAGAGATATGCTTGCCTCTGGATTGCTGGGATTAAAGGCGTGTGCCAGATTTTTTTATGTGGATTTAGGGAAATCAAACCCAGCTGCTCCGGCTTGCACACATCACTGTCTGAGCTGTCTCTCCAGTCCCAATTTTTTTTTTCTTTAAAGTGTAGTTTTAGGATAATAATAAAACCAAGTGATAGGTGCACAGCAATTTCTCATTCATGTCCTCCACATGCTTGGTTTCTCTCATTAATACTGCCCACTAGGGCAGGGCGTTTGTGGGAGACCTGTACTAACACACTGGAGATTTGGAATAACACATCCACAACAACAATTTCATATGGAATAGTGCTACTAACCTAGACATCCTCCAAGCTTCAGCTATTTATCCTTTTCTCCAGGAACTGCCCTTTCTCCTGTCTTCACATGTGATGGTTAGAATCACCTAGAAGACAAAGCCTCTGGGAATATCTGTCATGGAATTTCTAGATGAGGTTAACACTGTGGGCAGCACCATCCCCTAGGCTGGGTCCTGGACTGTGTAAGAAGAACGAGAGCTGAGCACCAGCGTTCATTTCACTCTACTTCCTGACTGTAACTGTGTTATAGTTGTGTTTCTGTTGCCATGAAAAACATTCTGGGGGTGCTGGAGAGATGGCTCAGAGGTTAAGAGAACTGACTGTTCTTCCAGAGGTCCTGAGTTCAATTCCCAGCAACCACATGGTGGCTCACAATCAACTTGAATGAGATCTGATGCCCTCTGCTGGCATGCAGGAAGAAGACTGTATACATAATAAATAAATAAAAGAGAAGAAAAAAGAAAAAAACATTCTGACCAAAAGCAATGTAGCATAGAAAGTGTATTTCATCTTTCAGGTCACAATTCATCACTGAGGGACGTCAGGACAGGATCTCAAGCAGGGAGTTGAAGACCATGGAGCAGTGCAGCTTACTGACTTGCTCACTGGCTCATGCTTAGCTAACTTTCTTATACATTCCTAGCCCATGGTGGATGGGGCCTTTCGATGTCAATCATTAGTCAAGATAATATCTCACAGATGTGGCCATAGGCCAATGTGATTGAGACAATTCTTCAGTTGTCTCAACTGAGGTTCTCTCTTCCCAGATACCTTAATTATGGTTTCTGTTGTTGTGAAGAAATACCATGACCACAGCAACTCTTATAAAAGAAAGCATTTAATTGAGGTGGCAGCTTGAGAGGTTTAGTTCATTATCATCATGGCGGGGAGCATGGCGGTGTGCAGGCAGACATGGTGCTGGAGAAGGAGCTGCTACATGTTGCTATGCAGACAACAGGAAGTAGACTGTCACACTGAGTGAAGCTTGAACAAAGGAGACCTCAAAGCCCACCCCCATAGTGACACACTTCCTCCAACAAGGCCATATGTATTTCAACAAAGTCATGCCTCCTAATAGTGCCACTCCCTTTGGGGGGTCATTTTCTTTCAAACCACCACATCAGGTGACTCTAGGTTGTGTCAAGTTGACAAGAAAAAATAACCAGGACACTGCAATGTCACCAGTTGTTTCAAGCCTGCCATTGTGACTTCCCCACCATGATAGATATATCCCTTCAAACTGTAAGTCAAAAGGAAGCCTTTCTTCTTGAAATTTTTGACATGTGTCTGTCACAATGAGAAAAGTAACTAAAATACCATGCCTCACATGATGCCTGTGGGTTACTTGGTAGGGGTGGGCACTAGTGTTCCCTGACAACCTGTGTGTGTGTGTGTGTGTGTGTGTGTGTGTGTGTGTGTGTGTGTGTGTGAGTGTGTGTACACATGTGCATGCTCCTGCTGTGTATCCATGAAACTCCTGTCAGCTCAGTCTCAGTCTGGATGCCCCTGTCTTCTCTCCTCCCCACTTTCCTCTGAGTCTTACTTTCCCCTGGCTCAGCAGGAGGGCCAGTCCTGAGCCTCCTTCCATCCTCCCTTTGCCCCACTTGGCAGAAGGCTGAGTTGGCTGGTGTCTCTGAGATGCTCCCCTGTGCCCTAAGCTCCTTGCCTGTGCTCCCAGCTAGGGAGGCTTGCTTGGACTGTGAGCTGCAGGCAGAGAGCAATGCTGATTCTTACCTCCCTAGCTCAAGCTGCTCCTGCTTGGCACACTTCACTGGCCTTGGAGAATTGGCATTCTGAGTCAACAGGTAGAGAGGGTGGGGGTGCTGAGTCCTTTGTCCCTGAATAGGGCTCTGGATGACTGTCTGGGCTGCTAAAAAGCCATTCATCTAGTTCTTTCATCCATCCATCCATCCATCCATCCATCTGCCCATCTTCTATTAGCCACCCATCCATAATAATCTATTTACCCACTCATCCATCTATCTTATCATCTACACATCCATATTTGCCATCCATCCATCCATCCATCCATCCATCCATCCATCCATCCATCCATCCATCCCTCTATCCTGTCTTCACTGATTGTCTGGTGTCTGATTCATGAGGTCACTGCATTATAGTTAACACAAGAGTAGCCAGTATGGTTACTGACTTTGTAGAGGTTCATGATGGGATAGGAGAGAAAGTTAGATAGGGACTAACCATCCTAAATTCGTGCAGAAATGGGTGTGCCCAGTGAGACTGGATGCCACCTCTCTGACTTCCCATGGCAGCAGATTATATATCTGTGTGTATGTGTGGTGGAGTGGAGTGTGTGTGTGTGTGTGGTGTGTATGTGATATGTGTGTAGTGTGTGTGTGGTGTGTGTGTCATGTTATATGTGTGTAGGTATGTGTATGTGGTGTGTGGTGTGTGTGTGTGTGTGTGTGTGTGTGTGTGTGTGCGCGCGCGCGCGCGCGCGTGCGTGCGTGTTGGTTAATGTCAACTTGACAGGATCTAGAACCACCTCAGAGACAATCTTCTGATCATATTTGTGAGAGAAATTTTCTAAATTGGGTTAATTTAAGAGAAAAGAACTCTAGCATGGCAGCCACCAGTCCGCAGGTTGGAGTCCCAGACTGACTATAAACAGGAAAGCAAGCAGAATGCCAGCGTTCCTCTCTCTGTGATGCAATGCAACTAGCTGCCTCACACTCCTGCCACCATGACCAACTATGCCCTCAAGCTGTGAGACTGAATGAACCTTCCTTCCTTAAGTTGCTTTTGTCAAGACATTTTTATAACATCAACAAGAAAAGTTACTAATACAGGAGCTGAGTTGGAATGGAGTGGGAGAGGCTCATGGCCTGCCTGGAGGAGGATCAATGTCAGCCAGGGGTCTGTGGGCCTTTAAAACCGGAGCTGAAATCACATACCACAAACTCCGTCCTCCTGGGGGGAGCAATGTGGTTTTAGTACATTTACACAAAATAGAGAACGTCGTTGTTGTTGTTGTTTTGCTTTTTGAGACAGGGTTTCTCTGTGGCTTTGGAGGCTGTCCTGGAACTAGCTCTTGTAGACCAGGCTGGTCTCGAACTCACAGAGATCCGCCTGTCTCTGCCTCCCGAGTGCTGGGACTAAAGGCGTGCGCCACCACCGCCCGGCACTAAATATAGAACTTTCATTTATTTATTTATTTTGTGTGTGTGTTTTTGAGACAGGGTTTCATGTAGCCCAGGCTATTCTTTAAACTCACTGTGTTCCCAAGGATGACCTTCTGATCTCCCTATTGAGATCTCCCTATTGAGATTACAGGTGTATGCCACCACACTCATTTTACATGGTAGTTGGGATGGAATCCAGAACTTCATGCACGCTAAGAAAGTGTTCTACCAACTTTGCAACATCCTCAGCCACAGAAATCTTTTTCCTTGTCTCCAGAGATCAGGGATGAGAGAGTAGCCTCCCTCTCCAGCTCTAACATGGCAACCACTAACCTACTTTTGGCATCTCTGGGGTTCTGTATCTATAGACACAGCTAGATGTGTTTGGTCTCTAGGGTCCACCCCGCTTGGATCTTTCGCTGCCTCGGGCACTGCTCTTTGATCTCTGTTGACTCCCTGCTGTGGGGGATGGCAACTTGATGCTTCTGGGTCTCCTGCAGGTGCTTGCAGGTGCATGGCCTGTGCTCTGTAGGATCTACAAACTTGCCTTTGACACTGAGCCTCGGGCTTGAGCTCCACAGATAGCTTGAGTTTGATTATCATGCTACCCTTGTGAATAAACACCCACATCTCAGTGAGGGGAATGAAATCTCCGGAAGAGGGATGGAGGTGAATTGGAGTGGGAAGGTGTTCAGGCTGGGATTTGAACCTGGGTCTGACCAGATAGCTTGCCTCTGAGCTGTGCAGTAGAACTAGTAGCCATGTCTGTGCATCCTGAACAGAGGTCAGGATTTAGATGGGTCAGCCCCCAAACTCGCATAAGCCACCTTGGCTTCAGCTCTCACCCAAGGAGGACCCTGCTGGAGCTGAGCATGGTGTGCGAGGCTCTCAGGAGCCCCGGCTTTGGATGCCCACCAGGAATCCCTTGCGGCTCAAGACCTCATTTAACTTCCTCTAGGTCTCCTCAGCCACAGGGTGACAGAAAGTAACTAACCAGAGACTAGCAAGGGGGAAGGGTGACTCAGTCATCTGAAGCTCCCGAGGACTTCGAGCCTTGCCTGGCACTTGTCCCTTCTCACCTGGACATCCTTGTACTTCCCACTCCCTCTGTCCTCTTCCCAGGTTGTGTTGCCTTCTTTCTATACGCCACTAGAGGGCACCAGTGCCCCACAGATGCAGGCTTTGACAGTCTAGGCTTCCAGCTGGAATGCAGCAGGCCTTCACCCAGGTCAGTCAGACCCAGCTCCCCAACCCCATGGACACCACACAAGTCAACACAGAGTGGGTGCTCAGAGGCAGAGCTGGGGCACCGTACTTGCACCCTTTGCTTCTGTATTGTCATCATTTGGGACACTTCCTGCTGGACCTGATTCTGTGTTGGGACAGAGGTCTAGGGTTAAGCCAGGACAAAGCCTGCTCAGAGCCACCCAGGCTGTGGAAAGGAGGGTGTGGAAGCTGTGCCTGTAGAAGAAATAAAACTGGAGGCAAACAGGACTAATGGGGTGTGTGTGTGAGAAGGAGCAGTTAGTGGGGTATGGCAGGATAGATTATACCAAGTGTATTACGTACTTACATGAGAACAGTCTTACCTAGCTGCTGTAATGGAAAGATAAGACAAGACAAAATACACACCCAGACCTGCTGACACCTTGATTTTGGGATTTTAGACTCCAGTGCTGTGAAGAAATGCATTCCTGCTTAAGAAAATAAAAACAATAAAACTGGGGCTGTGGGGTCCAGTTCCCAACACCCACATAGTGGCTCATAATCATCTGTATCTCCAGTTCCTAGGGATCTGATGCTCTCTCCTGACCCCCATGGCACCAGGCACATCCGTGGTGCAGAGATACACATGCAGGCAAGACAGTCATACACATAAAATAAGAACAATTAAACCTTTAGAAGTGAGTAAAATAAAAAAAATTAAGAATGCAACGGGGCAGTGGAGGTACACACCTTTAATCCCAGCACTTGGGAGGCAGAGGCAGGAAGATCTCTGTGAATTCAAGGCCAGCCTGATCTACAAAGCTACACAGAGAAGCCCTGTCTCAAAAAAAAAATTTGCTAGGTTCATAACTGTAGAGAGCCCCTTCTGAGTACTGTGCTGTAGGACTTACTCTCACCCTCACCCATCATTCTCTTGCCTTCTGTTCTGATGGTTCATTTTGCTCCATAGAGCCTAGGTTGGGTCCTCTGGTTTCAGGTCAGGTCCAGCCCATTGTTTTACTATAGGGAAGATTTCTGGTGTGGCCAGGGAGCTCCTGGCATTGCCCACAGATAACAATTGAGAGCAACACTGTGGGTGTGCAAACACAGGCAGCTGCTGTTCCCACTTCTGGGGGGGGGGGGGCGTTGGTCCTTCCAGAGCTCTGCCCTAGCTGCCTGCTATACAGTGGGTTTGGAAAGGCTCTGGGCCAGCAGGGGCCGCTATCACCCTGTCTGAGAGAGCAGGCTTGGGGCCCGGCTCCAGGCTGAAGGCTTTGGCAAGCACTGTGAGGTGGCTGGTTCCATTGGGTTGGGATCAAAGTGGCCTTTTTGTCTCTAGAGAAGATGTGTCCTCCAAACCTGCATCCTGCTAGGGTCCTCCCCCTCTTGGGGCTTCTGTCCCCCCAAAGTCTGCTGGAAATGGGCCTGGAGACTAGGGGTCCAGACTACTAGTCTGAACCCTAGGTAGTAGCTTGGGGAGAGAGGAATATTGTTGGACATCAGTCCTAGAGATGTGTTCAAAGGATCAGGCAGTGAGAACATTGTCCCTGTCACACTCCAAAGTGAGTTCTGCTGTACCACCTTGCCCTCCATCACCTGTTTTGTCCCCTGGGGGACAGTTAGGGCTTGGGTTAGGCCTAGGCCACCTGAACTCTGCATAGAGGAGTTGCAGTGGGGAGGGTGTCGCCCAAGATTGCCACCAGAGCCTTCGGCTACTTTAGCAGACGATGACATATGGAAGGCTTGAAACTACATGGATGGATCCCCTGAGTTCTGGAGGCCAGAAGTCTGAAATCAAGATCTAGAGCCTCTGCTAGGTTCCACAGCCTGGGGCATCCCTTGGATTATGGGTACATGGCTCTGTGTCTACCTCCTGATGCTTAGAGCCTACTTCACAGTCCATGATGCTCAGAACATACCACGCCCATCACTTCTAGGGGTCAGAATTTGAACACTCAACCCACAAAATCGCCAAAACAGTCAAAGCAGAGCTGGCAGGAATCCAGGAACTGTCTCCCAGGTCCCGGCCAGCCTGTCATGGGGCCCTATCTAGCTCGAGGTATGGGCCTTGCTCCTCAGTTCCCATGTCTTCCATTTGCATCTATCACCCTGGCAGCAGTGGCAGGTACTTGTGTGTGTGTTGGCCCAGCCTTTAGAGCCTCTCCCCCATGGCTTGTCCCCACACATGGATTTTCTAAGGCAAGGGGGCTGTTGGATGCAGGTCCATCCCTAGAGCCAGCCATTAGCTCCAGAGGACAGACAGCAGGTGCCCAGGACGATGTAACTCAGTTGCCAGGTAACAAGGGTCACCATGGCAACAACTGCCTCCTTAGAGGCTTGAAAGTCTTGTTTGCCCCCCACACATACACATCTTGAAGACTGGGGTGAGAAGATGAAGATGATTGTCTTCTGGGGTTTTCTCCACCCCTTGCCTACTTTGAGCTTGGGATGGCTACTGTGGGGCAAGGGTTCCTGGGACAGGGCTAGAGCCCTGGACCTGCTCCTGGCACTTTTACAGACTCTTGTGTGCCTTAGTTTCCCCAACTGTCAAATGCAGGTGTTCATCTCTGCCCTTCCTTTCCCCATTTACAATGTAGTTGGGACCCTTGGGGAGCTGTGGAGACTGAGGTGGGGTGGTGGGCTCATCTCTCTCTGCTCATTTCCATCCCACCACCTGGCCCTCATGGTACTTGTCTCCTCTGTGACAACTCTGCTGGCTCTGTCTCCCAGGCATCTAATTACACAATTTCCTGTCACCCCATTGACGTCATGCATCCCTAGACTACATCTCTCTCTCTCTGAGTCTCAGGACCAGGTGCTTCAGCTGTTTCTGTCATCATCCTCTTTCTTAGCTAGAGCTGCTATTGCTGTGATAAACACCACAACCAAAAGGGGGTGAAAGGGTTTATTTCAGCTTGTAGTTTGTAGTCCATCATCCGGGGAAGTCAGGGCAGGAACTCAAGGCAGGAACCTGGAGGCAGGAACTGACGCAGAGGTCATGGAGGAGCAATGCTTACTGGCAGGACTGCCTGACCTGGGGTGGCTCTGCTCATTGTGAGCCAGGCCCTCCCACATCAATCAAGAAAATGTTTCACAGGCTTGCCCGCAGGCCAGTCTGGTGGGGATGTTTTTTCTCAATTGAGGTTCCCTCTTTCAAAATGATTCTGGCTTGTGTCATGTTAATATAAAGCGGCCAGCACTCCCTCCATCCCTGTCTAGCTACCTCTCTTGTGTTGTATGCCTCAGGACCATACCTTTTGCTTCTCTGTGCCTGGGTCTCCCAGTGTGGCGGGTGAAGGTCAGCATGCATGTCTGCTAACTAATTGCTCAGGACTATCCTGTTCCAGCCCACAAGGCACCACGATGACAAGCCAACGGGCACTATTGAGGACAGGCCGCTTGACTTCCTACAGCCTCAGATTCCTTAATCGTCCCAGGGTATGGGGCTGTAGGAAGAACCAACATTCACGAGTATCCACCGAAGGCTGGCCAGTGCTCATGCTCACCTGCAGAGAGGGTATTGTCCTAGAGGCATCTGTGTACCAGACCCTATGTCCTTCCTGCTGTCCCCAATTCCATCTCTTCTCCATCCTCAAACCATTAGGTTGCAAGTCACATGCATTTCCTAGGGTGTTGGCTTCTGGCCATCAGATCCAACCACCCTTATCCCCATTGGGAGGTCCTGGCCCTGGAAGTTACTGCCAGAGGGGCGCAATTCTGACCCATTTGAGTGGGCTGTGGTAAGCTGCGAGGCTTCCTTCATCCCCTATTAGTTGTCATGGAAATCTCCTAGCAACCATACAAACAGGATGCAGGCAGCCAGCTTAGCGCAGCTGTAAGAAATGGGCAACTTCCTGGGACCATCAAGGGTCAATTGCGGTGCCTATGACTACATGGCCACAAGGAGTCTTGGTGCAACTACATCTTCCCATCTGCATTACTTCCGGTGACGACATGTCGCTTTCAGCAACAACCAGCCCAGGCACAATGTATGGAGGGGTCCCTCTCAGTCAGACCCATGTCTTGCTCTTTGACTGGTAGTGGACATTGTTAGAGAGAGGGTAGGCTGGCGAGGAGTGGTTTTCTCAGAGACCTCATCTCAGAGCTTTCATCCTCATCCTGTCTGCTTCTTCAGAGGGCTCTTTTCCTATCCCATGGGAGGCAGCATCCCACATGGCACACACACACACACACACACACACACACACACCCCTGAGACTCACAGGCACAGAGCTGTGCGTGCCTCACACTCACATGAGGAGGGAGGGGAGCAGCAGGGCATCCCTCCACTGCATGGGACAGGTTCTTTTCAGGGGTGACCTCTGCCGGTCATCCAGTTGTATAGCAGGGTCATGTTCTACTATCACCATTTCAGGGCTTTGGGATGAAGGACGGGAACTTTGCCATTAAATGCTTGTCTAAACTTGAGTTGTCTGAGTGGCGGGGCTGTTATTGTAATTGTTTTACCACTTCTGTCACAGTGATGACTATCAAAATAATTCTTGTTTCTCCAATCACAGTTACTGCTGTGTTTATCATTACTGATTTAATTATTATTCCTCTCAGCCTCCCTGGCTGTGTGCCAGCTTCTCCAGCCATTGTACATTCCTCTGGGTGATTCTGTCCCTAGCAGACACTTGACTAGACAATGACGACTAGAGTCATTTCAGGTTGTCATTGCTGAAAGGAGAAGGCCTAGTGGCCTTCTGAGAAGATGCCAGGTGTCGTAATTTTAAAAAGTGGTGCTCAACAGAAAGATGCCATGCGACAGAGCTGGGGTGGAGGTTTTTTTTTTTTTAATTTGAATGGGAAAAGGGGGAGGGGAGAGGGGAGACCAGCCTCTGGGGACAGAAGTGGCAGAAGAGACGAGAGAGGCAGAGAGAGAGACACACACAGAGAGACACAGAGAGACAGATAAGAAGAAGAAGAAGAAGAAGAAGAAGAAGAAGAAGAAGAAGAAGAAGAAGAAGAAGAAGAAAAAGAAGAAGAAGAAGAAAGAGAGAGAGAGAGAGAGAGAGAGAGAGAGAGAGAGAGAGAGAGGAGATGGGTAGGGCCCTTTTAAAAGGCACTGTAGTGAATGTGCACAGGTGGTACTCTTAGTGGCTACAGCTGAGGATGTATCCCATTAGAACCCCAAGGGCAGGCCAGTACAGATGCTAGAATACTAACATCAGGGACACTGTTCAAAACACTTCAGTGACAAAACTTGCTTAGTGCACAACATCAGCACCATGCATGGCTGGTGGCATCATTGTAAAGTGCATGGAGTTCTTGGGGGTGGGTGGGACCTGTGTCCCTAGAGTCCTCTCTGAGGAGGCTAATTTGGGGGGAGTCCAGGCTCTCTACCTCTTAGGTATACCAGCAGGCCCATATATGTATACAAACTTTTATCTATTTTACTTTAATCTAGAGACTCCCTGTGTTGTCCTGGTTGACCTCAAACTCCTCCTACCTCAGCCTCCTGTGGTGGCTGCTGCTGCTCCGTGACACCAGCTTTGCATACTTATTTTTGTTTATTATGACATACACTAAGGTGTCTGTGTCTCCAGGGCTGCTGGCAGTACTCATCCACCCACACACCATACCACTGCTCCCAGTCCAGGCTGCTTGGACCACTCCTCAACAATTTCCCTCGCAGGTGACATCCTGATAGCTACTGCCCCCACAGAGAGCTTTATCTGGTTTGGGATTTCTGCACCTGCAGTTGGGCAGCTCAGAGCCATTTGTGTCCAACTCCTACTGCTTAACACTCTTTCCACAAGATCAGCTCTTTTCTTCTCTATAGAAGTTGCTTCTTTTTTTAGTAGTAACATCACACACACACACACACACACACACACACACACTTTTTTTGAAACACGTCTCATGTAGCCCAGGCTAGCCTGAACTCACTAGGAAGCCAAATATGACTTGGACTCCCCACCCTCCTGTTGTCTCCACTCCCTAAATGCTGACAAGTATGCACCAGCTCTCTGTCTGTGGTATTTCTTTGTGGCATTTTGTTTGTAGAGTGTGTGCATCTCTCTAAGTTACAGGCATGGGGTTGTGTGCATTTTGAGCTATTTAGCAAAGAGCTGAAGTGAATATTCCATTATCTGCACCTGGCCCTCAGGACTCTGGGACCATGCTGTCAGGAGTGGACTTGCTAGGAACTTTCCTACCGACTTCCAAACCTTCCCAAGACCTTCCCAAGACTAGTTATCTGGCATCTTGTGCAGGCTAGTTTTCTGTCAACTTGACACAAGCTAAAGTTATTGGAGAGGAGGGAACCTCAATTAGGAAAATGCCTCCATAAGATCAGGGTGTAGGCAATTTTCTTAATTAATGATGGGAGGGTTCAGCCCATTGTGGGTGTGCCACCCTCGACCAGTGGTCCTAGCTCTATAAGTAAGCAGACTGGAGCTAGGGTTACATGGGAAAACCCTGTCTCAAAAAACCAACCAACCAACAAACAACCCCCAAAACAAAATAAAGAAAGCAGGCTGAGCAAGCCACAGTGAACAAGCCAGTAAGCAGCATTCCTCCATGGCCTCTGCATCAGCTCCTGCCTCCAGGTTCCTGCCCTGCTTGATTTCCTGTCCTGACTCTCCTCAATGGAGTGCAAGCAAAATAAACCTTTCCTCCCCAAGTTGCTTTTGGTCATGATATAATAATAACAGCAATAATAACCCTTTGTTGTTTGGTTTTTGAGACAGGGTTTCTCTGTGTATCCTGGCTGTCCTAGAACTCACTCTGTAGACTAGGCTGTGCTGAGCCTCTGGGGAATTGCTTCATGATTGGCACACTTTCCCTGGGGAGGTTGCACCCTGCTGCATGTGCCAGGGGTTCTTCTCCATTGCTGGATCATACTTCTCAACATGGTGGGCCTCTGTCTAACCACTCTATTGAAGACCAGTCGGGCTGAGTCTGTTGGTGGGGGCTGGAGGTTGGGGATGTTACAAAGCTGCTGCAAGCTTTACAAACCTTGTAAACAGGGTTTGTTTTGACTTTACATTTTCATTCTCCAAGATAAAAACCCAGGAATGCAATGGCTGAGGTTTAGGATAGTTGCATGCTGAGATTTTTGTTTGTTTTTTGAGACAGGGGCTCTTACTATGTAGACTAGGCTGGTCTTGAACTCACAGAGGTCCACCTGTCTTTTCCTCCCAAGAGCTGGATTAGAGATGTATATTTTAAGAAACCCAGTGACATGTTAGAGCTGTGTGAGACTAAGGGGTTACTGAGTCGTCTCTAGCCATTGAGTGCTCACTGTAGAAGTCAGAGAGTAAACGCACATAGGAACTCACGGTAGTGCTGGTGTATGGCGTATGCTCATGATACTTCAATAACATTTAGGAGCTTTACTATGTGAAACTGCTGATAGAGAGTCATTGCGTCCTACACAATGGCAATTTTATGTATATCCTTCCTATATTGCTAATACAAGGTGTTGGGAAGCTCCACCCAGCCCCTCTCCTCCCATTCCAAACCCTGCCCCAACAAAGCCTGCCTTCGGTGGCTCCACCCCCAGGAGGGCATTAAAGCCCCCTCTTCATGGTTTCCCTCTGTGGTTTCTCTTCTTCCCCTGGAACCACCCAGGAATGCTTTGCTCATTAAGTCAGGACTATTATTTCTGCCTGATCTGATTTATTACATCGGCCGAGAGACCCAAAATCAGGGTACAGAAACTTTTCACAAGGCACAAACTGCATGTATGTGGTTCAAGCTGCAAGGTCCACAGGACTCCCCTGGCTTCATGCCTGGTATGAAGGCCCTTTACAGGGTGCAGGGTGCCAACTAAGCCATGGGTTCTCTAAACAAGCCAGAATGAGGTCAGTAGGAGGAGAGGGGTGTTCACATTCATCTGTCACCCCGTGGGTGGGGACCCTGCCAGTTTTGTACCAGACACTGAGTTCCTGTTGAACCCTAGAGTCCTGCCCCCCCCCCAATGCTCCACGCATCCTGCCTGCTCAGTGTTCCACCATGGTCCCCAAGATTCCCTTCAGGCCCTGCAGTTCCTTGTGGAGGTGCAGTGGGTTAGTGGGAGGCTGGGCGGTGAATTGGGGCTCTGAGCCTGGATTTGGGTCTGGTGTGAGTTCTAGGTTGTTGTTTATTTGAGATTGCCTTGAATCCATGGGAGACTCTGAAGACCCTCTCCCCAAGATGGCTCAGTGTGTAGCCATGCTGGCAGACCTGAGGTAGGTGTGTGTGTGTGTGTGTGTGTGTGTGTGTGTGTGTGTGTGTGTTTGTGTGTTACTAGGAACTCTGTAACTGCCTGAGAGACTCCTATCTCAAAGGAAAGAGTTTTAAAAACTGGGAGCCCGAGAGGGGTGGAAGATAGGGGTATGGTCAAAAGACCTGGCCATACACAAAAAACTTCCTTTTTGGAAGCTCTTGGGAGGACCCTTCATGGAGGCAAGGCAGATTCCTCACTGTCTCCACTTCCCTTGAGGGCCAGTTCCAGAGGTAGGCAGGCTGGCATCTCAGCTCCCCCAGCCTGGCCTTCCTGGCCCCTGAGTTTCTCTCCCTGCAGAAAATTCAAGGCTGAGGGCCAGGCTACCCAGAACCCTAGGATGCAGAGTCCCACCATGCCATCCCAGGCAGCCTCCAAAGCAGATCTGAACTGCTTTTGGAAGCCACTCGGAGTGGGAGAATTGGCCTCCGATTGTCATGCAAATTGTAGGCTATAGTGATTAGCATATATGCATATTCATCACGCCTGGCAGGTGGTCTGGGCTCACAGCAGGAGGACACTTCTGGCTGGTTAGGAACAGTTGGAAAGCATTGGAAGAAAGCCTACCATTGTCTGTCCTGCCTAAGCCATAAGGTAGGAGGGCAGTTTCTCTGCAGAGGCCCTGTGGGATTTGGGGTATCAGATATTCTTGGGCCCCAGAAGGAGCATCTGGTGACCTTGGAGATGAGGCACAAAAGGGTAGAGGCCAGGGCACCTGCAGTGGTGACCCACAGTCACAGCGACCCATGGCAGGCTGGGGTGGGTGTCCAGAGCAGTAAAAGGAAGCTGAGCTCAGGGCAGAATGTGCCAGTCTCAGGGTAAGTCACTAGGCCACTTTCTACACTTGGGCTGCAGTTTCCCTGTCAACAATCCCATGTGAAACAATGGTACACCTGTAATCCTAGTACTTAGGTTGAGACGGAGGACCAAGAGTTCATGGCCATTTTCAGCTGCATAGCTATTTTGAGGCCAGCCTGACCCACATGAGGCTGTCTCAAAAATGAGCTGGGTAGATAGTCAGTGGGTAAGTGCTTACTGTGTAACCGTGAGGACCTGAGTTCAGATCCCGCAGCACTTCCTATAAAAGCTGGGTGTGGTGGTGTGCATGTAACCTCAGCACTCTGTGTGTGTGTGTGTGTGTGTGTGTGTGTGAGAGAGAGAGAGAGAGAGAGAGAGAGAGAGAGAGAGAGAGAGAGAGAGAGAGAGAGAGAGAGAGAGAGGGTGAAACACATGAATCTTTTGCTGGCAGCCAGACAAAACAGGATGCCCCTAGTTCTGTGAGAGACCCTCTCTGAGAGTGGACAGGACTTCATGAAGAAGCCTGAGGCCTTGAGGCCTCCCCATGCCTCTCTCTGGTCATCCCAGTTCCTAGAGGATCAGTCTCTGTGACATGTGACTGTGACCTGGCTGTGAGCCACTCCATTACCCAGTCATACATCTCCACAGGGAGCCCTAAGGCCCCCAATGTCTCCCATCTGAGCTTATCCTCTCTTGCTAGCACACCCACACAGAACACCTGTTTGAGCATCACCCAGGTTCCGCCCCTTCCATCTCTACTCTTGTCCCAGAATTAGCGGTCCTTTCCTCCGTTCCTGCTCAGCTTCCCAGGCTGAGGACCTGGCCTTGGTTTCCCCACTGCACCACAGACTCACTCTCTTCCGCTCAGGCTGTTTGAGTGGGGAAGGGTCACAACTGCTGCTGGATAGGTAGAGAGAGGGTCTCTATGTTCAAATGTGCCTTTTCCAGAATCACCACTTACCTTCTGACTATGTCAGGTTGTCACCAAAAATAAAGTCCAATATGGATGAGGAGCCACAGACCTGAAAGCACTTGGAATGTCTGCTGTGTGGTAGGAGGCAGGGGGAGTCAGGGGAGGCTGGGGGAGGCAGGAAGGAAGAGGCAGGAGGCAGGAAGAGGCAGGGGAAGACAGAGGAGGCAGGGTGAGGCAAAGGGAGGCAGGGAGAAACAGGGGGAGACAAGAGGAAGAGGGAGAGGGAGAAGAAACTGGATGCAGGGTGGACTGTTTCACAGAGACTGTAGAGGCCAGGCCAGGTAGGTGAAGAGGGTGACAGGCTCCTATCCTGATGTCATTGTTCTTTTTGTTAATTTTTAAACTTTAAGTCTTTGTTTCATTGAGGCAGGGTCTCTCTGTGTATCCCTGGTTGGCCTGGAACTTGCTTTGTAGTTCAGACTGGCTTTGAATCCACAGCAATCCACCTGCATCTGCTTCCCAGTGCTGGGATTAAAGGTGTGCACCACTATGCCCAGTTTGCCACTGTCCTCTTAGAGGGCCCAGGTGTTAGTCTCTACACCAGGAATCTAGTTTTCAATGACATAAGCTTCCTGCAGTGTCCACAGGTTCTTTGAGTCTAAATTTCTGCTATCATAATAACAAAGTTTCTAGGAGTCAAGACCTTAAGAAAGGATAAAAAAAAGATCAAAATCTCACGGGGAGCATCCAGGTAGGGAAGCTAGGCTGGTGTGGACTCAAGCCCTGAGAACCTTCTGGAGGTCGCTGGGCTTGGGTCTGTAGAGGGGAGAGGGGCACCCCTCCTTCTGACATTCCATTTTAATAACATTCCACGTGTTCTAATTAAACCTTCCGTGCTCCCTTTGAAATACTAGCAATTACAAAGATGAATAATTGCATAATAAATATTAATTTGCATCATGGTAATGAGGCCCAGAAGCATCCTGCTGTTAAGTGAGAATTTAGCTCTTTCCTCTCCCTGGGTGGGGGGGGGAGGGGAAGAGGTGGGGATGCTTCTGCCCAGGAGGGATCTAGCTACCTCAGGCTGCAGGGGTGGGCTGTGCTGGATGTTCAGAAGCTAGTGTCCCACCTGCCTACACTCTTCGGTGCCGGAGTGTGCATGGCTGCCTTCCTCTGAGCCTCAGTTTCTCAAATTAACAATAACAACTGTGCAAAGGCCCTTGCTGGCTCCAGCAGTCTAGGACTGGAAGTTTCTAAGGTTGTGTTAATGAGATCCAGCCCTCTCTTCAGGCTTGCTGACTGTCAGCAAAGCTGCTAGAGTCTGAGGGTCCTGAAGCTTGCCCTGTCTGAAGGGGCTGCTCAGAATTGTCTTTTCCCATGAGCTTCTGAACACAGTCGTGCCCCTGGGGAGCTGGATGACTGGAGCCGTTTTTTTTTTTTCTCTCCAGAGCCCCAGGCCTGTGTTCAGGAGACAATGAACAGCCACTGAGTGTTCCTGGGGAATGAACACAACACCGCCCACCTCCCCCAGCCCCCACCTGTTCTTGCACATGCCAGACAGGTGCTCTACAACTAAGTCTCCCTTCCAGACCCTTAGGCCCAAGCCCGGCCTCCCTGGCTGTGCAAACCTTTGGACTGAAAAGACTCCTTGAAGAGATTTCACATATTCACTGTTTGGAGCCTCCTAAATGCAGTGCAGACCTGAGAAGAGGCCTGGGTACACATCCCTCTACTCTGGTGGCCTCGTACCTTCCAGTGTTGGAGATCGTGCACTTTCACCTGCTCCCACCCTGGCCAGGCAGTTGCAGCTTTGATTTGGCAAAGTCATTTGCCTTTAGGTGAGAACATCGTCTGTGCTGAGTCTGTCAGCCAGCTCAGTTTCAGAAGATTCAGTCCAGGATGGTTCCGTTAGGGCCAGAGGTGAGGCAGAGTTGTCCTGGTGGGAGCATGTGACAGAGAAATACAGCTGCTTGCCATATGGAAGCCAGAAGCAGAGAAAGTGAGAGAGGCAGAGAGACAGAGAGACAGAGACACACACACATACACACAGAGACAGAGAGAGACAGAGAGACATAGACACAGAGAGACAGAGAGACATACACATATACACAGAGACAGAGAGAGACAGAGACACACAGAGAGACAGACACACACACACATACACACAGAGACACAAAGAGAGACAGAAATATAGACACACAGAGAGACAGAGACAGAGAGACACACACACTCAGAGACAGAGAGAGACACACAGAGAGAGGGACTGTACTAGACTATACTGGCTAACATTCCCACCACCTCCCAATAGCCACTTTGGCTAGGAACAGATCAATGGATAAATCCAAGCATAAGGTCAGACCTCTCATGATCCAGTTGCCTCAAGACCCTGCATCAGAGTCCAACTCAACACACAACTTCTCAAGGTGTGTTCTGGGTCTAAACCCCAGAATCCCTTGTCTGCTCACTGGAGTCTTGAGGAATGAAGTCACCTCAAAAAATGTTTCTAGAACACATAGCTACCCCTGGGCCTTGGGGTCCCTCTAAGCTCTTTCTCTCTGTATCTGTTGCCGACAAAACCATGGTGGACTTATACATGGTGTTTTCTGCAGACTCTCATCTCATCGGAGTTATACATCCATGTTTGAGGGTTTTCTTTGTGCAGAAATGTAAAGAGCTCCTTTGCTTTCTAGACTGACAGAGTCTGTGGCCTTTTACCCTAGTCTCTCTGAACTTTGCTTGGGGCCACTGTGGCTCCCAGGACCCTCTGGGCCTCCTTTCTCTACTCTGCTTCCCTTTACCCTAAGACGTCTCCATCCTGGACACCAGCCTGAGGTCTGTGAGTCCTGCTCAAGTTGGGAGGCCTGAGAGTAGCTTGGGGACCTCTACCTGACTGGGGTAAAAAATGTGAGTGAGGGGTCTGGGGAGAAGCCCAGCTGGCAAGGTGCCTGCCATGCAAATTTAAGGACCTGAGTTGGAATCTTCAGCTCATCACCCATGTTACACCCAGGAGCAGTGGCTCATGTATATAACTCCAGTGCTGGGGGCAGGGGGGCAGAAACAGGTGGGTCCCTGGGTTAGGTCCCTCATTGGCCTGCTATCCTAAGGGAACTAATGAGTTCCTGTTCATTGAGAGACTATCTTTAGAAAAGTGGCTAACACTCCTAGAAATAGTGGAGAGGGTGCCTGAACTATAACCATATTGGTGACTACTCTAATTGTCATTAGAGAGCCTTTATTCATTAACTGATACAGAGATCCACAGCCAAGCACTGGGCCAAGCTCCAGGAGTTGAGGGAGGAGGGATTGTATGAGCCTGGCATGGTGGGTGGAGGGGTCAAGGTCATGATGGGGAAACCCACAGAGATAGCTGACTTGAGCTTGTAGGAACTCAAGGACTCTGGATCAACAGCTAGGGAACCTGCCTGGGGCAGACCTAGGCCCTCTGCCTGTGTGTGACAGTTGTGCAGCTTGGTCTGTTTGTCAGGTTCCCAGCAGTGGGACCTGTCCCTGGTGCTTGAATTGGCTTTGGGAACCTATTCCCCATGCTGGGTTGCCTTATTCAACCTTGATGCAGAGGAGGATCTTGGGCCTGCCTCACCTTGGTGTGCCATGCTTTGTTGACACCCATGGGAGGCCTGCCCTGCCCCTTTCTGGTCAGAGACAGAGAAGCAGATGGAGGGAGGTAGATGGGAGGCAAGGGGAGGGAACAGGAGGAGAGGAGGGAGGGGAAACTGGTCGGTATGTGAAATAAATGAGAAAATATTTAATTAAAAAATGTGGGATGGAGAGTGATTGAGAAGGACACGCACTGATGGGGGAAGTGCTTCTGTGTTTGTGTTTGTCTTATAGGTTCCACAAGCATGCACCCCTTGTGTGCACACACTTACACATATAAACACAGGTTTACATGTGCACCTACATACAAAGAATCCGGATTTGACGGACCTGAGAGGAGAGGCCCTGCCTCAGGCGGATTTGAGACTTATTATGCACGCTGGTTGTCTTGGCACACACCTGTGAACCTGGCACTCATGTTGGGAGGACAGAAGCAGGAGAATCTTGAGTTTGAAGGCAGCCTAGGCTGCATAGTTCAAGTTCAGCCTGTTTCAAAGTGAAGCTAATTTTCTGTCCTGTGGCCCTGTGGAGATGGGGCCTTGTGGGTCACAGTGGAATGTGGAGAAGGGACTGTGTCAGGGAACAGAGCCTGGACTGAGGTAGGAGACTCTTCAAATAGCAGGGTTTGTGTCTGGGAGATGGAGAATGAGAGGTCAGCAGAGGTCAGCAGGGGTCGCTAGAAGGGGTCAGGTGCTGTCTGAGGTGGGATTGCTCTCCAGGGTTTGAAGCCTCCAGGGTTTCCAATGGGATTTGCTAGTTTGACATGTGGAAGCCTTCTTCCTAGTGTAGGGCCTAGAGCAGCTTCCACGCTGGAGCCGGGGCCTCACCACTGCCTCCTATAGTCAATCCCAGTGCCAGGAACTCTGACATGCTGTCTGACTTCTGCAGGGCCACCCATGGTGTGGACAGTTGGTGGCCTTCCCCACAGTCTCCCCTTCACACTTAGTCCTGGCTGTCTTCCCTCACAGCCATTGCAGTCAGCCACAGGAGGCCAACCTATGACACTCTCCAGTTCTTCCAGCATAGGCGCCTTGGCCTTCAGGGCCCTTCACAGTCTCCTGTCTGCTTCTCCTTGTGCTGGCTTGTTGTGAGTGACTGGTCCTCTGAGCCACACAACTGCCATCTTGGGGAGTTCAGCTGTGTCCTCTTGTGAAAGGTCCTCCCAGCTGGGCTTGTTGACTGTCCGCACTCTGGTGGAGTGTGGGAGATTATGAGACTCTCACCTGAATATTCAGCCCTCTGCCACCTATTGTTTGTATCTCTGCCTTACTTGCATGTGGCCACAGGGAGGGGTTCATGGGCCAGGGAAGACAAGCAGAGGGGCACCATCTTTGTGTGTAAGGGAAGCCCTCACCCCTGCTGGGTAAAGGCTTTCCAGGTGTCTCCTGTTGGAATAGGTGCACCCACACCCTTGAATGCATACTATACTCTGCTGTAAGAAGCCCAATGAAACTACTGGTCCCCAGATTGAACTTGGGTGGAATTGTGCCTCAGTTTGTCATTGGGACACTAGGAGAGGGGGAGCCATTGCTTATGTCTCCCCCTGGGGAGGAATTTTAGCAACATGACTATTTGCTAAACTCCAGATCTTGTTGTTATCAGCAGACAGGCAGGGGGCTACCTTTGCACCTGCATGTTTTCCCCAAACTCCTGGGGTTCACATCATATCTCTAGGCTGAGGTCAATCAAGGTGAAGGACCCCAGGCCTCCCCAGTAGTCCTCCCTTCTCCCCTTTCCCTCCCTCCCCTCCCCCTTCCCTTCTTCCTCTTTTCCTCAATTTAGAGTCCTGTTAGGTGGTTTCAGAAAGGTTCCTCTACCCAAGGGATTAGCCTTGGCTGTATGCTAGAGTTCTGCCTGCTGATTACACTATATCTGTGCTTCTCTCTGACTCCTGTGCCTCCCACATGTGGGCCAGACAGGGCCTTCAGTGACAAGGCCCTGCTGCATACAGCAAGCACTGGCCCTGGAAGGTCAGGGCAAGGTTCCACACCTGACCCTGTGAGCCTTAATCTGCCCCGCAGTCCCCAAAAGCTACCTGTAGGGGGCGGCCTTGCACCAACATGGACAGGCCTATGAGCTCTTCCATTTGCCAGGATCTGGTGTAGTTGACAAGTGGGGCAGCTTTGCCAAGCCCTTGCTCCCATGTTTGCTAGAGTCAAGTGTGTCAGGCCACAGCAAGCATGGTGCCATCCCACCAGTCCACCCCAGCCCTGACTGGCTCTGTTGTCTTGATGCTATCCTGTTGTCTCTACCTTCGTGGCTGGAGTGCCCGCTACACAGGGATAGGACTTAGGGGACATTTGTCATAGGCAGATGGAAGGGGGACTGTCAGAGTCTAAAGCATGCTCAGGAAGCAGGGTAGTTATGGCCCTGGGGGAAAGTTGTAGATAGAAACTCAGGGTGCTGGGGCAGGAAACCAGGAAGAGCCCTGTTCCTAGACAGCCCATCGTGCCAGTTCCTGTCACCTGTGGCTACGCCCTGGATGTGCCTGCCTTCAAGATGTCAGAAGATAGTGGAGAAGCTGCTTCTGAGGGTTAGAGATGTTTACCACTAAACACGGAGCTCCTGTCACCATGGCAACAGCCCAATCATCTCAGATCCCCACATCTGCCCAGCACCTGGCTTTTCTTAATTTGAGTCTCAGGCATTGACTCATGAAGCCTGCTGGCATTCATGGGTCCAGGAATTCAGTTAGTAATTATCCCACAGGTGGGAAAACTGAGTCTGAGAGAAATCAGAGACCCAGGTCCCACATCAGGATTGTGCTTCCATGGCTCCCAGCAAGAGGGCTGCCACATCCTCCCTGTACCAGCTTCTTGGGTGAGTGGCAGCTCATGGCCCACTTTAGGAAAAGGTCCCAGCTTGCTGTCTTCATGTCCAGAGTGAGTTGTGAAGGGCTGGAAGGGCAGAATACTGGTCATGCCATGTGCATGAGCCTCTGGGTTTGGGGAAGAAGGGGGTTTCTCCCTCATACCTGGGCCCCAGGATGTGTGATCTGTGAATGCTGTGCTTGTCTGTGGTATGGGCTGCCCTGGATAGTGCAGGAGCACGTGTGGGCTACTCCTTCTGAGTCGGCTTCAGCCTCCTGCCTGCATGCACACACTTGCCTTCTCCCTTGACTGCTGCTTTCTCTAAGAGGCACTCTACCCTGGGTGACCCTGGAGGGCAGATCTGGCTGTTGCCCCATGCAGCACACTCCCTCCCTGGACGGGCTACTTCTAAGGGCAAACCTTGGCAGAGAAGTGAGCCTGGTAGAGGCAGAAGTCCCCCTGACCCCAGTCCACCCTCCTAGGCTGTTCCTTTGGGAGATCCTCTTGTCCTCAGGCCATTCCAGCCAGAACCAGCAGAGGAGGAACCTGACCCCAAATCCCTGTCCTTGGCTCTTCCCACCTATGATTCCCCAGGATGGACAGGGAAGGGAACGGGGTGGGACAGCCATTAGCAGATGCTGTGTCAGCTGCTGATTCATTAAAGTCACAGTCACAAGTGTCACCTGGGGCCAGACGTTTGGGCTATTCCCATTGTCCTCTAGAGGGTCTTTTTTGTTGTTGTTTGAGACAGGGTTTCTCTATAGCTTTTGGAGCCTGTCCTGGAACTTGCTCTGTAGATTGGGCTGGCCTCAAACACACAGAGATCTGCCGGACTCTGCCTCTCGAGTACTAGGATTAAAGGCATGCACGACCATCTCCTGGCTGCTCTCTAGAGGGTCTTTAGGCAGCATTGCTAGTTGGATAGTGGATGGTTAGAGTCTTCCAGGATCTCCCAGGCCTCTGTCCTGCAAGGGTTCCACCTGCCTGCTACCTCTTAGGCTCCCAAGGAGGAGTAATCACTGGTGCACTGAAGCGCTTGTCTCATGTCTGTCAGGAGCCAGCAGCCTCATTTACCCTGCTAACTGCAGGCCTGATAAATATGAGTGTTGTCAGATGACCCTGGCAGAGGGCTGCTCCATTAGGCTGAGGACAAAGAAACACAAACAACCTTGTGATTGCTTCCACCCTTCAAACGAGGCTTCCTCCCCTGCCCACTCCACTTTGTACCTCTTACCACCCAGGTACTGAGGCTGTTGGAATCCCAGAATGGCATACACATTTTGTTCAGGGAAAGGCTGGCTCCTCTGGGGGTCTACACTATGCTATTTGCTCTGGCTTCTTCGTCTCCCACCATCAGCAAAGAGAGGCAAGGGAGAGCTGAGCGGCCATCCAGGGCCTGAAGAACAGGCTGCACCAGGCCTCAGCCCTATGCGGTCTTTGGTTTTTACTCTGAGTAAGGCCAGAAGCCTTCTAGATTTTAGAGAGAGACTGGGATGAGGCTGGGAGCTTCAGGGACACCCAGGACCAATAATGGGGCCAGTCTGGGGACCATTTACTGGTGACAAGCAGCTGACCCAAGAAATGCTCTGACTGAGGGACACAGGACATAAAAGAAGATCCGGTATAGCTCAGGTATGAGCCAAGAACTGGAGCTCACTTTCTGGGATGGAGCAGGTGTGGGGCTCATCAGCGCATGCTGACTTGGATGCAGTTGCCATGGGTCCAATGTTACCACAGTTCACCTGCTGGAAGCTAACGGGGCTTTTAGAGGTGATGACTGAGGTTCTGCCCTGAGTCTTGTATTAAAGTCCTCTGTGTGGGAGTGGCCTCGGGTATCAAGTTCTGGTTATGATAGTAGCACTCTTGCCCTCTGCCTTCTGCCATCAGATGGGGCAACTTCAAAGCCCTCCCCAGATGAGAATGCCTATGACCTGGGACTCTCCCGTCTTCGGAATCGACAGCCCAATTAACCTCTCTGCTCATTATCACTCCCCTGACTTGGATGATGCATTGTAAACACAGGGGAGCCAGGCAGGGCCAGAGGAAGTCTGGGATGGAAAGAAAGGGAAGTTTCACCTAGGAATATTTCTTTATCTATCTCGAATAGGATTTTCCTGGGTCATTTGCTGTCAGAGTGCCACTAAATCAGGGAGGGGACTATGATCAGGGAGGCTTAAAACAGACATAATTTTCTCTTTCTCAGTCTGAATGCTAGACATCTGAAACTGAGCTGGCCATAGGGCAGTGATTCCTCCAAAGTACTCAGGAGGAGGGTCCTCCCTGCCTCTTCTGGCTCCCGATTTTGCTGGAAGCAGGGGCATTTCCCTGGCCTTATAGGCCCATCCCTCCCATCTCTGCTTGGTGGTCACACAGCCTCTCTCCTCCGTGTTTTTACATCATCATTCCCTTTTCCTGTTTGTACCTGTACCCACCCATCCAGCATGGCCTCATGAGTGTCTGCTCACATCTCTCCTCTCTTGTCCACATACCCCCTGTCTGGGCTTTTTTCTGGGACATTCCCTGTTTACCATTTATGGTCTCTCCAAAGTACCAGACAAGCAATTCTTCCCAGTGAAGCGGTGGTGAAGGGCATCCCATGGGTGACCTGAGCTCCAACTGGTCACCTGCCTGGCACATGTGAGTGCCTTGTCTTGCTGATGCGTCATTCTTGTGACGCCGGTTAAGAATGAAGGAGGTGATGTGCTGGGCAGTGATAGCCCCTCATGGGGCTATGGCTGTGACTACTTTGCCTTATCTGAGAGGACTGCTGTGGTGTCCCCAGAGTGTCCCCAGAGTCTGGAGTCACTGCTTCCAGGACAGCAGGATTTTTTGGAAGTGGAAGGTGGTGTCAAATGAATACAAGGCTCTTTTTGTTTGGTATTGCAAAGATCAAGGGCAGAGCACTGCAGGAGTCCCAGGTGACTGTATAGGGTACCTGCCTGAGAGGCCTGTTGACAGTCGTAGGAGAAAAGGATCCCAGGGACAGCTCAGAAGCTAAGTGCATGATTTCACAGTCCTGTCAAGCATTTACATTGGACACAAATTGCCTTTCTTCTTTTCAGGCCCATTTCAGGCTTGGCAGACCCATGAATATTTGATCAGGGAAATAATTTTCTCGGGTGCTTGAGGATGGAGGGGGCCCGGGAGGCAGGTATCCCCTGGGGACAGGAAGAGGCTATTCAGTGCTGAGAAGGGCCAGCTTGGGACTGGGCCAGCTGCAAAATGTTGCTGGCTCTTCTGGCTGGTGAGGGTGACGGATAGAGGCTTCTCTAGTCTAGAAGCAGGTGTGCTGGCTGGAAGCAGGGAAGCTCCCAGTGTCCAGGTACAGGTAAGGACTGGATACTAGAGTGTCCAGCCTGCGTTTTGGTGGGGTGGGCTAGATGCACTCCCAGAATAAAGAGACAACCTCCATAGAAGTCTTCTGTGTAGATAAGTTCTGCTCCAAGAATACACTTGATCTAGAAGTCACCTCAGATAGCATCCAAGGCCCTCTTGCTGATGTCAGCACTCCCACATCTGTGGGAAGATGGGGCTGATCAAGCTTTGTGTGTGCATGTGGGTGTAGCTTGGAGCAGGGGTGTGGTGTGTGTACACAAAGCCTGGGTGCTCAGCTGGCTCTGAGCGGGTGCTGGGTGTTCTTAGCTATGACTCCCTCTTTCTAGCTGGGAGACTAGACAGCTTTCATCCCCACTTAGTGCCCTGACTCTGGTCAGCAGGGCATGGTGCCTGTCTTCCAGGTTAGCGGCCAGAGAGCCAAGTTCTTCTTTGCAGGTGTTGTAGGGAGGATTGAAGGAGCGGAAGTGAGTCCCTGCTTGCATGTCTTCATGTCCCCACTAGGGTCGCCAGAGCTGGCTTTAGCCAGGTGACCCTCCCCAATCCACTCTAAATCTTGCATTGGCAAAGGGACATTATCATTATAGAGGTTACAAGATTAGGACCCTGCAAGTAGTTAATTGTCCTGGACTATTTAGGTGGCTTGACATGGTCACAGGGTCTTACAAGAGGTATGCTGAGGCAGGAGAATATGCAGACAGTATGGCCTGGAAGGCCTTGTGCAAAGCCTTAACAAAAACTCCAGCGTGTATGCAGGTGACTTGTGGCTCACCCCTGGGTGGAGACTTAGGATGCCAATGAGACATAGGATGTATGAAGCTGTATGTACAACTACATGTGTGAGAGAGAGCATGTGCAGTAAAGCCTGTTTTATGCCAATGAGCCCCAAATCCTCCTCTATGCGTCATCCAAGCAGGGCCTTTTGTGTACCTCTGCTGGTTGGGCTGGCCCCTTGGAAGTAGATCTTTTGGTCACTGCTTCTGTTGCAGCTGTGTGTCTCTGCTCAGTTCTGTTTGGGAAATAAGAACCTGGAACCCCTTATCATCCGGGCAGGGACAATGGCAAGATCTTCTCCCCAGTCCCCAAACTTCTGCTGAGCACACTGTGTTTTCTGGCTTGCTGACTACTGTGCAGTCTGGGGCATAGCTGTTCACTGGGAACCAGGGCTGGTGAATGTGTCAGGCCTGTCCCTACCCACTCCAGGGAACACAGGAGCTGCCACTGTGGCCACTAGGAGAGGGCAGGTGGAGCTTCTCTGAGTCCTTTCTGTCCCTCTTCTTGTTCCCCATAGTCACTGCCGATTGCTCAGCACCCCTGTCCTGTTTCAGCTCTTCGGTCTTTGAACAAAAGTTACTCCAGAAGGAAGCCACACCTTACAAGGCTGATTGACAGGTGAGAACTTCAATGGTTGTGGAGCAGTTGGAATGTTGCCAATCCAGAGCTTAATGGTAGATTATCTTGGGCTATCTTTAACTCCGTAAGTGGCCATTGAGTTGTCCACCTCTGTATGTGGCCTAGACTATTAATAGGCAAATAAATCCTTTGGAATATATGAAGAAACCCCTAGCTTCCACCAACCCAAAAGCTAAGAATGTCACCTGACAGCATCTAGTACTCATAGCAGAGATGTCCCCACTCAGCTGTAACCCACCTACCTGATGTTTCCACCAATGCACTTGAAAGTGTTGGTTTACAATGACTCTCCAAAGCCACAGAGAAACCCTGTCTCAAAAAACAAAAACAAAAACAAAACAAAACCAAACAAAAAACAAAAAGACAAAAACAAAAACATAGAAAACCAGACTTTCTTTGTTCTGTTAATAAAAACTTCATGCAACTGCTGCACAACTAACTTGACTGTGTTACCGGCCATAGTCACTCATACCTGACTCCAGAAAGAACTCTCTTACCTCCTTGAGGTGTGCTTTTCCATTCACACGTACCACACACACACGGCTACCTGCTGCCAGGTGAGTCTGCGACGTGGGCGGGGAAGGAGGCCTTCCTTGACACCCGTTCCATACCTGCCTAGATATTTTTAGCTCTAGAGTTGTCCTCACATGTGGCTTTGTAGGTTTGTAGTAGCAGTTTGGAAATCTGTTGCTGAGTAGGAGGGGACATTTTGTCTCTCCTAGTTCTTGGGAAGACTTCTGCAGGTTGGGGCATCTAGAGGCTTTGTGGAGGAGTCCCTGCTCATTAGTGCCAGGTGGTGACAGCTGGTAGAAATGGCAGGATGCAGTGGGGATGGTTTGAATCTCTCAGTCCACAGGGGCAAGGACTGCTGGTGGACTGGACATAGATTATTTGGGGTTGGGCAGCTATGTTTGAGTCAGCTCATGTGGCCTTTCCATCAGTCTTGGGGCTGTGAATATCTAAGCCTTCTCAAGTTTGGATATGGCAGGTTGGGGTAGAGGCCCAAGTGTGAGGACCACATCTTGCTACCTGTCATGGGACCCCGAGCCACTGCATGGTCAGAAGAGGAGATCCCTGGGGGAGAGAAAGGGAGGATCCCAGGGGCAGAAGGGGAGGTCCTAGGTGCAGGGAGAAAATTCCTTGCAGACCTTTGCTGAGAAGACCCTGAGAGAGCTGGGTCTTTCCTTGCAAACAATTCCCCCTTTCATTTTAAGTTTTTGTGGAGTCTGTTTCCATGAAACTCATTCAACTTTTCAGAATTATGAAGCTGAGGAGGCTGCTGTCTGTGTGGGTGCTGGGCAGCAGGCTGTCTTGTCTGCTCCTGGCCTTTGGGCTGCAGGGGCTCTGATAGCTCATCCTTTCCTTCATCCTGGGTGGGCTCATCTGGGGCTCAGCAGCTGCTCTGTGTTGTTTTAATCCCTTCACCCCATATTTCTGCTCTATTCTCAAGTTCTCTTCAATTGCTTTGTCACTTCTCTGGCTGTCACCATGATAATCTCAGTCTCATCCACTCGATATGTAGCCATCAAGAGCTTACTGTTGGGGCTGAAGAGATGGCTCAGAGGTTAAGAGCACTGGCTGCTCTTCCAGAGGTCCTGAGTTCAATTCCCAGCAGCTATCTGGTGGCTCACAAACCATCTATAGTGCCCTCTTCTGGTGTGCAGGCATGCATCAGGCAGAACACTCTATATAAAACAAATAAATATTAAAAAAAAGAGCTGTTTGCCATCAAAGACACTTGAGAAAGAACAGGGACATGGTGGGGACATGTGTCCTGGTTGGAAATGGAGACAGAGAGATAAGCAGACACAGGGGTATGGCAGTGAGTGATTGAGATGTCGATAGCAGAGCCTCAAGTCAGGTGAACTCCCCTCCTCTTTTCTTTTACTAGAGGCCAGACATCTGTCCTTGAACCCTTCCTTGGCCCCACAGTCTTCCAGAACTATAGGTTTGCCTGGGTTTGATCACTAATGCCCTAGGGAAGACCTTCGAGGGAGAGGCTGCTGGTCAAGAGCAACCTCTGGTGTCAGCCGATACCTGGAAGGACATAATCTAACCTTTATCCTTCCTTCTAATGCTGAGAAGAGAAACCTAACCTTTATGTTCTCAGCCTCCCTTGCAGCTAGACATGGCCATGTAACCCAATGTGAAGTGAGTAGACCTTCTTTGGGGGAGAGCACCCATCTTCTAATGAAAAGACAAAGGTTTCCAGGGAGAAACCTCATGACTTGAATTCTTTGGCTTTTCTCTTCATTCTTTTTGGAAATATGGCTATGAAATCTGATACACAGCAGTTGTGATGTACTCTGAGGGGAAAGAGAGAGAGAGAAAAAGGGAGAGAGAGAGAGAGAGAGAGAGAGAGAGAGAGAGAGAGAGAGAGAGAAAGGGAGAGAGAGAAGGAAACCAGTTCTGGTGGGTGTCTCTTAGGGTTTCTATTGTGATATTGACCCAAAGCAACTTGAGAAGAGTTCATTTGTTTATTTATTTGGTTTCTCAAGACAGGGTTCCTCTGTAGACCAGACTGGCCTTGAACTCAGAGATCCACCTGCCTCTGCCTCCTGAGTGCTGGGATTAATGGCATGTGCCACCACCGCCCAACTAGAAAGGGTTACTTCAGTTTATGGTTCCACATCACAGTCCATTATTTCATCAAAGGATGTCAGGTTGGGAGCTGATGCAGAGGCCATGAAGAAGTGCTGCTTAGTGGCTTTCTCCCATGGTTTGCCTAGCCTGCTTCTTTATAGAGCCCAGAGCTACCCACCCAGGGAGGCTGGGCCCTCCCACATCTATCATTTATAAAGAAAATATTCTATAGAATTGCCCACAGGCTAATCTGATGAAGGCATTTCCTCAGCTAAGATTCCCTCTTCCTAGATACGTCTGTACATCTAGGTTTGTGTCAAATTGACGAAACCAACCAGCATGATATATCTGCTAAGTCTGCCAGCTCTGTGCCTTCCCAGTCCTCTTAAGTGTGAGAACTATACCACTGAGCATGTGCAAAAGTGGGTGGTGTACAGAGAAACCCTTAACCCATCCTGAGAGCAGAAAAGCTCCTGAAAGTGGGTGGAATGCGAGGCTGCTTTGTTTCAGTTAGAGTCTACACCTCTCCCTAGAATTCACCACACTCCTCCTAGCACCTGCTTCCTGGGCATCCTCAGGGCCTGTCCATCAAAGTAACTGGCTATGATTTTTGCTGTGGGGTGTCTGGCACTGTCGGGACAAGCAGCCTGGTAGGTGAAGCAGGGTGGGAAGTGATTTATTTTGTTTTTCAAGACAGGGCTTCTCTGTGTAGCTTTGGAGCCTATCCTGGAACTCATTCTGTAGACCAGGCTGGCCCAGAACTCACAGAGATCCACATGCCTCTGCCTCCCGAGTGTTGGGATTAAAGGTGTGCACCACCACCTCTCGGGCAGGGAAGTTATATTGAGGGCTGGGAGTGTGAAGCTGAAGGCTTCTGGGCTGTTGGAGTCACAGAATGGGCATTGTGGTGCTGGGGCCTGGGCTGAAGACCACAAGAGGGTTCCTCAGCATGTTGTAGGGCTTGGGGTGCAGGCAACTGCATGTGGCAAGGGTCCAGGGGATTTAGGAAGGAGGTAGTGAAGAGCCATAGCCATGGGTTGCAGGTGGGAGAGAACCAAGTGTGTGCCTGGAAGGACCCTGACTGGTGACACTTTGGATGTGTCTCCAGGCTACAGAGTTAGCAGGTCCCAGTTCCAGGCTCTGAAAGGACTTCACAAGACTGCATTCTTAAGGCTCTGCCTGCTGCAAGCAAGCACACAGTGCTGCAGGTAGTCTCTGAAGGCTCCACGCGCCTGTAGCTTCCCATGGCCCTAGGCCCCCCTAAATCCTGAAGATGCCACACAGCCTCACGGTATCCTCTCCTCTTTGTGCGAGAGACCTGCTCACCAAATTTAGAAGCCAGCAAATACAGCCTGGAATTATTTGCAAAGGCCTTGGTTCCAAGGTCAGGAGACTGAGGCCTGGAGTGGTCATACGTTTGGGTGGATGCCATTGAGCTCACTTTCGGGACAGGGCACTGTGTCACATGTGAACCCCGAAGTTTGCTGAACACCCCTTTCAGATCATAGGAGCTGGTATCTGACTCTTAGGCTGTTGGCTACCAGGGCTCAGTTCCTGCCTGGAGTTGGCTGAGCACTGACGTAGGTACTGACCACAGTGGCTCTAATGTTCCCCGTAATTGCATTCCCAGGTCCAGGAAACTCTCCCTTGCCTCCCAGAGACATGCAGAGAAGGGCCAGTAATTAGATCTACCTTCCCAAATTGCTCCTTTTCAGGGTTGGAAGTAATTTTCTGTCTGGGAATAATTAACTTTGAGGACCTGGGTGAAGTCTGCGGGAGGATGAAGGTGGCTGGAAGCCTCACTTAAGAAGGCTGGGAGCTAAGCCTTGGGCCATGGGTGGCCATGTCAGAACTAGGCCCCAGGTATCCAATTACCTAGTGGTCCTGCCTGCCACCTCCTGATGACTCCCATAGCTTTCCAGAATAGCTCTGTTTTTCAATGCCACCTTCAGGGACTGCACTGCAGGTGACCTGGGCCTTGGGGACAGAGAAAGTGGATTTAAGTCCAGACCTAGTGCTTTCATAGTGGGTCATGTGACCTGTTAAACCTAGCCTTCTTCTAGTGGTGAAGTCATGGGGACTGCGAGGTGTGTATGTACCAGCGTGGTCCATGGCAGCTGCTCAGGAAAAGCATCCAAAGTGCCAGTCCTGATGAAAGAGGTGATAGGGCGGGGTTGGGAAGGACACGGTGTATTGGCTATCCTCATGATCTCCCAGGTGACCATGGAAACTGAGGCCAGGAAGGGGCAGAGAGGCCGAGGAAACTGGTGATTCTCGGGGGGTTCCCAGGGCTGACTTCCAGAAGTCTGTCCCCTTGTTTCCTCATAGGCTCCAGCATTCCTGTTCACCTCAGGCAGGGGCAGAGACCTTCAGTCAGGGCTACCTTAGGCCCAGGGAGAATAGCCACGGAGGCTCCCCCCCCCCCCCCCCGCTTATCCTGCAAACTGAGGCCTAAGGGGCATGGGTGCCTATCCAGTGGCCCACAGGATAGAACTGTGGGTTTGCCTTCTAACTGGGACTTGTGGTGTGCTATAGGCAGATTCCAGATCTTTCTGTCACTAAGTGACCTTTGGATCAGGAGCCTGTCTAAAGAGATAGCCATAGCTGGGAGGCAAGGTGACTGATGTTTAGTGGGGTAAGGATATCTGCTGGGTCCCTGTGGATCTTGGGATAAGACTGTATGTTTCCTGTGGTGGCACACACAAAATGCTTAAGTGTTAATGAAGTCCATTGTGGCATATCCTCAAGTGATCAGTGACAGGCAGGGTCCAATGTCCAAGGAAGGGTGTCCCATTGAAGCTTCAGACTCCAGCCTGAGTCTCAGGTGTTCCACAACAGCCCTGAGAAGGACTCTAGATTGGACAGTGGCCTCAGCTGAGGTGGGGTTCAGGCCCTGTGAAAGTCCATGATCTTGGGAGACCCAGAGATCCAAGACAGTGGCAGCCGAGCAGAGGCTGAGTTGTAAGTTTTCTTTTTCTTTTCTTTCTTTCTTTTTTTTTTTTCAGCTTGTAGGAACTTTATTTTCCTCCCACCTTTTTGCCCTTTGCTCGGGTGTCTGCAGAGCAGTTCAGGACCACTCAGTGGTGGCTCCAACCCACTCGGTGGCCTGTGCTGTGGGAGCTGCTGACCAGTCCTCAGTGACTGGCTGGGCACTCCAGTCTTCAGTAGGAAAACAGCTGGGTGGGTACAGAGGGCACCTGCACACCCTCAGACCAGTCAGCCACCTCTGGCTGAGCAGCAGTGAACTCGGTGCTGGCACTGACAATTCACCCTGAAATTCCTCCTTGGTCACAGCCTTCTCGGCAGCAGCCTGCTCCTCCTTCTCAATCTCCTCTGGGTCTCTGTAGAAGTAAAGGTCAGGCATTATCTCCCATGGGTGATCACAGGAGATAATGCCATGCATGCAGAGTACTTCCTGGGCCAGCATCCACCACATCAGGACCACTGAGTGAGTTGTAAGTTTTCATGGTTAGGGTAGGGGCATATCAGCCAGTGGGGTGGGGGTGCATAGCTCATGGCCATGGCTCCTTCAGACCTGGGTGGTATCAGCCACCATTATGGGGGTTGAGTAAACCAGGGGGAGCCTCAGGGTGAGAAGGGAGTAGGACAGAATTTAGTGTGGGAGCAAGACTCCCTGCAGTAGAGGGAACACATAACACTTCATACGTGAGCAAGGCAGAAAGCTGCCAGGAGACAGCAGCTGAGGACTGCACCCAAGAGCCAGAGACAAGGCAGGCCACGATGCTGTACATGCTATAATGGTGGTTGGCTGGGACATTTCCAGCCCCAGAGCCTGAGCCAAGATCCCACAGGCCTATCTACCTGGCCTCAACCTTATTGTCATGTTCCTGTGGTGGGGAACTCACCCCTGCATCACAGTGTAGACTCTGGGTCCCTGACCCTGAGCAGAGCTTACCTCTGTATGGTGTCCCCCTGGGAACTTTTATTCCAGTTTCCTAGGAGAAATGCTGATGCCTGCCCACAACTCTCCATGTTTTCTGTCTACATCAGATTGTGTTCACAACATTGGCATCTGTTTACTGAGGGTTCTCGGGTAGGCTCAGGGCTGGGCACCTGTGTGTCTCAGGTCTTCTCAGGCCCTGGTGCCTCATGTCTTAGAGTGGGACTCTTCCTACTCAGGGGGCCTCAGCACCGGGTCTAGCAGACCCATCACCTGTGCTGTTAACAAAGGCAGGGAACAGATGAATGTCTCTATGAGAGCCAGCTCTCTCTGTGCCCTCTGCATGGCCAGCAGGAGCTACATCCTCCCACAGGCTCTTCCAAATTGTACCCACTTCTTATCTGCCATGCCCCCAGCTTTCTCCTTCTTAGGTATCTATCTATCTATCCTACCTGCTCTAGCCATCTGACTCCTCTGTTGCTCTTCCAGTGCTCCAAGCCTGCCCACTGTTGTCATAGAACCTTTGATTTGCATTGTTGCATGCTCCTCCCAGGGCGCCCCTGCCTCAGATCTTCATGTGTTGGCTCCTCCCCCACATGAGCTCCTAGGAAGACTCTCCCTGGCCACTCAGTCCCAGTGACTTAACATTTCTCAACTATCCCCAGCAGAAGGTCAGCTCCTGCCCAGGTAGTGGTGGCACATGCCTTTAATCAAAGCAGAGGCAGGCAGATCTCCATGAGTTCAAGGCCAGCCTGGTCTACAGAGTAAGCTCCAGGACAGCCAGAGCTACACAGATACCCTGTCTCGAAAAAGAAAAAAAAAATTAGCCATGGGTTCAAGTCATACATTAAATTAAATGCTCAGCTGTCTGCCGACTGCCCTGTGCCCTGTGGCCTGGAGGTCTCGAGAAATGGGGAGAATGGAGCTTGCTGCAGGAGGGGTGGTGGAGAAATGGCCTAATGGCTAAGAGTGCTTGCTGTAGTACTTTGATGAATGGAATTCTACTTCCAGCAGTTATGCAACAAGCATGGTACCCTGTGGACATGTGCAATCTCAGCTCCAAGGGACAGGTGGACCCAGAAGCTCACAACAGTGTGCTGGCTTCCAGCCTCGCCAAGAAAACATGAGCCCCAGTTTCAGGAAGAGACTTTGTCTCAAAAAACTAGGCAAAGGGTGCTAGAACCTCCCTCTGGAACCCTCTTCTAGTCTCTGTGCACACATAGGCACTTACACAGACACACAATGCATATGTAAATAAGTCTAAAAAAAACCGGCAGCCAATTCTGGCACCAGCCACCACCAGGCTATATGAAAGTGAATCATCAGAGGTGGTCCTGCCTTTTGCCACGGAGCAGAGGCCTAACTGGGTAGCTAGAGTCCTTGGCCAGCGCTGGGCACAGATCCTGTGGGCTCGGCTTGCAAGCACCTGCCCCTCCTTCTGCCGCCACATGTGTAGTTTGATTTAGGGAGGGAAGTTGCGATTTTCTTCCATGGTGTTACCACTGATAGTCTATTTCCTGCTTGTTGCTGGATGCTGTGTTGGCATTAATGTAGAAAAATTAGCACCATCAGGGCTGTGTTTGGAGCCATCCCTCACTCTGGAGTCCCTGACGCGTTAATTAAACTTGATAAATGCCTCTGTGTAAAGGTAACTTTTGAACAAAGGATCCACTCACCCTATTATTAGTTGGATACATGCTCTGGTAAATTGCTTGGAAGGCACTCAGTGTCCCAGGGGCAGAATCTGGGGCCTGTAGACCTGTGTCATAGGGAGAGGGGGCTGCCCACAGCCCTGGCTTTCAGGCTGGCTGTGCTGTGATGGGATGGCCATGGGTCTTGCAGGCATTCCACGCTGGGGGAGATTTTATGGACCAGACCAACTGCAACTTGAAACTGCAGCTGGATGCCATGGGGGAGTTGAGAGAAAGAGAGAGAGAGAGAGAGAGAGAGAGAGAGAGAGAGAGAGAGAGAGAGAAAAGGAGGGAGGACGAGTGAGCACACTCCAGGGGTATGACGTAACACCCCAAGGACACAGCCCCAGAGACCTACTTCTTCCAGCTAGTCCTCATTTTCTAATGTTTCCTGAATCTCCCCAAATAGCATCACTAGCTGGGGGGCCAAGGCTTTAGTGCATGAGCATGTGGGGGCACTTCACATTCAAGGCATCATAGACACGAACCTCTGAAGATTAGGAAGAAGGGGCCTGGAGAGGTGTCTCAGTAAAGTGCTTGCTTTGTAAGAGTCAGGACCTGAGTTTAATCCCCAGACCCATTGAACAAAAGCTAGACATGGTCGTATTGCTGTTATCCCAGCAACAGAGAGGTGGGAGGTAGAAACAGGCAGATTCCTGGATACTCTCTGAGTGGTCTGGCTCCATCTCGGCAAAGCTCCAGGCCTGTGAGACTGTCTCAAACAAGAAAACAAGAACAACATCAAATTGTCTTCTGATCTCCACATGCATGTGTGCACCCCACACAAACACATACACACACACACACACACACACACACACACACACACACACACACACACACGTGAGAAGACCCAAGGGGGTAGCTTAGTTGGTACAGCGCTAGCCAAGCACACATGAGTCCCTGGGTTCAAAACCCACCACAAACTAAACCAGATGTGGTGGAGACAGGAAGATCACAGGTTCAAAGTCATCCTTGGCTACACAAGGAGCTTGGGTCCAACCTGGGCTACATGAGACTCTGCCTTCTACATTAGGAAAAAAATCAAGAAAGAGAAAGTTATAGGACACAGATTACAGAAACTTCACCTCAGGAGGAATTGTAGGATGATGATTCATGGGATGGTGAAGTGGCCAACAGCCCAGATGTGAGTGCCAGGGGTCAAGAGAGAGCCACAGAGAGACAGACAATGGCTGGAGTCGGGGGAGGAGATCTTAAAACTAGAATGAGATAAAATGCAACAAGTTAAGAGTGGCATTGAGAGGGGAGAGCTCTGTGCCATCTCTTCGCTTATAACTGTCACTAGCCTGCCTTTGGCCATTAGTCACATGACCATTTCTGAGTCTGTTAGGATTATGAAGGGACCTTGGCAGGATGCTGGACAGATGGCAGGGTATGAGAGGGTAAGGTGTGGTGGTTTGGAGAGGTCCTTACCTCCATAATGGGCATCAAGGGAGGATGCCCAAACCTCAACTTACCAAATACACACACTACTGAGAGGGCACCGGTGGATCTGAAGTGTCCCCAAAGGCCCATGTGCTAAAGGCACTTGGACCTTAGCCAGGCACTGTTGGGCAGTAGGGGGATCTTTGACTGTGGAGCTTAATGAGAGGTTTTCAGGCCATTGGAGATGTGTCCTTACAGGAGAGAGTGAGATCCCTCCCACTTCTTGGCTTTGCTCCTCCCTTCATGATGTACCATCTGATCAGAGGCCAAAGTAATGGGCTAAATGGGCCCTTGATCCAAATTAACCTCTCCTCCTGTTAAGCAGATTAGCCCATGTATTTTGTTGCAGTCATAGAAAAGCTGACTATTAGACCACGACAGAGGCCAAAACAGTCACAAAAAAGAGTTGAAACAGTTTTTGGGGAGTGAAGGGAAGGGCGTGTGTGAGAACTGCTGATATGGAGAAACAGATGCTAGAGTGACTTGGCTCTTTAACACATGTACGTGTGGGGCTTAGCAAACCACAGCAGAAACATCACAGCAGCCTTGGCTTGTCTCAGAATCTCCGTGATGTCACCACAAACACCTCTTTTCCTCTGGCATGCACCAAGTGTCAGGCTTTAGGCGAGGCATCCAAACATCAAAGTCTTCACAGACCCCCAAGTGCAGCCTTGACCCCCTCAGACCTGCCACAGAGGACCCTTTCTCCATGGACATCCCTGAAGCCAACACTCGGTGCCTGGAGCTCCCTCTGTGGAAAATGCACTGTGCAGCCACTGAACACAGGCCAATCACCGGAGTCCTCCCGAATCTCTTCATGCCCATTGGACCTGTCATTGGGAAATGAGGTTTGAATGCAGACGGGGAGTCTGCCTCCCTGAGCGCAGAAATTACTGTGACGGACACACCACTGGTGACGGTGTCAGCTGCACACAGGACCCTGGTGTGGGTGGGGTTCTATCTGCACTCTGATGTGAGGACACCACATTCCTCTCTCCCTTCAGTGGAAGCACAGCAAAGACAGACAATGCACCCTGATTAGTTTTTCAAAGCCAGTACTCTAAGAAATGCCAATCAATTAGAGGCCATGCTGATCGAAGTTAAAGAAAAGGTAAGAAGCCAGGCGTTGGTGGCTCATGCCTTTAATCCCAGGACTTGGGAGACAGATGCAGGCAGATCTCTGTGAGTATAGCCTGGTCTACAGAGTGAGTTCCAGTAGTACAGTCAGGGCTGTTACACAGAAAAACCCTGTCTCAAAAAACCAAACAAACAAACAAAGAGAAGTGTCTTGTGAGCCACACTGGCTCAGCACAGAAATTTCCAGTAGCCACACTTAAAGGGATAAAGAAATACATTTCAACAGTAAATTAATTCAATAAACCCTAAATGTATTCTCTCTCTTCCTCTCTGAAATCTCATAGCTTCACACAAACTTTGTTTATTTCCCTTGAGAAGTGCAAATGAAATAGTCGCTCTCCTGGGCTTCAGGTTCCCATGCAGTGACTTGGGGACATTTTCATCTTTTAAAAAATTAATTGGGGACTTGGCAGTTAAGAGCACTGGCTGTTCTTCCAGAGGACCTGGGTTCAATTCCCAGCACCTACATGGCAGCTCACAACTGTCTGTAACTTCAAGGTATGACACCCTCACACAGAGACCTACATGCAGGCAAAACACCAATGTGCATGTAACAAAAAATTAACTAATTAATGTGAATGCAACCTGTACTTGCTTTGTGTGTGTATGTATTGTCTATGTGTACTTTGAGCATCTAAGTGCACATCTACATGTATGCACATGTATGTGAACACAACCAGAGGTTAGTGTGGAATGTCTTCTTCTACCACTTTCCACTTTTTAAATTTTGTTATTTACATATGTGTGTGTTGTATCTGTGTGTATATGTGCATAGGTGTAGGCACCCACAGAGTCCAGAAGAGGGCGCTGAATCCCCTGGAGATTGTAAGCTGCCTAATGTGGGTGCTGGAAACTGAATTTGGGCTCCCTGGAAGAGCAGCAGTGTTGTTAACTGCTGAACCATCTCTCAGTCATTCCACTTTGTTTGACTCTGAAGCTCACTGAGACAGGATCTCTCACTGAGCCCGAAGCTTATTGAAACAGTCTCTCAATGGCCCTGGAGCTCACCGACTGGCTAGAGTGGCTGCAAGCCACTTCTAACTTTAAGATGCAGTCTCCCAGCCACTGGGGAGGAGGAAGAGGATGCTGGCACATTCATGGATATTTCAGCCTGCTGCATTCCACTGGCCAGGATTCAGGAGCATAACTTTCAGTCCTATGCAAGGGGGCTGCCAGATGCAGCCCAGGCAGGAATGATGCTCTCCAGGGAGGTATTTCATCCCACCCCTGGACCTTTGCAATACTTTGAAGTGCTGCTGATCTTAGTTCAAATGTCACTTCCCCAGGGAGTGACACCAAGGGAGGCCTGGAGTTTGGACCCACAGGCACCATCACCTGCAGTGCTGACAAGTGCAAGTTTTATTGCCTGACCTGTGTGCCCAGCAGCAGATGGGAAATCTGCCTTTGAGAAAGACCTCCTGGCTGCTGCTCGAGGAGAGGCCATGAAGACATTTCTATTTTTAAGAAAGGGCAGCTCCCCTGGTGGCATCCCAAGGAAAGGGCAGCTAAGCATGACGCTGTCTTTGATGAACAATGTTGACTCCAGAGAGACATTTCACTAATGCTCCCCGTAAAAGGCTTATAAATTATTCAGCCACACAGCTGTCTGGGAGAGGCTCCGGCTGGTTCCTGCAAGGCAGCTGGGAAGAAGCCGAGGCCCAGGAGAGGCTGGGAAGGCAGTGGTCAGAGCTGCAGAAACTGCTTACCTTCATCTCCTTTTAGCTTTAGCATCCCTATGTGGGCTCAAGTTAAGCCACCTCTAAACTTAGGAGTGTTATACCCACTGAGTGGGTAATCAGTGACCTCTGGGGACAAAGGTCAGTATCATGTGTCTGAGTTACACAGGAGAGAGTTTATCCTGGCTGGCGTTTAAACAATGAGTAAAAGTTCATAGGGTGGGCAGACAGTGGGTGAGAGGCACCCCTGCAGGGCGGAGTTCTGTGCTAAGTGTGACTGTATAAAAATGATCACAGCTGCAGGTCCAGGCAGACCCAGGTCCCCAATCCAGCCGTCCACACTCTCCCCAGGAGTGGTGGCAGGGGATTAAGGAGAAATATGGCATGGATCTGTCAGAAAGGATGGCTCAGCCTTCATGAGGGACCCTGAACTTGATGTCAGGGCTAAACAAGAACTAGTTGTGTCACCCTGAGAATGACCTAACCCCTTTGTGCTAGAAAGGCTGCATCTACCCTGCCTGCCTCATGGGGGCCAAATGTACCAGCCACATCCAGTCTTCAGTTGGTAAGCACTGTGCCAAAGCCAACCTGTGTAACTGTTACTGTTTTGCTGCAGAAAACAGTCCAGTCTGGGTCCCGGCTTAGCTGGTTGTGCTGGGAGTTGTGGGCTGAGATGGAACCAACAGATGGCTGCCTGTGGTGCCCATGCCTCTCCCCTGCTGGCTGTGGTCCTCTGCCTTCTGCTGCTGTTCGGATGCACTCTTTTTTTTTTTTTTTTAATGCAGTGTTCTGCCTGCATGTATCCATGCACACCAGAAGAGGGCACCACCAGATTTCATTACATATGGCTGTGAGCCGCCATGTGGTTGCTGGGAATCGAACTCAGGACCTCTGGAAGAGCAATCAGTGCTCTTAACCTCTGAGCCATTTCTCCAGCCCTGGATGCACTCTTAATTGTGGGGTAATGGCGCACGCCTTTAATCCCAGCACTCAGGAGGCAGAAGCAGATGGATCTCTGTGAGTTCAAGGCCAGCCTGGTCTACATAGTGAGTTCCAGGACAGGCTCCAAAGCTACACAGAGAAACCCTATCCTGAAAAACAAAACAATAAAAGAGTGGGTCCTGGATGAGCAGAGATAATTGGAAGAACACTCACAGCCTGACCTCACTGCAACAGCAAGTGTGAGCTGAGTCCTGGGGCTGAGAAAGTTACCTGGTAGGATCAGTTGGTGTAGGTACAAGGGCCCCCAGGCACCATCCTGGCTAGCTGTGGCCTCTGGGGGTCTGACTGCCAGGTTCAAAGCCCTTGTCTGCGGTTTGTTGGATATTCTACTTTGGACATCTGGCTTCGCCTCTCTGTGCTTCAATTTCCCTAGATTTGAGCAGTACTCCTAGCTCAGAGGGCTGTTATGGAGTGAGCAGTATATACCCAGGAAGTGCTCTGAGAGTATTTGTCAGGGCAGATGAAGGTGAATCCTCGGGGCCTCTTCTTCCTCCATTCTCCAGCACAGACCAGCCAGGGACAACAGCCTTGACAGACAAACACTGGCCTCAATCTTGCATTCACGACCTTCTAATTGGCGCAGCCAAGGAGTACTTTTAACCCCTGCTCAGGCCCTGGCAGCTTCTGGGTGACAAGTCACTGTCAGCTCCTTTTAATAAGCTTCAGGCTCTGACCAAGGTAAGGCCTAGACCAGGTCTGTGCTAATTGGGTCCTTCTGAAAGACCATCAAAGAGATGCTGACAAAAGTGGCTCCAAGCCAAGTCCCACATCAGCCAGTGAAGGTATGGACCATATCTCCAGTTCAGGCTCCCTGTCAGCTGTGTGGATCTCATTCTCTTGGGCCTGGACCTCCTCTGGTCACACTACTGCTGGGCCACACAGCACCCCTCTTGGGAGGGGAGGGTAAGGGAGGGACCACATGAGACTTCTGCAAACTTCTGCAGGAAGTCACCCTTCTGGAGGAGCAGAAGGCTCAGAGCTGTGCAGGGACCCCACCGCTTGCTGCTCTGCCTGCTGAGCTGTTACACAGCTGGGGCCTCCTTGAGTCCCAGTTGGATCCTGGCACAGCAGGCACCCAAAGTTTTCTGCTAATTAAAAGCGGAGTTTGACATTTGGGACTTTTTGCTGGAGACAAGCTCACACTCTGCTGTCAGGTTTTCCCTCAGCTCGTGGCCTCACACAGCTGGGCCCTATGGTTGCTGACTTTCAAATGCTTTTATTTATTTACTGACTGTGTTTGTTCGATTCTCCACACTTCAGAGACGATTTGACTAAGCCTTAAGAGTGGGTTTGTCTGTATACAAGGCAGGGGACCCAAAACGCTTGGCATTTGAGGACAGAAAGGACTGTGTGTGAATTCTGAGTGCATGCTTGGGCAAGATGCTTAGTCTCTTTGGAGGCTCAGAAACAGGCTTGCTCCTTTCTCTATTCACTGGGTCACCCAGTTACTTCTCTACTGAAGACAAAATTAGAGCATGGTCTAGAATACAGTGGCTGCTTAATAGCAGCTCCTAGAACAGGCTTGAGTACAAAGGTCGACCAAATAAGAATTGGAAAGCTGAGCTGAAGGAAGAATGGACTGGGAGCTGTCTTCTGTTGCTACTCCTGTAGCCACTTCTAGCTGCTGCCCAACCTGTCCCTCCCCAGTCCCATACAACACCATAAACATGCCTTGGCCAGGTCCCACAGTTTCCTGGCTAAAGCCCAAGACTGGGGAGACTGAGGAGGCAGGGCTCTGCACTTGAGGCCAGGTAGTGTTGGTGGCTACTTTTGCACGGGGAGGGCAGGCAAGGATGGAACTCTGTGACCTGAGGTCCCAGAATCCTTCCAGGTTGGCCTCATTCTACCTTCTCCTCAGGCTTTCCTGAGCTCTGGGATCCTAGTACTTCCCCACCCCCACCACACACTGCACCCAATGTGGAATGAAAAGGGTCAGGAATGAGAAGCTCGGTGCAGGTCCAGACCCAGGCATCTTCAGCAGCAGATGAAGTGTATGTGGCTTCTAGGAGCATCTAAGTGACCCTGGCCCACCCAGAAACAATGATGGGACAGCTCCAGTGGGCTCCATCAGCTTTTCTTCCAGAATGACTGGCCAGGAACCTAAGATGGGGAGCAGCTTCCTGTAAGAGAGAGGCCTCTGTGGGACTCTGTTGGTTCCTTTCTCATTCCTGTGACAATATGCCTTGCAAAAAATGACTTAAGGAAGGGAGAGTTTGTTTGAACTCAGCAGTTTGGAGGTGCATGCCCACCATGGTGGGGAAGGCCTGGTGGCAGGAGTGTGAGGTGACTGACTAGTCACATTGCCTCTGCAGACAGGAAGCAGAGATGAATGCTCGTGCTCAACCCACTTCCTCCTTTTTATTGCGGTCAGGACTCCAGCCCATGAGGTAGCACTGCCACAGTCAGGGTGGTCCTCCCTCTTCAGCTAAACCTCTCTGAAAACACCGTCACAGACCCACCTAGAGGTGTGTGTCCATGGTGACTTTAAAGCCTGTCAAGTTGACAGTGAAGATGAGCCATTACAAGGGTCTACCTGGGTAGGCACAAGCTGACACCTGAAGTTGACCATGCTACTCTTCTGCCTGAGTGGCTCTCCCACTCTTAGCGTGGGGCTCCAGCTCACACCCCCTCTCTCTCCTCAGCCCTTCTCTGCCCTCTGGCCTCCAGCCTTTTTATGGATCTTTGATGCTTAAGACACTTCTCTTTCCCTCTCCCAGTGTCCGGGGTACTTCCTTCTTATCCATGATGTCCTGGCTAAGGATGCCTGACTCACCTCCTCTCTGTAACCCCTGTCCTTATAGAGCACACCACACATGAATTAATAAAGATGTGCCAGCCTGGTTGCATGTGGGACTTTCCTCTGGCACACCCCTGTATCCACAGTGCCCGGCACACAGCAAGTGGTCAGTAAATACTTTGTATTAAAAGGAAAGACGACAGTGGCTTGAGGGACATTTGAGTCAACGGAAATATTTTTTCCCACAATCTGTTTGTGGAATTTGCTTACACATGGAAAGGCACTCCAGTCCTAGCTATGACTGGATACTGTCACCAGCCATATCTTCTGTCCAGGGACGAAAGAAACCCTCTTTGCCCCTCCATAGCTTCTCACCCTCTAGACTGCACCTCTTTTGCAACCCAATTCTCTGGTTAGCAGATAGAATGAATGCAGCAGGACTGGAGCCCACTTCAGCCACAGGGGACCTGAATGTAGTGGCCACCACAAGATCCTGAGCCCCACAGTACACTAAGTCCACGATGTCCACACATGCAGAAGCTCACAGATGTGGATGTCCCTGGATGTTTGTGGTGGTGGCAAAAGGGAGGCCAGGCATCAGACACTGCCCATGGCCACACATGAAGAAAGACCTTTGTGCATGTCCTCACAGTGGCAGCGTATAGCCACAAGAACCACCAGGAGCTCCCACTTGAGTGAGAGATAAAAGAGAGACAGGAGAAAAGAACCAGCTGTGACTTGGTTTAGCATGCACAAAGCCTGCAGTTCGATCCCCGCTTCACATAAACCAATCATGATGTCATATGACTGTGACCCCAGCATTTAGGAGGTGGAGGCAGGAGAATCAGAACTTCAAGGTCATCTTTAGCTTTATAGCCAGTTCAAAACCTGGATTACATGAGATCCTGTCTCAAGAAAGAAAGGGAGAGAGGGAGGGACAGAGGAAGGGAGGGAGGAGAAAAGCACAGAGGATCCACTGGACAATGGCTTTTACATACAGGGTCCAAACACATAGAACGACCTAATAGTGCTTAGTATGTCACCCCTCTTCTCCCTCCCCTCCAAAGCAGACACCTCAGCCAATCCCACAAGCACCCCTGGAGTCGGAGGCTAGGGCAGTAGGTCTCTAAGAATGGTCAGAAGCAAGGCCTAGGCCAGACCTTTAAGCCTGTATGTGGATGGGCCATTGGTTGCTGGCTCCTGGGGATTTGGCCTTGGCCACGGTGTTCTCAGCAGCCAAGGTCAGCTGGTTGAGAGGGATGACTGGGGGTGTGCGCAGAGCAGCACCAAGCACTGTGGCTGAAGGAGCTGCCTTCCTTCTACAGGGAGGAACAAACAGTCCTCCCGGCCCCCAAATCCTTGCTGGCAACTTTCCATTAACGAGCGCTTGCTGGTTTTCGAGGGTTATTATCAACCGTGATTGCACACTCCCGGACACTGTTTGCCCAAGGTCTCACTGTTGGAAGCAGGCGGCCAGGCTGAGGCCAAATCTCTTCCACCCCAGCAGGAACTTGCTGTTTTCCACTACCAAGACCAAACAGAGGTGGGAGGAGGTGGCTCTGCCCTGGCCCCAGAGGACGGGGCTCCCCCAGCGCTGTTGCAACTTCACTGAGTATGGGCTGTGCAGCCTGCAGCTGGGGCTGATGACATGATTGCCTGGCTATGGACAACCATCTCTCTATGTGCTGCAAGTGCTTAGTCTCTGAGAGGGAAGCAATTTAGATGATGATTCAGCCGGTACTTTGGCAGATGTTTCCCAGTGCGCTGGGTGTGGAGAGTAGCCTCATCTTTGAAATGAAATAAAGTCAGCTCCTCCCTGGCTCCGCCCCTACCTAGCTGTGGCCTGTGCATCTCCACAGCCAGCCACGTTCCCCAGGTCTAGGAGGCAATGTCCCCTCTCGCTCCCCCAGGTAAGAAGCAGGACAGTAGATCTATGTGGTTGGGAGGTTTTACAAGGGCCAGGGTTGTTGCATGCATGAACCCTGGGCCCCGGGGACACAGAGTTGACAAGGTTTATATGTGAATATTCTCCACGGGGCTCGTGTATTTTTTAAACTGGTTTAAAGCTGGTGGCAGATCTCTGTGAGCTCAAGGCCAGCCTGGCCTACATAGTGAGTTTCAGAACAGCCATGGCTAAGTGGAGAAACCCTGCCCCCCCAAAAGTTTATTTGGAGTTTATGGTTTCTCCAAGTAGGAGACAGACAGACAGACAGAGAGAGAGAGAGAGAGAGAGAGAGAGAGAGAGAGAGAGAGAGAGAGAGAGAAAGCACACACTGGGAATGGTGTGGGCTTCTGAATCCTCAAAGTCTGTCCCCAGTGACACTCCTCCAGCAAGGCTGTTCCTAACCCTTCCCATACAGTTCCATCAGCTGGGAAGAATTCAAGCATATGAGCCTGTGGGGACCATTCTCCTTCAGACCACCACAGATAGTCTAGGAGATTTCTCCAAAGAGTTAACCTTTGACCCGTATGTTTAACGGGCACAGTTGGTGGTGGTGGAAGAAATTCTACAGACTCTAGGGTCCAGCCTCAGCGGCATTCAACCACCCCACAAATACCTACTGTGATGAGTGCAGGTGAAGAACACACCCCTCCCCTGATGAAAGTCTCTTGTGCATAAACCAGAGACACTTGACTGTCTTTCATCTCACAGGGAGCTTTGAAAAGCAGATTGCTGAGATCCCAACAGGGAGATCCACATAGACCACAGGGAAGGTGGGAGGCAGCTTTCTTGATAGTGGATGGCAGGACATTCTGGCAACTCAGATACAGCTAGCATGCTTGAGGCAATAAACACAGATCAAAGACGCTTCAGCAAGTGTCACCCACATCCCACCAAGGAAGAGCCCCCTATATCTGAGTTCCAGCTGTTCCAGCTCTTGGATGTGCTCAGCGAGGTAAGCCATTTCCTGATCTATTTACTTAGCTGGAGAAGGGAACATAAACTAACCTGCCTGTGGTTGGAGTGAGTGTAGCAGGCTGAACTGCATCCGGTTCCAAAAGGCAGAAATTCAATATCAGGATGTCATGTGTCCCGTGCCTGGAGAGGGCTTTCTTCCTTATTTGTGCTTCTCTTCTTGTCATTCCAGTGTGGCAGGATGGAGTGGAATAGGAAGGCTGGTGTCTTGGGTCTCCTCTGATATAGGCAACAATCTTACCTGAAGGTGGTCATATCTCATAATGCTCTGGGAGTAGGCTTTGCTGTGGAATAATTCTCTGTACACTGTGTGAATATACATTGCTATGATTGGTTTAATAAACAAGCTGACTGGCGAATAGCTGAAGAGGATAAAGTTAGGTGAGAAAGCCAAACTGAGAATGATGGGATGAGGAAGGGCAGAGACAGAGAGTCGCCAGTCAGACAGAGAACGAGTCAGACACACAAATGGGATAGAGGTAAAAGCCAGGAGCCTTAGGGACAGCACATAGAGTAATAGAAATGGATTAGATTGTAAGAACTAGTTAGTCACAAGCCTGAGCTACTGACCAAGCATTTATAATTATTATTAAACCTCTGAGTTAATTATTTGGGGAGCAGCTGCTGGGTATTTGGGAAGACATGGTCGGGACAGGAAAACTCTGCCTACAAGGGTTTCTGTGGAGGCCATTATAGTAAGAGCACTGGCTTTGCACAGGGTCTGCAGTTGCTACCATGGCTGCACAGCATGAGAGCTCAGTGGTTCTACATTTGCTTCATTTATCCTTCACACAACATGAGGGACTGAATTAAGGGGTTACATTAAAAAGGTTGGGAACCACTGCCTTAGAAGGTTACCATGTCCACTGCAGATCTAAGCAGAAATCTGAGCTCAAGTTTAAGTTTTAAACTTATTGCTACTTCATAACTGTAATTTTGTTACTGTTATGAACCGGAATGTGTGTGTGTGTGTGTGTGTGTGTGTGTGTGTGTGTGTGTGTGTGTGTGTGTATTCTGATACTCTTAGGCGACCCCTATGAAAGGTCTGTTCAGCCCAAGAAGGGTTGTGACCCATAGGTTATGAACCATTTTCTAAGGGGTGTTCACACCTCCTTTCAAGGCGGATGACACCAAGAGGAATTTTCAAGTTTGTGGGGACATCATAGTGTAGGATGTCAGCTCCTGGCTTTGACAACCACAGGAATGATGCTGGGGAGTCTCTAGCCAACTCCCTGAGTCTGTAGGGAAGCCAGGCATTGCTCCAACAGACTCCATCTTGCCTTTCTTTCCGGTCCTCTCTCTTGCCCTCTCCTGCAGTCACCATGAATTCCAGGAATAACTCCAGGTCATGGGATAAACCTTTGTGACAAGAGACTACAGTTGTCTGAGGCTGGACGACTTTCTCATCTCTCTTATCAGCTTCCAGAATGTTCCTGAGATAATGATCAGCAAGATCAGTTTTAGCAAGATCAGTTTTAGCAAGACCTCCTGCTGCCAGTGAGGGTTTCTTGTTCCTCCCCATCCCCCACAGCCTGCTTTTTCTACGCATCCTAAAGCCATTGTGGGTACCACCGAGCCAGGGCTGAAATTGTGGATGCTGGTCCTTGGCCTCAGCAAACTCTTCTCTGAGATCACCACTGTTTTTCTGCTTAAATAATGGAGTGATGGGCCAGATCTGACCTGCTGGACTCCGGAAAGTCTGTTCCTCTCCAGGTCAAGGAAGCCAATAACACCATCTTGGAGATTGAGGTTTTAACATTGGATTTGGGGGCAACAAATGCTCAGGTCTTAGCCTAATCCTTGGCAGCTAGACTCAGGAACTAACTGAACATCTACTGAGCCCACTGGTCCCTTGATGCCTCCTGTTCTTTCTGGGGCCTTCACCTTCTGTACCCCTTGTTATGCTCAGTATCAAATAATTGGCCTAATGTATTTATTTTGAAGTTATGGGATTGGAGTCCATGACCTTGAACATGCTAGGTAAGCTACCACAAAGTCTCTGCTTTGTATTATTATTGAGATACACAATATCTACAGTCAAAGCAAGATCTCGAATACAATCCACTTCGATAAGTAAATCAGTAGAATAGGAAAGGGCTTAGAGGGCCGAGTGTTTGCCTAGTGTGCATTAAGCCCCGAGTTTGATCCCTAGCACTGCATAAGCTGGGTGGGACGTGTATGCCTGCTATCCCAACACTTGGTTATTATATATCCAGGGTTCTGTCTGCATGTATGCCTGAAGGGCAGAAGAGGGCACCAGATCTCATTATAGATGGTTGTGAGCCACCATGTGGTTGCTGGGAATTGAACTCAGGACCTCTGGAAGAGCAGTCAGTGCTCTTATCTCTGAGCCATCTCCCTAGCCCAAATATATTTTGATCATTTTATTTTATTTTGTTTTATGTGCATTGGTGTTTTGCCATGGGTATTGGGTCCGCTGGAGCTGAAATTACAGACAGTTGTGATCTGTCATGTGGGTGCTAGTAATTGAACCCAGGCCCTCTGGAAAAGCAGTCAGTGCTCTTAACCATTGAGCCATCTTGATCATAAGGATTGGAAGTTTAAGGTCATCCTTGGCATAGTGAGTTCAAAGCCAGCCTGAACCACACTAGACCTGTCTCAAGAACAACTATGTTCAGCTGGAACCTCCTGCTCCTGCCACATTCCTGCCTCTCTAAACCCTGCCGCTTGAAGCTGCTAGTTGCTCAGGACCCTGCCTGGGAGCTTGCCATGTTTGGGCACAGGCCCAGCCTGTGGCAGATACATCATCCCTTGCCTACAGGGGGTACTTAAACTTCTCCTGCCCCCTTCCCTGGCTCTGATCTCTAGGGGCTGGAGGACTCACCTGGGAATGCTTTGCTCAGATATGCCTCTTTGTTTTAAACCGTTTTAATTCTGCTTGATCTGGCTTATTGTGTCTTTGGAGAAACCCACTAACCATTTACAGAAAACCTATCAAACAGCACCCTCCTTAGCAAGGGCAAAGGTCTGTCTATACAATCCTGTCTAAACACATCCATTTCATGGAGACTCCCATCAAAACTCGAGGCTAAGGTCTTTCCTTAGACTTCTGTAGCCTGGATCAACACAGTCAGTTACCCCAGTGCTGTTAGGTTTCCCTCTATCCTCCATGCTGTGGGGTGGGCTGCCGGAGTAGATGTGTACCCAGGAGTCTGCAACAGCAGCCTGCAGCAGCAGCTCCATTTCTTCTCCACAATTGAAGCACTTATCTGTGGCTGCCAAAGGCCATGCCTGGAAAATAGCCAGGCAGGAGCCATGCTGGACCAGGGCCGCGTGGCTCATGAGCTGTCTTCCTGTTAAATGAGGGATTTGATTCTTCCAGCCCTCTCCAAGTCTTGTGAGTGCTAGAAGCTATTCTGAGAGAGTTGGCAAGTCACCTGCCTTTAATGCCTTGGCAGCAGGGTGACAAGAATGGGTCCTACACACAAAATTGATTTTCTTCTTCTTTGTCTGTTATTGTAGCTCAGAAGTAAACTGGCAGAGTGTGGAGGTTGTGGAATGGGTTGGTGTCAAATACAAAAAGGCATAGCAGTGTGTGTGTGTATGATGTGTATGTGGTGATATGTTTGTGTGTGTGTGTGTATGTTGGTGATGTGGTGTATGTGTGTGGTGATATGTTTGTGTATGTGTGTGTGTGTGTGTGTGTGTGTGTGTGGTGATGTGTGTGTGTGTGTGTATGGTGATATGTTTGTGTGTGTGTGTGTGTGTATGGTGATATGTTTGTGTGTGTGTGTGTGTGTGTGGTGATATGTGTGTGTGTGTGTGTGTGTGTGGTGATATGTTTGTGTGTGTGTGTGTGTGTGTGTGTGTGTGGTGATATGTTTGTGTGTGTGGGGGGGTGATGTAGTGTGTCTGTGGTGGTGGTGGTGGTGGTGTGTGTGTGTGTGTGTGTGTGTGTGTGTGTGTGTGTGTGTGGTGATGTGGTGTGTGTTGGGGGTGGTACCTCAGAGAGAGGCAATCATGGTCTGGGACAACTGAAATGGAAACTCTGCAGCAAGATCTCATGACTTATTCTAAAGCAGGAATAAGAAAGGATCAGGTTCTCATCTTTGTCCCTGGCTTCCAGCTGGAGTTCCCAAAACCTCTGATTTCCTGGGCAATGAAAATTCCAGAAGCATCTTTATTTTAGTATTTGGTCTGTACCTGAGTTTCTGACCTAGAGTTCCTAAAACTCTCATGCTTTCCCAGGTGACAGGAGCATCTTGTTCTAGGGAAGCCACTCTTGGTGGCTCTTGAGTAGGGACTGGTCCCCAAAAGAACTAAGGTATATGTGAAACTAGAACCATCAGCTCTGTGGTCTTCTGGAGAGAGGAGAGGTTGGCAACTGAGGCTCTCTTCCATCATGGTTTCATATGATGCCTCCTTAAAAACCCATGGCCTATGGGCACAACTTGGAAGGCTTCTTGATTGACAGGCATGCCACAGACCATGAGGGTGGTTACCTCCAGTCCACAGGGACAGAAGTGCCTGCATTCAGACATTGCCCTGTGCACCTCTCTATCTGGCTATTTCCTATGTGATGAATGGAGAAATGTGGATTCAAGTTCCCAGAACAAAGCCATGCCTACCACTGCCCCTCTTACAAGACTGGTTAACTGGTTATAATTTCATCAATGGAAGATTGGAATGTTGCAAGTCTAGAATCAAATTATAAGCTATTTTAGGCTGTCTTTAGCCCACTAGATACCCATTCCTTCTCCACCTCTGTGTCAGACATAACATCCTGTGATTGACAGGTAAAACCTCTTTGAGTGTATTGACTTAACATAACCCTAGTTTCCACCAATCAAAAAGCTAGGAATACCAACAGATAGGATCTGAGGATGAAGCCTGAGATTTTCCTGCGGTGCTGTGACCACCTATTTGATGTTTCCACTGGCATATTTATTTGTTTGTGATACAGGGATTCTCTGTATAGCCTTGGTTGTCCTGGAACTTACTCTGCAGACCAGGCTGGCCTCGAACCCACAGAGATCCTTCTGTCTCTGTCTCACAAGAACTGGGATTAAAAATCTGCACCACGGCTCCCCAGCTTCCACTGCCTGTTTTTTTGTATGAGTACCCTGTCTTCTGTCTTCATGTCTGCCTGCACACCAGAAAAGGGCATCAGATACCATCAAAGATGGTTGTGAACCACCATGTGGTTGCTGGGAATTGAACCCAGGTCCTCTGGAAGAGCGGTCAGTGCTCTTAACCAATGAACTGTCTCTCCGGTGCTCCTCCCACTCCTGTACATGGATGTATTTTAAAAACACCTAATCTATGACTTTCTTTCTTTTGTTACTATAAAAACTTCATCAAATTGTTACCCTGCTGGAACATGGACTCTAGGGTAACCTAAGTCTGTGTTCCTGGGCCATAACCACTCATTTTGGTTTTAGAATAAACGATTACTCCCCCAAGGTAAGAGTTGTGTTTTGTGGCAGCAATGCCAAGGGTTTCTTTGATTTGTGTGAATAAACAAAGCTGAGGAGAGCCCCAGCTGACAGCCAAGTGGGGTGGAAATGTGGATAAGCTGGGGGCTCCTTATTTGGCATTGGTGTCTGACATGAGGAGAGCCAGGTGGATCTTAGCCCTTAGCCTTGGGGTGAACAGTGTCTGACTGAATAAGAACAGCCCCCATAGTCTCATATATTTGAATATTTGGTCCCCAGTTGGTGGAACTGTTTGAGAAGGATTAGGAGGCATGACCTTCTTGGAGGTGTGTCACTGGAGGCTTTGAGGTTTGAAAACCTCATTCCATTCCCAGCCAGTTCTCTTTATGCCTCTTGCCTATGAATCCAGGTGTAAGTTCTCAGCTACTGCCCCAGCACCATGCTGGCCTGCCAGCCATTGTTGTGTCTAAATTCTGAAACCCCCAAATCACCCATTTCGATGCAAAAGCAAAAAATCTTTTATTGTCGTTGTTTAACGAGCTAACCCAATTAGCTTGAGCCCTTTGTCCATTCATCACAGCAGATGCTTGGAGAAGGACCTGGAGAAACCACGAGGTAGGCTGGAGGAGAATATATTGGGTAGAGTAAGGGGAGTGTCTAGGGGTATGCAACAGTCTCAGGATTGGTTCTCTTCTGGGTTTAGGTGACCTGTCCTATGTTGATTGGTCAAGTGGTTGTTATGACTATAGGCCCTCCCAGGCAGTTGCTATGCTCTTCACATCACTGTTGTACACTTGTATCGTAAAGCACACCCAGAGCCATAAAGCACAGCCCCACCAGCTAACTTCTGATTGGTTTCTTGCCATGAGGAAGGTTTCTGACCTAGTGACTAGGACAGGAGGGGCACGGTCAGACAAGCAAGCACATGTTAGCCTGTCATGGCTGATAAAACAGGGGGCTGGTCCCTTCACCATGCTCCATACCATGAATAATATGAAACTATAAGCAAGTCCTCAATTTTTTTTTTTAAGCAAGTCCTCAATTTAACGCTTCCTTTTATGTTACCTTGGTCATGATGTTTTATCCTAGCAATAGAGCAGTAACTAACACGTGCTGTTTCTGTGGAGTAGACTAGCGGTGCAGGCCTTCTGCTATTAACAGCTTGAGTAGCTCCTGCCTCTCCAGCCTGAACCCAGGTGAACACACCTGGATCCACCCTGCAGTGCAGAGCCGAATCTCAGTCAAAGGCTTGTGAGAGAAAATAATGACAGTTTGTTATACAGTGGTATTACAGTTGTAACTGAAACTTAGCTCCCAGCGCAAGCCTTTAAAGACACAGTGAGGAGTTCAGAGAAGTGCTGTCTTTAAGAGAAAAGGAATCTTAGGCACACACTACTTCTCCCTCCTCCTAAACCACTGCTATGGCAGTCAGGGAATTTTACAAGATGCAGTCAAGAAAGACAAAGAGCCTGACAACAGAAGCCAGACTCCAGAAGCAGGAAGAAAGATGGCTGCTTGTAGACCTGCCCCTAGGGAATCTTCCAAAAAGCAGAGCAGCTGGTGTGTCCAGAAGGGGGCGGGGGTGGGGTGACAAAGGACACCAGCTAAGGAGGCAGCTAAGGAGGCGGCTAAACCTCTCTGGCCAGCTTGGTGCCTCCCTCCCACACACTGAGGTTTACATTGGCAAAGGAAGCCATTTGGTTTCAGTAAGAAGGGGACTTGACTTTAAAGCAGAAGTCGCAGGCTTCTCCAGCAGAGGCAGAAAGGTTTCCTTTTACACAAAAGAGCAAACAAGTTACAAAGTGCCTGCATGAGTCAGTCTAGACTGTAGAGATGCACCCATATCCTCAGCAGGATGCGAGGGAAGGTTGGGGATGGTGTGAGGTTCAGAGAGCCTTGAACTTTGAGAGAGAAGTTTGAAAGTTTGGTTAACAAGTTTAGATTCATCAGTGGGGACAAAGTGGTCTAACTTGTCCCCATTGTGACATTATCAAGCTAGAAAGGGAAAGAAAACCAGAGAAGGAAGTCACCCATTACATCCAAAACAAGGAACTGGAGTTTCTGGATTGAGATCCTCACTAAACTTCCAGCACAAACAGTGTAATTTGCAATTTCAGAACAACAGAGCAAAGCAAGGCAGAAAGGTCTTCTAACAGAGACGTTGTAAGTGAAGGGACCAGCTTCCCTTTCGGCAGCCATAACAGCCGAACACGTGCTTGCCATAAACCTGCCTTGGTCACTTAGAGGTCAGATGCCTGTCTCGTGACAAGGAACCCATCAGAAGTTAGTCACTAGAAAGTCAGATGCCTGTCTCGTGACAAGGAACCAATCAGAAGTTAGCTGGTGGCGCTATGCTTTACGACCCTGGGTGTGCTTTACGGACAAGCGCACAGCAATGACTCACAGAGCATAGCAACCACCCTGGGAGGGCCTATGGGCCATAACAACCAGTTGACCAATCAACACAGGGCAAGCCCTCCAAGCCTGGAGGCACACCAATCCTGAGCCTGTTTGTACCCCTAGACACTCCCCTTACACTGCCCTATAAAGATCTGTGCGCAGCGGCTTCAAACTGTCTTTTCTAGCCATCCGCCATGGCGGGTGGGTGAAAGACCCGAGCTAACATGGGGTTAGCTCGTTAAATTACAATAAAGCCTCGTGCAGTTTGCAGCAAGCTCTCGAATCCGCCTGGTGATTGGGGTGACCGCGAACGTGGCCTGGGACCCCGGATACTTGAGTTTTCGGGGGTCTAACAAAGTTACCTGAGAACACAGGAAAGTCTTCAGAGTTCTGAGATCTAATGTGAGTCCCGAGGCATCCAAGGAGTGGCCAGATCCTAAATATAAAAGAAAGAAAACAAAAGATTCCAACTCTGCCAGTTCTGAGGAAGCTACAACAGGCTTACACAAATAAAAAACATAGACAAGAGGAGGGAGGCCCAGGGAAGTAAGCAGGGGTGAGACTCTAGGAGAAATGAGGGGACTCTGAGAAAGGGTTGGTAAAGGTGACCACAGGATATGGGAGGTCATCACACTTGCCATCAAGATGCTAGTGACAGAACCGTTGTGTATGGACACAGTGAGAGGCTAAATCATCAACATGTATTAGAAAATTAAGCAAACGCAAGTAAGACAATAGTTAATTCAAAAGAAAAAAATGAAAAGCACAGGACAGGAAAAGCAGCCATAGAACACTGTATGGTTCAACTTCAATATATTTATGCAGCTACAATTATGACCAGGGTCTGATATCAAGGACACCATGGGAGAAAAAAAGGTGTGTGTGTGTGTGTGTGTTTGTGTATTACATGTTTCCATTAAATGAGATTATCAAGTCTTCCACATTGTTTGGGTTTTGGTGTCTTACTTAAGAGTGAATTCCTAACCCCATAGAAAAGAAATTCTGCATTTTCTTATATAAATTTTAAAATTTTGTCATTTATTATTAGTTTTAAAAATTCTATCATCTATTAACCTTAGATTTTTACATAAGGATGAAAATACACATCACCTCTTTTTTTCTTCACATCTTCTAACAGAAGAGGAAAGTGTTAACTAGAAAACACATTGAAAATACAGAAAATTTGGGACAAAAAAGCAAAGAATATACAAGAGATGTTGAGAATGCTAGATTACAGACACAGCTCACTGAAAGCCACAGGTGACAGACACAGACCACTGATCTTTAGAATTAGGAAATCCAGTCAGTTTCAAAGAGACTATAAAAAACAAGAGGAATAAGAAAGAGGAGAAGGAGGAGGAGAAGGAGGAGGAGGAGGAGGAGGAGGAGGAGGAGGAGGAGGAGGAGGAGAAGAAGAAGAAGAAGAAGAAGAAGAAGAAGAAGAAGAAGAAGGAGAGGAGAGAGAGGGAGGAGAGGGAGGGAGGGAGACACACACAGAGAGAGAGAGAGAGAGAGAGAGAGAGAGAGAGAGAGAGAGAGAGAAAGAGAGAAACAGATTGAATATTTCTGATCCAAAAGTGAAGTCTAGAATTTCCAAAACTCCAAACCTCATGAGCACCTCTTGATGTTAGAAATGGAAGATCACTTTCCTGATCATGGGTGTCCCTCCAGTACTGCCTCTCTCTCATTCCACAGAGGTCCTTGCAAAAATCACAGGTACTCACCATCTCCAACCCTGTCTCCCCTCCAGTTCTCCCTGTCTGCATACACTCTCTTTCTTTTTAAAGTCCTTTTGAGATTAGAGACATAATATGTGTTCACACACACACATAAAATACAAATACACGTATAATTTGTTAATAATTGCCAAAAATATTTGTGCAATTCCAGTTCCCACCCAATTAGTCTAGAAGCCCAGGTGTGTGTCTCTGCTTGACACTAAGCCCTCCTCCTGCATCCAGGTAGTTAGGGTGGACATCACCCTGGAGTTTAGTGTAATTAATTTTCTTTCTTCCTTCCTTCCTTTCTTCCTTCCTTTCTTTCTTTCTTTGTTTCCTTTTTTGTTTTGTTTTTCTTTTTTTTTAAGATTTTTTTAATGTATTTATTATGTATACGCATTCTGCTTCCACATATATCTGCAGACCAGAAGAGGGCACCAGATCTCACAACCGGTGGTTGTGAGCCACCATGTGGTTGCTGGGAATTGAACTCAGGACCTCTGGAAGAGCAGCCGGTGCTCTTAACCTCTGAGCCATCTCTCCAGCCCCTTTTGTTTTGTTTTTCAAGACAGGATTTCTCTGTGTAGACTGAGTTGCCCTGGAACTCACTCTGTAGACCATTCTGGCCTCGAACTCACAAAGATCTGCCTGCCTCTGCCTCCCGAGTGCTGGGATTAAATGTGTGCACCACCACCACCTGGCTACAAGTGTAGATTCATGGGCCCACCCCATACTTACTGAATCAGAAACTCTGGGTGAGAGCTACCAGTCCTTCCAGAAGGTTCTGACATGGATTTACATGGACAGCTACTTCTATATACTATTCCATTTCATTTTTCCAGGCTAGTATGCATGTATGTTTGGGTTATTTCTGGGTTTTGCTAGCATGAACATAACCTCTATAAATATTCAGCTTTTCCAGGATTCATATTCATGAGATTTTGGGGTAGGACTTCCAGCCTAGTTTATGTCAAATTCTTTTCAGAAGGGATTGATAATAGACTGGGTCCAAACAGTAAACAAAGGACACACTCAATCCAAGGAAACACAAAAGGTTGGTAACAGAGGCAACTCACAGTTGAATCCTGCTGATCTTGTTGAAATGAAATCCTGCCCCCCCCCTGCAGTCCCAGGATACAGACATCCTTGGATTGATCCAGGTAAGCGTTTACTTGCTGGTTGTGGCATTCCAACCATCTCTAATATCTTAACTAATCAAAGCAGAAACCACAGTTTTCTGTGTTATCAAAATGTTGGTTTCCAAGCATGTTAGTGATGAGGTGACTGCCAAGATACAAAAGCTGACTTCAGCCTCATGGGGCACCATTCTGGTTCTGTCTCCATCACTGGACCTGGGAGGCACTGGGACCTGGAAGACATGCCTTGAACTTCAGTCTGATGTCCTGGCGTGGGACTGTACTTTTTATAAAGGAGTCCACTAAACTGGTGTTGCTTCATGTTCCAATGTGCTGGAACTCTTTCATCAAAGCATTCACTAGGTGACTGCCAAGGATTCCGGGCTTTGAAGCCTTAGCACACTGTAATTATTGGAAGCAGTTCTTGCCAATAGAGAGGCACTGGAATCCAGCATCACAAAAGAGAAGGAGGGAAGGAGAAATTGAATGCCGAGTGCCCCAGTGGTGTAGGAGATCTGGCTGTTTTATCCTACCATTGTGCTTGGGATGTGTCAACACATAGGAATGGTTCTTTGAGGGGTCCCTGGTTTTAACTGGAAAAATTATATTTTGTACTGAAATGCGAGAAAATTATTTTGCAGCATCAAAATTTGACAAAAAGGCAAAAAGTAGTCTTTTTTTTGGGGGGGATAATTTTTATCTTATGAGTCATTGATCAAAATTTCCCTCAACAGAAGCAAAATGATTGAGCTTAGGGATTTATAGAGCTGTGGATACTCACACATTTTGTTCTGTGTCTTTGTTTGTACATATATGTATTTATTTAAGGATTTAAAAAATTATCTTTGTTGTATGTGTATGAGTGTTTTGCCTACATGAATGTATATATACCACATGCATGCAGCACTCATGCAGGTCAGAGGAGACATCAAATCCCCTGGAAGTGTAGTTATAGGAAGTTGTGTGTAGCAAGCTTTCTCATTGGACTTTCTTTTGGGACCACCAGCTCCCCAATAATGGCACAGAGACTCATTATTAACTATCAAAGCATGGCTTTTAGCTTAGGCTTGTTTCCAGGTAGCTCATAACTCAAATTAACCTGTTTCTATTAATTTGCGTTTTACTATGTGACTCTTACCTCTCTTCCATTCTGCACATCTAACTTGTTCCACTTCTCCATCTCTCATCTTCCCAGAGTTTCTCTTTCTCCTCAGAAATCCTGCCTATTCTCTCCTGCCTAGCTATTGGCCATTCAGCTCTTTATTAAACCAATCAGAAGATGCCTTAGGCAGAGACACATCTTTACAGCATACAAAAAGATTATGTCGGATGTCAGCCAGGTGTTGGTGGCCCATGCCTTTAATTTCAGCACTCAGGAGGCAAAGGCAGGCAGATCTCTGTGAGTTCGAGGCCAGCATGGTCTACCTAAACGAGTTCCAGGACAGCCTCCAAAACAATACAGAGAAACCTTGTCTCGAAAAAACCAAAAACCAAAAACCAAAAACCAAACAAAAGGGCTATCTCACAACAATTTTGAGCTGTCATGTGGGTGCTGGGAACTGAACCCAGGCCCTCTCCACAAACAGGTGTTTTTAATTGCTGAGCCATCTCTCTAGCCCCTATTTGTGTGTGTGTGTGTGTGTGTGTGTGTGTGTGTGTGTGTGTGTGTGTGTGCACTCAAGTACCTATGCATGACACACAGGAGAATGTCAGATAACAACTTGAGGGATCTATTCTCTCCTTCCACCATGTGGATCTTGGAATTGAACTCAGGTTGTCAGTCTGCAGCAGGGACCTTTAACCACTGACTCATCTTGGTGGTTCTGGTTTGTTTTTGAGGCAGAACTTTTTTATGTAGCCCAGGCTGTTCTCAAACAAAAAAACATAGAGTTGAGCTCATTGTCTGTTTAGGGAGTCTGTTGGAGACCAAAAATTATTGATTATAAAGTTTCTCCGGGTCCAAACCTCCGCTCCATTTTCCAGGAGCCTGAATCTCCCATTGTCTTTCAGTCACTGGTTAAATTGCCACCAGATGGCTTGGCCCCAGTGGAGAATGTCTCCTAGTTTGCATAACTACAGACCTAGGCCCTAGGTGTGCCTGCTTCTATTCAGAGAACTTGCTTAGAGACTGTTTAGGTGACTCTTGAATTAAAAGAATTACTTGATGTCAGCTATATTCATGATAGTAGATGCCTTTTGCAGTCGCCCCTACTGTTGAAAAGCTATTTAGGAGGATGCTAGAATAAACCGGAGACTCCAGTTTCCAGCATGGACTGAGAGCCCTCCTGAAATGACAAGATGCCTGTGTCTCATCTTTATCACCATGGGGTAGCTATGAGTTTCCCAGTCCAGCATGCCCCCCCCCCCCAGGGATGGACTCAGGGCCATTCGGTTGGCCCTGATCTCAGCCCCAGAGGCATCAGTCCAGAATAGATAGCCTATGTAGTGTGGGACTGATACATGCTGGACCTCGGCAGAATTCCTCCCTGAGCCCATCTAGCTCCTTGGTCCCTATAGTCATAGGGTCGGAGGTTATAATACGGTCTTTGAAAAAGAGTCACAAGGACACCAATGAGCATACTTGTCATCTCAAGACACAGCTCTTAGGGAACTCCCAGTAATTCTGTCTCAGAGGAAAAACTAATTCCATAGTGAAGAAAAGCACGTCCACCAGAGGACCAAGGACACCAGAGGACTGCCACCATTGTAGACCACTGCGCTGGGTGGTCAGTGGTATTGTAGGAAACACACTGGTGATTTGAATGAGAAATTACCGCCGGTTGTGGTGGCACACGCCGGTAGGATTTGCTGAAGGAGGCAGAGTCAGGAGGATCACAAGTTTGAGGCCAGCCTGGGCTACACATTTTTTGGGCTGGAGAGATGGCTCAGAGGTTAAGAGTATTGACTGCTCTTCCAGAGATCCTGAGTTCAATTCCCAGCAACCACATGGTGGCTCACAACCGTCTATAATGAGATCTGGTGCCCTCTTCTGGTGTGCAGGAATATATGCAGGCAGAACACTGTATACATAATAAATAAATCTTAAAAAAAAAAAAAGAAATTACCCTACAGGCTCATGTGCTCAGTCACTTGGTCCCCAGTTGGTGGTGCTGTTTGGGGAGGTTATGGAATATTTAGGAGATGGCACTTTGCTAGAGGAAGTACCTGAGTGGGGGGAAGGTTTGAAGTTCTATAACCTGGCTCCACTTCCTGTTTGCTGTATCTTCTGGATTGCTGCTGGGCTAGCCTCATGCTATGAACTTGCTTTCCCTGATGGAACCATAAGTCAAAACAACCTTTTTCTCCCTTCAAGTTGCTTGTGTTGGACGTTCGATCACAGCAACAGGAAAGAAACCAAGACATTTCTGCTTTCCATTCTCACTAGCTGTGGCTCACTCCTGAAGGGCCCAGCAATGAAGCTCCATGTCCCACAGTAGGCCTCAGCCCTTCTTCCCTGAGGCCACTCAGGTCTTCTGAGGCCTTCATGTGCCTGCTTTTCTCTCCCAATTTACTTTGCTGCCCGCCCCTCACATCCCCCAGGCTGTAGACATCTGAACTGTGGCCTGCCAGCCCTTAGCCCTCTTCTCTTCCTGTTGACATCTTTTTCCTGAGAGATAGTGGCACACCTGGGCTTTCAGTAGCCTTGCCTTGTTCATGGCTCCCCAAGGGGCTGTTCTCCGGGATTTCTAAATCATGAGTCTTATTACTGACACTCTACTGGGACACATCAAAAAAGACTCATCTACGATTTGAACAGCAGGTTTTTCACCAAAGTTCACATTGAGAAGTGGCTCTCCATAGTGAGATATAGTTGGAAGTGAACCTCATTCTTCTCTCTCTTGCAATATTATGGCTTGTGGGTCCCAGAAGGGTAGGATTTTATAAAGTGTTCATGCTCCCCAGGGCTTGCCTCTACTGCACACACCTGCTTGCTTGCCCCATTCTCTACTGTGAACTGAAACAGTGCACAGCCTGCTGCCAGCACCAGGTTTGTAGGCATGCCAGGTTTCAGAACTGTGAGTGTGGGGGTCCCTGCAATCACCAGAACTGGCAGAGTAATGATCTGTGTGAGGCAAGAAGGAAATCCATTCAACACAACTTAGCTGCGTTGGTTCAAACTTCTAAAGTCTGACACTGAGCAGTCTATTTTAGATATATTTAAGTACAGTACAACTTTAGCAAAAAGTTTCCTGGTAGCAATGATCTCAAGCCCATGTGCACAGTAAAGCTTAAGGTGTGACTACATTGAAACTCTCTTGCAAAGCACATGTGACCTCTTCCATAATGATAAGTTCTGTAGCTTAAGGTCCTAGGATCTGGTGTGGTCTCAGTTATACAGATAGTTTAAAGGTCACCAGGCTATAAAGTACATGGATTATATTGACCGAGAAACAAAGCTAAAGCTAAAGGTCTAAGGAGGAAGGGTCTGAGGTAAACATAATAGTATGGGGGATTCTATTGACCCTAGAGATAGCACAGATCACCAGGCTATTAACAACATCCATTCCCAGCTGTTAAGGGTGGACAACAGGTATACATCCTTTCCGTTGATAACCGTGTCTAACATTCATGTTTTCCCTAGGGCTTATCTGTGAGCACAAGGACCACTTGCCCTCTCCGTGTGAGTCTAAACAAACTGCTTTTCTTTGTGAATTATCTAGTCTCAGCTGTTCTGGTATAGCTATGGAAAATGGACAGTCTCTCGAGACCAACCACCTATGACATCCTCCCCCTTGTGGCCCATGTGTCCCATAGTCTCTGCTCCGGTCAATGTGGTCTTATTTACAGAGTCTGGGACAGTCTCAAGCCCCTGCTCCCCTTTCACACTCCATATTCATCTGTCTTAGTTGCCTTTCTATTGATGTGAGGAGACTCCATGACCAAGAAAACTAATAAAAGAAAGCATTTATTTGGGAGGTCATTTGAACTTTCAAATGTTTAGTGCGTTTCAGTCATGATGGGGAGTACAGTTGCAGGCAGGCAGACATGGAGCCAGAGTAGTAGCTAAGAACTTACAACCTTACCTGAAAGTAGGAGGCAGAGAGAAAGGCAGAGGAAGGCAAGATACAGAGACACTTTGAAATGGTGAGGGCTTTTGATACTTCAAAGCCCACTCCTCATGACATGTATTTTCCAACAAGACCACACCTCTTAATCCTTCCCAAACAGTTCTACCAGCTGAGGATCAAACATTCAAATATGAGCCTATAGGGGCCATTCTTCTTCAAACTGCCACACCATCCCATTGGTTTCACCTTCAAAATGTAGCCCTAAAGTAGACACTTGGGCTGTGGAAGAGCTCAGAGGAAGGGCCCTTGCCTAGCACACATGATCCTGAGTTTGATCAACAACAACAAAGTGGAGCCTTCAAAATAAATGAGATACTTTGTTCTGCATCATTAGCTAGCTGATACAGCCTAGGGAAAATAAATATCCATGTTTGGGTTGTCTCCATCTCTCTTAACTATTTTTCTACCTTCTCTATACTCTCTTCTGTCTCAGGCTGTACCTCAGTGCTCCTTCAGTAGTTTCTTCTAATTCATGTCTTTTTGGAAATGTCTACCCTAAACTTTGTTTCGTCTATTTAGTCTTTGCTCCAATGATCACATTTTCATTCTTTTTTAATTTTTTTTTTCGAGACAGGATTTCTCTGTATTGCTTTGTAGCCTGTCCTAGAACTTGCTCTGTAGACCAGGCTGGCCTCGAACTCACAGAGATCTGCCTGCCTCTGCCTCCTGAGTGCTGGGATTAAAGGTGTACGCCACCAACACCTGGCCCACATTTTCATTCTTTTTTGTTGTTGTTGTTTATTTTGTATTTGCTTTTTCCTTTTTATTTTTTTTATTAGAAACAAGCTTCTTTTACATGTCAATCCCAGTTCCTACTCCCTCCCCTCCTCCCTTACCCCCCCCCCATTTTCATTCTTAAACTCATTTTTTGGTTGTTGTTTTGCTTTGGTTTCTACTTCAGCTCTTTTTCTTGGGATTGATTTTTTGACAATTTCACATGTGTATAAGTAGCATTATGATTGCTGTAACCCCATCTTCTCTAGTCTCTCTTCTTTATACAAGTTCCTTTACTATATTCATGACTTTTTAAAACACCTACTGAGGGGCTGGAGAGATGGCTCAGAGGTTAAGAGCACTGCTTGTTCTTCCAAAGGTCCTGAGTTCAATTCCCAGCAACCACATGGTGGCTCACAACCACCCATAATGAGATCTGGTGCCCTCTTCTGGTGTGCAGATACACATGGAAACAGAATGTTGGATACATAATAAATAAATAAAATCTTAAAAAAAACCTACTGAGTTTTAATAGATTCATCTGTATGACAATGGGTTTGGAACAATATTAACCTGCCAGGCAAAAGTTGACTATTAGTGCAATAGTGGCATGTCTGTTATGGTAGTAACCAACCACTCTTTGCTTAGATACACACACACACACACACACACACACACACACACACACACCCCGCTGTTAAATAATACACCTCCCACTCAAATTCCTCCTCATCCCATGGACCACTGACTTACTTTTATTTTCTATCTCTTTATCATATGGAGAACATGACCTAAGAGGAATTGTATCTCCTGGAACTGGTTATTGTCACTTTGTGTTTTTCCCTTTTGATCTGTTCAGGCTTCTGTCTGTATTAATAGTCTCTCCCTTTTCACTGCAGTGTTGAATTCCATGGCATGGACAGTTCACAGTCATCTAACCATTCTTTTGAAGGCTTCTTTATTTCTTTTCTTTTTTTAAAAAACCTTCCAGATTTTGGTTATTAGAAACAAAATTGCTGGAAATAGTTGTGCACTTTAAAAAATGTTTTATTTTTAATTATATGTATGTTTCTATGGGAGCATATGCACATAAGTGCAGGGCATGTAGAGGCCAGAAGACGGTGTCAGATGCCCTGAACCTGGAGTTACCAGTGGTTGTGAAGTATCCAACCTAGGTGCTGGGGACTAACTTGGATCCTCTGCAATAGCAATATCATTCTTAACTGCTGAGCCATTTACCCAGATCTGTGCACTTGTGTGTGTGTGTGGGGGGGGGGGGGTCAAGGCCAAAAGGTCCAAGCTTGCAGCTGCCAGGTTGCATGTATTCTTCATAAGGTAGCTTATATAGTAACTCATATGCTCCCCAGGTATCTCCTCAACTTATCTACATTTCTAATCCCAGCATTTGGGATTAGTTGGGTTTTTGGTTTGTGTTGTTTTAATTTTAGCCATATGTGTATACGTGTGACAGACTCTCATTATGTCATTAACTCTTGTTTGCCGAGCAGCTGTTGTGTTGGCTGGCTTTATGTGGGTGCTTATCTGCCATTCTGATAGTCTCTGCTGAGATGACTGTTCACATCTCTTACATGCTTTATAATTAGATTATTGTTTGCTTTTGAGTTCCATCACTCTTCATCTGTTACAGAAACGGGTCCCACACGGGGTATGTGGCTTACAAATATGTCCTTTAGTCTGTAGCCTGCCTTTTTATCCCCACCACCATTTTTAACGTTTTGTATGTATGTATGTATGTATGTATGTATGTATGTATGTATGTATGTATCTATTTCTGAGGCAAGGTCTTACTATGTAGCCCTGGCTGGTGGAACTCTCTATGTAGACCAGATTGGTTTCAAATGCAAAGAGATCTAGCTGCCTCTGCCAGCCAAGTGCTAGGATCACGGTGTGTATCACTACCTAGCAGATCCTCTCTCAAAGCAGAACTTTCCAATTGTGATGGGTCAAATGTCTTATTTCTCTTCTTTTTTTCAAATTTTAATTTATTTTTATTTTGTGTACATTGGTATTTTGCCATGGGTGCTGGGACCCTTGGAACTGGAGTTACAGACAGTTATGAGCTACCATGTGGGTGCTGGGAATTGATCCTAGGTCCTCTGGCAGAGTAGTCAGTGCTCTTAACCATTGAGCCATCTCTCCATCCCCTCATTTCTCTTCTTAGAGATTGTGTTTTTGGTGTCAACTATAAGAATTGTCTAGCTGCATATCCTAAGGATTCGTCCCACATATAGTTCATTCTGTGTACATAATTTTATAGAGTTAAATTTAGGTCTGTGACTCATTTTGAAGGCTTTTTTTTTTTTTTTTGAGATGGGAACTTAGATCAAGGTTGTTCTTATTTTTAATCTATGATGCCCAGCTGTTCCAGCATCACAGATTGAGACGATTACCTTCTGCTGCACAGCTTTTTTTTTTAGAAGTTGGTGAAAAGTAAAAATTACTGCTGGTTCAGTGAGATGGCTCACCATTTCCACCAAACCTGACAACCTAAGTTTGATCTCTGGAATCTACGTGGAGGAACCAGATAGCTGCCTCCCACAGGCTGACCTCTGACCTCCACACCCCACCACCACACACAAATAAAAAGAACCGGTTGGGCATATGTGTGTGGGTCTATTCCTGGCCCTCTGTTCTGTCCTGTTAACCTCTGAGTCTCCGCCTCCACTCGTGGAATGTGGTCTCAATTCGTGCAGCTGTATGAGGCTTGAAATAGGATAGACTGTAATGCCCCGTTTTATTTTTCAACACAGCTTCAGCTCTCCCAGTTCTTTTGTTCTCTTTATATACTTTAGAATGAGCTTCGCTGTCTACAGCATCTCAGCGGAACTCCAAAGACTGCTGCTAGCCTCCTGGGAGGAATGCATGCCTTAACCAGGCTGTTGCTTCCCAGGGATTCACAGCTTAAACAGCAAGCGGGAAGCAGAGAGAGCAAACTGGGAATGGCATGACAGTCCATCTCTTCCTTCCTTTAATTCATTTGTTTTCTTTCATCTTCACGGTTGTATTTTATGCAAATGTTCTACACACATTTTGTTTGATTTATACCAGGTGGGTTTTTTTTTTTGTTTTTTTGTTTTGTTTTGTTTTGTTTTTTTTGTTTTGGACTGATTATCAACGATACTTAGCATTTTAAATTTTTTCTTCATGTGTTCAGTATATTCTAATAAAATTTACTTTGATACTTTTCGGTTGCTTTCTTTTTTGTCTTTTGGTGAATCAATCAGTGAGTTTCATTTGGGGTTACTGATAGGAACATGGGTAAGGGGTTATCTACAGCAACTTACCAGTGTCTCTCTGTGTGGTGTGAATGGGGTGTCTCCCACAGACTGTGGCATGTGAACATTTGATCCCCAGCTGGTGGTCCTGTTTGTGGAGACTTGGGAGGTGTGGCCTTGCTGGAGGAAGCATGACACTGGGGTGGGCTTTGAGGTTTCAAAGATTCTTGCCATTTCTCTCTGCTTCTTGCTGTTTAAGATGTGAGCCATCAGCTTCTGATCTAGCTGTCACACCTGCCACCTGTTGCCACACTGTCCCCATCACTATGGGCTCTAATCCTCTGGAACTATAAGACAAACAAACTCTTCTATAAGTTGCCTTGGTCATGGTGAAATAGAAATAGAAATTTTTCTAAGACAAGTATCTGTACAAGACCAGCCATGATTCAGTGTGCTCAGTTTTCTCCGTCAAGGTAGGCTTTTGGGGCTCCCCCTCTCCCTGAGGATCCAACAACAGTTGCTGGGGAAAGAGAATACTTAGGAGGTGTGGCCTTGCTGGAGGAAGTATGTCACTGGGGGTGGGCTTTACAACTTGAAAAGCCATTCGCCATTCCCAGTCCACTCTCTGCTTCTTGCTTATGGTTTAAGATGTGAGCTCTCAGCTTCTGCTCCAATTGCCATACCTACTTGCTGCTACACTTTCCCATTGTGATGGCCATGGACTGTTATCCCCTAGAATGGTAAGCCAAAATAAACATTTCCTTCTACAAGTTGCTTTGGCCAGAGTGTTTTATTACAGCAACAGAAACGTGACTAAGACAGAATCTTTAGGTTCCATATCCTGACTTATTGCATCAGTTAAACCTGTCAGCACTGCACTGAACACAAATGCTGACATCACTGCCTTCCCAGCCTTAGGATGAAAGTGCTCTCTCCACAGCCACTACACCAGCAGCTCTTGGTTGTACACTGCACTTGCTTCTTCTTTTAAATGGTATTTCTTTTTTTTTAAATGTTATTTTTGTTTTTTTAAGATTTTATTTATTTATTATGCACACAGTTGCTTTGGCCAGAGTGTTTTATTATAGCAACAGAAACGTGACTAAGACAGAATCTTTAGGTTCCATGTACATCTGCACACCAGAAGAGGGCACCAGATCTCATAACAGATGGTTGTGAGCCACCATGTGGTTGCTGGGAATTGAACTCAGGACCTCTGGAAGAGCAGGCAGTGCTCTTAACCTCTGAGCCATCTCTCCAACCCTAAATGGTATTTCTTATCAGTGTATGTGGAAGTCATTAACACAGTATGCATGTGGAGGACAGAGGACAATTGTGTAGAGGTAACTCCCTCTTTCCACCTTTTCATGGCTTCTGGGATGGAGCTCTGGTCACCAGGCTTGTGTGGCAAGTGCATTTACCTGCTAAGCCATCTCATCAACCCTGTAGTTATTTCATATCCAGTTGAGGAAGGTCTCCGCTGTTCCAGAATTTCTGTAGGTTTTTATGTGAATAGCCATTGATTGTTTTAATAATATAATGGACATATAATGGAGAAAATAAAAATCTCCATTTAGTTTTCTAGTTTATTCTCTATGTTGTGCAGTCAATCAACACTAACTGCAGAATGTTTTCAACATTCTATACCCCAAAGAAATCCTGTATTCAGCTATGGCCATTACTCTTCATCTCCTCCTTCTCTCCAGACCTTGGCACGGACCACTCTATTTTCTGTATTCAAGAATTGCCTTTTCTGGATATTTCCACTCCTTGTGGCTTGTGAGCCTGACATCTTTGATTTAGTATGGTGTTTTCAAGGTTTGTCCACATTGTAGCAATCCTCGCCTGTAGCTGCTTTTTAGGTTTTGCTTTCCGTTCACCATAGATGGACACATTCTCTTCATTCAGGAATGATGCTTGCTTGGAAATTTCTGTATGCTTGTCCTAGTTAGCTTTGTCAACTCGGCACAACCTAAAGTCCTCTGAAAGCAAAGTCGGGAGTTGCACAGATCAGGCTTATGGGCCTGACTGTGGAGGGCTGTCTCCATTACCAATTGATCCAGAAGGGCTCAGCCCACTGTGGGCAACACCATTCCCTGGGCATGTGGTCCTGGCCTATATAAGAAATCTAGCTAAGCACGAGCCTTGGAATGAGCCAGTAAGCATCATTCATCCATAGTTTTTGCTTCAAGTTCCTGCCTTCTCAATGATGGACTGTGACCTGGAAATGTAAGCCAAAAGACCTTTCCCTCCCCAAGTTGCTTTTGATCGAAGTGTTTTATCACAGCATGGAATGAAACTAGAATTTCCAACATGTGAGCATTGGGCATTGACTCAGGCTGTCAGGTTTGCTGGCAAGTGCCTTTACCTGATTTTTCATGGCTGCCTGATCTAGATGTGCTATGTGCTTCTCCTCTTTCTCTTTATAAATATTATTCACTCATTGTTCTTGTCACATACCCACACATGCTCAGTTTAAAGTCTCTCCATTGTTCCAACTATTTAATTTCATCTGGAGTGAATTCATTTTTTGATTGTTGATTATGTTGCCATCAAGCATAGCTCTAGATGTTTCAGGCTTTGAGTTTTCCTATTTGTGGGTTAAAGCATTTCTCTTCCCTCCCTCCCCCTTCTTCCCACCTTCCCCACTTCTTTCCAGCACATAGCATATCATGTTTGAGGCCTGGTCTGCAGTTGAGAACATGATTTTGACTTAGTGGTTCTGAGTCTCAGAATCTCACCCTTCTGTGGTCAGTTCATCCATCCGGGTGACATGGGCTCAGGGTTTGGTGTTTGTGTGGTTCAAGGGCCACACTTTTCACACATGCTGTCACCCCACCCCCATGAAATGACCGAGATGAATTTCTTCTTTCCAAGTGACTTGTTTCTTTTCTCACCTCTGGCTTCAAAAGACAGCCTGACCCTGTTCCCATCCTTGAGTCCCTATTACAGGAGAGGACTCAGAATTCAGCAGGCTGTGTCTTCAGCCACAGGGAGGCTGGTCTTGTCCATGGACCCAGTCACATGGTCCACTGTTTCCTCCTGTACTCACAGAAGAGACTGGGCTTCAGATCTAGAGTCATAGCGTCATCAGGACACGAACTGAACCCAAGTCCTCTTCCTCTGCTTTTCTGATTTTTAAATTTCTTTTAGTTTTAGTGGTTGGAGCTTGAACTTGCCTAACACGGATGAGGCACTGGGCTTGCTCTTCATTGCAAAAAACCAGGTATGCATTGGGGAGGTGGGGGCTGGAGGACCAGAAGGTCAAGGCATCCTGCATGAAATTTGAAATCAACCTGCAATTTCATTTTACTCCATTTTTCTGAACTACAACTTTTATTTGCCTCTTTGAAATGAGGCAAAGTATAAGCAAATATCAGGTTTTATCATATCCAAAATTAGGGTGAGCCTTCTGCGTTCTGTAATGTACATTTTATTGGCATATTGTCACGTGTTGTTTAAGGTTACTGCAAGCCGACTGGGGGGGGGGGTGGCTCCCTTGTGCCAGACCCTAGCATGTTTATTTCAGTGGGTCTTTAGAATTCCCTTCCAGGGGCAAACTGGCCCTGGGCTTCTGCCTGGGAGAAAGGAAGACAGCCTGCAGCTAAGGATCTTAAATCTTTGCAACCTGAGGACAGATAGAAGGCAAACTGAGCCCAACAGAAGTCACTATTGTTTATCTCACGGCAGAAAAATGCTTGTGGTGGGAGTGGGAACCAAGAAGCTCATTGGTTGCAACAGGAATTCCAGGTAAGTGCTTCTTGCCCAGTCCCTCTGGGTCATTCCAAGCCCCAGCTGTTCCCTGGGCCTGCTCTCAGCCAGGCTACCCCAGCCACAGCTGCCCTGGGTGCTGGGAGCATTGATTTGTTAATGTTTTGCTTTCTGCCTGATGCTTTCTAACTGATGTTTTACTTTTCCTGGATACATGCTTAATACATTTGCTCAACTGAAGGGCGGGGCTATGTGGATCATTGTTGGCACCTAATGACACACCTTCTTTCCAAGGCACTGGGATGTCGATGGAAGTGGAGCTTTACTTTTGTCCTGCTTGCCAGGTCCCAAATAATCACACAAAAACTTATATTAATTACCAAAAATTCAGTCTATAGCTCAGGCTTACTACTAGTTAGCTCCTACAACTTGAATGAACCCATTTCTATTCATCTACATTTTGCCATGTGGCTTCATGGTTTTACCTGTTCTCTAGCATGTCTTGTTCCTCTGGTGGCTGGCTTGCATCTCTCTCCTGGGCTCTGTACTTCTTTTTCCCTTCCTTGTTTTTTTCTTTTTTTCTTTTTCTGCCTAACCTTATCCTGCCCTGCTATTGGTCAGCTTCTTTCTTAAGCCAATCAGAGCAAAATATACACAGTGTACAAGGCTATTCCACAGCACTGGGGAACCTCAGGTCTTTATTGTCAACCACAGATGAACTACAGCAGGCCCCAAAGTAGCCCACAGCATCCAGGGACCTAGGGAGGTGCCACTGTGATACTGGGGCTGACTCACAAGGGGATGTCCAGGTGTGCAAGTAGGACGCTGAGGGAACTGAAAGGGGTTTATTTCCCCCCACCCCCTAAGACTTTTCCAGGGCTGGGGATTCAGCTCAGTAGTGGCATGCTGGCATGCTCGCAGACATGAGGCCCTGGGTTTGATCTCTAGCATCACACAGGGCTGTGGCACTCAGAGCCAGCAATCCCAACACACTGAAGGTGGCAACAGGAAGATGAGAAGGTCACAGTCATCCTCAGTTACATGGTGGGTTCAAGGCCAGCCTGGGCAACATAAGACACTGATTCAAAAAAACGGAGGGGAAGAAAACCATCCGAATCCAGTGTGGTGGTGAACCCTCGCAATCAGGTAACAGATAGGTGGAGGCAGGAGCAATTCAAGGTTATCCCTGGATACTTCCCGAGTTTCAAACCAGTCTGGCTTACAGGATACTGGCTCAAAAAACTAAAATAAAAAATAGTTTTCTTTTTTGTCGAGATTTGCTACTATGACCATGTAGTTTACACGAATTGCATTCAAGTTACAGTAAGAAAAGTCATCCTCACTTTAAAAAAGAAAAAAGAAGACTGCCACTGAGAGGCTCAGGATGCTGCCTTGGGAAGAATCAGAAAGAACCTAAGCTTTAATGGCAGAACCCACGCTCCTCGCTGATAGGCTGCTGAGAAAGGCGCATGGCCCGGGAGGCGGGGCTGCGTCACTTCCGGAAGGCAGGTCCCTGGCGGACGGCGCTCCGGAGGGCGGTCTCTATGGCAACCAGCAGGCCCTGACCCAGTTGCCTGGTTTTCTGCTGCTGTCTCGGCGTCCGCGCCCGCACAAAGACCACACAGTGACCGCGCAGTGCCACGACCCCGTCACTCCAGCCCCGCGGGACCGCAGCCGCCGCCGCCGCCCGGGAAGCAGTTCCGGCGGCCACCGTGACGCACAGGCCGGGCGCGGCCCCGACCCGCGGGCCATCTTGGCAGCAGAGGGAGCGGCGGAGCGACAGGTACACATACCGCCCGGCGGGGACCAGCCCAGGTGCGGCTGTCTTTGTTCTCGCGCAGGTAGGCGCGTGGCAGCCGCGGGCAGCGCATTCACCCGCAGCCCGAGCTCCGGCAGGTGCATCCCGCCAAATCTGGGCAGCGCAGATCTACGCATCTGGTAAAGCCTGGGCAGGTCCAGCCTATGCATCCTGCAAGGCCTGGGAAGGTCCAGCCCCACTCATCCCGGAAGGCCTGGGCAGGTCCTGCTCACTCATGTTGCAAGGCCTGTGTAAGTCCAGTCTGTGCATCCTGCAAGGGCTGAGCAGGTCCAATTCGAACATCCTTCAAGGCCTGGTCAGGTCCAGCCAGCGCCCCACACCTTGACCCCACAGCCTGCAGAAAGGAACTGTGCCCAGGATAGGACCAGCGTCCCCAGGCTTGCTCTCCCAGATTCTGCCTAGGAGCATCTGCTTCAGCACCCAAGGCCTTTTGCTCTGGTTTTCCAGCTCGCTGTGACTTGCCCTTGGCCAGCATGGTCCAACCTCAGACCGCCAAAACCGAAAGCCCATCCTCTGCTCCTGGTGCCAGCGCACAGATGGATGATGTGGTTGACACCCTGACCTCCCTGCGCCTCACCAACTCTGCTCTGAGGCGCGAGGCCTCCACACTGAGGGCCGAGAAGGCCAACCTCACCAACATGCTGGAGAGCGTGATGGCTGAGCTTACCCTGTTGCGCACCCGGGCACGCATCCCTGGCGCACTGCAGATCACTCCGCCTATCTCTGCCATCACCTCCACCGGGACCCGACCTATGACCACGCCACCCACCTCGCTGCCTGAACCCTTCTCTGGAGACCCCGGCCAGTTGGCAGGATTCCTGATGCAGATGGACAGGTTCATGATCTTTCAAGCGTCCCGCTTCCCCGGCGAAGCAGAGAGAGTGGCCTTCCTGGTGTCCCGACTGACTGGGGAGGCGGAGAAGTGGGCCATCCCCCACATGCAGCCCGACAGCCCTTTGCGAAACAACTACCAGGGCTTTCTGGCTGAGCTGCGCAGAACCTACAAATCCCCGCTGAGGCACTCAAGGCGCGCACAAATCCGGAAGACTTCTGCATCCAATAGGGCTGTTCGGGAGCGGCAGATGTTATGCCGCCAACTGGCCACAGCTGGCACAGGACCCTGTCCAGTGCATCCAGCCTCCAACGGGACCAGTCCGGCACCAGCCTTGCCCACCCGCAGCCGGAACCTTTAGGGACCTGTGGCCACCCAGGTAGCTAGACTGTTCCTGAGAAGAATTGTCAATATGGTAGCATTGTCCTGTTTGCAGACACCTTTCACGCCGCCTCTCCTGGCCTATGGGAGGTCATCCTGCCATTCTCATTGGTCATCCACCCTGCTGTGTGTTTTTTGCTAGCTTTACCTGCAACTCAGTGCATGCTCCCCTTTCTGTCGCTGGCAATCCCAGCTTCTGTAGTAATCACAACACAGCCCTTTAGACATGTGCCTGCCTAAGAATCATTTAGGCTGACCACCTCTGTGGGCTTGCCTAGTAGACATTCAGCTTCTGTGTACTCCCTATAAGCACCCTGGCGGTTCCCTTCCTGGTCACCCTGGTCTTGCTGATGAGTTCTGAATAGAAAGAAGCCAGCTTGGCCCTGTAGGTGGCTGATGTATACCTGAACCAGCCTGCCTACATCTGGTTATTTGGCAACATAGCTAGGTAGTCACTCTCCTTTCCAGGGGTCCTTTTGGCTATGGGGGAGCCTGTATTTAAGCATACCCCACTGCTGTTGCTGGGAAGGCCTGGTCCTTCATAGACATTCCTGCCTCTCCCATCCACAGGAGACTTGTTCACACCTGTAACTGCCAGTGTTCTGGAAGGCATCAGGGAAGCCTAGCATTCGTCTGTCGAGTTAATTGTGGACCTGGGACCTTGGGCAGTTCCATCAGGCTTCTACAGGCAACAGATTCCTGACATCCATGTGTCAGCTATGACAGACTGAGGGGGATCCTGAGGACCCCATTTGCTGCCTGGATTTTCCTTGAAAGGCTCACAGGCGTCTGCTCATGCCTGCCCACATGGTTCCATCGTGGGCCTTGTCTAGCCACAGACTCCTTTCCACCCAGGTGCCATGTGGCTTTCACCTCAGCCTTTTATCCACCCACACCATCTCTAGGGGCCCAAGGAACCCACATAACATATACCCTTTCTGTGCCTGGGCCTAATGGCTTTGTCCAAGAACAAAAGACTGGCTGGGAGCCAGTTCCTCTGGAAGACATCGAGCACCTTCAGTAGGCGATGTTGGCCTCTTACTGAAGAACTGACGAAGAGCGGCCAAACAGTCTTGGTCCTCATGTGGACACACATTCCAATTCTGAGGAACAAAGCATTGGCTTCTTTGAAGAAGAATGACCTGGAGATCATACTCAGACTCAGCCAAGCCCTTGGACAGTGACATCTGTCACATTTCAATGCCAAATTAACTGTTTACATACCCAGTTGGCCCCTTGGGGGAGATGGGTGCCTCTCCTGGGTTATCCTGCCCTCCTCTGCATGGTCTTGTCTTGACCACAAAAAAAAAAAAAAAAAAGAAAGAAAGAAAGAAAGAAAGAAAGAAAGAAAGAAAAAACCACCTCTGCACCCACCCAAATACATCTCTCCGCTCTCGGGAGTTCAGAGGCCAGGGCCTGGAACCTGGCCACTTTCAGAGACTTCCTCTAGGAAAAGTGACTGATTCCAAAGCAGCCACCCTTTAAGACCAGGAGTCTTCAGTGCTCTCTGGGCTCGCAGCCCACAGCCACCTGCTTCTTGTTAACTCTATTAGCCCAGCAGCTTTGCTGAACAGTCTAGACCAAGGCACCCTGCTGGCACCATGGTGCTTCATAAGCAGGCTGAAGACTCCTTGATGCTCCCATTGAGAATACTCACTGGTCCCTAACAGCTGAGTCTCAGGATCTTCCAGTAGAAGGGACCCCAGGTGAAGCCACAGCCTCACCAGAAAAGCGGGAGGTGTCTGTGGAGGCAAGAGACACCTGGAAGGTTTCTTTGTGGCCTTCTCAACCAGGATTAGAGACCCATTGGGAGGCATGTCACCTGCCTTGGCTCCTTGGACCAATGGGTGATGTATTTGCATTAGGTTCTGCTTCAGAGTCCTCAGCTGGTGCTGGAGCTAGAGCCATGCTGGCCAGCTGTCTCCCTATATGGCTTTACTATCTCCCTTTGCCATCTGGGCTGACTCACCTGGGTCAGTCTGCTGCAGTGGGTCCACACTGCTGCTCTGATGGCATTGGTTTGGTGTTGTTTTTGTTTGTTTTGTTTTTCTTGGTGTTTGTGTTTGTGGAAATGGGGCAGTGCTGCCCTGTATTTAGAACCATCTCGATAGCTCTCTGGCTTGCAGCCTGGAGCACATGAGAGAGAGGGTTGAGGCTTACCCTCCCACCAGGAACCTGGAAGCACCACTTTGAATCTGTTGCTAAGGAATCCCATGGTGGTTCTAGTGGGGGGCATGGTTAGTCCCCAGCCAAAATACAAGATACAAGGCCCATGTAGCTCCAGAGGGAGACTGTGGTAACTGGGCATCAAGCTGAGGAAGAGGGGGAGGGGAGGCTTTGTACATATCTTAAGGTTGTAGTTTCTTGAGCTCAGAAGAGACAGAGAGAGGGGGATGGAGGAGTTGGTGTATGAAGGAGTGGCCTTTCTGTCAGCATGGACGGTTGCAACATTACTGTGCCTGCTCCCCAGACGCTGTGATACCCATCTGGTCAGCAGGCTTTACTGTATTCAGTATCTAACTGACAATGGGACCTGGCATGAGGGACCTGTCCCCAGCCTGGTGTGTAATGTGACCTTGGGATTATTTTCATATCCCAAAGCATTTCGTGACTTTGAGGAAACAGCAAAGACCCATCTCCTTGGCCCCAGCTGAGTATGTGACAGGTGTGACTGCTGTATGATGGTACACTTGGGCTGGCCGGAGAGGTGACAGGTGCCTATTGTTGCAGAGGACAGAGCTACTGCTGGATGAGCGCGCCCAGAGTTCAGCCTGCATGGGAGTGACTGGAGGTGGGGAAGCTTTCATGGGCTGAGGGTGACTTAGGGAGCAAGCCTGGGGTGTGGCTGGAGCACGCTGGGGACAGGGCGTTAGGTGGCAGGGACTCTGAAGTGTTCCGTGTGTGGTAAGTCCATTCTGTTGCCCTTTGCTTGGGAGGGGTTAGTCAGGAGCTTTTCGTGGACAGCATGGCCTGAGGCTTGGGTTAGGAAGTGACAGCTGGAGGTTGGGCCAGCAGGCAAGCTTCCCAGTGTTGGGGAGGTCCTTGCCTTTAAAATCTCTTTAGGAACTCATGTTGGATTTGGTGGCAACTGGTCCAGCACAGAAGGTAGAGCTAAAGAGAGGAGTCCCCATCCAGTGCCACCAACAGCTGGACCAGGGCTTCCCATTCTCCATTGCAGCACACATCAGGTAGGGGACCAGGGAGAGGGAAGAAAATGGCCAAATTCAGTGTTTTGGTGTTTCCTTCCTGGCCTTGGCCTCATCTTTCTTTAACTTTTATATGTCCGTGGTGCTGTCAGTGGACCCCCACTGTGTGCATATGACACAGCCACCAACCTTATCCTGAATGACTATGAGCCCTCCCCTCAGGCAGAGGGATAGTGCTGTGTTAGAAATCGATGGTGTGTCAGGTTTTCCTCCTAGGGCCAAGTTACTCCCTAGGGGTAGACTCTCAAAGGTGGGATAGTTGGATTAATAAATATGGGGCCCTTGAGACTTTTATTATCTACTCACAAAACAAGTTTCCAGAAATTTCTGTGCCCATTACACTGCCACCAGCAAGGGTAAGTGTCTCTGATTTAGGGTCTTCTGCCAGGGCTGAGTATTTTCTGACTTGAGGAGGACAGCAGCATCATGCTTCAGTTGCATCTTTCGATTCTAGCACATTGAGCATCTTTTTACACCAAGTGATTGCATTTCCTCTTTTGCAGACTGCCGATGTCCTTTGCTCCACTGATGGGCCTGACCAGTTTGTAAGAGCTCCGTATGCAATTAAAGATACTAATCTGATGTGTGCTGTATCTGCTATAAGTGTTTCTGGGGTTTTGCTGTGGGTGTGATTGAAGCTGGCACATGTGGGCAAACAATGCCTGGCTCTGCCAGGCTGCTGCACAGGGCCAGAGGGATGGCTGGGACAAAACAGCATCTTGGGAGAAATTATGAAATCCTTTCCACAAATGGACATACTAGGCCTGGGGGCCCAGGTGTGGTAGAGGGGTCTCTGTCACAGTGTTTATGCCCCAAGTAGTTCTTACACTTTGTGGGAAAGGTGGTTCTGCCAGCTGTGTCCCTGGTGTCTAGTCCAGAACGTGATCTATACATGACAGGAGCCATCATAGAGCAGGCAGCCATGTACTCAGATTGTCTTTCTGGTCCCAGGATCCCGTGGCACATATAGGCTTTGTCAGCACATGCCATGTCACAATTTTCAAATGGCGTTTAAGCTATGAAAGGAAACGGAGGACATGTAAGCTTGAGTACTGTATTTTAATGAAAACTTAACTTTTCCGAGCAAAATATTTCTAAACAAAATAATGGTCTGTTTCCATCTTGATGGGTTTCCATGAGATGGTGGGAGACTGCTCCTGTCCTTTGTGACACTGTTGTGAATCTCTGAGGAAATCCACTGCATGCTGATGAGATGGAGGAAGTCACATAGTGTCATGCAAACAGAGTGACCTTGTAGAGCAGGCACCACTGGGCCAGGAAGGACTAAGAGCAGGCAGTCTTGACCCAGTCTGTGAAGCCTCTGGGATGACTCCCAGTGCTTTGAACCTCGGGTCTTTCCCCCTCTTAATAAACAGCCATTTCTGGGATTAATTTGGTATGTCTTGTGAGATGTGTCTCCACACCAACACGGTACAGCAGTCCTTCCCTGGAGTGTGCCTTTCTCCAGGCAGAGCCTGCCTTGCCCCATGGACTGCCCTGTTCTGGCCCATTTCGTGTCTGTTTGTACTCAGATCTGGTAAGGTTCCCACTTCACTCATTCCTATCTCTTACCACTAAAACAATTTCTAAGGGTTCTCTTAAAAACCCTGTGATGGGTGCAGCTGTAGAACCTGTCACCAGAGGCTGGCTGATCCCTTGCTCTGGCCAGCAGCAGTCCTCATGTTGCCACCATGTGCCTGTGTCTCTGACATGTGAGACATATCTGTCTCAGGTAGCTGTTCTCTGTTATGCACAGGTTCTGAGTGCTTAGTGGCTTCCTAGATGTCCCCAGGAGATTTTCAACGGTCTACCATCCCTTTTGACAGGACAGTAGAGGATTGGAGGTGTGGACTCCACCCATCACTCTGGCCCAGGTAAAAGCTGGCAACCATGACTGGGGACCTGGGCCAACATGCCAGTGACCAGGTGCTGCCTCTGGGCTCCCCTGCATGGCCTAGGGGACTCTGGTGGTTTTGACTACTCTATTGTCTGTCCACATTCTTCCAAAGTGGGTGGAAATGGTGTCAACCCACCTATCTTCAGCCCATACCTGCCCATCACACAGGCCTGACATTAACTAGCTGTGAGGCCAGCCTAGGTCCTTTCCTGCCTCTCAGGCCTGGACAGCCCACCTTGCTTTTCATTGGAACGACACTTGACACAGGTTCAAGGTTACTGTTAGAACTCACCCTGGCCTGGTTAGGGTTTTCCTGGTTGCCCCTCCCCTAGCCTCTCATCTGTCAAATACTTTGTTTCCACTGAACTTGGGTCCTTTCCACCAAATGGTGCAGCTCATGGGCAGAGGTTCTGCCAACAGTGTCCCCAGTGCCTAGTTTGCTCAAGGCGGCTGTGATCATATAGCAGACGACGATATGGCGACTGTCCTGGTCACATAGCCCATGCCAGAGCAGCTGTCTGCTTTGCATTCTGGAGAAGCCCACACACCCCACACTCAGTCTGCCCTGCTTTACAAGGTGGGATAATCTGTCCATATGCCTCTTGACCCACTTAGTAGCCAAGGAGAACTGGCTTTGGGGAGGACAGCACATTGTCTTTGAGAATTACTTAACAATAGACATTTCATTCCCTGGTCTGGCCACATGGTTTAAACATTCACATTCCTTGGCAAATGTAACTTGTTTGCAATTTCTTTCATCTTAAGCCATGCTGCCACAACAACCCTAGTTTTCCTGAGAACACTTTCTTGTCAACAGGACCTTGTTCTTGGGCTCAACAGCTCCTCTGCTTAGCAAGGGCCATTGCTAGTACACAGGAGAGAGGGGAAGGGTTGCAGTCCCTTTGAACACATGAGGAGCAGTTTCTCGGTCCATCCACTGAATATATGTAGCGTTTCCGGTTTGAGGTGGCCAGCATTCCCTGGACAGTAGGCGCCTCTTTTTCTAAATGGCTTCCTCAGTAGAGATCAGTGTCTCAGTTTTTTGTTTGTTTTTGAGGGGTTGGTTTTCACATTTTATTGCGGGGGGGGGGCAACAAGGAAGGAGGCCTCTTCCATCAGGAGTATTCACAGATTCTTCAGCCATTCTGGGCTTGAACCCTGAGGATCCTGGGGGTGGCGAGGCACAACGGGCCTATTCCCATTGTCTCACACAAGCATTGGGTAGTTGTAGAGTGTGGCCTGGTTGATCATGGCAGCATACTTGGTGTAGGGGCAGACTATGGACATAATTATAGCAAGGTCCCAGACAGAGAACACTACCAGCACCAGCTCCGTTGCCCAGGCATTCTTGAGGAAGGCAGAGAGTCTCCTGGCCATCTTGATCTTGTCCAGTGTGTTATTTTTTTTAAATACTGCCATCTGCAATAGAATGAAAGCACATCCCCAATTTCAAATGTTGAAATCTGCACCCTAATGTCATAATGTTGAGAAACAAATGTTTGTTATTCAGGCCACAATCTATAATACTGTGATGCTTGAGAGAGGATAGTCACTGTGTCTCAAGTATTTGAACATTGGACTCCAGTGGATTGAGCTGTTTGGGAGATTATGGGGCCTTGAGGAGGTGAAGCCTTGCTGAAGGAAACAGGTCAGTGGGGATGGGCTTTAAGAACTCATAGCCTCTCCCACTTCTGATTTGCTCTCTGCTTTCTGCTTGTGGATGGAGAACTGATCTCCCAACTTCCTGTCCCAGCTCCCTGCTATCTCCGTGTCCATGATGGCTCTCCTCTGGAACTCTAGCCAAACTCTTCATAAGTTGCTTTTGGTCATGGTGTTTTATCACAGCCACAGAAAAGTAACTAATACAGATACCTCATCAAACACACCTGAGCTAGAGTCCACCACACTGAAATCTCAACACACTGACAATTCTAAACCTGACCATGCTGGCTAGTTTTATGTCAACTGGACACAAGCTAAAGCCATCTGAGAGAAGGGAATGCCAGTTAAGAAAATGCCCCTATAAGATCAGGTTGTAGGCAGGCCTATAGGGCATGTTCTTAATTAGTGATTGATGGGGGAGGGTCCAGCCCATTATGTGTGATGCCATTCCTGGGCTGGTGGTCCTGTGTTCTATAAGAAAGCAGGCTGAGCAAGCCATGAGGAGCAAGCCAGTAAGCAGCACCCTTCCATGGCTTCTGCATCAGCTCCTGCCTCCAGGTTCCTGCCATGTTTGAGTTCCTAACCTGACTTCCTCTGATGATGAGCAGTGACTAGGAAGTGTAAGTCAAATAAACCCTTTGCTTCTCAACTTGCTTTTTGGTTCTGTTGTTTCATCACAGCAATAATGAGCTTAAGTAAGATAGTGGCAACATTTTGTAATGGGCTTTTCTTTCCTTACTGCACTGGCAGGAGCCTGGGGTGTCCCTGTTTGTGCTTGCCACCCCCCCCCCACGGAAACAGATGTCTCTCCAGACTACCTGTCACTGCTAGTGCATAGTGCCATGGTCCAAAGTACCCCTGAGGAGGGAACAGAGTGTTTCTGGTTCCTTCTTGGTTTCTGGTTGACTCTCTACTTTCCATTTTTCAGAATGTCTGCTGCCCTGAGGAAGGCACTTGAGTCTAGGGACCACCATACTGCAGAAAATTCCAAAGCAGGGCACACAGGAAAGCAAGTGTTGGAGCACTGGGGTGGGGTAGTATAAGGAGCCTGTAGGACTGGGAGGCCCAAGGTACACTTGGCTGTCCTGCGCTATAGAAACAACAGGGAAAGCTACACTCTGTTCCTGACAGGAATCCTTGCTGCTGTCCCCCTTCCTCTGAGCAGATCCCCACTTCAGGGTGAATGTGGCCTTGGATGGCAAAGTTCAGGCTAGCATCAGTAGCCAGACACCCTAGGCCCACCAGGCCCCAGAGCCCCAGAGCCCCAGAGCCCCAGAGCCCCAGAGCCTGGGTTGCATTAAGTTGATCATAAACAGGCACTAAATGCTAAGAGACCACTCTAAAGACAAAAGTAACAGGAGATCCTTAGAGTTGGGAGGAGACAGAAGCCACAGACTCCATTTGGATTAAGTTTCCTTGTATATGTTCCCATCGAATTGAGCTTCCTCAATAAACTAGCTACAAATAATTTACTTGGTAACTCAAGGAGCTGTGGGTTTGTGACTGGGAAAGGCAGAGGAAACAGTCTGTGGAGGTGGTATTCACAGGGAGGAAGGAGATTCAGGGTATGAAAGCAACATCGCACAGTGGTTCCATGTTTGTTTGCCATGCCAGCTGCCCAGAGTGTTTGGAAGGAACTTCAGGGTCTCAGTGAGAGAAATGGCTCCAGCAGCACACATGTGCCAAACTCCTGCTGGACCTGGCATTGTTTTGAAAGCTGTGGTGAGCAGTGCCTGGCCAGTCCTGGATCTCACACAACTCTTTCTGGAGCAGATCTGCTCACCGATGTGTGAGGGAAGAGGATGCAGAGTGGAAGCAGCAGGTTTCAGACCTGGCCTGGAGGGCTAGCATCAGTCCAGAGACCCGTGCATCTGCTGGGGCTGTAGCCGTGAACTTGGGATATAGCCCAGTTCGAGAAAGTTATCAAAATAGTCTAGCTTTAAAATCAGTAGTGACTTAGGCACAAGCAAGTAATTTTTCCAGCTTAGGGAAATTTAAAAATGTTTTGAAGATTTTATTTAATTTTTATTTTATGAATGTTGAGTGTATACCTGTGTATGTATGCACACCACATGCGTGCAGTGCCCTCAGTGGCCAGGAGAGGGCTTTGGATCCCCTGGAACTGGACAAACAGGTATCCGAGGCCCTCAAACTGGAGTTCCAGGTGGTTGTGAACCATCATGTAGGTGCTGGGAATCTATCTTGGGTTCACTGGAAGAGCAGTCAGTGCTCTTAACCACTGAGCCATCTCTCCAGCCACCGAATGTATTATTTTTATACTCATAAAATACACATTTTACTCTTGTTTAAAATGTTACTTTAAAAAGATATTTAATCCACAACATGTTGTTACATGGAGGTATATGGCTTCTGTTGCTATTCCTCCCTGGTTGGTGAGATATGTGTTTTTTTTTTCTTTAAAAGAATTAAATTGGAATTTACAGACTATGAAGTTCTCAGAATTGACATGAACAGTGTGAGTGCTGTGACAGATACATGCTCCTGCATAGTGTGACCACAACTACCAATATAGAGCCTTTGCATCACTCAGAAAGCTCTGGGCACCTCCAGCCACCAATCTCCCCCCGTCCTGTTTGCACCCTGGTTGTTGCATTGGAGGTTAGCCTGAGGTCAGCATTGGCCCTCTCCTGTTTCCTATGTGTGGGACCTAAGGGCATAGATGGTGTGTCCAGGTGTGCTCAGGTCACTGCTTTGAAGGCTCCATCCCACAGACATGCTATTTTGTTGGTCCATCCAGACACCTTATTTTTTTTTTTTAATTTGACAATCATCCTTTAAAAATACTATATTACAGATGTTTGATCTCTTTTAGAGTAATTTTTATTTGTTCGTGAGAATTCCTGCACACGTGCAATGAAATACGATTGCATCCTCCCCCACATCCCCCCTTTCTGCTCCCCCGACACCTCCCAAGCATTCCTCTCCCACCTCATAGCTTTTTTGGATGGACAGTGCCGTCTGAGCAGCCAAGAGTGACAATGCTCTGACTGCATCTGCTGCCGTTGGCTTGAACACACACTTGTGCGTCTCTCAGATGAACTCCTGAGGCTGGCGTCACTGAGTTACGGCTGAGGGATGCTCAGCTTCACTGCCCTTCACATTAACGAGTCAGTCATACCTAGCAGCGGGTTTCATGACATTTCCTGCATGTGAATAAAGGGTTTGGAGTATCTTCTCCTTCCCTCCCACCTGCTGACCCCTCCTCTTCCCAACTGGACTACTTTCGACTTTCTTTTTATTTTTATTTTTGGTTTTTTGAGACAATGTTTCTCTGTATTAACATCCCTGGCTGTCCTGGAACTCCATCTGTAGACCAGGCTGTCCTCAAACTCAGAGATCCACCTGCCTCTGTCTCCCAAGTGCTGGGATTAATAAAGACACGTGTCACCACCACCCCGCCCTAGTCCCCCCTTTTTCCATTTCTTTCTTTCTGTCACCCAATGAGTTTGCTTATAGGAATATGGGTAAGGGGTTATTACAGGCACAAGAGCATCTTGATAGTGGCTACCCAACTGAAGAACACACCCTCAGTCAACCAAGAACTTCCATTGGCTGTTGGGGACACTTGTGAGCCCCTTTACCAATGTGATGACAAGTTGTTGGTGGCTCAGGTTGTGGATCCCCTGTGGGTCATCACAGCTCCTGTGAGTTCAAGAGTACAATGGTGGCTTCAGGCCTGGAAGCTCGAATTTCAGGACACTCCACCCCTGCCTCTGCCTTCCCTGTTCCTTTCACTGTCTCTTCTGGAATGTCCCCTGAGCCTCATATAGGATGATAGAGCCATCGGATTTAGGGCTGAGCATTCAAACGCCATTTCTCAGTGAGGTGACTGGTCACGAGATTCTGCGGGCTGCACTGTTTTGTGTGTGCTTTTGTTTCTTCCCGCACCTCCACTCTTCACCCACCTTCGCTGCCTCATGGCTTCATTTGTGCAAAAGGAAGATGAAGACATCAGCTCCAAGACCTACAAGAGTGGTTTTCAACCTGTGTGTTATGACCCCCATACGGGTCACACATATTGGATATCCTGCATATCAGATATTTACAGTAGCAAAATTACAGTTGTGAGGTAGCAACAAAATAATTTTATGGTGGGAGGGTCACCACAACATGAGGACCCGTATTACAGGTTGGCAGCATTAGGAAGGTTGAAAACCTCTGCCCACAACAGGCATCTCACTGACTAGATAGAGCTCAACACCTGGTAGTAGTTCTTTTTAATTCTTGGATCAATAATTCATACGTGGTGAAATCCTTCACTCTGAGATGTACCAGTAACCCTGGCCCCTGCCAACATGGAGAACACCACCAGCATTCAGAAATTTCTCCAGGCAAGGAAACAGCAATACTCTGATATCTTCTAGAATACAGTTTTATTATTTTTTAAAATACCTTTTTTATTTATGTCTCTCTGTGTGTATATGTGCACATGTGTGCAGAGAGGCCAGAAGAAGGCATTGGATCTCCTGAGCTGGAGTTACAGGCAGTTGTGAGCTGCCTGACATGGGTGCTGGGACTTGAACTTGGGTCCTCTGGAAGAGTGGGAAGCAGTCCTAACCTCTGAGCCACCTCTCTGGCCCACATACAATAACATTTTAATATTCACTTGAAGGTTCATGACTCATCATTAAAAAGCTCATGACTTGTGAGTTCTTTGTGTGTGATGTGAGGTGGGTTAACTTGAATTAGTTTCTGTACAGACGGAGGTGTCAGTCCCCTCATCAAGGGACTTCCTGTGTCCTCAGTTGGTTGTCTTGGTGACATCATCTAATTCAGATGACCACATGCAGTGGTCCCCATGTGGAGTCTGTGTTTGTCCCTCTTCATACCATCACCCTGTGCACTGGGTCATCTCGGACAGCCCTCAAGCTTTACAATCTGGGCTGCAGATCCAGGCTCGAGTTGTGTTGGGATTCTGGGTCTGTGTTTTCCAATATAGCCAGTCACTGGAGGTATGTGAAGATTGAAATTTAATTTATTAAAATTAAGTAAAACTAAAGATTTAGCTCCCCGGGTACAAGGGCCACATTTAAAAGGCTCACTAGAACAATTCTATTCTCAGAGAGCATCTCACAGCGTGGCTATTTTTAGGTTCTTTGTAGTTCCAGTTAAGTTTTAGACCGGTTCCATCAATTTCCACAAAAGAGTCTGCTGGGACCATGGCAGGGAAGGCACTGAATAGAGCAGTCATTTCGAACTGATGTTTAAGTGAGACCCAGTCCTCGGCTAAATGAATGCGGCTTCTCTCATTTTGTTTAATTTCAGCCATCAATGTTTCCTAGCTTTTAGTTAACAATCCCTCAAAACCTTCTGTAAATGGCTTTCTGAGGATTTTGTTTCTTGATGTTATGGTAGATAGATTTTTTTATAACCAGTTTCTTCTGCAATTATTTGTTGCTCTTGTAGAAAATGAAAGCTAATTTAAAGAATATATTCATTTAGTGTCCAAGGATACTTCAGGCTCTCTCCTTCGACCACATGGGTCCCAGGGATCAAACTCAAGTTGCCAGGCTTAGTGGCAAGCGCCTTTACCCATTGAGCCATCTTGCTTGCCCGCACACCTGAGCTGTCTGTACTTATTTTTATTCTGTGATCTGTCCCAGTTTACTTACTAGTTCTCAGACAATTCTTGGGTCCTTCATTCAGATCTCCTATATACAATGCTGCATTGGCTTAGTAAAGAGAGTTAGAGAGCTCTATAGCCAGTGTAGTAGCACACAGAAATCTTAGCAACCAGGAGGCTGAGGCAGGAGAAGCTTGAGTTCAAGGCAACTTGATCTAAGGAGAAAAATCTGTTTGTGGGGGAAGGAAGGAAGAAAGGAGAAGGAGGAGGGGATGACGGGAGGGGAGGAGGGGAACAGAGGAAAGAAATTTTTAGTTTTCTCTTGTGTCTTTCATTTCATCTTCTGTTCAGACTTCCATATGACTGTGGAGCACCACGTATGTGCCCCTTTCTGGCCACTCACCTGGCGGGGCACCTGATCAGTATCTCACTATAGGGCTGGTGTCCACGGTAGTTGTCCTGCATCAGATCCAGGGATTTCCCGTCTGTCTGACTTCCCTCCTTGCTGAAGGTCTTTAAAAATTATTTTTAGTTGTGTTTTTCTGAGTCTGACTGAATGATTCTATTTTTCTCTTTCATTCTGTTAACACAGTGAGTTGAACTGAGTTTTGAGTGACAAGGGAAGGAGCCTGAACAGTTGGAGTGAGTCTGACTTGGTGACAGAACACCCTCCTTGCTGCAGACCTCTACAATGGGTTCATGTGTTTGGTGCATTGATGTTTGTGGTTGCTGTCTGCAGGGATGTTGCTATACTGTTATTCCTGTCTTTAGGAGAGAGCTTTGCTGGCTTCCAAAGGCAGCCAGGAAGGTTTCTGGTCTCAGTTTTCTGAGACAGCCTGTGCAAAGTTAAATTGTTTCTTCTTTCCACAAGTTATGTGACACTTTTTTTTTTTTTTTTTGCGGGGGGCATCATTTACTCTCCCCAGAGAGTGAACCTATGTCAGGCTAAAGCAAGAATACCACCAAAGTCTAACTTTGTGAACTGCTGAATTATTAGGGTTATTTATGGGATGGTGGGTGAGGGGTCACTTACAGGATCAGGAACCACCTAAAGGCAGAAGCATCATCAAATCCCAACAGAGTACAGCTTATAGATCATCAAAACTGGAGCCCTGGAGCTCTCTGCACAACTCTCAGATAGCTCAAAAGGCCAGAGACTCCTCTGCTCAGCAGCCATTGCTGCTTATATGACCTTCAGGAGGGAGGGACCTAGTGTATCTGGTAAGATTCAGGGACTTCCTGAGACTTGCAAGTTGTTGACTTCTTAGAGAGGGTCTTAGAGAGCTTTCCTCCAGGATAGAATACAGCAACTCAGAGAGAATGGCAGCACAATGCCAGCTTGCTCCTTATTTCTGGTGAGCAGCATGTGGACCATGGAAAAGAATTCCTGAGTGATGGAGCATGTCCTTAGGGAACATATCCGAATTTAAGAATGACTACCATGCCAGCCCTGTCTTTATGATAGTCCCCTACCCCTGCAAACTAAAGGTGGAACAGTCTCAGTGAGCCACTTGCTCCTCTTTTGGTAGAAGTGGCCTCATTGCTTGGAACTCACTTCTTTTTGTTTCTGTGGGGTCTCTGTGGCTCAAGGCAAGGATGGGCTGGGGGCTGATGGAGTGTGGCCTCGTTGCTAGGTTAGGAGTGAGTCTGGAGTGACTTTCTACATCCTAAGCTTCCTCTGGCATTTTAAAAACAAGAAAAGAAGGGAAAATAACTCTTTCTATTCTTGATTCATACTGCTGTCACTTTTAAATATTTGCAAGTTGTCCCTCATCACTGTGGCTTTTCAAATATGTCCTAGCTATTTATACCCACTTATTTTTTTTGTGAGCTTAACTTTTAATGACGTTTATTGATTTGTTCTATTTAGAAATATGGCCCATGTTCACTGGTGAAAAAAATCCTGTAGAATTATTGCAGGATCTTCTACTGAAAATGTGATGGTTTTAATATATGCATTTCTCCTCTTAGTTTTAAATAAAACTACTTATGTACAAAATAATCCATACGTATTAAGCATCAAAATGCAGAAAAATACAGAGTAAAATGTGTAAGTAGCTGTTGATCCCTTGAGCTCATGCTGGTTTGAATGTGATTTTCTCGCACCAGAGCTGGTATTGAACTTCAGTTGCCACAGTACTGCAAGATGACAGGGTTCCTTGGAGATCAGGTGGATTAATGCTGTTCTTTCAGGACATGGTAAGTGATCACCAGAGCTGATTGTTGCCAAGCATTTCTGTCCCCCACCCCGCCCCCACCACCACACACAAACCTGTTTGCCCTTCTGCCTTCCTCCTTCCTTTCTTCATGAGTTGAAACAGCACGAAGTCACCACTAGTACTAGCCAGCCCCTGGAATCATGAGCCCAAACAACTCTCCTTCGTTTTAAATGACCCAGTCTCAAGTACTTTGTTACAGCAACAGAAGACAGACTCAAACTCTCCGTAGTTTCATCCCTGGGATGTGAGCACTGTTGGCAGCTCTCGGCCCTTGTCCAGCATGGACAGACATACTGCACATGTGCACACACGCTGCTCCACTGACACACATGTGAATGGCTGGGCCCATGCTCGCTCTTTTCAGAGCGGGACAGCGTTCTTAAACTGGCTTCACCTCAGTCTCAACCCTGAGGCTTGTGTGTTTTCCCTAAGAAAATCTGCCCTGTTTCCCCCTTGGTTCACCCTGCTATGGCAGCCCACCTGCTTCTGTGTTCTCTGCCCAGGGATGCTGGCTCCTTTCGCTCCCATGTGCTGCGACTCCAATCACAATCTCATGATCCGGGGTTGCCTTCCTATGGTGGCTCCAGGGCACCTCGTCAACTGAGCACATTCCTGCCTCACCTAGGGACTCACCTCCCACGATGCTCACTCCCCGCCCCACCCGACTGACTGTAACTTCTGACCCAGGTAACTGGGATGACAACGGCTGCTGGCATTTCTGTCCTAGATTGCCTGCCGCTACTTCCGACATGTGAGAGACTTGGGTAGAAATGATCCATATCTTGGAGATTTTAAGATTAGTCAGCATTAAACTGTGTGTGTGCATGTTCTCTGGGCCTGTGGAGCCTCCACATCTATTCTGTCCTGACTCCTGGTATAGTCTGCTTTCTGTCTTCACGGACTTAGCAGAGTGTGCCTGTTATGCTTATTTATTTTAAAGGATAAGCTACTGGTTTAAGCGAACATCCTGTCATTTTTCTGTTTTTCTTTCTTATTCATTAACTTCTTGTTAAATCTTCACCCCATCAGCACATCTCAGCAGCTGGTGTGTATCTGTGGGAGGAGGAGGTGTGGGCCACCCCACCCCATGTATGCCTGAGCTGTTATTAGGTATGGGGAGGCAATAGGACTCCGGAACAACTGCATCCAGAGGATAGGACTGCATGAGCTCAGTCTTCTCTCTTGAGTTAATTTCCCTTACACAGGTAAAACAAGGAACCTACCACAGCACCTGTGTCAGAGCTCACTGGGAGCACTGAGTTCAAGGGACCCTGGAGGTCACTGGGGAAGTGAATAAGGAAAGTGGTGGAGCCTGGGAGTCCAGGCAGACAGGCCTCTTGCAGAATCTTTGTTTTATTGTTGTTTGAAAAAATTGCTAGAGGGCAAGCCAGATGGTTCAGTGGGTAGAGACACCTGACAACAAGGCTAATGACCTGGGTTCCATCCTTGGAGTCTATGTGGTGGGGAGAGAACTAACTCCTGAAAGTTGGCCTCTGACCTCTACATGTATGCCGTAGTATGAACATGTAAGACACTTATGCCCCCAAAATATGGTGTCTCACATACCCATAACCCAATCACACTTACTCTCTTTTTGTTCAGACAGGCACTTTCTTCTGTGGGCCTGTGCCACAGAATGTTCCAGGCTAGTAGCAGAATTTTTCCAGCCTATCTTTAAAGCTTTTGTTCCAAAGTCTGAGTCCAGCTAGAGGAGAGGGCTCTCTTGACCAGAACTGCAGGATTCGGATGACATGGGAGGAGGAAATGAGTGACATACTCAGAAGAGGCTCCTAGGGTGACACTGGGGAGTGGGAGAGAGCAGCAGCCTGTGGCCGAGGGAGCAATAAACACCCCGAAGATGTCCAGACAGCGGGGCAGGACAACACACAGTCTTCAAGATGGTTTCGGTGCTAAAAGTAGAACTTAAAAATATCAGTGTTGGGAAAGGGCTGGAGAGATGGCACCATGGTGAAGAGCACTTACCGCTCTTGCAGTGGTCATGGGCTCTGATTCCCAGCACCCATATGGGGGCAGGCAGCGGGCAGCTCACAGCCACCTGTAAATCCAGTTCCTCTTCTGGCCTCTGTGGGCATGTACACATGTGGTGCACATGAGCTTTACACAGGCACACACATATGCATAAGAATCCTTTAAAAAAAAAAGAACATTAAAGGCTGGTGATATGGCCCAATGGGTAATGGCTTGCTGTGGCCTGTGTTTGGTCACCAGCACCCACAGTGGAAGGAGAGAACAGAGTCCTGAAAATTATCCTCTGACTTCCACACATGCACCATGGCGCACACATGCCTGTGCACACTCACATAACATACATTAGTATGTATGTAATCATACACTCATGTAGGCAGAGAAATAGAGTAGACGTGGTAACAGGCACATTGGAAGACATTAATTAAATTAAGGAGCCAACAGGAGACTGATTTAGCAGTGTCAGGTCTCAAAGAAAGCCAGGATAAGTCTCTCAGTCCCTGCAGCTAGCTCCTCCTGGTACTTCTCACCCCACCCCCTTCCCTCAACCTCTCCAACCCAGGGGCTGGGCTTCCCTTCCTCCCCCTTCCCCCAGCTGCTCTGATTTCTACATAACCCAGCTATTTTGTTCACTCGCTCTCTTCCTCTCTCACTCTCCTCCACCTTTCCTCTCATGAGCCGGTTCAGTCTGCTGGCTATGTCCAGTCTGGGCTCTTCCAGATGCTTCTACAACAAACCCTCTCCTCAGGCACACAGAGGAGTGGTCATGTCCTCACTTTTTCCTTGGAACAGCAGAAGGGGAAACTGGAAATTCATATGCTGAGTGAAATCTTGAGGAATGGAGGAACAGGAAAAGAGAGGGCTCTGGAAGAGGGCAACAGAGTGTCAGAGGGAGAAGAAAGGGCTAAGATCTGAGTGATCACCTTTGGGGGATTTTCTGCAGAGGTAGACAGATGTTCGCCATCGGATTTGCATAGCTCAACTGTTGGGGGACGTTTTTCTGGGGAGATGAGAATAAGCATCTGTTCTCCCAGTCTGCAGGGATCAAGGAAACCATCCCACTGCCGTTCAGAGTGGTGAGCCAATGCATGCTTGGGGGTTACTTAAGGGACACTGGTGACTAAGAAGCAACTACATCACCAGAAAGTCCACCTTTCTGATCTCCTCTCCTCAGAAATTGTTCATTGTTTTTAAAACTTTGGGGAGGAGTCGTGTGAGCCCCGTAACCTGCAGAGCCCGAGCCTCATGGGTCTAGGAAGCTTCCTGAGTCTTCCAAGCCTCCGTCCATCTTTCTAGGAGAGATGTTCTGTCTCATCACACAAGGAGGGAGTCTGTCCATTTTGGAGACAGGGCTTCCAGCTAACAAAACCCTGAGGGAGAAAGCCACAGCCAATGTGTGAAAGCACCGGGGTCCCTGCTCTCAGGCCCAGAGATTGAGTGCTCACTGAGCCATGCACAGAAGGAAACCCATTGTTCTGTGGAATTTCCACACGCCTCTTAACCAAAAACATCCTTGGAGTTTTCAAATACCTGTCTAACCTGAACAAAGAGCATAGTGCCTCTCAGCATAACCTGATGTGACCTTGGACCTACTTTCCCATGTCACCACTTCCATCCCAAGGGAACTTGAAAGAAATGCCCTTTTGGGGGCTCAGTGGTCCACCCTTTTAGAGAATCCAGGTTCAGTTCTCAACACCTATATGGTGGTTCACAACTTTTGTAACTCCAGTTCCAAGGGATCTAGTGCCCTCTACTGGCCTCCAGGGGCACTGGGCATGCAAGTGGTGCACACACATACATGCATACAAAACATCCACACAAATAAAATAAAATTTCAAAAGAGGAAGAAATGAAATGCCCTTTTGCTTTTCCTGGGCAGTCTGGGGTTTTTACTTCACTCTTGGCAGTGCTGCCAACAACATTAATAAATGTTTTGCCTGGAGGCAGATCCTGCTCTGTGGCTTCCTTGAACTGAGTCTCGCTCTAAACCTAACAACTTCAATTAAGAAGAAGAAATTCCACATCATCAGTAAGTCCAAACACAATCTGCAGAGATCCTCACAGAGAGGTGCACATACCGACCGCAGCAAGGAGAAATCTTCCTTGTACACAGGAGGGCAGACTAGAGGGGCTGCAGATGGGGCAAGGAGCTAATGACAGCTGTCTTTCCAAACAGCAACATAGATGAAACAGAAGAATTGAAAGCTAAACACAGTGAAGAACTGCAACCACAGATCTAAAGTTACAGAACTAAAAGATAATGAAGGTGAGACTCTGTGACTGTGTGCCCAGTAGAGCAACCCCTTCTTCCCTGCTGGAGGGCAGAGTCAGACAGCATATAATAGCTTCTCCCAACTGAGACTGACAGGTCACTCCTCTGGCCCCCACTAGCCCAAGTCTTAGGTGTTCTTACACATTAGATTATAGGATCTAGAGTCTCTCTCTCTCTCTCTCTCTCTCTCTCTCTCTCTCTCTCTCTCTCAAATTCAGCAAGTGGTTAGTTTGTTGGGGTAAGGTTTATTTCATATACTTTTAAAACATGCATTCTGTCATTTAAAATCTTTTTTTCTCTCATATATTACATCCCCCCACAGTTTCCCCTCCTTCCCCTTCTCCCAGTCCCCCCACGTCCCCTTTCCTCCAGTTCCACTCCTCTTCCTTTCTCTTGAGAAAAGGGCAGGTCTTTCAGGGATATCAACCAAACAAGTCAGATCAAGTAACATAAAACTAGGCACATCCCTCATATTAAGGCTGAATGAGGTAATCCAGTAGGAGGAAAGGGTCCCAAAAGCAGGCAAAAGAGTCAGAGGCAGGCCCTACTCCCACTGTTAGTGGTACCTCAGGAACCCCAAGCTACATAACCATAACACATATGTAGAGGACCTAGGTCAGGCCCATGCAGGCTCCCTGGTGGGCTCCTTCAGTCTCTGTGAGCCCCTATGAGCCCTGGTTAGTTGATTGTGGGTTACTTTCTTATGATGTCCTTAACTCCCTTCCAGGGTCTCTTAATGTGGAGAGCATGGCCTATGGGTTGGGAGGTGCTTGGCAATTAGGATGTCCACACAAGATTTGTCTTTTGAATATGCTTGGCTTATTTACATTTCTAATACAATTCCAATATAAAAGTCAAACAGACATCCTACCAAGTGGGGCTAATTGGTTGGATAGAAAATGCTGCTACAGGGTTCCACTGGGGACACTTTAGAAGCTTGCAGGCCTGACTAACATCCACCATAGAGTCCTTCAACTCTGGCAGGCTGGGAAGATGGCATTGATGGAGATCCTTGAGAGCACTGGCCAGCACTGACCAGCAGGCATGTGTGAGCCCAGCACCAGTGTTGGAAATTCAGCAGTCACAAAAGCCAAGGCCACACAGTCTCAAGTCCCCTCATTGATGAGTATCAACATAGAGACTAGAGAAGCCATGTCTCAGGAGCATGGCAGTGTGATGCTAGAGACCATCCCCACAGTTCCAATTTTTCTATCATTTCATTGTTGGTAGATTGGCACTATCAAGGCTCTCAGCTTGGGGCTGGTTGGCATATCAACACCACTTTGGTGCTGGCTCATTAGCGTATCATTAACATAGGATAAACATACATTAGCATATCAAGGCCTGTCTTGAGCTTGCTTTGGAGGCCTACCTCTCAGAGCTACTTGGTGGCAAGCTCCTATTTTACAGACATCACATTACTCCAAGTCACACAAAATGGTTTCACTTATGCTCCTAATACACTCCAAGGCCCTAGGATACTACTGAAAATCACATATGGATCATGGAGAGGTGGCTCAGGGGTTAAGAGCACTTGCTGCACTTGTAGAGGGTCTAAGCCTGGTTCCCAGAAACCATATCAGGTGGTTCACAACCAGCTGTTAACTCTAGCTCAGGGGAATCTGGTGCCCTCTTCTGACCTCTTCAAGCACTGAAATCATGTGCACCCCCCATCTACACATGGTTTTAATAAATCTAAAAAAAAAAGAAAAGAAAATCATGTGTCATGCTGAGAACTAAGAAAATGTCAAATGAAAAAGAACATCAATAGTCACAAACGTCAAGACAACACAGATACTGGAATTATCTGGCAAGGACTACACAGTAGCCATGGTAACATATTGCTGAGATTACAACAAGAAAACAGAAGACTCCCACAAATAAATAGATGCTATAATGAAGAGTCAGGTAGAAACCATAGAACTGGAGTCAGAACCAGAATAAAAAGTTACTTGCTGGTCTCATCAACAGAATGAAGGGGTCTGAGGAAGAGATAGTAGGTTTGAGGGCAGACAATCCACACAATCTGCACATGGAGAAATAGACTATTAGAAGCTGGACCTGAGCTGGGATGATGGCGCACACCTTTAATCTCAGCACTTGGGAGGCAGAGGCAGGAAGGTCTCTATGAGTTCAAGGCCAACCTGGCACACAGAGTGACTTAGGGGCCAGCCAGGGCTACATAGTGAGGCCTGTCTAAAAAGAGGAAAACCACTGAACCTGAAGGGCTTGTGGAAGCACGACAAAGGATCCAGCATCCCTGCCACTAGTGGTTTAGGAGAAGAGAACATGTGTGGGTTTGAAAAAACAGATTTGGTCTCAGAACTCTGATTTGACTTAGAACTCAGAACCCTAAATCTCCCCACCCTTAGAAAACTGTTTAAAGGAATACATGTAGAAGCTTTCCAAATTTGGTGAAAGACAAACGTCTACAGATAAAAATAGTTGAACTGATCCCAACTGAGATAAACCCAAAGAAATAAGATACATCAGAGTCAAATGTTTAAAAAAACTAAAGACAGGAGGACTCTCAAAGGCAGCAAGACAATGACACACATGGCCACAGTGCCAGAAAGAGCAGATCCTCCTGGGCACTGTGCAGCCCAACACTGAATTTCTTGAAAGAAAGTATTGACAGTTGGGCACTTTATACCTAGCAAAAGTGCCCCTTCTGAATGAAGTCATTCTCAAGTGAAGGAAGATGAGAAGAATCATGGCCAACATACCCTAAAGTAGATCAGCAAAACAGTGGGGGAGCCACCAAGAGCTGTAGACTGCGAGTAAATGCACGGGATGTAACTTATCTCCACCCTCCCAAACTGTGTCCCAGGAATAAAGTAAAACTTCCCCACTGTCCAGGTGCCTATGATGTATAGAGATGTGTTTAGGACAGTTACATTTCAAACAGGAGGCTGGAGGGATTGAAAGAGGCATAAGGGTTCCTATTTCACTCTAAGTGGTGAGCGGACAACAATGAGCCTGCTAGGTGTATCATAAAACCCACAGCATGTACTTTCAAAATCTACTCAACAAGGTACCAGCAAGTCTCCATCAGGCAGATCAAGCCCGGTCCCAAGAAGAAATATCCAAGGCTCTCTCAGATGCAGAGAGGGTAGAACAGAGAAACAAAACGGAAGAGAGAACAGGAAAGTTAAATGGGCGAACGAAAGCTCCCAAGTGGCAATGGTGCCACGAGCTGCAGCCCAAAGGTACCGGCTTAAATGTTCACTGGCAAAGTAGGTTGGAAAAAGATGATCCAACTCCATGCTGCCCGAAAGCCTCATGGAGGAAGCTTTGTGCACAGGTGGGAAGTAATGGGAGAAATCGGAGGGTGAAGACACTTGCAGATAGAAAGCCTGGAGCAGGGAGAATGCACTCATGCAGTGGCAGGGCAGACTTGCAGCAGAGAAGAGGGCGAATGTGAAAATCCAGAAGTGAACAGCCATCCTGACAGCACTGATAGCCTGTGGGGATGGAGACCACGATAGACTTGTAAGATGGCACAGTGTGTAAAGGGGCTTGCTGCCAAGCCCGAGGGCCCGAGTTTGTGCCTGGAGCTCCCATGGTAGAAGGAGAGAACTGACTCCTGCCAGATGTCCCTGACCCTCACACATAGGCTGTGACAAACGCATGCCCCCTCCTACATGTGCATGCTCCCCCATCTGTCCCCCCCCACAACAGTGGCAGAAATACTTGCTGTTTAAGACTGATGACTGAACTCAACAGCCAGAACCCATGTAAATAAGCCAGATGAGGTTGTGCGGACCTGTAAAATCCCAGCGTTCTTACAGGGAAATGGGAGGTAGAGACAGAAGAATCACCTACAAGTGGGGTACAAGGTACAGCAGACACAACAAAGAACTGAGTCTTTAGATTGATCCTCTGTGTGCCACCCTCTTCTGCCCCATGAATGCACACACACACACACACACACACACACACACACACACACACACACACACAGAGTTTTTTAAAACACAGCCTGTATTAGTCAGCCTTCCATGACTGTAACAAAAGTCCCGAGATAGCCAGGTTAAGAAGAGGAGGGGTCTGCTCGGGGTCAAGGTTTTAGAAACTTCCATCCTTGATATGTTGGCCCTACTGATTTTGGCTTATGCAGAGACAGCAGTCTCCTGGGAGTGAAGTGGGGGAGCTGATCACTTTGGGGCAGGAAGTGACAAAGACCGGAAGAGGAGGAGTGTGGTGTGTCACACCCCCTTCAAGGACATTCCTCCAATGACCTAAGACCTTTCACTGGCCCCATAGAATCTTAAATCTCTAGGTCCTCCCCTAGCAGACACCCACAGCTAAGCTCTACAACTCTGTGGGAGGCAGAAGGCCAGAAAGGGTTACACTGATTGAATCAGCACTCCATCCAGGCTAGAAGACAGAATCCACTTCCTGCCTTTTCCAGGCCCTGGTGCCTCTCAGCATCCCTTAGCCTGTGGCCTCCTTCATCTTTGGAGTGGTCCCTTCAAGCTTGCCCACCTCCCCATCACATCCTCCTCTTCCACTGCCAAATTCCCTTCACTTCTCTGTTTAAGGATCCTTGTGATCACGGGGCACAACCAGTTCAGGTCATTTCACCTCCTGAGGCTCACCTTCCGGCAAGGTATTCTGTCTGGTAACAGTGGCGGTCCCCTGAAATGAGGCCCTGGGTTTCCTTGAAGTCGGTTGCTCAGCCTAACGCACCATCTCGTTGCGCCAGCCTTCCCTTTCCAGTTTCTGCTCATATTTATGCTCATATCCCTCCCACGTGATCAGTTTCTCCAGAGGTCATACAAGCCAGGGTGCAGGATGACCAGGATACAGACTGTACTTGCTTGAGTCATAAATATAAAGGGGAATTCCAAGAGGGAGTAGCTGTCCATGTGACAACCACCCACTGCTCATAAAGGTCTAGCCTGACTGGGCATCTAGGGTCAGTAGCTTTTTTTGTTTTGTTTTGTTTTTTGGTTTTTCAAGACAGGGTTTCCCTGTGGCTTTGGAGGCTGTCCTGGAACTAGCTCTTGTAGACCAGGCTGGTCCCGAACTCACAGATATCACCTGCCTCTGCCTCCTGAGTGCTGGGATTAAAGGCGTGCCCCACTACCACCCGGCTGGGCATCTAGGGTCAGGAAGGGACCCTCTGCCCAGGACTGCTGGGCTAGGATGCTGGGATGTTAGGAAGCTATAGTCCCTTTCTATCCTGGTCAAGAGCCTGACTGTGCAGTGTTCTTGTGTGAGCACCTGCTAGATGCCAGGCTCGTAGCCCTACAGCTGGTGGGAAGCCTTGTCTCAAGCTCTGGGCTCCATCTGGCTATCACTGAGGCATGCACGAGGCCAGCTCCCATGCTGAGAGACTGGTCTCCAGGGAAACAAATTCAGACAAGTTAACTCTCATCCCCCAAGTCTTTTCAGAGAATTAATCTCTAATTTCATATTAATTTCTCACATTCCCTTGCCCCCTATTTCATTAATTTCTGGGCTTATCTTTATTATCTTGATTTCCTCTGGTATTTTTGCTTCTTTTAGTTCTCTTAGGTATATGCTTAGCCCATTAATTTCCAGCCTTGATTATTTCTTAATATTCACAGCTTGGGCATTCTCAGCACTGCCTGCCTCCCATATGTTTGGAAGTGCTTGCTTCTATTTTCACAGGAGACAAAATATTTTCTCATTTACATAGCGTTTCTTCCTGTGACCTGTAGATTATTGAAAAGAGCATTTTTTATTCACAGTTATCTTTTCCTGAGTTTTGAACTTAATTACCTTGCACGGGGCTCTTACACGTGACATCAATCCTTTGAAGTTTATTAAAGAGTTCTTTTATGGCCGAAATATGGCCAATTTTTGAAAAGGTTCCACGTGTGCCTAAAGATAATGAGCAGTCTGCCTCCGTGTGTACGTTTCTCATGCTCCAATTAGGCCCAGTGTGCTGATGGTGCATCGGGCTTCCTCTGCATCCACAGTTGTTTTCTGTCTGCTTCCTGTGGCCATTATTGAGAGCTGGCAGTGGGATCAGGGGCAGAGACAGAATCTTTTGGCATGGAAACAATAGACACAAGACGAAGCCAAATGTTGTGAATGAGACAAGCAATGCTCTTTAATTGGGGCTTTAGCTTGCAAGCAGAAGGGAGCCAGTGCTGGCCAAGGCCAGGAGCAGGCAGCTTACAAAACAGAGGGGTGATGGAGGGGTAAGCCTTTACTGGTTTTCTAGGGTGCGCTACAATCTGGTAATTTTATGTCAGTTGTGGGCAGTTTCCTAAGCTGTTTTCCCCATTGAGTGCAAGCATCCCGCCTTTGTTATTTGCAGGCAAACGGGCAGTGATCTAGCCCAGGAACCTCCTACTGTTTGTGCCATGGTTCTGCCAAAACACCACCGCCTAGCCTTCTTCTGGACCATGTGATACCCCTGAGGGAGTGTAGGTGCTGGAGCTGATGAAACACAGGATGGGGTAGAAGAAATGCACATTGATTCCAATGAGCACATAGGCTAAGTTAATCTTGAATTATAGTCCTGAGCAAAACATTTCTCAAATGGCTGAATGTATTCATCACTTTTCCTGTTTCTATGATGAAATGGCCTGACAAAAGCAACTTAATGGAGGAGGCTGGTTAGGGTTTTGTTTTGTTTTTGTTTTTGTTTTTGTTTTTGTTTTTGTTTTGTCTACTTGACACAAACTGGAGTCACTTAGACAAAAGGGACTGAAATTGAGAAAATGCCATCATCAGATTGGCTTGTGAGTGTACCTGTAGGGCATCTTTTTGATTAGGATTGATGTGAGCGGTACCAGCTCACTGTGGGCAGTATCATTCCCTAGGTTCTGGGTTGTGTAAGAAAGTCAGCTGAATGCCTTGTGGGGAGAAAGCTGGCAAGCAGTATGCCTGCATGGTCTCTGCTTCAGTTCCTGCCCTGACTTCCTTAGTGATGGAAGACATACAAGATGTGAGATGAAATAAATCCAGTTGCTTTTGGTCAGTGTTTTATCAGCAGCAATAGAAAGCAAATTAGGTCAGGGAGCAAGTGTTTATGTTGGTATCAGTAACAGCAGGGAAGCCTGTGGCAAAAACAAGAGATGGCCTGTCACACTGTATCTTCATGCAAGAAGCAGGGAGGGGACAGGAAATGGGGCCTGGAGATAAAACCTCAACATGCCTCAGTGGTGGTTAAGAGCACTGGCTGCTCTTCCAGAGGGCAGGAAGTTTGAGCCTCAGACCCACAAGGCAGTTCACATCTGCCTGTAACTCTAGTCCAGGGGACCTGGCACCTTCTTCTGGTTATTTGTGTGCTGTACACTTAGGATCACAGACACACATGAAGGCAAAGCACCCATAACACACAAAATAATAATAATAATAATAATAATAATAATAATAATAATAATAATAATAACCCAAACCAAAATCTGTTTACACAAGCATTCTGCCATGGATCCATACTCCCTGACAGTTAGATATATATTTAACAATCATGTTAGAATAGAATTTACACACAATAAAGTTGTATATAAAGTTCTGTTTATATGTGAAGTTCTGTTTAAAATAAGGTCGGTTGGATTCAGCCTTTAATGGCTGAGCCAGCTCTCCAACCCTTCATTCCTTTTAAAACTAAGATATAATGTGTTTATTGATTTTTCATGAAGTTCATACATGCATACAATGCATTTTGATCATATTTACCTGCTATTCTTCTCCCTTGACTCCTTCCGGATTTCCCTGTCCCTCCATCCCCCCTCCCTACTCCATGCATTGCTCCTTCTATAACTGAGTCTGGCATGAGTCTGGCCCATATACTCCCGGTGTGGGGCCACCAGTGGAGTATGATCAACCTACCAAAGGCTACACCCTTAAAACAACATGACTCTCCCCCCCGCCCCGAGAAGCCACCACTGTTCATAGAGCTTCAGTTAGTATAGGGAACCCGTGAGCCCTTTCTCCTCCATGCTGGAGTGTTGACTAGCTTGATCTTTCACAGATCTTGTGCAGGCAGCCACAGCTGATGTGGGTTCCTGAGTGCAGTGGCCCCGTCATGTCCAGAAGACTGTCTGGTCCTCTGGCTCTCACAATCTTTCCACCCTCTCTGTAATTTTAGTCTTTTCTACAGAAGAAGGTCATTCAATTCAAAAGGCCTATCCTTACATTCACTCACGTGTTGCTGGGTGTGTGGGCTACTTCTGCTTTTTAAACTTTCAATGCTTATGATGCTGTAAATAACTGTGTAGAAGCGTCTACGTGCAGGCCATCCTCAGTTCTCTTACCTACAGTAGCCCAGCTGTAACTGACTACATGTCTAACAATTGCAGAAGGACTGCGATGTTTTCCCAGGCTGTATCACATACATTCTTGCTAATAAGATGTGAATGTGACTTCCCTCCGCTCTTGTTGCTTTCATGACATCACCTCCTCCCACAATCATGCTGAGACTTGATGCCAGGTGCAGCGGAGATGTGGCCTTTGGGAGGCAATTAAATCACAATCCCAGGGGCATCTTTACCAATGTGATTAGCATCCGAAGTAAAGGGGTTGACAATGGAGGGTAGAAAGTTCTTGATCTTCATCTCTGCCACCTTGAGAAGACATGGCATTTCTCCCCTTGGTGTTGGGAGCCGAGAGCAATCTCACCAGGTGTGCATCCCTCTGAAGAGAAACAAAATTCTGTGCTTTGTAGATTACATGAGCTGTAGTTACAAAGCTCTGTTACAACATGTCTCACAAGAAGCTAATGAGTTGAAGGCTTGGTCCCCAGTGCAGTGGGGTCAGAGTGGGGACTCAGTGAAGTTACCAGATCCGGAGGCCTCTGCCCTCACCACCAGATTAATCTATTGATGGCTTCAGACTTGGTTGACACAGCTGGAATGTGGTGGGAATTCGCAAATAGGACCCAGCTTGAAGAACTAGCCACTGTAGACACAGTGTGTGTGTGTGTGTGTGTGTGTGTGTGTGTGTGTGTGTGTGTGTGTGTGTGTGTGTGTTTGTGCACATGCGCTTGTGCACGCCCACGCAATCCAGGGCCCCTCACCATTTCTGCTTTTCTTCCTAGCCACCATATGCTTGCCCCCTCCTCCTCAATATGCTCCCATGGAGACGGGGCCAAGAGACCATGAGCTGAAGCCTCTGAAGACGAGAGACAAATGAAATCCCCACTCGTAGCTCGTGAGGGTGAAGCCTGAGCTTCAGTGGAAACCCCAGGATGTTGGAGATGCTGGGTACATGGAATACTTGCTGAGGAACACCAAAGCAGTGTGTAGAGCCAGCCTAGCAGGAGGCCATGTGCTGCGGATGGAAGGCCACAGAGATAGGGCTGCTCCAGCCTGCTGGAGCTCATGCCACACTGCCACACACCCCTGTTCTAGCCATGCAACACCAGGATTTCACATTTGCCCTGCTGGTTTTTGGTAGGCTTCTGCTTCCCTTTAAATGATCTGCTCCCCTGTCTTGGGATGGTAAGGTTACTCCATGCCCTTGTATTTGACACAGCCAAGAATTCGCCTTGAGTCTCAGAGGACACTTTGAATTTGCCGTTTGAACGATGTCAGAGCTGGTAAGCCTCTGGGGATTCTTGACAAGGATTAAATGTCCTTTGTGATATGAAATGGACATGAGTCTCTGAGGGCTAGAGCAGGACTTTGTGATTAGTGTGTGAAGTGTTCCCACCAAGGTTCCAGCACTGAAGGCTTGGTTCCCAAAGCAGCTGTGTTCAGAGATGGGGCTTCGGGGAAGCAACTGGATGCTGAGGTTCCCACTCAGTGGGTCAATCCTTTACTTGGATTCTTTACTTGGTGACACTATTGGGTATAAATGAGAAGTGGGGCTGCCGTAGTTTGGAGAAGAGCAGCTCCCATAGGCTCATATATTCCAATGCTTAGTCACAGGGTACTGCCAGTATTTGAAAGGATTAGGAGCTGTGGTCATATTGAAGAAAGTGTATCCTGGGGGGTGGGAGGCTTTGAGTTTTTCTCCTCCTCTTCTTCATTAGTGTGTGTGTGTGTGTGTGTGTGCTTGTGCATAAGGTGACTGCAGAGGCTGGCATTGGTTGTGAACTGCTTGGATTGGGTGCTGGGAACTGGGCTCCTGTCCTATGGAAGAGCAAGACATGTACTTAACCATTGAGTGATCTCTTTAGTCCCAATGTTGAACACTCTATGTGCTGTCCTAGTTAGTTTTGACTGTAAATGGGATATAACTGAGAGTCATCTGAGAAGGGTGTCTCAACTGAGGGACTGTCCAGATTAGACTGGCCTGTGGGCATGTCTGTAAGGGATGTCTTGATAGTTAATTGATGTAGATCCCCACCCACTGTGGGCGGCATTGTTCTCTGGGCAGTTGATCCTGGAGTGTCTGAGAACTAGCTGAGCATGAGCCTGAGAGTGAGCCACAGAGCATGAGTCTGAGAGTGAGCCCCAGGCAGTGTTCCTCCAGGGTTTCTGCCTCAAGTTCCTGCTCTGACTTCCCTCAGTGATGGACTGTAACCTTGAGGTGTGAATCAAACAAATCCTTTGTTTGCCTAAGTTGCTTTTGGGATGTTTTATCACAGCAATAGAAAGGAAAATATGGCAATGCTTATCAGACATCTGTACATCTGTTTTGAGAAAGTGTCAAATAAGATCATTTACCTGCCTGTCCTAGGTTGGTCATATGTATGTGTGTGTATTTACTTAACTACTGAGTTAGCTTCTTGAGCTCACAATCCTCCTGCCTCCGCCTTCCCTCCATAGGCCTGTGCCCCCGTATCAGTTACTCTTATTTTGTGACAGCAAGAGGAAGGCTCATGGCTTGATGGTGTAGTCCATCATGGTTGGGAAGGCATGGTGGCAGGAGTGCGAGGCAGCTGGTCACATGGCATCCACAGCCAGGAAGCCGAGAGACAAACTCTGGTGTTCAGTTCGGTTTCTCCTATTTAGTGTGGGAACCCAGTCCATGGGGTAGTCCTCAGTCAGCTGGGAGTGGGGAACCCAGCCCATGGGGTAGTCCTCAGTCAGCTGGGGGTGGGGAACCCAGCCCATGGGGTAGTCCTCAGTCAGCTGGGGGTGGGTGGGGTGGGGAGTGTGGAGGGTCTTCCTTCTCAGCTAAACCTCTCTGAAACACCGGAAGGTGTGTCTCTTAGGTGATTTTTAATCCAGTCAAGTTGACAGTTGAGATGAACCTCAGAGCCACCACCAAACCCAGTTATACTGGGTTATTTGTCTTTTTATTGAATTGTTTGAGTTTGTTTTAATGTAACAAAGATAGAATTCTCATGAAATGTGTAGTTTGCATTCATTTCTTCCATTCGTAAAATTCCTTTTTACTTCTGGATGGTATTTCTTTTGAGACAAAGGTTTGGCTTTTGTTGGGGGATGGGGTGTTTGTTTTTTGAGACAGTGTCTCACTATTTAGACCTAGCTGTCCTGAAACTCACTATGTAGACCAGGTTGGCCTGGAACTCACAGAGATTCACCTGCCTCTGCCTTCTGAGTGCTGGGATTAAGAGTGTACACTGCCAGGCCTAGCCAAGATGATTTTATATTAATGAAGTATGTTTTATTTTGTGTTCTTTGTTGGTCTGGTCCAAGAAACGGCTGGCTAACCCAGAGTGATGAGGACTCACTTCTGGCATTTCTTCTAAGGATTTATATATAGTCTTAGCTCTTACATCTGAGTCAGGGGTCCATTTTGATTAGCTTTTGAATATGTTCTGAGATAGGGGTTCAGTTTCTTTTGCAGATGGAAGTCCTGCTGTCTCAGTATCATCTGTTGGCCATGCTATGCTCTGCCCCATTGGAAGTCTCAGTGCCTTGGAAAACAGAATAATTTTGAGCAGTTTCTGTGAACTAGGCTCGTCCCCATGCCTTGAGACTCAGCCATGCACAAACCAAAGTCCCTAATCTAGGACATTTTTTTCCAGGAGGCTGGGGTGAGGACAGGGTGTGTAGAGGGGAAATAGGCACTTGACCATGAACCTAATGTAATCTGTCAGCAGGTTACAGATGCCTTGAGAAGAACCCTCTGCTGTCAGAGGGAAGGCACAGTGGGGAGGGCAGGAGAGTTTCTGCAGAGACTTCACCAAGTGGGAGAGCACGAACCTGGAGGCTCTATGGGGACTGCTCTGTGACAGGACTCTGGTGCATTGGGGAACTGGTTAAGCCAGCTGGGCAAAAAGCTGGAAGGAGGGGTGCTGAGCCATAGGCTAATGGGGGTCAGGCCTCAGGAGACCCTGGGAAGGGTCAGGGAAACTGCTCTGTATATACTTCTGCCAGATTTTTATTATTATTATTATTATTATTATTATTACACTAGTGTGTGTGAGTGTGCATGCTGTCCTTGGTTCTGATGGGGTCATGCCCTGGTAATCCCTGGTAAGCTGGAAAAGGATCAAACCCCCCTAGCCCAGCAAGCCTCCTAGTTCCAGAACACAGCACAGCTGGGGTACTCTGGCAGTGCTTGTGGAACTTCAGGGAGCTATAGTGGGCTGCAGAGAACATCCCTAGCCCCCAAACCCCGAAACATCTGAAGCATGGCTTCTACCGAATACACAGGACTCTCTCATTCTGCAAAGTCAATGCCTCCCAAGTGGAAGCATTCAAAGTCAAGGACCATCTGTAATCATTTTTTAATGAAAAATGAGAGCATGGTTATCACGTACTATTGAGACTTGCTTACGAACGGAACTCGTGAGCAGATGTGTGGATAACCATAGCTCAGTATCTCCTCTCTGAGTGTCAGCCACTTAGTTGCTGGACCCTTTCATCAGCTGCAGAGGCCATGTGGTGGCACAGATACCCTGACTGACCTTCTGAGGTCAGATCCCCAGGGGTTGTCTTTGAAGTCCTAGGGCATTCTAGCCGTGTGATATGAGACCAGCTCTGGACCCAACACCACCAGCCATTTTCCCTGTATCCATCTTTGCTTCATCTTCTCTCCCAGAAAGAGCCCAACTCCTCTGTCCCTGTCTCTGTCTCTTGGAATACCTGAGGAATACCCCAGGTCCACCATTGGGTGCTGTAGCAGGACTTCAGGCAACATTCACCTCTTTCCTGGATTAAATGCAGACGGTAATGAGCAGGGTGTGGTAGCACCTTTAATCCCAGCCTTGAACATAGTGAGTCTGAGGCCAGTCAGGGATAACACAGTGAGACCCTTTCTCAAAACCATAACAAAACAACAACAAAAGAACCCAGACCATAATGATGTAGTGATCTGTGGGTGCCAGAACCAGAGGGTAATAAACAAATGGTGTCCCAGGGCTGCAGGCCTCTGGCTGGGAACCTGCAGACTGAAACCCCATGCATTTAGAAGGAAGGCTGGCACACTGGTGAGGTGATTCATCTTGGAGATTGAAGCAGGATGAAGAGAGGCAGAGTCCTGAGGTTGCCTAGAGCCTCTCACAGAGATAGCTACGAGGGGGATATCGCCAGCTGCTGGCTCCGGGACTGCACGTCCATCAATGTCCACAGACAGATCCACATGGGACCTGCAGCACCAGGCAAGAGATGAATGGAAAATTCTGGAATATAATTAAGGTAATGGCAGTCCTCTGGCCCCACAGAGTTTAATTTGCAGAAGGAACGATTCAATTCGGGGCTGTTTATCACCCCGTGGAGGCTGGTTACACTGAGATAACAGAGAGGCTGTTGTGTGTTTTGAACAGTGATCCATCTTAAAGATCAGGCAACACTGTTACAGAGGCCTGTGGGAAAATGAGCATCCTGCCAATGCCTGGCATGAAGCTCTCTGGATGATCTGGAGGCCCTGATGAGCTTTGAGGTCTCAAGACTCCAACCTACTCCTGAAGTAGGGTGTGAGGGCTCCTGGAAGCCAGGGTTCCTGGGGTGAGGGCTCCTGGGGTGTGAGGGCTCCTGGGGTGTGAGGGCTTCTGGGGTGTGAGGGACCATGGGAGTGAGGGCTCCTGGGAAGTAGGGCTCCTAGGGTGTGAGGGTTCCTGGGAGTGAGGACTCCTGGGGAGTGAGGGCTCCTGAGGTGTGAGGGACCATGGGAGTGAGGGCTCCTGGGAAGTAGGGCTCCTGGGGTGTGAGGGTTCCTGGGAGTGAGGACTCCTGGGGTGTGAGGGTTTCTGGGAGTAAAGGCTCCTGGGGTGTGAGGGCTCCTGGGGTGTGAGGGCTTCTGGGGTGTGAGGGCTCCTGGGAGTGAGGGCTCCTGGGGAGTGAGAACTCCTGGGAGTGAGGGCTCCTGGGGAGTGAGGACTCCTGGAAAGTGAGGGCCCCAGGGGTGTGAGGGTTCCTGGGGAGTGAGGGCTTCTGGGGAGTGAGGGCTCCTGGGGTGTGAGGGATCCTGGGGTGTGAGGGCTCCTGGGGAGTGAGGGTTCCTGGAAGTGAGGGCTCCTGGGGAATGAAGGTTCCTGGGTGTGAGGGTTTCTGGGAGTAAAGGCTCCTGGGGTGTCAAGGTTCCTGGGATGTGAGGGTTCCTGGGAGTGAGGGTTCCTGGGAGCGAGGGCTCCTGGGGAGTGAGGGCTCCTGGGGTGTGAGGGCTCCTGGGGAGTGAGGGCTCCTGGGGAGTGAGAGTTCCTGGGAGTGAGGGCTCCTGGGGTGTGAGCACTCCTGGGAGTGAGGGCTCCTGGGGTTTAAAGGCTCCTGGGATGCAAGGACTCTTGGAGTCTGAGAATGAGGCTAGACTAGCTGGGTGTGAAAAGGATGCTCCTGCTCTGGTCTCACCCCACCCCACCGCAAACACAGAAGAGAGAGATGACAGCTAGGCACTGGCCAGCACTTGCTCCCTGTAGCCCACTTAATGTTCATACGAAGTCTTCTTCCTTCCGTGAACAGCCGCCCATGCCTGCATAGAGATAATGACTCTGACCCAAGGTGAGAGTGAGAGTCCAGTGTCTGTGCTAGGCCCTACAGCTGGCTCCAGGTTCTCCACCTCAGGGGCCTTAGCAGCCCTTCCCTCTGGTCTGGAGGGACGCCTGCAGGGTGTAAGGTAGAACTAGGTGTGAGAACTATGAAGGAATCAACTGCCAAGGCTGACATGTTCCATGGAGTGGTTCCCGTGTGGCTTGACTTACAGGTTCTCGAAGTCATTAGATCCCACCACCCCTAACTTTCCTGTGATATTCTCCAAGGACAGGTGAGTTTCCCATGGAGCATGTGACCTGAGCTAAGTCAATCAAGGTGTTCCATTTTCTGGACTTGGTTTATATTCTGGATTTGTGTCTGTAGTGGGTTCAGCCAGTAAAGTGCTGAGACCATTTCCAAAAGCACTGGGCAAAAAGATCCCACCCTCAGGAGGGATATGAATAAGGCCTCTTGCCATGAGTTTCCTAATAGTGGCTTCTGATGGCTCCCTGAGCTGCTTGTGTCCTTGTTGATGATCAGAGTCAAGTCAAATGCAATTAAGTTTTGAGTCCCCATGGGTGGCCTGCCTAGACTCTTTAGATTGTATGAAAGAGACTCAATTTAAACTAGCTCAAGGGGAAAATGGACTTATTGGTGGTCCCTTGTGTCTGCAGTGGGGAGGGCATGGGATGTCTTATTGGAAGAACGGACAGCTCAGTTCTAACCATGTCTGTGAGAGCACAGCCTACTGTTTGCAGTCCAGTGGCAGTCTGTCTGTCCTTATCCTTTGTAGCTGGCTCTGAGCTAATACTATTTCTCAAGGAGATGTCTGACCCTCGGGGTCTTGGAGGGCACTCAAAGCTGAGTGTCACAGGGCAGTAGTGCCCAGGCCCCAGTAAAGGAAGAATTGAGATTGCCTAGGCTGTGTCTGAGACTATGAAGAGTGTGGGCTGGAACAACAGGACTATCCCCTCTGCCTTCCTGCTGCCTCCTCCATCCAATTAAAGGCAGCACCCCAGAGGGAACAGGATGATAATTAATGGTCTAGGGCAGGTGGAGGGGGGCAGGTATCCCCAGGGGGCCCTCATTCCCAGAATAGATCCAATTACCGGAGCCCCCACTGTGGCCCTCATGAGGTGAGCACACAGTCTGTGGCTGTGGGCATGGGGACTCACAGTGGCTGGAAAGTGTCATGGCTCCCAGGTAGAGCCATAAACCCTGGCAGGACCCGAGTTGACCTCAGTAATAGGTTCAGTGTCAAAAGGGCATTGGTCCCTGGCACCTGGGTGAGGTCCCTGAGGACAGGTATATGGGAATATGGAGAAGAGAGGAGGGAAGGCTCTGGAAGGTACCACTCCACACTTTGGTACCCAGCATTCTCTCCCTGAGCCACAGCTGCAGCCTGGATTCTGCACATTGCAGCTTTCCCACAGTGTGTTAGGAGTTTATCTAAACAATACCCTTCAAATTTGCCATCAGGGAATGCAGACCTGGGGCAGGAAGACAAGTGCTCAATAAATTATTGTGGAACTAATCAATGCCACGATGCAACCTGAACTTGAGCTGGGTGATAGGTTTGCATTGGTCATTAACCTCAGTGATACTGCAGAAACAAACAGCCACAAACTCACACGGCTTTTCCCTAAAGTGTACTCTGACTCTTCCACCACCATAGGTCCAGGGAGTCCCCCAGACCATGCCTGCTAGTGACAGGGCTGTAGATCTACGACAAGAGGCTTGCCACTCCAGTTCATGTACTTGGCCAGAGCAAGATAATCAGTGTGATGATTAATATCATCAGCACAACAGGATCTAGAATGACCCAGGAGAAGCCCCTAGGCATGCCTGTGAGATTAACGGAGGTGACCCACCCTGGATGTAGCAGCATTTCTACGGGTTGGGGTCCCAGATTGCATGAAAAAGAGAAGGCAAGCCAAGCTCTATCACTCATCTTTCTGTTTCTCAATGACAGATGCCATGTGACTAGCTGCTTCTCAACCCCCTGCTCCCGGGACCTCTCCACCTCTGTCTTGACATCTGCAGCTTCAAACTTTGAGTCCAGATAAACCCATTGTTCCTTAAGCTCCTGTGGTCAGAATCTTTTGTCACAGCAAAAAGACAAGCGACATACACCCAGCTAGGCATGGATACCTTCAAGGGAGGCCCGTCTATAGATAAAGGAGGAATAGAAATCTGGAACATTCCTTTTACTGCCAATGGTGCACTGCCCAGCTTTGTTTGAAATCTCACTTGGCCTTGGGTTTGGTCTCTGCTGAAGCTTGGACATAGTCTGTCCCTCAACTTTCCACTTGAGGTGAAACCCTATAGTGAGGTCCTAAGCAGGGATGCTTGGTTGGACCACCTTGTTGAGAGGTGGGAGCCTTCAGGAGCTGACTGGGATTCAAGAAAGCCGGTGGTCAGAGCCGTGCGATGAAGCCTGATGGCTTCATAGGAAGAGGTAGAGCTCTCTGTGTTGACCAGCTTCCTGTATAAAAGCAGAGAAGGTCAACTTAAAGAAGCAAAGGTTTCAGAGGTTCTGGTCCATGGCCAGTCGTCTCGACTGCTTTTGGACCCCATGTGCACCATGGCAGGAGCATGTAGGGGAACGGTGGTGGTGGGAAGAAGTGGGCACATTAGCAGGGAGTGTCAGTGGGACAGGTTACTCTCCAGAAACACAGAGGCCCAGAGGACAGGAGCAGAGGTCCCTGCTCATGCCAGCCTCTGCCCCTGCAACACAAGGACACGGAGGTGCTAGAAGGAAACCACACAGCCTATGCCAAGCCACTGCCTTTCCTCACCCTGACTAAACGTCTGAGAAGCCAGAATGAATGCCAGCCTCAGCCATGGGGCAGGCATCTAATACCCCCATAGGAGTATAACAACATCAGCCTGACTTTCCTCTACTACCCTCATCTCCTAAGGTTCCATGACCTCCTGGTAGGAGCCACGGGCCTTTGGGGGAGCATTCTAACCACACATGGTAACATTCCTTATCTCTCAGTGCTGGAAACCTTGTGCCTCCTCTGGCCTTTGCCACCATCCACTCTGGAGTTCCCAGAACCAGGAGCCAAGTATACCTCCTTTTTCACACTTGCATGGCTGCAGCAGTTTGTTCAGGAACAGATGCTGTGGTGGTTTGAATAGTTATGAACCCCCTCCTCCCATAGACTCATGTGTTTGAATGCTTGGCCCATAGGGCGTGGCACTACTAGGAGGTGTGGCCTTGTTGCAGATCAAGATGTAGAACTCTTAGCTCCTTCTCCAGCATCATGTCTGCCTGCATGCCACCATGTCCCACTATGATGATAATGGACTGAGCCTCTGAAACTGTAAGCCACCCCAATCAAATGTCTTATTTTATAGGAGTTGCCATAGTCATGGTGTCTCTTCACAGCAATAGAAACCCAAACTGAAACAGATGCACAGGACCTTTCTCCTAGAGGCAGTCACTCTGACAGCTTGGACAGTGATGTTCCTAACGCCAACAGCTCATGTCTGAGCAACGACAAATCAGAATGGGACCACAACAAGCACAGCTGTCCCAGGGTACAACATTTACCCCGCCTCAGAATGACCTGGTTGCTTGAGTAGAAGCTTTGAGTACCATAGTATGTGGCAAAGACCAGGTATTCAAGACTAACGAATGAACAAATGAATTATAGGGCCACACATCTGTCATCTTAGCACCCACCAGGACTGGGACAGGAGAATCACAAGCTTAAAGCTAGGTTGGCTACATAGTAAGACTCCGTTTCACAGAACCAGAACAACAACAGATGGACAAACAGATCGATGACCAAATGGAGTCAGGGGAGGCTTGGGTTCCATGCTGCAGCCTGACTTTGGGCAAGGGGTTTCATGTCTTCAAGGCCAAGTTTGCCTATCAGTGAACTGGGGACAGCAATATCTATTTTGTAAGAACCACATTTGGACAGGTGGCAAGCTCACTAGAGCCTGGCACTTAGTAGGGATCCAGAGTGCTTTCCTACCTTAACTCCCTCAAAGGGTTTGACTTCCTGTCTCATGTGCAGTGACTGGCTTGGCAGGGACTGGTGGAAAGAATCAGAAACACAGCATTCTCACCCAGACTGAAAGTCATCACCATCTGGAATGGTGCTTCCATTGTCCCTGCACTGGGAAAGATCATAGAGAGGCTGTCTCTCCTGCATGTGTGACTCACTGCTATCTGTCCCAGCCTGTCCTCAGAGTATATATATGGTCAGCTTCTGGAACTGGTTTAGGCCAGCTGGACAAAACAATGCCCACTGTGGCTGAGGCTGGCATTCTGGCCTCACAGACACTTCTCCTAGGTGGAGAAGGGCTGCAGTCTAGCAAAGGTTGTGTGAGGACCGCAGTGTCCTTGTGTTGCAGGGGCAGGAGCTGGTATGAGCAGGGACCTCTGCCCCTGTCATCTTTGCCACTGTGTTCCCAGAGGGTGGTGTGCCCTGCTGCTCCAGGGGGCAGAGGACAGGTCAGAGTCTTAGGTGCCCTTACTGACTCCTTGCTCTTCTCTGGTCCTTTAGCTGTGCCCGTCTCCCTGGTCATTGCATCCTGGTGCTGAATTGGCTTGCCTACAGATGACATGTGACCCTTGTGTGCTGATGTAGGGGGAAGCCCAACCTTGCTCTTGTCCCGGTGTTTTGGAGATAATTTCTTCCTATTCTGCTAAGGCCACATGTCTCCAGCCTGCAACCCTGAACTTCGGCTTCAGGGAAAATACTGTGTGAGTGGAGGGGGAACACCAGCGCCTGCCTGCTTTTCCCCATTTGGGGTGGCCTCATGGGTTGTGGGAACAAGGAGGCACCGGAGAGTTTGTTCCAGGTTTAAGAGTAAGCTGACACCAAGCAATGCTCTGAAATTCAGAACCATAATATGCAAATCAACATAGAAAAGATGCTGCCCCTAAGAGTGGTGCTGGGCCAGATCCCGGGCATAGAGACAGGCCAGCCAGCTGCTCTGGCAGTGTGGGATGTGCTGCAAGGGACTCTGAGCTCCACACAAGCATAACATACTCAGGTTGCCCGTTCTTTCTCCAGGGCCCTGCCTGTGTATGCTGGCCTTATCTCTGTGTTTGATAAAGCAGCAAAGCTCAGAGAATGGATCAGTGAGTTGTCATCAAAGTAAGTCGGCTTAGCAGGCACCCAACTGGGGCAGCTCACTCAAGTGACCATGGTATTCTTGTACTTGTGGTGACAGGTCACCAAGATCTCAGCTGACCAAGCTGGCCTTGTTTGGTGACTAGAGTTCAGACTGCAGTTCTGGGGACAACCATCCCAGGTAGGGCTTCTCCTGGTTGGTCAAGAGGGTATAAGCATTAGGACACCCAAAGGCCTGGTGCCCTTCTTAGAGCTATGAGTAATAGCTGGCTGAGTAGGGACTGAGTCTGAGAGGGCAAGGTTTGTCCTCAAGAGCACAGCAGGGGTCACGCTGAAGCCTGTGGCTTCTCAGGTCCCAGGTGTTCCCTGTTTCCCCTTCCTCTCAGGGCTTCAGTTTGTCCTTTGTGGTGTGGAGTCCTGTGTGGCTTAGATGACTTGGCTGTAGTGAGAAGAATGGGGTAACGCAGGGAGCCCTGGGAGTGTTGTTTGCCACCTCAGAGGGTTTAGAGCCCCTGGTTGAGTCCAGCCTGTTTATACAGAGTCTTCTAATCTGTAAAATCACACAGCTCCACCATTCCCTCAGCAGCCCCAAGGGCCTTATTCCTTTCTCCATTATGCAAATGAGCAGTTTTGGCTTACAGACTTTGACTCATTCAACAAGGTCACACGGCTTAGAAGACGCAAGACTGACTCCCAGGACTGTCTGACTGTAGAGGGGCGCCACTCCCCACCCCCAGGCAGCAGCTTGGGGAGACCAGGTCTGGCTGGGCATGCATAAGCAGAGGCAGAAGCAGCCAGCCCCTCACCCAGGGAGCCCAGCTCTGTCTGCAGGGCCAGATAGACCCAGACTTGGATGCCTTCCATGTTCCTGGGAACATATGAGTCAGATGCCAGGGAGACAGGCATACAGACCAGGGATCCAGGGAGCTGGTGTGGTGGGGTTGTGTATGGGCACACAGGTGTAGCAAGAAGACAGCTGCAGTCACCCTGCATGTCACCATTTATACACATGCCACTGTGCATGGGGCCCTGGTACCTGGCCCAAAGCTGGGGGGGTCTCAGGAGGTACTAGACTTGGACCCCCATGCTAGGTAGTTCTGAGAATCTTAAATAGATTCACAGGGAGTCATCTGCCTCAGTTTACCCTTCTACCTATGATGAGGAGTTACTACCTTGTAAGCCAAGTCCTTCCCACACAAGGCATTTCCATCTTTGAAAAGCTCTTCTCTCCCTTTCCTGAAGTCTGTCCCTCCCTCTCTTCCTCCTCCATCTCTCTCTCTGTTTTTCGATGCTTCCCTATTTTCTTTAGTTCTATTGTGTTTTCTTGGTTGGTTGGTTGGGTTTTGCTGTTACAAACAACACTCAGGGCATGGTTGCACATATTTATAGCTCTGGGATGCTGAGGCAGGAGGATTACAACTTCAAAGCCATCTCAGACTATATAAGGAGACACTCTCAAACCAACAAACCAACCAACCATCCAGCCATCCAGCCATCCAGCCAGCCAACTAAGTAACCAACCAACCAGCTATCCAACCAACCAACCAACCAACCAATTAACCAGCTAACCAACTAACCAACCAGTTAACACCAGACAACAAACCAACTAACCAAACAACCAGCCAACCAACCAACCAACCAACCAACCAACTACCCCTCCCAAACAGGAATCCCAGAAATTTGGCACCTGTCTCCTGGGAGATGGTAGGATGATGGTTTGATCACCCCATATTTACTGGATAATGGCAAATTGCTTCCCAGAGTAATTACACCAATTTATACAATTACTGACTTATTAATTTCCTTATTCTTTTTCCAATCTGCTTGATTGTTTCTGCTATCACTGGCTCCTGGCTCCTATTTTTTAATCCTCCTCCTTTGATGTTTCTTTAATCCTGTTAAGCGTTTATTTTATATGTATTGTCTAGAAGTCCTACTGTCTGAAGACATTGTGGGTTTGGCTCAACAATGTGGGGACTTTGCTGGATCTCACTCCAATTTAGCGGCTTGCCTGTCCAGCACTCATAGTCCTCAAACCCCACTCCAGCTCTCCCAGAAGGCTTGTACTTGTCTGTGAGAAGCCAGAGGAAACCATTTCAATTCAAGTTCTAGGCATGGGGAGTTACAGAGTGAGCTGGCCTGATGGCCTTTGTGGGGTTGTTGTGGCTTCAAGTTTTAGGGGCTTCCCACCCCCCCACAACACTGTCACAGAAGTCTTGGTAGCACACAGGATCCAGGCTATACCATCTCCTGGGTTTCCAAAGCTTAGGTGGTGATAGACACAAGATACTTGCTGGGCATCAAGGGGTGGCAATTCACTGCTTATTAGGAACTACTGTGTTCAAATCACCTTGGCAGCAGTTGTATACACAACATTGACGTTCACGGCCATCCTATGAAGTTGGCAATCTCTTCATTCCATGCCTTTTACAGACACAGGAACTGAGATTGTGGAGATGTAGAGCCTGACTCAGGACCCCCCTCTTTGCTCCTACACTCTCAGCCTTTGGCCTGAGTTTTTGGAGAACCAGTGGTGGCCTCTCTGTTTTATTATATGGGCTCTGGAGGCATTGGAGCCTGAGTTCCACCATGGGACAATTCATCACAGGACTGGCTTAGATGCCACACAATGGCTCCTGGTGAAGCAAGCTTGTCCCTCATCATAGCCACCAATCTACCTTTGCTCTGTGTTAGAGACAGGGAGGGTTATTGCAGCAGAGTAAGGCAAATGTCAGTTCATCTTGTCTAACTGAGGACACCAGTGTCATTCTGAGGATAAACAGAAGACAAAGGAAGAAAAAAAATAAAACCCTCTTCCAGAACAGCCAGAGTTCAGGGCCAGCAACTTGTGTTTTTTAGCTTCTCCCCCCAACACCATTTGCAAGTTGGGCCTGGAAGGGTGCTGCTGTGGCCTAAAGTCACTGCTCCACTGGGCACACCACAGCACCAGGGGTCAGTCACTGGCCTAAAAACTCTGGCAAGAAGTAGAGCTGTCATCCTCAACAACTCCCTGTGCCTTACCCTGCACAGATGGTGTCAGGGTGGATGGCAGGCTCCCCCACCCCAGCCCACACTACCTATCATGCCTGCATGCCTCCGTGATTCCTGTGTCTTAAGCTAAGTGGCCCCAGTAACCCAGAGAAGCCAGGCCTGGCCCCTACTTTGTAGCAGAATGCAGTGAGGCATGGATAGAGACAGGGGCTGTGGCATAATGGTCTATCTTGGGGTTGGGTAAGAGGCTTCCAGAGTAGGTGTATGTTTTCTCTACTAGACACCTGGTCACTCCTGCTATATCTTCAGCTCTCAGCACCAGAATCACTTCCTCCAGGAAGCCTTCCCTGACTTTACCTGGGAATTTGCCAGGACAGATGTCCATACCATTTCCCATAGCATTATATCTATCAGTCAGGGCTCTGGGAGGTCAGGGACTACCCAGCACTCACCCAGCATTCCATGGGGTGGGGGGACCAGAAATATGTGGTTTATCAGCTCACTTAGTTCAGCAGAATCTCCTGGCCTCTGTGCTCATCTGTAAGTGGGTCACAGGCCCTCCCTCATCGCTCTGTTGGGATTAAGTGGCTGAGGGCTTCAAGAAAAGCCAGTGCTTGGAACAGGTTAGGAAATTTCATTTTCTCCATTGGCACCTGGCTTGGAGCCTGGGCTGCACAGACAGCGGTGGGATTAACATGTTACTGACAAAACCACTAATTATCTCCCATGTTATCCTGCTATGACCTCACTCCCTCTCTGCTCAGTGTGCCTGGGGAAGCAGAACCGGTGTATCCTGGCATCTGGCACAGCCACATGGCCCGGGTGCTGTGGGGAGGGGGATGGGGGGGACCTGTGTTGGGAGCAGCTGCTGTGTGTTGCCACCAGACTGGGTCTCTCTGGCTGTCCTGGAGATCCTATAATCTGTGACTCAGGGTCCTGGGTGATAAAGGTGGAGCTGTGACAGAAGCCTTGGTGGGTCCAGACAGTCCCTGGTCACACTGAGGACTGCCACCTTGCATTTATTGTTCTTGTGGCTCTTTGTTGGGGCAGGAGGGTTAATGGGAGCTATTGCCTGTACTCAGGTATCAGAAATGAAGACCCCATTGACTAGGTTTGCTCACTGCCTTCATTTGGCCTCCACAAACCTGGAGAAGGAGGGGGAAAGGCCTGAAGCTCCCACAGAGCTGAAGTCATATCAGGCCCTGTGTAGACCCATCACCTCCATAATCACATTAGGGACTCAGAAGGACACCTCGTCCTGCTGTGACTTCCGTTTCACAGCAGTGGAATCTGATACCTAGAAAGGATGCTTGTCCAAGGTTTGGCAAGTTACCTCTGGGTCACCTCCTGGCCTTGTCCTAGGGCGGGTGGGCTCCCTGTGAATGACTGCCTGTGGATCTTCAGAAGAGTCACAGTGCAGCCATACTTCACACACACACACACACACACACACACACACACACACACACACACACACACACACAGTGTGTGTGTGTTTGCCTGTGTGAACAGGTGACACCATATGTGTGGAGGGCTCGGGGCTGGACCTTGTGCATTAAACGCATCCCGGCTCAGGTAAATGCCTTTGAGCCTTACTTCCTTCAGCAGCTGCTGTCTTCCTTCAGGTACCTTGCTTGCCTTTTCAGTACTGAACTTTGAGCCTCAGGCCCACCAGAGCCCCCAGTGTCTCCCAGGGCCCAGGGTCCTGGTAGGTTTAGAATAACCGTGGCCCATCCAAGGTTGAGCATCTCTACCTCATGGCTGCGTCTATTCCAGGAAGCCTTTTTGTGATCCTGGTCTCTCCATCCTCTGCCCCAGCAGCTTTCTTCAGTGGTTCCTCTTAGCTTCCTCCCCTCCCCTTTCTACCCTCTTCTCCTCCTTTCTCTACCCCTCCTCTCCCTGAACCCCCTCCATCTCCTTGCCTGTCTCCCTCATCCACCCTTTTCTGCAATTGTTTCCCTTGCTTTCTGCATCCCCCCTCCCCTGCCTCACCTTGCTCCTACCTCTTCCCTCCTCCATCTCTACCCTTCCTCCCTGCACCCCTCCCTCCTCCTCCCTGTCTTTCCTCTTCCCGTCTGTGTGCTAAGCGTGGATGACAGCCCTTGGCACCTGCTCCCTCAGGGCTCACCAGGAGTCAGCTCTCCTTTAGTTGCCCGGGCTGTATGGACAGCAGAGGAGACCATCCCATCTGCTTGACATCTCAGGGCTCTCTGGGTGGTCACACCACCCTGTCACTCGCCTCACTAGGCCACTCTGGTTTCTGAGAAGCATTCAGTGAGACGTTTGGTAAAGCCTGGTCTCCCTCAGATCCAGCTGGCAAAGAACCCAGCATAGACTCCTGGTGGAAGGTGTGGCCTCCTTGTATTCATTCTTGGTCTGGTGAGTGAATGAGTATTTATGAGGAAGGTGCTTACCTGCATGATGCTACACAAGCACACAAGCATGTGAGCTCTCTCTCTCTCTCTCTCTCTCTCTCTCTCTCTCTCTCTCTCTCTCACACACACACACACACACACACACACACACACTGCTTCAAGTTCCTTGCAAAAGTTGCTAGAAGGGCAGAGGAGAAACAGGGACAGCAGACCAGGAAGACAGGGATGTCTCCCTCAGAGGTGGCCTTACGGTTGAGCTCAGACAAAGAAAGCATGCTCAATATTAGAGGCAGGGCAAGCTCTCAGACCCCCATGTGTAGAGAGGCCCATGTGGCCAAGAGAGTGGCATCTAGATATAGAGAAGGACCATTGAGTGGGTGGGGTGGAGTGAGAGGCTGGTAGGCTGAGGTGGAAGTCCCTATAGTTAGCCTGTTTCTGTAGATTGCAAATGCTGCCAAGCTCCTTTCTACAGGAGCCCCCACCCCTGCCCCCCACACAAGATGCTGCCACAGTCAGCTCCTCTTATCTCCTGGCAAAAATTGCCTGGGGCTCTTGAGGCTACTTCAGTGATGCTTTCCAAACCCTAGTTATGGGAAAGCAATCACATCCCCTGCACTTCCCAGTGTCTTTGAAGAAACCTGAGTTACAGCTCCCAAGTCTGGAGCCACTTAGCTTTTCAACAGCAGAGTGGCCCGAGTGAGCACCCTTCTTCCCCAGAGCTGACTGAAGAGGAGCCTTGTGGCTCAGGACAGAGCACGACTCCTGCATAAATCACAGTCTGCAGCTAAACTGTCCAATTCTTCAACTAAATTGCTAAGCTTGTCACAGAAAATCCCAGTAAATCTCAGAAGCCAAGGCTGGTGAGAGAACTCAGTGAGAATGAAGGCTTCTGGAAAGACTGTTCCTTGGTGCATGGAGGGAGAGGTTGGGGGGGTTACATGGTGGAGAGAGGCAAGGTAGCCAGGCTCCTTCACTGCCCTAAGTTTTTCAATGAGAATCTACATAGATCAAGCTGGGCCTATGGGCATACCTGTGGGGAGATTTCTCAATTAAATTAATTGATGTGCAAGACCCAGCCCACTGTGAGTGGCACTATTCCCTAGGCAGAGGGTCCTGAGCTGTATAAATGGGTGTGATAGCTAGTTTTATGCCAACTGGACACAGTCTAGAGGCATTTGAGAAGGGTAAACCTCAGTTGAGAAAATGCCTCACCAGTTTGGCATGTGGTGAATTTTCTTGATGATTGATGTGTGAGGGCCCAGGATGCTATGGGTAATTCCACCCTTGAGCTGGTGATTCTAGGTGGTATAAGAAAGCATGCTGAGCAAGCCATGAACAAGCCAGTAAGCAGCAGCATTACTCCATACCCTCTGCTTCAGTTCCTGCCTCTCGGGTCTTACCTTGAGTTCCTGCCCTGACTCCCCAGATGATATTACAAGTTATGCCATGAAACTCACCATTTCTTCCAAGTCTCAGTTTGCTTTTTATTGCTGTGATAAAATACCATGACCAATAACAACTTGCGGAGGAAGGGCTTTATTTGACTTACAACTCTCGGGTAATACTTCATTCCTGAGGGAAGTCAAGGCAAGAACTCAAGGCAGGAACCTAGAAGCAGGAACTGATAATAGAGGCCTTTGGAGGGGTGCTGCTTACGGGCTTGCTCCCCCATGTCTTTATTTCTTTTCCACCCAGGACCCTGGGATGGTGCTGCTCCCCTGATCTGAGCCCTTCCACATCAATCACTAATTAAGACAAGACTCTAGGGGTTTGTCTACAGGTTAGTCTTATGGAGGTGTTTTTTAGCCAGCACACTCCCCAAGTTGCTTGTCATGGTGTTTTATCACAGCAATAGAAACCCTAACTAAGATGGTGAGTGAATCCAGCACAGTGCAAGCGAGCCTCACACATTCACCTCTCTCTGCTCCAGCCTGTGGATACCATGTGAGCAACCATTTGAAGTTCCTGATAACAAAGAAGACAGCAGAGGCATTCTGAGGGTGGCTGCTGAGCCAATGTAAGGCAGGTGTAGAGAACAGAGGTTGGAGGTCACCATATAGGGGTAGGCTTGGGAACTGTGGGGCTGGATTCAAGGGAGATAGGAGTCCTGGTCTGGGCTCAGACTTCAGGGTTTAGCCCTGGGGGCTCAGCCTTGATATCTTTAGTTTAATTCCTTTTTTTTTTTTTGCTGAACCCCAAGTCCTCACCAGGTGTTGGTCACTCCCAGGGGAGTCTATCCCTTCTTTTCAGAGCACTAGTGTGGTGTAGACATCTCTCAAGCAATCCTTGAGAGGCCTTAGCCCACATGCTCATTGATCCTGTCATCTTGATCCACGCAGTGCTGGTATCCATCCATTGTTGGGGTTTCTGGGATTGGATGGCCAGGCAGGGACCAAGCCCAGGGGCCAGACTTCTGTTACCCATGCCCTTCTAAATGTCCTTGTCCTACTCTCCACATAGCCCTGCCTGCCCCTTTGCTTAAAGTCCCTTAGCCCCAGAGATCTGAAGGGGTCCTCGCTGCAGATCTGATATCTGACAGAGTGGGTGAATTGCCACCTGCTCCTGTTCTGCAGCCTGTCACTTCCAGTTAGTCATAGCCTGGATAAGGATGTCACTTGCCTTGCTGCCATGAAGCCACTGTCTTCAACTGAGCCACCTCAGCAAGGTAGCTTGCTCCTCTGCTGGCTGTAAGGCGTGCGTGCTCCTAGGAAGCCAGTCTGGACCACCATGCCTAGCACAGGACTGCAGCTTGGTCTCTCAGGCACTGTGTGACCACACCAGGGCTTCTTCCCTCAGCTTCTGCCTTCATCAGTGCAAAGTGGACAGAGAGCTCCACCTCTGGATGGCACAAGGGTTGGGTACTTCCAGGCCTTTCACAGTCACCCACTAATACCCGACAGGCCACATGCTGTCACCTGTTAAAATGCTTACTCCAAAGCTCCCCTTCCTATCTCTGAGGTGATCCCACTCTTGGACATCCTGATTCTACTGAACAAGCCCCACCTAGCTGGAAGCCTGGACAAGGCCTCCAAACTTCTAGAAGCAAAGCTTGTACCTCGGAGGCCAGGCCAACATCCACATCTTCCTGTATCTGGGAGGGGTAGCCCTGATTGTGGGGGAGGGTCGGTTAGACCATCTTGAGGTTGCCTAAGGTGGAAACTCTGCAAATCTGAGCCCAGATGTGCCCAGATGTGCCAGTGCTGGGCCACTTCTCTTTATCTCAGTGTCTTCCTCTGTCAAGTGGGGCCTGAAGATACCCCCTGGAGGGGTGGAGGCTGACTGTCCTCCCTGGAAGCTGATGTGTGTCATTCAGAAAACAGCAAAATCTACAGCAGGCACCAAGCAGATGTGCCATTACAGTAACTGTAGCTACTTGGGAAGTGACTTCTGTGTCCAGACCTGCTCAACCTTCACAGATTATCTCACTCACATCCTACACAAGCTGCTGGCTTCCATTCTGGATCTGGGGCCACAGATAGGACAGATTCCATCTCAGTGCTACCCCAAGCGCCTTCGGTGGTATCCGGCATGCTCTCTGGTGCTCAGGTGGGTTTGTGGAGTATACCAGTGATAGCTGAGCCTTTGCAAGCACCAAACAGATGGGCTGGATAACAATAGTGAATCAACCTTGAAGGGGGAATGGACCCTGACATCTGCTGTAGCTTCAGGGAGGGAATGGATGCTTCATGAAAGAATCAAGTCTAAGGGCCAGATGGATGTGTTTTGGTGTGTAGTGCAGCCTAGCAGGCAGGAGGACCTGGGTTTCGTGCCCAGCATCTCCCAAACCAGACATGGTGGTGCCCGTCTGTTACCCAACATGAGTAAAGTGGAGGAATGGGGGTTAGAAGCCCCAGATCATCCCTGGTTACACAGTAAATTCAAGGGCGCACTGGGAAACAGGAGAAAGGACCAACACCGTATGATTCTACATTCATAGGTCCTTAGAGTCATCAAGTTAACAGAGACCAGAAGTAGACAAGGCTTCTGGGGCTATGTTCATATATACTGACTTGGTTCTGCAGAATGAAGGCAATTCTGGAGATGACATTATGGAGGCAACGTCATGGAGGCTGCACAGCTGCATGTAGGACCCAATACCACTCCAGGTGCAACAAAAATGTTCAAACCCACTTGTTTGTGCTATGTATATCTTACTACAAAAATAAATTAAGTAAAGGAGCTTGAGAGATGGCTCTGTGGATAAGAGCAGTGTTTTCTCTTACGGAGGATTCTGGATAAATTCCCAGTCCCCTTATAGAAGCTCACAATTGTCTGTAACTCCAATTCTGGGGGATCTGATGCCCTCTTGTGTCCCCCAACACATGGTGCACATATATATACATGCGGCCCAAACATCCATATACATAAAAAATAAAAACAAACTAATTGAGATTTGGGCTGGGGTGATGTCTCAGCCAGTAATGCTTGGCTCACAAACACAAAGACCTGAGTTTGATCCCCAGAACCCAGGTGGGAAAAAAAAAGCTGGGATCTGGGGTGCACACTCATAATCGCAGGCTCCTGGAGGCAGAGATGTGGACTTACATGGTTCACTAGCTAGCCATCTTAGCTGAATTAGCAAACTCCGGGCTAATGAAAAAATATGGCAGATGGTACCTGCGGAATACTTGAGGTTGATCTCTGGCTTCCACATACAGAAAAGGTGGGAGAGGTGGGAGAAGAGGGGGACAGGAAAGGGGGAGGAGGAAGAAAAGGGAGGGGAGAAAGGAAAAAGGAAGGGCTGTGGGTAAGGGGTGTGCAAGCTGCTTAGCAACAAGGCAGATAAGCAGAGAAGGGGCCTTGAGGAGGATGCCAGGAGGTGACCTGAGACCTCAGGGGAGGTTGGGGACATTGCCTTTTTTGCTTTGTTTTTTCTTTTTGAATCTAAAGGATACCTAAGGACAAAATTTTTCTTTGGAGTACAGGATGGCTGGGGTGCTAGGTGCTGATGGGAAAATGAGAAGAGAGAGGAGGGGGTTTTGGCTGGGTCTGCATGGGGACAGCAATGTGAACCTATGTTAGGGTTATGTGTAGGAAAGGCACTGGTCAGATTCACCTGGTGGCTTCTGTTCCCTAGAGAAAGTGAGACAAGATCACAGCTGAGCAGAGGCCAGGGAGTGAGAGGAGGCCTTCCTCATTGGTGTGGTTTCCTTTTCACGGTGAATGTCACACTAGAAATGGCCTGCTGAGTGTCCTTGTGGAGACCTTTCCAAGTTGTGCTTGCATGCATGCCGCTGGGAATCCCAGAACAGCTGGTGTGCTAGGCTCCAGCCTGCACACATTAAGGCCCCATGTGCTCTGTGAAGCATAGTGTTGTAGCCAAGGCTGGCCCGTGCTCCTTGCACCTGTGGAGCAGCTCAGCTGAGATGCTCCACTGCACAAGCCTGCCTACGCGAAGGGTGCGTGCAGCTTGAGTTTGAGACTTCCACAATAGCAGAACCTCTCTGCACCCCATTCTCTAACTAAACACCAGATCCCGCCCCACCCTGACGGGGGAGGATAATGTGGTGTTGTCTTCATTCTGCCTCCTGATTGCTAGCGAGGCAAGGAGGTATGCTTTTGCTTTTTATTCTCTCCTGCCGGATTTTTACCGGTGCTCTCACCGTGTTGGGGATGGTGTTCGTGTTGCTTCTCACACTCTCTCAGAAGGAAATGATTAAGCCTTTGTTATGGGGCTGGCGCTGCTCTCTCACCCTCTGACGTGCAGCGCCTCCCTTTGTTTTCTTCCCTTTTAGGAGTCACGGTCTCCCACTAGGGTTGTCACTGTGTAGCTATGTATTCAGATGTCAATCTGCTGCACCTGGAGGGGGCCTAGACTTGGATGAGGGAGTCACTGGCAGGTCTCATGCCTCCCAGCAGGCAGCTGGAAACCTCTGAAGAGCCACCCAGCCCTCAAGATCCCTAGAGGATCCATCCAAGACCCTCTGGCCTGACTTCACCATCCTGTTGATGCATGGTGCTGGCTCCCCGAGGCTGCCACACTGAAGTACTCAATGTACAGTAGCTTAAAGCAAAAGAATGCACAGCCTCTTAGTCTGGATGCCCCAAATTGGAAGGCATCTTGCCTTCCATCAGTTCCCGGAGGACCCTCCTCCTAGCTCAGCTTCCTGTGGCTGGAGGGTTCTTGTCTTGTGGCCCCATCATTCATGTCTTAGACTTTGCCATATGTCATCATGTAACTGTCTGGTCCCTGTCTCTTTCCCTTTTATAAGGTTGCGTGTCCTTGCATTTGCAGCTCTTCCTGATTGCCCCGTTACTGCAGTTTGAGATGTGTAACTTACATTGGCAGAGACCTCATTTCCAAAGAAAGTCAGGTTCTCAGTTTTCAAAGTTTGGGGTGAGGCCACCATGCAACCTACTAGAAACATCTACGGCAACAGCTCTCAATCTGTGGGTCGAGACCGCTAGGGGGTTGAATGATCCATTTACAGGGGTCAGATATCAGATATCCTGCATATCAGATATTTACATTATGACTCATAATAGTAGCAAAATTGCAGTTATGAAGTAGCAACAAAAATAATTTTAGGGTTGGGGGGTCACCACAACATGAGGAATCGTGTTAAAGGGTCGAAGCATTAGGAAGGTTGAGAACCATTGATCTATGGAGAGCCCTCACCCACTGACCAGCCCACCCCAAGTGTCTGAGGAGAGCCCTCCTCAGCTGCTGCTTTCTGTGCTGAGTCTCTATCTCTGTTTCCAGGGAAACCAGCTTAAGATGATGCCCCTCCTTTACAAATTAAGGGGTCACCTGGTGAAGGGTATGGAGTGAAGATTGCAGAGCCCAGGTTAGCATCAGTCTTTCTGTAAAGAGGACTAACCCCTCCCTTCTTGAGGGCCCCTGGCTCCTTAATGGAAAGATTGTTCTAGATGCTCTTTAGGAATTGGGGGCATCCTGTTCCCCAATGACAACCCTCCATACTGAGGTTACTCAGCAGCTAGATCCCGAGGGTGATACTCTTGTCCCTGCTGGGGTAACATTAGGGCACAATCCCTGGTATCTGAAAATCCAGTGCCTGCTTGAAGAGAGGAGCTGGGGCTCTTGTCTTGCCCCCACATCCCAGAATACCTCTGATATAATTCATTACCACCCCTTGCCCTACAACAAAAGCCACCTGGGGAGAAAAAGGGCTTTCTCTTCTAAAATCGTTTTCCCGAGTTCTTTGACAGATACTGTGTGTAATTAATTCATAGCCTGGTGAAGGGGGTCAGCAGGAGAGAAAGCCCCAAAGGGAGAGAGAAGCACAGGTACTCCGGAAAATGCAATTGCCCGGATACTGCTCATGGAACAGAATAAAGACATGCAAATCCCAATAGTGAAATGGAGCCCCCCACTCCACCCCAAGACTCTGGTCTCAGAATGCATTGCAGAGCCCAGAGTCAGGCAGGTCCAGGGAATGTCTCAAGGTTGGAATGTCTTGGGCTAGAGGGAGGCCTGGAGACAGGTAGTGCAGGCTGAGGCCAAGGGTGTACAGGGAGTCTTTTCCAGATGGTAAGAGAGAAATCGTTTACCGTCTGCAGAGCGGGGGTAATAGCTCCTAACTGTAAAATCAATAGAAACACCAGAGATAAGCTTTGGAAAATCTGATTATTTCTTTCCGGAAATTCCCCTAGAGGGCTTTCTGTTGAAGAATCACCGGTGATGTGTGCAGAGGTGCAGAACAAGGCAATTCTGTCTAAACAGGGCACTGAAAACAACCTATGCCACTGGCCAGAAACATTTACCAAGAAGAATACCAAGCAGCTGTGTGCAATAGAATATTACATGGCCGATAAAAGTCATCTTGCACAAAAGCCATGCTGTAATGAGAAAAGCAGAGAGGTATTTTGTGTGGTACCCATGTAGACCCCGGGTAAGTGGTGGCGGGACAACAGAACTGATAGGGGCTCTCTTGGGTAGCAAAGGTGAGTGTCCTCTCCCTCCAAGCTCTGATTTTCCAGATACCCCCAACACACACACACACACACACACACACACACACACCACAGTCAGAAGAAATCAAGCTCACAGAGAGAGTGGCTTTGCATGGCACAGGCAGAATTGAGCCTAGGATCGACCTACTGTCCCCCATCCTATGTGCCATATACACCCTCCAACTCTTCTAAGAGGAGTCCTGGAGATACCCATTGTACCAGTGCCAACACTGTAGAACACTTCTAGAGACTGGTCTCTGGAGTTTGGGGTTTTATGAAACACTGGTATACTTTTTGAGGATAGGCCCTGTAGTTGGCACTGGGTGCCCAAGTATATAGGGCTCACCTCAGCCTGGCTGGGGCAACAGAAGGGGAGAAGCTGTGATGAAGGAGGCCACCTCTCAGCCCCCAACTGTCCCCCAAGGTCTTAGACTCAGCAACTGTTGATGTTTGTTTTGTTTGTTTGTTTTGTTTTTGAGACAGGGTTTCTCTGTGTAACAGCCCTGGCTGTCCTAGAACTCGCTCTGTACACCAGGCTGGCCTCAAGTTTACAGAGATCTGCCTACCTCTGCCTCCTGAGTGCTGGGATTAAAGTCATGGGCCACTGCCACCCAGTGTTGTTAAAGTTTCTTATTTCCCACCTGCCTCTGGCAATAGCTAAAAACAGATTGTGGAAGAATTGTCAGTTGGAAAGACTATGGCCACCACTTGACACTTAATCTACAAATAGTTCATTAAGCCTTCGTGGGGAGAAGCTCCAGCAGCCACACATCAAGCATCTTATGGGCCCTGGTGCCTGCTGGCCCAGGGAACAGGGCAAAGTCCTACAGGGCAGAGGCAGTAGGGCAGGCTCCCAGGCAACTCAGCTTTTCCTCCTCCCCACCCGGATCACTTAGGTGTCAGGCACAATTCTGTCCCTTAACTGTGGGTATTCAGAGTCTCCCTGCTGCCACTTCTGGAGACTGTAGGTACATGGTCCTGGTGAGGACAGACATTAGCAGCAGCATATCTTCGTTTGGGTCTGTGTTCATGATGTATGCATGTGGAGTGGATGTCCACCTTGGCCCGTGTGTGGAAGTCAGAGGATAACTTTGTGAAGTTGGTTTTCGACTTCCACCTCTATACGGCTTCTGGGGATCAAACCCAGGTCACCAGGTTTGTGGGGAAAGCTCATTTACCCACTGAGCCATCTCTCTAGCCCAATCACTAAAGCCCTGCTGTGCTGCCCTGTTGTGCGGGGAGTGGTAAGCATTAATGTGTGTTGAAGGTGCTGAGCTGCCTGCTCTCAATTCCATGGTCTCCAAGGGCACACAAACCCTTCTTCCAGGCCACGCCCCTTAGAGACTCAGAGCCCACGTGGCGCTGTACCCATCCCAGGATAGAGGACTCAGAATCTATCTTCAGTGTGAGCCCTGCTTCCTGCTCTTCACATCCTGTTTCAGGGACTTCCCGCTATGCTTTTTGGCCCCGGGGCTGGGAGTGTGATGGAGGCTTCTGACAGACCTGGATCTATCAGGATAGGGTGTCTACTTGGCTCTGCTGCAGGAGAAGAGAATGAATGAGAATCCGTGTGCATGGGGGCAGGGTGCTGATGGAAGACACAGCATAGCAGATGGCAAAGGGACACAGGAGGGCTTGCTGCAGCTCAGTCAAGGAAAATGAAATAGCTACTAAGTGTGTCAGGCAGAACTAAGGATGGGGGACACATCAAGATACAGTGTGCCTTTCTCACCAATGGGGACTGCTCAGTCATCTAGATGGCCTCTTCTTACAATCTATTTATTAGAGTGTGCGTGCCTGGTGGTCCAAGGACAACTTGTAAGAGTAAGTTCTCTCCTACTGTGCAGGTTTCAGAGATTGAACTTCTCAGGCTCTCAGCCATCTTGCCAACTCAAGTGAAAAGAAAAAAAAAATCCTATTTTAAAAAATTGAACCTCTGAGAAATAAAATGTACAATAGGTACAGTGATAAACTCACTGGGTGGGTTTGACAATAGAAGGAAAGACAATAGAAGTCACCCAAATAAGAAGACAGAGAGAAAACATAAGAAGTGAACAAGGCAGAAGATGGTCTTTGCACCAATGGTGTTACAACAGTAGGTGCCACCTGCATATGGCAACAATAGTAGGCACCACCTGCATACAACATATGTGAAAGGGTCAGATCCACAAAAGAAAAAAAGAGTCGAGACGGGGCCTTTTGTGATAACTAATTCAAAGCAGATCAGGGACCTAAATGGGAGATAAGAAAATGTAAAACTAGTAGAAGAGTAGAAAAAAGCCAACCTGATCTGGGACTTGAGCTGAGCTTCCTTACAGCGCCTGGCTCTGGTAAGGACACAGAACAATGAAACTCTAGAATTTGTGTCCCTGGCTGGAGGGAATGGAAACCATCCTGGCCACCCAGTGATGGAGCTGGACAGTTTCTTTCAAAGCCAGCCTCTGGCTTACTTGACAATCCAGCAACTGCTCTCCGGGTATCCACCTAACCGACTTGAAAACTCATGCCCATATAAAAACCTGCAGTAGCTATTTATAGAGCCATTATTCACAGTTGTCAGACACTGGCCGGCAGGAGGATGGCTAAACTGTACCAAGTCCTTACAGCTGAGTATCATTCAGCCATAAAGAGAGATGAGCTGTCAGGAGGAAGTGGTTGCAAGGTATCGGGAATGCTGCTGGTGCACGAGGTTGAGCTGAACATACTTCCTAGAGCAAGGTGTGCTGCAGAGAGGAGAGTGAGAGATTCTTAAACCAAGCCATCATTGACAAGAGACCTGGTGGGGGATGGAGGGATTGATGGGTGAAAACAACAGTCTTTCTTTGGCAGTGAGACTGTTGCCCATGACACTGTGATGGTCAGTAGAAGATGACATGGGGATGGGGGAGATAGCTCAGTGGGCAAAGTGCTTGCTGGGCTAGAATGAGGACCTCAGTTAATCACCAACACTCATGCTAAAATCCAGTGTCATGTACATCTGTAATCTCACTGCTGGGGGAGTAGAGACAGAGGATCCTTGGAATTCACAGTCCGGCCAGCCCTGCCAAATCAGGGAGCTCCGGGATCAATGAGAAACTCCTCTTAAAAAGTAGGGTAGATCAAGAAAACCCACAGAATCAACTAATCTGGGCTCAAAGGGGCTCACAGAGACTGAAACAACAGCCAGGGAGCCTGCATGGACTGACCTAGGCACTCTGCATGTATGTTACAGTTGTGTAGCTTGGTCTTCTTGTGGGACTCCTAAACAGTGGGAATGGGGCTATCTCTGACTCATTGTTGGCTTTCAGGACCCTATTCTTCATAATGGGTCACTTTGTCCAGCCTTTATACAAGAGGAGATGGTTAGTCTCACTGCAACTTGATATGCCATGTTTTGTTGATATCCATGCCCTTTCCTGAACAGAAACAAAGGGGGAGTGGATTGGGGGGGGGAGTAGAGGGGGGAGGGGAACTGGGAGAAGAGGAGGGAGGGGAAACTGTGACAGGGATGTAAAATAAATAAATAAATACATTTTTAAAAAGTAAGGTAAAGAGTGATCAAGGACACACACCTAATAGTGACCTCTGGTTTCCACTAATAAGCATGTACCCACATATACTTACACACACACGTGCACACACACACACACACACACACACACACACACACACGCACATTCCCTCATTTTGCCAGCTGTAGCCACCTAAAGGCAGTAATAGCCTGAAGAAGCACACACACAGTACCAAAGTCTGACTTTCTGCTATCCTTTCAGGGTGCTTGCTGATTCCAAGACTGAGACAGAAAGCATAATTTGAGCCTAGGACATCGTGTGTCTGGAAGTGAGGGAGGATGAAGACACACAAGTCAATGAAAGAGTTACCAAGTACGGATGGACTGCTGTGAGCAATAGATAAAGTAGCTGTGGCCACATCGAAACTCAAGTGTAAGGCAAGAACTCATGAACCCACACCTACACAAGCCACAAGTAGGTGGGGAGAGAATTCAAATCTCCCAGGCTGAGGGCTTCCAAGATACCCATGTAGGGACTCCACGCTGCAAAGATGTGGGGAGATCCTCCCTTCAGAAGTGGGCGAGGAACATGATGAGAACCCCACCCCAAAGACTACAGAGTAGACAAATGAAAAGAGCAAGCTTGCAAGGGAGAAACTAACAGCTGCCTTATCAGTTATATGAACATGGCCAGTGCCAACAGAGAAATGTCCCATTGATGGCACGTGTCCTCAGTGAAGTGGGCATGGTCACCTCAATCTGATGGTCCTTCTCCTCCTTAAAACCTGCACCCCCAGTTTAACCATAGAAAACCCATCTTAAAGCCCCAATTACAGAACAGTCTATGAAATATCTTTACAGTAAGCCTTAACACTGTAAAGGCATCAGAAACAAAGTTGGAGACACTTCAAAACCATAAAAAAGCAAAAAAAAATACATTTTTAATGACAAGAAGTTATAAAGTGGTCTCCTGACAGGATCCTGAGGGTAGCAAAGACTCTAGGAAACCTATCTAAAGTATGTGCATCAGTTGAAAATCATGTAAAATACATTCATTCATGGTGAGCCATCCCCCATTGTGACAAGACAAGTGACAAAAAGAGAAGCAGCCCGAGGTGTACAATATTCCACAATGGTTCTGTAAAAATTCTGTAAATGCAAACTGCCAGAAAAAATACTGAAAAACAGAGACCTAGATGGAGAGCTGGCTCAGTGGGTAATGTGTTTGCTGAGCAGACTTGAGGACCTGAGTTCAGGACTCAGCATCCATGTAAAACAGCCTGGCATGGTGGTGCACACTTGTAATCCCAGCATTGGGAAATAGAAATGGGCACACACTTGGTTCCCTGGGCAGCCAGCCTAACTGGATCATTGAGCTCCAACGCAGCAAGAGACCCTGTCCCAAGCAAATAAATAAATAAATAAATAAATAAATAAATAAATAAATAAATAGAAACGGATGGCACCTGGAGACAGCTTCTGAGGCTGGTCACTGGCCCACACACATATATGCACACATGTGTGCAATGAATGTAGTAACCTCAGTTGTTGTCTACAGGGGTTATCCATTTTTCTTTATTACACACACACACACACACACACACACACACACACACAGAGAGAGAGAGAGAGAGAGAGAGAGAGAGAGAGAGAGAGAGAGAGAGAGAGGGAGAGAGAGAGACCTGAAAGACAACATCAGGCAATCTTTGTGTAGTTGGTAGCATAGACTTAGATTGCAGAAGAAAACTCTTGAAGAAGAATTAAATGTTAATTTGATTAAGGAAAACAAACAAACAAAATAAACAAAAACCGAACATCATGAGTCTGTAAAACTAAGCTGGATACATATAAAGAAAACCATCCTTCATGTTATATTGAAGCTGTCGAAATTGAAGGTATTAGAAGTAGCCTGAGGGGAGATGGAGAGATGGTGCACTGGTTAAGAGCACTGGCTGCTCTTGCAGAGGGCCCAGGTTTTATTGACAGCACCCACAAGGCAGCTCATGACTGTCTGTGACTTCAGTTCTTGGGCATCCAATGTGTTCTTCTGACCTCAGAAAGTACCAGGCAAACACATGGTGGATATCCATGCATGCATGTAAAGCATTCATATACATAAAATAAAATAAATCATTTTTAAAAGGGAGAAAAGGAGAAGGGAGGAGAAAGAGAAGCCAGACAAAGCAAGTCACATCCCATGCAGGGAAGCACAGTGAGAACGCCTGTGGTGGACTTCTCAGCAGAAGCAATGGGAACGGAAACACCCGCAGCGTGAAGTACAGAGAGGTTTGAAATGAGGCTTCCTGGCAGAAAGACACTGTGTGTGCTGGGGAAGAGTAGATGGGTCACCTGACCTTGACCCTCCTATCTTCGCTTGACCAGTCTGTTGGCATATGGACAGTCTGCTCAGCTCAAGGTCATGCAATGTGTACTGTGGCCACCCTTCCTGTCTGCACCCTCCATTTGCTGCCTTTGATGGTGGAGCCTTGGCACCAACTGACAGGAGCAGGCTCTGCTCATCATTCTGTAAAGGGAGCACTGTGCCTTCTTTGGGGAGTTCTCGTTTTAAACGTTTACTTTTCTGTGCGTAAGTGTTTTTACTTGCATGTATATCTGCACCACATGCGTGCCTGGTGTCCACGAGGCCAGAAGAGGGACCAGATCTCCCCTGGAAGTGGAGTCACTGTGAGTTGTGACGTGGGTGCTGGGAATTGAACCCAGGTTCTCCGGAAGAGTAGCCAGTGCTCTTGACCATTCAGCCATCTCTGCAGACCCATTTGGGAAGTTGTTTGCCCTTGGTTCCTGTCTTCCTCACACATCTCTGTGCTCCCCACAATCCTGCACTTACTCAAGACACCCCCTTATCTCCAGCTACCCTCTTGCTCATCTCCAGCACTTCTGGAGAGTTCCTCAGACTGTTGATGCCTGACTATGCCCCGCCCTGCGTTACTTCATATCATGTAAGGCAGTAATCTTTCTGTGTCTTGTCCTGAGAGATTCTATTTTACAGGAAGTGTTGGATCCATTTTGAGGGTGGAAGATGGCTGGACACATGAGTGGACACGTGAACAGCAGCTCACCTGCCTGGCACCACCCATGCAACACATACTGACAAATGACTTATTCCTAAGAATAGAAAAGGTGCTGCCCTAAAAGTTTATTGGGGTGACTTGGGACAGATATTAAAGTCATATCAGGAGAAACAGACCCAAGAACTTATAAGACATGCTAGACCAAGGAAAGTCTGTAACTCTCTTGCCTGGACCCACAGAGAAATAGACATCTAACACGGCAGCGGTGACACCCCCACCAACCAGTCAACCTGACCACCCAGTGTATGTGCCAGGGGACTGGAAGGGCTTCAGCTTGACTCTGTCCTCACTGTTGACATGGCCTACTAGAACTGACACCTGTCCATCTTCATATTCACCATTAGGACCCACCACCCATCCACCTGTTTGTTTGTCTGGACTTGGTCCTGCACTTCACTTAACTCCTGCAGCTCAGCTCTGACTCTGGGGCCTGACTCAGTGGCTAGCAGCCTCTCCAGCTCAGCTTTATTTGTTATCAATATAGAGACTCCTACGTCCCCATTTGTTTCCCAGCTTTGACCTGTCAGGCCTTGTTAGCCCTTGACAGTCATTCTGTAACTTGCATATATATACACATTCTTTTCTTTTCTTTTGTTTTAGATTTGTATATTTATTATGTATACAGTGTTTTGTCTGCATGTATCCCTACAGACCAGAAGAGGGCACCAGATCTCATTACAGATGGTTGTGAGCCATTGTGCGGTTGCTGGGAATTGAACTCAGGACCTCTGGAAGACCAGCTAGTGTTCTTAACCACTGATCGATCTCTCCAGTCCCTATAAACACATTCTATAGCGAGATTTACTGTGAGGCGCATAGTGTGTGATTTGGGAGCTAAGATTTAGTAATTAAGATCAAAGCAAAAGCCTGCATCCTCCTCATCATTAAGGAGAGCAGAAACATTAAGCACTTTGCTGCCATTGAAACCACCGAACTGTGAGAACTGTTATTCAATAAATTCTGACACTATGGAAAGATGCAAACGTGTGCTAATGGCATACTCATAGCAGTGACCCACCCTATCCCCAGCAACCTGAAGAGCCGCCCAGGCAGGTGACTGACTGGTGCACAGTCCCCTACTTAACATCTAACATCAAGCCAGGGGTAACGTGCACGCCTGCTAATGATGCCCTCAAGCCCTCTGGCAGTCAGGTACACGGGCCCTGAGAGGTACTGCAGCTTGGACCTCTCGTTGAGAAGATAGGGAAACTGAGGTCAGAGAGAACAGGGACCTGCCTGTATCACACTTCTGTCAGGCCTGTACATCTTTAGAGCTAGCTCCCACTTGCCATAGCTGGCCCTGCCTTTCCTCATTCCCCTCATCTTTGGGTGTCTGTTCATCAAGGCATTGCCACACCCACATCCTTCTAGGGCCAATCTGATTGGCCTTAGGGAGTGTGGTTTCCTCAGAGCATACATTCGGAATGACGGTGCCAAATTGTTCCCCCGAAGACCCTGGTGTCCAAGTGCCCAGTCCACCCATGAGTCTCCAGGGGCTTCCCAAGGCTATCCCTTTTCCACCGGCCACAGTGAAGCCTGACTCTCATTTTCCTGAGGTCACTGGGTCAGGGAAGGCTTGCGTCTGTATCTTAGGGTCAGAAGCAGAGGCCTCAGGAGCCATTTCTTTGCCTGGATGAAGCAGGCAACTAAAGGGACACTGGAGCCAAGCCTCCTAGAGATCAGAGGTCACTGTGGTTGTCATGGTCACCATTCCTGTCAACCACAGACTCCTCTGGAAGAAGAGATTGGAGATGGGATGGTGATTGAAGGATGCTAGGGCAAAGAAGAGCCCTTTAAAAAGTGTCTCATGTACTTTTCTGAATCCTTGAACAAGCCCTCCTCAGGGTGTAAAATAAGGAAAACCCACCAAAACTTCAGCAGGAAAAGGAAAAGTGTCCTGGCGCAGCACTCCCACTGGGCTGGTGCTGGGAGCTGCACCAGCTCCGTATCCAACTATAAATATATGCCTTAGACAAAATTGAAATCAGTCTATATTTACAGCCTGTAATCTACTTTACTCCCTCACCACCATTCCCCAGGATATTAAATAATTTTTAGAAAACAGTTTGAAATGGCCCTGTGGTATGATGTCATGGGAAGCCCATCATTTCTTGCCCCCTCCTCTGGGAGACCCTGTCTCCGAACACGAATTATAGGCATTGGGACCTTTTGAGGCTGTGGTGCTACTTTGGGGTGTAGAGTCAAGTCAGGACACTAGCAGTAACTCCTGCAGGGCAAGCTGACTGGCACTGGCCTGCTTCTGTGAGGTAGGAGAAGTCCCAACCCCTCCAGAGAGGGGGAGATGGACAGGCTGCTGCCTCCCCAGGCATTTCTGTGCCATAGGCCAGGCGTATTCTTCTGTCTGAGCCTGCTGAGCCATCGTGGAATGCATGGCCATGGTTGAGGAAGGGGTGGTGGTGAAGGGGCTCCCCATTTCCTGATGCAAGGCTGCAAGGCCCCCAGTAGGCTGACTGTAAGTGTTACAGCTCAGATGAAAAGGTATCCTGGCAGTCAGGAGCCAAAGAACACCACAAAGTCACACCACACAACAAACCTCAAGCAAGAGAGTTACTGGGGGGGGGGGGCAAAGACCCAGGATAGTGACTGCTGCTGCTTGGATGAGAAGCAGTAGAGAACTGAGCAGAAGATGGGGTGGGGGTGTAGGACGGTTAATATAGGATTTCTGAAGAGGGGGCAGAGCTTTCCAGGGATTGGAGGGATTGTGTGACCTGATCTTGGAGCAAGCACAGGTATTAGTGGAATATTTTTTTCTGCAGGGTGGGGCCTGGGTGGAGCAAGCACAGGTATTAGTGGAATATTTTTTTCTGCAGGGTGGGGCCTGGGTGTTGGAGCTCCTCAAGGAGCTCCTCAGGTGGGGATGAAGGGTGGGGAGTGAGGGTAGGGGTGGTGTGTGCTTATGTGCCCCAAGAGGTCAGGCCCTACAGTCAGAGTAGTCTAGGAGCCTGGTGATCTGGTGGCCTGAGGTCTCCAGGGGCGGGGCTTTCAAGAAGTCTGTGACCATGGCAGAGAAAGCCGTCCTGCAGTATGAATAGCCAACACTTAACATCTCTCTCTGTGTGGGGAAGGGATCTCTGCCTGTGTTCCACAGCTGCCCTGCTATACCATTTGGTCAATCTCCTCTTTCCCCAAGAGTGTAGTGGAGGACAAGAATTCCTGACCCTAGTTCTCTGGGACCCTGAGAACACAGGTCAATCTGAAAGAACAGAGGTAGTGGTATCAGCCTGGAGGCTCAGGCATCCTCCAGGTAGTAAAGGAAGGGTAGAGGTTTCCTAGGCTCTGCACAGGCCATAAAGGTCCAGCTTTCTCAGCTCAGGTTCAAGTGCCTGCAAAGAGAACACTTGGTTGCTACAGAGGCCAAAGCTTTCTGAGTCCACTTTTGTAAAGATTAGCAAATTTCATGGAGATCCCCATGCTGCCACCATTTGGTGGGGGCCCTGTGCAAGTCCCTTGCCCTTCCAAACCTTGGAGTTGTAGAATAGGATGGGACTGAAGTTAGTGCACCGGAGGGGAAGGCTACTGTCCCCTGATTTATTATAGTCTGTCCAATACTTTCATAATGTGGGCTAGGGGAGCTGTGATGGGGCCCCATGGGTGACCCCAGTTGGGAAAAGCATGGAATAGGAATTGCTGCTGACACCAACCCAGATGTTCTCTGGACAGGCAGGTCTGGTCTGCTTCCCCTTTGGGATGAGGAAACTAAGGCAGTCCAGAGAAGGGAGCACCCTGCCTCACTTCATCCCAGGCTTTGTCAGCCTATCGTCAGAAGGACCTTGGGACCCAGGCCCAGCCCTCAATTTTTACATGAGGATGCATAGGATCAAATCATTTAAGGGTCTCCACTCCCTTCTAGAACATTCCCACTCAGGGACAGCAACTCTGCCCATAATGGGCTAGTTTGAGTAGCTGCAAATCTCAGCTGGGATCCTGGCGTCTGGAGAAGGGCCGGGCTCTAAAAATAAACCTAGCCTCAGCCTGAGAGCAGCCAGCATAACTGGAGTCTGAGCACAGTGCCTGACACTTAGACAGATGACAGTGGCCCCTGCCTGGCTGTAGAGCCCTGCTATGGGGTAGTGGCCCCCTTGGTTGAGCTAGTGGCCAATGACCTCTAGGAATATCAGACCTAGTCTCTAAACACCCCTCCCCCACCCCCATAAGCACCTGCACATGTGTGACCCAGCATGAGATGTGCCTGCCTTGGGAGAGTCAGTTGGGGGCTGCACTGAGGAAAGATGTGGCCTGGCCCTGGAATGCCTGAATAGCTCAGAGAGGCCGCCTTCCCCTTCTGCTGGACAGCGACCAGCTTCTTGGACAGGTAAGTGAGGCATGGCTCCTGGTAAAGGGGCTGCCTGTGGTCCTGGGATGAAAGGGGCTCAAAGGGAGGCAGGAGTCGCTTTCTATAGTTCCCATGTCTGTTCTACTTTAGCTGGGAAGACAAGTATAAGGATCTGGCTCCTGGGAGGGGACCATGTCCATGTCTGCTTACTACCCTTTCTGTCTTTCATGACTCCTGGCCACCACCCAAGCATCGCAGTCTTGTCCCCTTCTGCGGATGCGTTGCAGTACAATTTCAGGAGAGATGCTGTACTGGGTGGCAAGTAGCCTGGGTCTTTGGGAGAAGGGTGGTTCCTTCTTGTTCTGAGGGGTGAGTGGGGGAAGTCTAGCTGAGGACCTGCTCCACTGGGGGACAGCTACTGATCCCCAAAGTGATAGAGTAAGTTCTGGGCTGGAGTCTGGTTTTCTGACTCTGTAGCAGTTTTCAAGGCTCCCCAGCCTGTTTCGGTGGGGTCTGCTGTGGATACAGTCCAAGGGGGCTCATGGGAAAGCATACGACCGACCAATCATGCATTGGGAGCTCAGAAGGGCTGTCAGCTTGGGTTTTCTGCCTCCCTGGCTTTCTGTGCCTTGTCCCTGGACACAGAGCATCTTTCCCCAGTGGTGAGGCCATTAGTGCTGATGGGCTCTGTGGGTGCAGGTGCCGTGGGCAGGCCTGAGGGGCCTGGGATGATACTCAGTGGAACTCAAAGAGGGAGGAATGAGCTGTGATAGTTTTCCTTGTTGTGGAAGAGCTGGCAATTGCCGTAGTCAGTTCCAGTCAGGCTGGTGAGACAGGAATGGTGGTGCAGTGGTTTTCGGGAGTATTTGGCCCGTGGGTATGGCTTCAAGAAGGGTCATGGGCCTGGGAGGGAGACATTCCACAGTGGTCAGTTGAGAAATCTCAGGCAGCCCACACTAGAACTGAGGCTGGGCTGGGGGCTGGGGGCTGGGGGCTGGGGGGCTGGGACAGAGGGTAGGGCTAGGCACATGACTCCTGCTACAAGAACCCGTGACTCCCATGCCCCACCCACACCTCCATTGCCACCCTCTCACAGTCATATAAGGGTTGACTCCTACTATCTCTTCTCTGTTTCTCGACCATCTGTGTAGGGGTCCTGCCCTCTGACTCTATCCAAGTTCACCTACCAACTCCCAGATCCCACACAATGCCCAATCTTTGTATGTGACCTGTGTGATTAAAACCAGGTGATTGTCATCCTAGTTAAAATTCCAGCATGGGCTTGCTCCTGGGGCCAGCACAGCTTGGACTTGACAAAGTCCTTGGTCCCTCAGCAACTCCATCTTCTATGGAGTGGGGCTCCCTTCTTATCAAAGAGTCAGAGGATTAGCAGCGTAGGTAGAGGAAGCAGGAAGGGGAGCAGCATGGAGTCATGCCCAGGGAAGACATGCCTCATGCATTACCCTTGGGATTGCACCCAGAGAGAAGCATGCTTTGCATAGAACAGTGATTTTAGACATGGTCTGGCTCTGTAATCCAGGTTGCACTAGAATTTGTGATGTAGCTCAGGCTGGCTTTGAACTCTTCCCTCAGCTGCGGCAGTGATGGCTCCTGTCTTCTGATTAAAGTCTGTGCCTCCAGGGTCAGCATTTCTCAGCACATCCTAGGCCTGCAGCAAGGCGTAGTCGAACATGCATATTTAAATGCTCACAGCACATGTACATGGGTACTCACACATGGGCTGGGCAGTCTGCAGTAATTCTGCCTGGGCCTCATCTCCTTGGCCATCGTCCTCACCAAACTCACCTGGTGAGGACGATGGCCTGGAAGCAGCCCCTCCACCCCTACCCCCACTGCTTCTGCACTCAGGGTCCAGCCAGTACTAAAGTCAGAGGTTGGTCCACAGCCATGCAAAACCCTTCCTGTGGGAGAATATTCATGTTGAAGCTCAGTCCAGAAGCCACTGCCAGCTTATTAACCATTGGGTCTCTGTCCTGGGAACAGTGGCTTTGTGTCTGCCACTTGGTTGCCTGTCTAATGTGGGCTTGGGGTCAAGTCCTTTCACTTGGTGCCTCTGAGTTTAGCCTGTTCCCTAAGGCTGCTCATATACCTGCATGGGGCTGAATGAAGTGTGACCACAGTTTACCATGGAGACTGAGGAGTCAGACATGGCATGACATCAGAAAGGCCCAAGCCATGGTCAGGCAGGCAAAGGATGCCTGGAAACCAAAGCAAGGTCCTAGAGTAGCAATGACAGCCTGCTTATCCCTTATGGATTGAGAAGATGTTTAACAGTCATTCTAGCTGAAAAATTATCTGACATCACTCACAGCAGATCCAAATGCTACTCTGTGTATTGCCTTTGAAGAGACCTTGGGGTCAGGGCATTGCCTGCTCAGCTGGTGGTGCAGAGGATGAATTTTGCCCATAAGCGTGCCCTGGTTCACTGCTACACCGTTCATTCATATTAACAGCCCACCAGGGAGAACGGAACGTTCCTTTGGTCACCATACATCTCCACTACATGGGTCAGCTCTTGAGGCAGCAGTGCTGTGTAGTAAACATCCCCAGTGGCTTGCAGAAGCACGCCTGGCTTCTTCTCACTCCTTCTCACTGTGGTGTGGCTGCCTTGGTGGGGGCTGCTGCCTCTCAGCCAGTCTGGGGCCTATGCCTCTCTTGGGAATTGCAAAGAGACCAAAGCAAACTCCACTAGCCCACCACAGACTTGCTTGCTCGCAGTATTCACTCACAGGGCTGCACCCCAGGCCACAGAGTTCCTTTACTCTCCTGGACACCGTGCAAGGTCAAAGGTAGAGAAAGTGGAGAACAGACAGAGATGGCCCTGCCCTCCACACCCACCTTCATCTTTTCCTCTCTCTCATTCATCTACCCTTCTCTGTCTTTGCCATGACTCCTTGAAGGCAGATCCAGCCATGCCACTGTTCCCATGGTGGGGGTGGGCAGAGTGGAGGTGTCTTAAGCTGTGGATGCAGAGGTCAGAAAGTGTGATGGTTAATATTATCAACTCCTCAGGATCTAGAATCACCTAGGAGACTAACCACTGGATACACCTGTGAGGGAGTTTCTAGATTAGGTTAACTAAGGGTTAACAGGGGTTAATTAGGGGTTTACAGGAAAACCCTGTAAACAATGGCCTGTATCATGTCGTGGTCTGGGGTCCTGGACTACTGAGCACCAGTGTGCATCTCTCTCTGCTTTTGACTGTGGATGTCATGTGACCAGCTGCTTCATGTACTTTCGGCCATGCCTTCCCCACCATGATAGACTGTGCCCTGGAACTGTGACCCAAATAATCCTCCCCTTCCTAACTAGGGCAATAAACAAAGTCAAGTTCAGAGACATCACCAGGCAGAAACATTCCTCCCAGTGCACAATGTCCAAGACCAGCAACAGAGACCAGCAAGCATCTGAAGATGCTGGAGAGGACAGGAAACTCTTCCCAGGGAGGTGTCCCAAAAATGGCAAAATGCCTGAGTCAGACAGAAGAGGGGATCTGGGATGAGCTGGTTATCTGCAAAGGTTATCTGTAACCTGGTTGTCTCGCTGCTTCATGCTGAGCAAGTCCATCTTGCTCTAGTATGGACCCTGCAGAGGGGCCAGTCTAGGACCCCATGGAAGGCCATGGCACTCGCTGGACTTGATCCCTCAGAACTGCTATGATCCCTTTGGCTCCAGCCCTGGATACAAAGCCAGAGCCCCATGATGCCGATCCTAAAACTGGAATTGCCTCCTCTTCAATCGTTCATGCCAATGCAGCCTCAGAGGCAGCAGCTGGGCTCTGGAGAGTTATCCAGCCAGGCAAGTAAAGAAAGACCCGTGGTTTAAATGTCACTCATCAGCACTGCTTCACATTCATCTGCAACATAAAGAATTCATGGTTCAGTGCCCTTAACCGATGAAGGTGTTTAAATGCCAACTGGTGTAGATGGCTAAGAAAACTGGACTTATTTTTCCTGGCTAAACATTCTCTGGTCCCCCAAGATCTCAAGGATCCAGGCAGAAAGCTAATACTCTGGACATGAATCTAAGACCAAGGTGTTTGTGTGAGGTGCTTCTTCCTCACACAAGCCTTCTGGTGAGACCCAAGAGATAGGAGTCCAGGGTCCTTGTGTCTGGTGACGGTATATTCTTAGTATATTTACAGCACCCCAGAGCCTCTGTTTATCCATATGTGGAATGGGCTATGCTTTCTGCTTAAGACCATTTTCTAAGAGGGGAGGGAGGAAGGGAGAGGGAGGGAGGGAGGGAGAGAGAGGGGGGGGGCTCTGGGAGAGAAGATGTAAACAACAGGGCCAGTGGGGACAAGGCTGAGTGGGGGTATATGGAGGGTGTCCCTTAGGGGCACAGAGAGAGAAGGGACAGAAACTTAGTCACTTCATATCTATAGTAACCATGTGCTCAGGAAGTGAGGGACTCTGGAGCCAGGCCTGGGCATAGCCCTAGACTGCCACTTGTCACCATGATAGCTAGTGGCCACAACCTCTCAGTGCCTTCATGGCAGCAGAGCCTGTGTCTTCTCAGAGTGTCTTCCAGAACAGGAGATGTGGATTAGTTAGGACTGTGTTTGTCTGGCATGTGTGAAGCCGTGGGCATGATCCTAGCACTCTGGAGGTAGAGGCAGGAGGATCGGGAGTTCAAGGCCATCCTCAGCTACAAAGTAAGTCTAAGGCTAGCCTGAGCTACTTGAGATCTGTCTCAACAACAACAAAGTGTTTTCCTTGGCACTCCGGAAACCTCACTAGTCCTAGGCAGCAATGTCCCTTTCACAGCAGCTAGGGGGTAGGGGTTGGGGGGAAGGTTAGCCTCAGGGCCTTAGATGGGCACGCCTTGGGTACAGTGGACTGTAGTGTGATGAGTCTGAGCCTCCCTTTGATGGGTTTTCAAATACCATCTCTTCTAAGAGAATGCCCTGCGTGTGGGATGCATGCCAGCTTCTCCATGTGGGGTCCACTTCCTGAACTCCTGGTTAGAGACAGTATGGCAACTCCTGGCTGAGCCTTTCCTCTAGAAAGCCCATGTGACTGTGGGGCAATAGACAGTTGGAGGGAGCAAAGGGTCCAGGGACTTCCTTCCTGGGTCTCCTTCCTCCCTTCCCAGGCTTCCCTGGGTTCTGCCTTAGACATGCCTTCTGAGCTATGCTAGGGGAACAAGATGGTTGACTGGAGTCACCAGACTTGTGTGGGCAGATGGGTCACGTGGGGTCCTCTCAAGCTACCTTTGAGTTCCTGGAGACAAGCACAGATGGCCCCCTGTGTGGGATACCTGCCTCTCCTGTCCCCTATCTGCCTCTCTTCTCTGCTGACCCCTCTCCCGATTCTCCCTCTCTCATCCCAAGTGGCCTCTTCAGCAATTCAAATGCAGAGCGTGTTTTCCCTTCTTGATTTGAAATGTGGACGAGTTGGGCATTTTCTCTTCTCCTGTCTCACAAATGTGCAATAAAAGCCACTTGCCTGAGCTAATTGAGTCGTCCTCCAGCCCTCCCTGAGAGGCCTCTGGCCCTCCATCATTTATGCCAACCCTCCCCAGCAAGAGGTACTTAAAGCTAGGACCTGAGCTGTCAGACCTGTAGGTCCAGCCCCAGTTTCTCCTTGTCATTGGGTGGTGGCAGTGCTGGTGATGGTGAGAGACACACAATGCTCATCCTTCTTACCCTTTCCAGAGACCATAGCTTGTCCTCTGTAGCACAGACCTCCCCTCTCCTCTGTCCCATGGAGCCCTGCCCTGGTACATTAGAGCGGAATGACTGTTAAGGTCTCAGACACAGGGGACTCTGTCGGGTCTGGGGGTCCTACTAGCCAACCTCTTTTCCTAGCTGCTTTTTTCCCAGAATGCGCCATCCAACCTTTCCCCTTCTGAAGAAGAGAACCAAGGATGAAAGAACTTGTTATATGCCATTTAGTGGCAATAACTAAAAGGAGACAACCTGTATTATACTGACCCAGAAAGGCCAGCCCATACCCAGGTACTACAAAACCATGTCTTTCATCTCTTTCAACTGTTCCTTGGCCCTTCCATTGGCCCCTGCTATTCTCCTTGTTCCAAGGACACCTGACTTTCTGGTAAATAAGTAGTCCCCATTCAACTGTTGCCCAAGAGCAGGAGCAGTGGTTGATGGGGACTGTGGCATGGAATCTGGTGAGGAGGTAGCCTAAGTGCCCATGAACCCCAGCAGCACAATGCCCATGGCACAGGAACCACCTTCTCCTTGGCAAGATCTGCCCATATAGTTGTGTTGCCCCTCCAATCCCAGGACAGTCCTGAGGCCAGCTGGTCCCTGGATCTCTGAGGTACAGAATTGGAAGAGAAGCTGTGGCTAATATGACTGAACAGAGAGGAAGGGCAGAGCTGGGTCCATCTGGAGCCTTCCTCACTGTGGCTGATTCTCCTCAGTAGTCATGAAGTAGAGAGAAAGCTAAAAAACCATTGAGGAGGGCTGAGGTGGTATTTAAATGATATGCAAATGAACCTGAGATATTCGAGGGGGCCTGAGATAGCTGCTAGAAGTGGGCTCTGTGTGTGTGTGTGTGTGTGTGTGTGTGTGTGTGTGTGTGTGTGTGTGTGTGTGTATGGTGTCTGTCTGTCCGTCTGTCTGCAGGTCTGGACAGAGCATGGAAGATTCTGGGAGATCTGCAGGCTGGGTAGAGTGGAACTTGGTCCCACTCCTGGTCATTTGCTGTTTCCTTGACTGGGGCCCAGTGCAGGGTCTGGACATAGAACTGGCAATTCTTTGGAGTTGGGTAATGTAGAAATTCCCCTGCCTGGTGTCTGTCAATCTGCACTGTGGCCTCACAGTCACTTTAGAGTCAAGACCCAATCCCTCCTGACCTGGCCAACTTACCTCAGAGTGGAGCTCCCAAGTTACAAATCCTCTCACCAGAGCCAGAGCCCCCAGCACTGTGAGATCCTGTCACGGAGCCTGCTTCCAGCTTCTTCAGAGGGTGGCTCCCAGCTTTCTGATCTCCTTGAGATCGGTTGCTTGGAGGGAAGGGCTGCTTCTGGCAAGCTCCACTTGCCTGCCAATTAGCCCTGTAGATCTGTGGAGAGAACGCCGCTGCACACGATGAAAGCCTGGAAGGCAATTAGGGTCACTGCGCCTCCTGGCTCTCATCTCTTCTGCTCCCCAGAAGAGCCAGCTACTTCACCAAGGATTCTAAGCACTGTTGAGACTGTTGATGTTCCCAGTCTGAGGTCAGAGCTCCAAGGGTGGACCAAGGGGACCAGGGCCAATGGGGCCCAAAGGGACTGGCTTTACCCTCCTGTCAAATCTGAGCTCTCACAGCAGGTTGCTGAGGAAGACTGGGGATGAGGTGGGAATGGGCTCATTTCCTACTTGGTGCCTGTGTGACCTAGGTGGACCTTCCCCAATCTGTGGTCAGAGCTGTATTAGCCGAGAATGGAACCAAATATCTGCAATGCCAGAACTTTGAGGAAAAAGAACAGGGCCTTCAGAATGCTGACCCTGGCCTGTCGGTCTACCGGGATGGGTGACAAGGTCTGAGAGGCCAACACAGCCCTTAGAAAGCAGCTACTAAATGCAAGGCTAGCCAGGCGACAGGCACAGGTAACTCTGGCTCATCATGTACCCTGGGCAGGTAGGTCCCTCCCTCTTCTCCGGAATCCAGAGAAGCTCTGCTCACCAGGCTGCTGGCTTCATGGGAAGATGAAGCCAGATGTTTTGCTGTCAATAGTGCTGCGTAGACAGCAAAGGAAGTTTCTAGAACTCATATGTGTTGTGAGTATGTGTGATCAGGGCCTCAGACTTGTTCGGTGTTGGTCCTAGGAGGTACAGTTCAGGAGGCAGGAGGATGTGTTTTGAATGAAGACTACCTTGGCTATATGGCTGTGTGATCTCTCTGTGACCTGAAAGTACCATGTCTATAAGGAAGTCCATCAATTACAGTGGTAAAGTCAATTATCTCCCCTTTCACCCATCCAACACTGCACAGAGCTGGGGCAGTTCCTCCCTGGCCTTTCGCTCTGGTACATCCCACACTCTTGTAGCCTGCATTTCTGACCCATCAGCTGCCCTCACCCCCACCACAAAGCCCTTCTCACCTTTTGGACCTTTATTGCCTCTGCAGCTCCTTCTGGCTTCTGCCACTTGTCCTCTGTTCCAGAGAGTCAAGGCCCCAGTTTCGACATGCTTCCTTTAGAACTCCAGCTTCTCCAGCCCAGGGAGCCAGGGACATGTAAGCAGATATCTGGGGTATTGGTCAGGAAACAGGACTGGTTGCTGCTACCTACCTCTGTGCTCTGGGGGGTCTCCAGAGACTCAAGGCTTCTAATGCTGAATTTTGTTCCCTGGGAAGTCCCGGAACTGATTGGTACTACAGCTATGGAGTATCTTTGTGAGGACAGGTTTATATTTCTGCCTTTGTCACATGCCTGCAGGTGGCGACTATAAGAGGTGGCCCTATTCCTTGACGGAAGCAGCAGGGACTGCCCATGGAAAGCTAGTAACCTAGCCATCTTGGTTGAGGTCCTAACCCTGGGTGAGCTAATGTGCCCCTTGGAACCTTCACTTGGTTGTCCACACAATGGGTACAATTGTACAGGTCCATTTCAAGGGGTCAGGGAGCAGCCTGTGTCCCATGCTTAGTGTGGTGATGGCACAGAGAGCTTCTGCCTACAATGACTGTCAGACAGACATGGCCATGAGCTACACTTGGTGCCAGGCTTGCCACCAAACAGCCCAAAATCCAGGGATGCCTTCCAACCCTAGGCCAGAGTCTTCTCTTGCCTCATCTCCCTACCTGCCTCACATGGTGGGGCAGTCTCCCACACCCTCAAAGCTTCTCTAGACCCCACAGCTCTCACCTCCTCAAGATTCATCAATCAACACTTCCACATCCTTTAGGCTCCAGGCTTCCTGGATGGATTGCCTCTTCCCATCTGCTTCACAGTCACAACTGTGTGTCTCAAGGTTAACACTGCTAACCATGTGGTCTCCTCCCTCACAGGGTTGGTATCCCTGGAAAGGGACCTGGGCCACATCTTCCTAGCTTCTCAATTCCCCTCCTTTTTAATTTAAAGTTACACATGAGCACAGCCATGTGAATTATACATATAAATAGAGTGTGCCAGCCTCCCCCACCTGCTCCCATCCTCCACTCAGGCTCTCTCCCGTCAGCTGAATGCTCTTCTCAGTTTGGGCTTTGAATACAGTCTGTTCTTCTGTTTTGTTTATACCTTTAACAACACACGTATTACCGGCTCGGCAGCACACCTGGGTCCCCTGCTCTGAGGTGTGGCTTTCTCCATGCCCTGATTCTCCCTCATCTCCTGCCTCCCCGCTCACCAACTCTAATTGGTTCCATGATGTCAAACCTGGGCCACTTAGGTCTGACTGACTCCAACCGTGACTTCCTAAATCTGTCATCCTCCTGTCCCTGTGTTTCCATCAACCAGATAGTGCTGATGACATCGGGGCTGTCCCCTGCTCCAAACTTTCTAGCACCCTCAAATAGCACCTCTTGTCAAGGCTGGACTCTAGCTGTCCAGGTCCAGAGCCTGAGGCATGGGCTGAACTCACTCCACCCCAACACCCCTCCCCTCTCTGTTCCTCTGCTTACCCTGCATCTGCCCCACTAAACAGCACCACCCCTGCCTCAGTTTCCTTGAGTTTCTGGTAGGCTGCTACCAACTGCCCTAGTTTGCCTTCGGTTGCTGTAGTAAACACCATGACTGAAAGCAATCTGCAGGGGAAAGGGTTTATTTCCTTACAGGTTTGGGTCCATTATAGAGGGAAGCCAGTGCAAGAATTCAATTCAGGAACTTGAAAGCTGGAACTGAAGCAGAGACCATGGAGGAATGCTGCTTACTGGCTTGCTCTGAGGCCCATGGACCAGGACTGGGCACTAGGAGGGACTCAAAGAGTCACATCACGTTCACACTTTGAAACCACACAGTGTACAGGGGAGATTGGCATGGAGCCCTTTCACCATACGGAGATGATGCAAGGCACCTAAGACCCATGTGTGTGGTCCTCTTTGGTGAATATCACAGAGGATGCCTGCCACTTTCTCTTGCCTTCCTTTATGTGCCCTCTTTTCTCTTGTGGGAATTACCTCTGTCTGCTCTGTTTCCCCAAGAACAATCAGCCCAAAGAGGAAGAAGAAATATGACTCAGTATTCCCAGACTTTGTACAACTGGACACCAACATGCTGTGTGACCTTTGGGAAGCCACAAGACCTCTCTGAATCACAGCTCTTGTACACCAGAGAACACAAATAATATCCTCTCTGCCAGGAGCCGAAGTGTGGGTCCAAGGGGTGACAAATGAGACCAGATTCCAAGAAAGACAGGCAGCTCATTTGTGGCCAAGTTGGTATTCATCCATCGCCATCACTGCCTGAAGTCTCTGCCATTGGCCGTGGGCCCTGAGCTCAGCCCATCAGCATTCAGAAGTAATCATCTAGTGTGATTAATGTTCCTTCAGTCCTCGGGAGAGACCATGGGCTGTGGTCATTGTAATCAGACTTGTGACAGCCGACGGCATTAATAAAAATCATTAGTTCCCAGCAGCTAATCCTGCAAAGAGATGGACAGACGGGCTGTTTGAATTCTGTCACTTGGCGTTCTGTTTTTAATCAGGAACATTTTTAGACAACTTGTCAGGGAGATGCTGTAGGCAGCCCCGGAAGTAGCTAGGCCTGCTGGGACCTCCTGCTCTGATGGAGCCCCAGGCCTGGCCCCTCCTGTCCCACCTTCCCAGCAGGGCTGGCCAGCTGACTCTGACAACTGTGCTTGCAGAATGCTTGGGGCGGGGACAATGCCGGTTTCTCAAGACATAAACCTGCCAGGTTCCCTCTCCCTAGAGCTATCTCCCCCCCCCCCCAGCTATCCACACACCAAAATTTCCACTCTTTGAGGGCCTGGGATCTGGTCCTATCCCTCTGACCTCTGCAGTACCTCCATAATGCTCCAATGACCCTCCCTTGGCCATCTGCACTTTTTCCTATGCTCTTCCTGACACCTGAACATCTCCTTCCTCCCCTGCTCAGCTCCTACATGTTTTCCACGCTGCCTCAGTTTCCACAGGAAGCTCCTGCTAGCCCCCCAACACTGCACATCCATCACCACTTCTGCAAGCCTCATCTCCCTCACACCCCAATAGCTACTTTGCTGACCATATCCACCGAGACTTACGTCTCCCCATCATCACCACCACCCAGGCCTGAGCACCCCTCATAAGAGGCCCCTCCCTCGAAATTCCTGCAGCCCAGGGCCTGTCCTACTATGGGTGTTAACTGCATGTGCATTGCACAGGGCAGAGGAGGCACACAGGTGCCAGTGTATCCCTGGCTTCCAGACATGCCTGGTGACAACAGACACAAGACCCCAGAAGATGCCACGTGAGATTAAAGCAAGAGGGAAAAGAAGAAGTATGGATCAGCTGATGTGCCTTGGCTGTGCATAGTTCTGGGTTCGGCCCCTCTTCCTGGATCTTCCCTGCTTAGGCAGCCACGTCTCCAGTAACAACCCGAGGCAACAACCTGTGACCATCAGGGTAGTCTCTCTGCAGACTCACTGGTGTTAGGACCACCAGTCTTCAGCACCACTCAAGCAAAAGATGGAGGCGGGCTTCATGGTCCCTGTCTATCTTTTGGCTCTGAAAACACCTGCCATGGAGATTGGGGTGAGCCTGTCATCTTTCCACTAACTACCTGGGTCTCTGCCAGCATCTCCTACATTTCCTTGGCTCTTTGCCCTGAGGATTCTTGTACCTCAGGGTCTACCAGCAGCCAGTGAGGACCACTGGAAGCTCTCACTCAGTCAGTGTCTTCCTGGAGAGATTTTATGGTGGATTGCTTTCCTTTTGTTGTGTCCCCAACAACTACAAACTCAGAGGTTTAAACTGTTTTTTGCTGGAGGCTGGCTCAAGGATAGAATGCTTGCCTAACACATGTGAGGCCCCAGGTTTTACACCTGTGTAACCCCAAACAAACAAACCATCAAACAAACAAAATCAGTCCCATAACTACCTATTCTTCCACCTGTCTGTAGAGAAGGAGCCTGGTCACTTTCCCTGGTTGAAATCAAGGCATAAGCAGCTCCTGGAGTTTCTGGGAACTCGGGGGTTCTAGAGAACCAGCTCCTAAGGTGGAGAACTGGGTCTGCTGTGCCCTTGCTGGATGAAGGCAGAGAGCCGTTCTCATCTTCCTGAAGGAACCTGTGGTCCCAGCTCACAACCTCCACCACAGTGTCCTGGCCTACAGTGGAGGTCACATCTGTCCATCATCTTCCCACTTCACCCTCCTTCCTGGTTCCTGGTCCAGGGTCTGTGGCTAATCCAGACTTATGCAGGCCCAGTTTTCCCACCAAGAAGCTCCTCCCTCAGTCTAGTTGGAAAGTCCTTTTTTCACAGAAGGGGGCAGTCACAGGTCCCCCATGTTATGGTGACATGTAGTCAGAGGACTGGGTCCCTGCTGGCCAGGGCCTTGCATCCCAGCGGGGAAAAGAGAAATCATGTGGCTACCCCTGGTGGGTGGCCCCTTTGCCAAGGGCGGGTACACACAGCTTCTGGGGATGCAAGTACAGACACCACAGAAAACCACTTCACAGTGAGAACAAGCAGTTAAGAACACAATGTCACTGTCACTGCCCAGGAAGTTGTACTAAAAGGTCTGGGAGCTGGCCAGACATCCTCACCCATCCTATGACAGCCTCTGAATTCACTCTCCATAGGGATTAGCACTTTACAGTGTATAAGACAGATCTGCTCACACCTGCCTCTGAGTTAGGTGGCACCTGCAGGATCACAGTCATCTGCCCATAGCAGTGGCAGCAACAGTGGTGGGGTGGTAGCCTTACAGGAAGGAGCTCAGCATGAGGGCTTTCTTACTCCAGTCTCTCACCCCATACCTCCAGCAGGACCCAGCCACTGGGACCCCTAGCTCTTCCCCAAGTTTGTTTTTTGGCTGCTTCCAAGTCCTGGAAGGCACTCCCCGTGTTCCCTTCAAGGCAGACCGTTGTCAGCCTTCTGCCTGTGACATACCTGAAAGCAGTCAAGCCAGGGTCTTGGGAGAACGTGGGGGTTTTGTGTTCTTGGCCCCACAGATAGGCAGCCTGGAGCCAGGGGAAATCAGTGATTGTAAACACTGGAAATGAGGGCAATTAGGGAGAAGCTCTCCCCCACCCCATTAATTCCAAGCAAGTGTGCTTCATCTTTCTCTAGGGCCCGGCAAGCTCCTCTCCCCACTCACCTAGCACAATAAGCCATGGCCCAGGGGACTCAGCTCTGTGGGCAGTAGGAGCTGGAGGAAGGGTCTGTCTGAGCCGGGATGGAGACAGGGCTGCACTGAATGAGTTCACATTCTACTTCTAGTGTGTGACCTTAAACAAGCTCCATGCTGAGCCTGGCTCGGGGACATTGGATTGTCTGGACGGGCTGTGGGACACCCCTCTGGTTCAGTCTTGTGTGTGTTCATTTTTGCTCTCAGAGTGAAGTGTCCAAGTGACTATGTCTGGGGCCAACAGCAAAACTGAGCAGAGGGGTGGGAGTGGGGTCGACTGAATGTGATGAGAGCTGGGAGCTTTAGGCAGCAAGCAGGTGGATTTGAATTCAGCGAACCTAGATGGAAAGCCAGGGCAGGAGGAGTTGGTAGAAGGACTAGCCTAAGTAAAAGAGGGAGGAATAGGAGAATCAAGGTAGGGAAGGGAGGGTGCTGAGGGCCTGTGAGCACACAGCAGAGGGACACAGCTAAGGAGGGCTTGGTCAAACCCAAGGCTCTATCAGAAACCTCTGGAATCCCCGGGGCACCTTCTGTGCTGGGGCCTCAAGCTGGGCCTTGCTTCAGAAAGGCTGGTCATGCAAGGATCGACCACCTCCTCCCCTCCCGTGTGGTCCACTCTGGGGTGGGAAAAGCGGGCTGTTCTAGGTAACCAGGGAGGGCTTCCTGGAGGCAAAGATTGACCAAGCCTGCACAACAGCCAGGCCTGGAATGGGGAACGGTCTTTTCAAAGACACAGAGCTAGCCCATGGGAAAGGTGGATGTAGAGAGGCAAAGGAGGTGGCCACCACTCTGCTGACCACTGAACCTGTCACTTCACTTGTTTTCTTAGCAACCCCTCCCCCCAGCTCCTCTGAACCCACTATGACACAGACAGGGAGTAGGGAGGTCCAGAGAGGCTAGATGGCCACTGGTGGGTGGCATCTAGCAGAGGAAACCTGGAAACGACAGCCTACCTAGCTGGGTGTCTGGACAGGGGACAGACAGCATCAGGTCTGAACTGACCCAGGCTGCTTTGGTGGGGGAAGGGGAACTGGCTGGAAGAATTCCTATGCAGGGAACAGCTCCAAAAGGCACACAAATCCGCCCCCCAGAGTCTTGTGAGTGTGACCAAGGCTGTGGGGGCTGCTACTACTAGGGGCCTGGTTCATTTAGCTGCCCCTAGGCACAACCCACACCTGATCCAGGTGGGTGGAGGGCAAGGGCCTCCTGAGAGCTGGCTGAGACCGCTGCTCATGTAAGCCCTGGCAATGAGGCAATGATGTCCTGAGCTTTGCTTTAAAGTCCTTAATGGATTTTTTCCACTCCATAAAGCCGCCCTGCGGTCTAGCAACGCTAATTGAGATCTGGGATCAAGATGAATGCTCTGAGGGCCTAAGCCAAGCTGAGCATCGGTCCCCAGGCCCACACCCGACCTCCCAGTGCTTTACTGTCTAGAGGAGCCAGGCATCAGGTTGAATTGCTATCTATCTAGATCTCACAAGCACAGGATGGTGGTCTCAGCCAGTGTCCCTGCACACCAGAAACCCACCTCAGCTTTGCAAACCAGGTGTGTACTCCGCACTCACCGCAACCCCATAAACTGGCAGTCATCCATGTGTCATACCATCCCACATGGATTCGGAAACTCAGAGGCACCTCCTGCCCAGTGTCCTGCATGCACACCCTGAATGATGGGATGCTCACTACCAATCTTCACTATCCTGGTGACCCAGGTGCTTTGACCATGTGGGGGTTGGGTGGGCATTAACCTGACCTAGCCTCTCCCCATCTCTGCCTGTGTTTCTTCTTCTTGCTCCATACCTGATCCCAAAGGACATGGTGTGGGCCACACATTACTCATAGCCCCAGTCATATTGTGGGCTCATTCTTCCTCCCGAGTCCTTCTCATCATGTCCACAGAGAGTAGGGATAAGGGGCACATGGGGACATCAGTAAGATGTTTCCTTGCTGCAGAGTCACAAGCTTTCCTGGCCATGGCACCCTTGTCTACTCCTTTACACCCTTTTTAGCAAAACCCTACAGTAATAGCACCAATGACAGCAGAAATACTTCAGAATCTGAAGGCCCTGGTGCTGTTCTGGGCAATTCATGACTCCACTTTCCTTTGCTTGGGGGACAGGTGCTCAGGTGGTCTTTATTAGGGACCTCCCAGCTATGGATGAGCTTAGTTGCACAGCAAGGGGTCCATTCTTGCCTTGCCCACCAGCTCCAAGGCTGCTGCATCGTCTCGTCTTCTTCCTCCTCCTTTCTTTCTGCCTCTTACAGCTCACTTCCCTCCCAGACCTAGGAGGCATAGACAGAAGCCACCTGAGCTATATGCCACCTAGCTTCGGAGGCTACAGGGGCCCACAACCTGCTGACAAGAAGAAAAGTGAAGACAGTCCAGACACACTGTGTCCACCTCTCAAACGGGTCTCACCTCTGAGGGAGGATGCAGGCCCATCAGTGTGGCTGTTCTCTGATCACTACTAGGGTTCCTCTCTGGTCCAGGCCTAGACTGTGAGAATCCCAACCTTGGGTGACTTGGGGTGAGTGATTTTTCACTCTCTGATGCTTCTGGGTGGATCACACAAGGCTTTCTTTAGATGCATTCTTGGATGTTCTGTGTTTCTGATGCTATTGTAAGAGACTTAAATTTTAAAAATTTTGTCTACTAGTGAGTGGGAGGTAGAGGGAAAACTCTTTCTGAGGAGTTACCAGATGAAGAGAAGGGACCCATAGTGAAAGTGTGTCCTCTGCCCCTTTGAGATGCTAGGTTTATATCACCAAGTATCCCTCCCCAGCTCAGCAGAGCTCCTAGTCTTCTCCTTGAGCATCCTACACAGCCCTGGCCATTCCATGTGTCCATTGTGTGTGTCCTTGTTTGTCTCCTTGGCTTGGCTTAATCCCCCTCCTCCCATGCTCCAAACAGTGAGTCATCCCCAACATAAGAGAACCAACTGGTTAAAGATATGAGGATTTGATGAGCAGTGAGCTGTGGTGAGATATGGGGCTCCTGGAAACCTCTGCTCTGCACCCTGCCCAAGCTTGAGTGGCATGGTGAAGCTGGATGGTCCCCAGGCCCCATACCATCTGTCCCCTAGGCAGCTGGCATGCCTGGACCCAGTTCTAACTGGGCCACTGAGTCCCAAGCCTATTGCTCTGCTACTCCCTTGGCTTTGGTTTGTTCCCAGCCTTTAAGCACTCTGGGCTAAGCCTCCTCCCACTCCTAGGTGGGAGGGGCCTGGGAGAGCCTGTGCTCACAGCAGCCTGGGGAAGTTGAAAGGCAGCCATCACTAGCTGTGACATGCATGGGGGGCACCTGTGGGGTGGGCCCCAGCACAGAGGGTGCACAAGGACACAAGGGCAGAGGTGGCAGAGGGATGGAGGGAAGAGGCAATACAAAGCCACCCACTGAAGACTCCTTCACTAAAACCCACTCATAGGTGTCATATGGAGACTTTCTGAGGGCCTGTGATGGGTTTGGGTTCTGAGATGGGACCAGAAGAGACATGTAGGACAAAGTGGACTGAGGCATAAAGGTTGGATCCTGGATGGTTGATTCTTCTAAAGTTCCAGAATATTCTTGGACCACGGTTAAGCTGCTAACCACTTTCTATAATCTCTAGGCCATGATTGTGGACTCCTGTTCATGTCTCAGAGCTTGAAAGCTGTCATGCATTCCCTACCACATCTCCATCATATCCCCAATCCCATCCCATCCCATCCCACCCCCATTCTATCCCATCCCATCCCACCCTACCCTCACCCCACCCACCCCATCCCATCCCATGCCCACCACATTCCTGTCCCATACTCCATCCCGTCCCCAACACTGGTCATACTCGAGGCTTCTGTTCCTGGAGGGCAGGGAAGGAGGAGGCAGGCTACAGGCAATAGGGGAAGGGGACCACATTCAGCAGAGACTGGGTCCATCAAGAATCACCCTGGGTGAGTCCCTTCAGTCCTCTCCTCTGATGGTGGCAATGGTATACTTTCTGGGATCCCCAAATAGGTCACATGCAGGCCTTTGTATCTATCATGAGTGGACAGAGTGGAGAAAGGTAGCATCAGAGGTTGCTTACCAACAATTTTTAGCTTAAAAAAAAGCTATGTCTGTATCTATTTAAAAAAAAAAGAGTTTATTTTATTTTATTGTATGTCTGTGTACTTACTGTATGTATGCAGAAGTCCTAAGCTAGTATCAGATCCCTTGGAACTGGAGTTACAGATGGTTGTGAGCCACCATGTGGGTGATGGGAATCGAGCCCAGGTCTCCTGTAACAGCAGTAAGTTCTCTTAACTACTGATATATCTCTCCAGCTGTATCACACTTAGGAAGTGTCATCTGGTAATCCCAACTCCCAGCCAGGAAAGGGGCAGGAACCACTTGGTGGCTCCTGGTGGCCTAGGACCTAGGCAGGTCTGGCTATCAGACCCCTGGATGCCTTGCAAGCACTACCCACCGATGGCCTCAGCTTCTCCAGACACTGGAAGCTTCCTGTTTCTGTGCCTCTAGGCAAAGCTCTAGTGAGCCTCTGATTGGCTAAGCTGGTCACATGATCACCATCTCCTGATGAGGCATTTCTAGTCGAAAAGGCATATGATAGTGGGCTACCCAAGATGGGTGAGATTCCAGGTGCCTTGTGTCCTTGAGTCATCTGGCAGACAACCGGAGTCATTCAGGCAGGGGTCTCTTGTCACAGTAATGCAGGCATCCCTGTGGGATGGAACCTATGGCCATTGTCTAGAGCTGCAGGCCCAGATGACCTCATACCTGAGGCTGAAAATGACGAACTTTCATCTTTTCACGGTGTTGGATGAAGAAGCCGAGATCAAGGTGTCAGCAGAACTGGCCCCCTCCAAAGGCCCCAGGGAGAAGTCCTCTAGACTTCCTATCCCTTCTAGACCTGGTGACTGCAGTGCCCCCTGTGTTGTTCCAGTCTCTACCCATCTTACAACTGTCCCTTCATTGGCTGTCCCAAGTCCAGCACAACCTCATTTTGATGAACCACATATGCCAAGAGCCTGTTTCCAAGTTCTCAGTTGAGAAGGAAGTTATAGTTGGGAGTGTCTAGATCAGATTGGCCTGTGGGCTTGTCTATGTGGGAATTGTCTCAACTGCTAAATGACATAGGTGGGCACAGCCCACTGTAGGTGGCAACATTCCCTAGACAGGAAGTTTTGAACTGTACAAGAAAGCTAGCTGAGCATCAGCCAGCCAGCAACTCTTCTGTGGTTCCCGCCACACGTCTTTGGCTGTGAAGTGAGTCCATTGGCTGGAGGTAGTGCTTTGTGGATATCCAGTGCGACTGCCTTCAGCTCCAGTTTTGACTTCCCTCAATGATGAACTGTGGCTTGGAAGTGAGAGCCTTGTGGGTATTCACAAGTGAGCCAAAGGAAGCGTGCTGTCACGTGTAACTGCCAAGGAACCATCACACCTTCCACATAGGGTCCAGCTCCAGTCAATTCCTCCAGAACCAGAGCCAGGTCACTTTCCCTAAGGCTACCTTGCGGGATCCTGTACTTATAATTATCCTTGCCAGGAGCAGCTGCAGTCAGTTCCCACCCTCAACCAGGAAACAGGTTCCGGATGTTCGAGCATCAACACTTCATTAATGCTGCCCATGGCATCTGGTTTGGATGCTGCTGGAGAAAGGCTCCAAGTGCTTCCAGAGACCAGGGTGGTGGCTAAGTGAGAGCCCAGGGGCCTGGTGACATTCTCCACAAGAAACCTTCAAGCACCCCCAAATCTCAGGAAAAACCAAACATCTCAATGGAATTCACAAACACCTCCCCCAGTCTTGTTTGGGTCACCCTGGATCTTTCTCTGCCTCAGTTATTTCCCAAGGTTCTGCCTCAGGATCTTACATAGGCTTCCTCCAGCCCAGCCCTTCCACCAACCAGCTAATCCCTGACCAGGCTCTGGATCTCAGCACTAAGGCTTTGTGCTTGGGCTGCTGCAGGTCACTCCGAGCCACTCTCCAGATGCTGCACTTCAATTTTTAGTTGCTTTGTTAATGGTGGTGATCGTGTGCCTCAGGTAAGAGTTAATGCATGTGTGGGTATCTGTGTGAACATGTATGTGTGTGCATGTGTCCATATGTATACATGTGTCTCTGTGTGCATGTGTGTCAGTGTGTGAGCATATGTGTGTTCATACACAGGCATGTGTATGCATGAATTAGAATGTGTGTGTGAGTATATGTGAGCATATATGTGCATGTGTGTGCACACACATGTGTGTATGCGTGTGTGCACGTGAGCGTGTTTGTTGAATAACCGTCCCCTCTTCTGTGCAAAGAGCCTAAGGATAGATCAGAGCTGCAACCCAGATTTGGCTTCTTCAAACTGTCATTTATGCCATGAAAAGATATATTTGCTTCAAAAAGCTTTTGAAGACCAGAGCCTCTTTTCAATGTCCCCAGCTTAGATGGAAAGGCCTGTCATAAAGGCACAGCTTCAGGAAGTGTGGGACACTCAGATGGTGGGAAAGAAATAGTCACTCTATGTTGGGATGGCTAATGTGGGCTTTGGTCTCCTGGGACAAAGGGCTGGGACATAGCCTTTGCCCAGCGGTGCCCCAGCCCCTATTCTGGGGATTCTGGGGCCTGCCTCTGCCCCTCCCCACTGTGCTCCAGGCTGTGGCAATGGGTAACTACCCTGAGCAGGAGGACACATTCCCAACTCAGAGAGGGTCACCAGCCCCGCCTCTGCTATATCTTCTCATTCTAGGGGACCCAATCCTCAGAGGACTCTGCCCCATAACCTACTCACCTTCTCTCAGCAGCCTAGGGTTGTGAGGGTCTCCATAGGTGATGTTGGGTACTCCAGACACTGGCCTGGAGAGCTGGAAACCATTGGGCCAGATGTCTCTTCTGTCCCCAGGGACCATCTTTTCCTGGAGCCCTCACATGGGCTCAGGGACACAGCAAGACTGTGGCTTGGGTCTCTTCCCTTCTTTTTTCTTTGGTGACCTTCTCTACTGGCCCCTGGTGGCCAATGCCCTCCCCCCAATTATCCTCAGCTTTCCAGGATCTGCTGGCTTTTCCCCAAATCCACACTGGTTAAAGACTGGGCTGAGTCCCTTTGTCTTGTGGCTCCTAGCACATCATAACTTCTGGCCACTACAGCATGTGTCTAGCTCTTGAGTAGCTTGTTGTCCCCACCCTCCTACATGACTCTGAAAACTTGCTTCAGATGTGGACAAACACAGCTAGGCCCTTCCTCTAGACTCACCATGATTTAGCTGGACAAGTGGCTGAGCCCAGCCTCTATCATAGCCCACGGCCCCTTCTGACCATTCCAGGTAGCCATTGTCTGTGGCTTCTGCTTGAGTCATAGCAGTCAGAGAGCAGAAAGGGTCAGTCATACAGGGTGGCTCATCTTTGGATGAGCTTGCCCACTCAAAACTCCTCCCCTCCGAGGCTCGCATAGTCACACCATGTCCTTCCCATGGTGCCGAGAGATAGCCACATCACCACATAAGGTCTCAAGGCAAAGAAAACTTCCTGGACAGGACATGGAGCCAATGAAGAAGGGGTTCATAGACAACTGGAGGCTTCAGCTAGTGTGAGAAAGCCAAAACTCCTTGGGAAAAGGGATCAGACCCAGCTTGGCCCACGGAGGTGGGTGTCCTGAGAGTGTCCCTGCCTCTGCTATGGCCCCTCTGCTTTGGCTTCCTATACTGAAGGAGGCCTTCTTTCTGCACACACAGCTCCCGTCTTCCCAGGGCTCAGTGAGTCCCCAGTAGCAGGAAATGGAGTACAGGTGGTCCTAACACACTGGTTCTACCTTCCATGTAACAGGAGGAGGAGGGGTGGTAGTGATGGACAGGAGGCAGGCCCAAGGTCTTGACCCTTTCATCTGCACCAGGGCTGTGGCCTCTTCCTGTACTCTCTCCCATCTCCAGGTCAGCTCAGAGCCAGCTGGTTCTAGTCCCAACTCCATCTGCATCAGACTGAGAGCCAGGGTGGGATTCCCGGAATGCCCTGGGAAGGCTCTGGACATTGTCCAGGCCATGCCATCCACCGATGGAACCTCTCTAATTCACAGGGGACCCTTTTTTCACCTGCCAACATCCCAGGTCCAGTGGGAGGGACTCCTTCCTTCTGGAGTGCTGGAAGCCATCAGGGCCAGGGCTGTCCTGGGCAGAGGGACAAGATATGGTCACCATGACCTCATAGCTTAGAAGTAAGCCTGGCTGGCCTTAGGGCACTAGGACTTGCTAATATGCAGATGGTCCTGTTGGAGGTTCCTTGAGCCAAGTCTGGAACAGCAAAGGGACGAAAGCCACCATACTTGGAAAGCCAAGTTTTGCTTTTGTCACCCATATGCTGTATGTACTCCCAGCTTCTGAGTCATGGGTGGCCTTTCATGGCCACCACCCTCTGCATCAAAGTTTGCCACTCACACAACTGGAAATCTGTTTCCATTTATCACCAATTCCTGTCGGATTTCCCCACAGCACCCTGAGGAGGCTCTGATGGAAACAGAGGCCCAGTTGATAGGTAAGGTTAAGGGAATTGCACAGACCTCGTAGCCATTCAATATCAGAGCCACACACTCACTTGTCACTCAGCAGCCAGGTGCTGAGAGTCAGGAAGTAATGGGCTCCTACACTGAAGTTCTGCCTATATTTTCCGTTGTTGTTGTTGGTAGTGGTGGCAGGTTTTTGTTTTTGTTTTGTGTTTGTTGTTTTTATTTTTGCTTTTGTTTGTTTGTTCATTTGTTTGAGACAGTGTTTCTCTTTGTAGCTCTGGCAGTCCTACCTAGAACTCACTCTGTACATCTGTCTGACCTCAAAATCAGAGATCAGCCTGCCTCTGCCTCCCTGAGTGCTAGGATCAAAGGCTTGAGCCACTACTACCTGTCTTCTGGCTATGTTTTGGGTGATTGCCTTGGGTGGGTCACTTGTACCTCTCTGGACTCCATCTATGAATCTGTAAAATGGCCACAATGGGCCTGGCCACCGTGGGCACTGGATATGAGTTAGCATGTACTAGGGTACTGCCCAGTGTTTGCTGCCTGGTTGTTTTTTTGCCAGACTCTTGGAGGGCGGTTGCAGGGATATGGGGGAGGCAGAGAGTCACTGTTCCTGCCTTCACCATGCCCAGGACACTGACAGACAAAGCCACAGCCAGTCCAGAAGACAGTGTGAGCCTGGATGGCAGCGCTCTGTCTCATGGAGACATCGTGCTGAACAAACACTCTTGTTCTGTCTTTTGTGGTGGTGTTTTAAAAACAGCCCCCCCCTAAATCCTATCACTCTCTCCTGGCCAGGATGCTACTGCAAGGCTCACCCTGTTTCCCCTGTGCCTGGATTAAATCTGTTTCAGTGGGTCAGTGAATTAACCCCAGCACTGAGGCTAACTGCTGCATACTCTGGGGTATGTTCTTCAGCCTGGAGAGTAAAGCCTGGATAAAAGTATCCACTGTGTTCAAGTGATTAAAAAAAAAAAAGGTGAGTTGGGGGTCAGCAGCCACTTGGGAGGTCATGCAGTAAGTTCCCTGGGTCCCCAGCCCCTTGTCCCCAGGTGTAATTTGTAGAGCCATCAGGTTTGAGCAGATGCAAACTGTATCGATGCAGCCATTTCCTCAGTGATTTTTGTGAACAGGGCGACGTCACTATGAACAACTGTGTGCCTCAAGCTGCTTCTCAGTTTTGCATTGCTGGGCATGGACTCCAGAGTCTCACACGTTAGGCAGGCTTCTGCTGCTCAGTGGCAACCTAGCCTGGAATGTCAAGGTGTGAGGAGAGCTGCTTGATGTCAATGAGACCCCATAGTGACTACCAGAGGCTCTCACCTTCAGGTCATTCTCCTCTCCTCACCACTCTGGTACTCAATCCCCTCACCAGTGTGCCACTCAGTCCCTCACCAGTGTGGTACTCAATTATCTGCCACCTCCACAAACACCCGAGTTTGTGTGCATAGGTTAAAAGACAGAGAGGTTTCACTGCCTTATTCTGCAGGCCCCAAGTCCAAGATCAAGGCATGGCCAGGAGCCCCTCTCCTCTACTGGAGAGACTACCTTGTCCTTGTCCTCATAAGGTTGTCTGTGTTGGTGTCCTGACCCCTTCCTGTTAGAACCCCACCTACACTAACTACCTCTTTCTGACTTGGTCACTTCTCTAAGACTGTCTCCAACACTGCCGCTGGAGCTGGGGGGCTGAATTTCATTGAGAAGGGAGCACAGTGTGTCTCTAGCCACAGGATTTATCAGGACTCTAGAGCTATGGATCACCCATTACTCATGTCCCAACAGTGTGACCCAGTCAGACAGACCCATAAGTGCACTATGAGACCTGCCATCTCACCAGACCCAAAGCCTGCTGTCTGTCTCTCTACCAAGCACAGCAGTGGCTAGCTATGACACTGATTCACTGGTGGCAGGCAGGGTGGAGAACCTGGCACACTTCTCTCAGCTGCTGCCTGGAAACTGTCGGCTGAATCTGTGGGTGACATAGTGCTGGTTTCCAGCCTTGAGAAGAGTACATTGTCCTCCATGTGGCAGGTTGGCCAGACACACTGGACACAAAGGATGACTGAGAGCTAGGGTCAGATTCTAGTCTGGCCCCACACTGGCTCCGCCCAAAACCCTCACTGAGTCACTAAGAAGGTAGTGCCTTCCCCAGGGAAATCTGGCCCCCACATGTGCTTTCTACCCCTTCCTCACCATCCGGATGGAGCCACTTGACACTACACCCGAAATATGCATCAGGGACACGTCTTGGCTGTAAGGACATGCCGTGCTGGCCCCAGCCCTGAATTCCTCCACTTTGGTCCCCAGGCTCTGCCAGCTGTCACCAGCCCAAGCCACTGCAGGGCACGAAAAATGTGTGCCTGCCTCCCGCTGAGAATTTTCTCCCCAGATTGTATCCCATGTGGTGGACCTGCCCTGTGAACTGTCAGTTTGCAAAACCCTGAGCTACTGGATGGAGTAGGACCAGCAGGGGACATATGACCGAGTCCCTTTTGTGTGCACAAGGTGCTCCTAGCAACCCACTTGGGCTGTCGAAATCCTGTATCAGAGGTCAATTCAACAGCTCAGACTCTGTCCCAGCAAGGGACAGAGTGGAATTTTGCCTCGGGGGGTGGGGGCTGTAATATTTGGAGTGTAATTGGAGTATATTCCGGTGGGTGCCTTTTCTCACACCTCCCCCTAGTTTTCAGGTCCTATTTCCTTCCTGCTTCCTTGGAGTTGTTATCTCTCAGCCCATATCAGCCCCTGATAGGGAGGGAGTCCCTGTTGAGTCCCAAATCTTAGCATCTGAACTCTTCTCCAGGGGACCCCAGGAAGCCCACCTTCCCATGCTTGCTCAGTCTCTTCCTCCGTTGAACAGTTGTGGACTAGAGAGCAAAAAGGTCATGGAAGATGGATGGGAACTAGGAGGGAATGGCTTCCTAACAAGAAAGTGTTGAAGGATGTCACTACCAGCTTCCTCTGGCCCTTTGCACAAACTCCTATGCAGCCCCACAGAAGAGAGATGTAATTCATCAGTCAGGTTTGTCCATCATGAGCCTAGGGGGTAAGCTAATTCTTCATTATCATGAAGTCACTACCTGGGTCAGGCCCATGTAAACCTCATGACAGTCCCCGGAGAGCAGGTGCCCTGGTTACCTGTTTTCAGGCCATGGAATTGGAGCTGGACTGGCCAATGTTGTGTTTTTGCCCAGACATGGACACGCTGGATGGGTCTCTATAGTCACGAGGACCCTGGCTGTTGTTCTTACTAGAGACCCTGGGGTAGCAGGTGGAGGCCCTGACTTGCCCCCCTCACCCCCCCCCCCCCGGACAGATCTCTTGTCCTGGTTACTTCCTATGAGACTGGGCATGTTGCTATTTGACCAAATACTGTGTTTTGCTAGTAGGAAATGGGAGACAGCTGCCTGGGGTGGTCCAGGGCCACCACCTACCCATCCACCTGAGAAGTGCTCTCAGCTATAGGTGGGGACCTCCCCTCCATGGGACACTTGAGCAATTGTCTGCACCAGCCCTGAGCCCACTGCCTTCCCCCTGTCAACTCATCCCTGGATATCACCCCAACCCCTCACTCCTTCCACAACCATGGCTGGAAACCCCAGCTCTGTTAGGACCCACAGGGGTCCCAAGTTCTGGGTACTAGCACTATCAGGTCCTCAGTATGGCCTTATTCATGCTCATCCTGATCTTGGACACCCGCCCTCCACTGTCACCATATCTAGAATACTGCTGAGCCTTGCCAAGTGGGTAGAGGCCTTGGCTGGTCCCACTCTACCAGATCTCTGGTTAAGCATCCCCGTGAACCTGATGACAAGCTCCAGCAGCTGCCCTGAGCTCTCTAGGAGGTTGCTCCTGGGCACTTAGAGCCCTGCTGTTCAGTTCAGCTCTGGGGATCCCCACTTCCAATCAGCTTCCTTGTTTCCCACCCTTGTAGTCCCAGGCCTCAGCCCCTCAGCAGGCTTCCTTCCTTGATGGACAGCTCGGCAACTGTGCATCACTTCACCTCCTCATCAGTCCTGGATCTACTTGTGAATCTCTGAGGCTGGCCTTGAACTCCCAATCCTTGAACTCTCCACTTTAACTAGCACCTGATACAATTTCTTTTCTGTGGACATACCCAGAGCCACCAGCAGCATTCTGCTGAAAGTCCCTGAAACTAGTCTATGACTAATTTAGCTGGGGCTTGAGCAATTGTCTGCACCAGCCCTGAGCCCACTTGATTCAAAGGGGTGGCTTTACTACCTGGCAGCTTGTCTTAGTCTGCTTTCTGTTATTATAGTAAAATACCCAAGGCAGATTGTTTTATAAACAAAAAAAAAAGGTTATTTAGATTACTGTTTTGGAGGTTGAAAGTCCAAACAGCATAAGGCTGGCTCTAGCAAATGTTGTGAGGCAGAAATAGGGGAATGTGTACAGGAGAGAAAGAAAGAGGAAACCAGTGTGCCTGGGGTCAGGCTTGAATGAGCCCAGAGATCCCATCCATCAAAGTGGGCATGCTCCCAGTAGGCCCTGACTCTTAAAGCTCCGGTTGCCTCTTAAACACCCACACTAGAGACCGACCTCTTGACATCTGTTCCTCATGGAGCACACATTTAAGCCACACCCAGGCCATAGCCCTCCTGAGTGGACTCAGCCCCTGCTCCTTCATTGTCTTCTGTAAAATTGTGGTGTAATGAAAAAACCACACGCAGAGCCCAGAGCCCAGAGCCTGGCCAGGAACAGGCGTTGGCAAGCCTGTGTCTTTTTCTTTCTCCAGCTCCTGTTTACACGATGACTTAAACCTGCCAGCAAAGAGAGATTGTGTGTGGCTGAGGCATTCTGTCTTCAATGGGAAAAGCAAAATCCCAGGTGGCATCTCTCAGAGCTGGCCACATCTGCCAGCTTCCCCATTTAGCCCTCCTTTCAGCCAACAAAAGGACCAGTGGGTGGCCAGCCTTGTTCACCATGGCGGGAGGCTGTTGGCAGCAGTGGTGCTGGGCATAGGTGTCCCTCCAGATGGGCTCAGTCTTTTGTCAGGGAATGTTCAGCAGCTGGTCAAAGGGGCTTTTCTTATCCTTAGGCAGGCAGCTCTGAGCTCTACCTGTGAAGTCAATACAGCCAGTGTTTCACAGGTGACATGTGTCCTTATGTCAGTTGGCTTTAAGAACAGGGCCTGGGGGATACTGAGGCTCAACGAGTGCACCTTCTCTGAGCCTTTCCTAGGGGAATGGGTGATACGGGAATTCCTGTTTCTTGTCTATTATGAAACATCCAAGACCACCTGTTCTGTGGCATGTTCTAAATAGCCTGGCCTCTCTAAGGCTGGGTCAGGTTCCCTCTGAGCCTTCAAAGCCCCTGAAGTTATGTCCTAGGATCCCTGATCATCTGAGCTACTTTTGGGAACAACTCCCTCCTTGGAGGCTGGTGTCAATGAGCTTGCAGCAGGGGCAGTAAAGATACGGATGCTGGGGGTGGGGTGGGGGTGCTGGAGAGATGGATCAGTGGTTAAGAGCACTGGCTGCTCTTCCAGAGGTCCTGAGTTCAATTCCCAACAACCACATGGTGGCTCAACAACCATTCATAATGAGATCTGGTGCCCTTTTCTGGCATGCAGGTGTATATGCAGGCAGAACACTGTATAAATAATAAGTAAATAACTCTTTAAAAAAAGATACGGATGCTGGTGTGTATGCCCACCAAGTCCTACATAGCTTTAGACTTGACCTGTGACTAGGGAGGAAAGGAAGGAAGGTCAGATATACAGACACAAGTATAGGAAAGCTGAGGTCAGATGGGTTTCGTGCACTCTGATGGAGCAGCATCAACACAGCAACCTGGAACCCGACACATTTATTCTGTACAGCTCGGTGTGTGGAGTTGGGGGGGGATTCTGTAGGAGATCTCTGGAGGTGGGAGATCACGGGTATAACTCATCTAGGTCCTAGATTCCTCCTAGATTTCGTCTAGAGTCTGGGAGGAGAAAGCTGTGGTTCCTAGTTTTTGCATGTACTGTCAACATTTGCACTCGGATCAGAGGAAGGCTTTGGCATCCCTTTGAGCCTGACCCCGGGGGAAGGCTTTGCCATTCCCACGGGTCTGATGCATTGGATTGTTGACATGGCTGTCAACAAAACACATTTACTCAAGACTTCCTCTGCTCTTTACACATCCACTCAAGGCTTCCTGAACTTCCCACACATGTCAGAAGTGCACAGACAACGGCCTGGACAGGGTTAGGCAGAAGGTCAAGCATCAGGTACAGGCTGGTTCAACATGGTGACATCATTAACTTCCAAAGGCTATCTTCAGAGGTGCCACTGACTGAGGGGTTACAACATGGCATTCACAATCAATGACCAAAGTGTGGGCAGGTGAAGTTCCTCTTACGGCATGCTTCCTTAAGCATCTGCCCTTCACTCTTGCACCACCCTGTCTTCACACGCATGCACGGGTTTTCCTAGCATGCCAGTTCCTGTGTCAAAACTGAGCATGTGAGGCCCTGAGACCTGCTGGGTTAGGGAATAGCTGGTTTACTCTCCTCTTAATCAGTTACAGGGCAAGCGTTTCCTTCTACACAAAGTCACAGTCTTGAGACCCAGGGTTTAGACTTTTCATATGAATCTGCAGACAGTCAGCCCCAGGCAGCAGCACTCAAGCATTGCAGAAACTAGCTGCAGACCTGGGAAACTGGTTAGTGTTGTGGTCTGTCCACCAGAGAAGACTACTCAGACACTGGCTTAAGCCAACAGAAGTTTTTATTCGTCAGTTATGGTCTACACTGAATGTTCAGTCTCCCAGTGTAGCCCTGAGCCTTCCTCAGGGTGAGCTTTTAAGCACAAAAACCGTATCCTGAGTTGACATACTTCAGTTAGCAATAACAGTTAGCCAGAAGCAGAACTACCAAGGCCAAAAATTAAGGTTAATACACTTAGAGACTATTCCAGGACTATGAACTTGGATAGATTATGTCTTTGTTTTCATTATGGCAGGTGGTGCTGTCTAAGTGCTAAGTTCTACAGCCTAGAGTGTACTACCATCATGGAGTCAGTTGTGCTAAGGCCTGGGGCCTGTTAGGTCAATTACCGGGTGTAACTAGCTATAGCCAAGGTGAAGAGGGGACCATGGGACACTGAGACCACTGGGAACATGTGGAAAACCTGAGCTTGCTGGGCAAGTACTGTCTCAGAATCTCTTCACAAGGCAAATGGCTTCACCTATACCTCATTCCCTCGGACCAGAAACAAGGGGATCGTTCCTCATTCCTGAGTCCTTCTGCCTCCACTCACACATAGTCTACAGAATTCTGGAATCCAGTGGCTCACTCTTCATAAGTGTATAAGTTGGGGTGGGGTGGGGAGAGAATGGTGGCTGAGAAGGAGGAGAGTGAAGTGTTGGGTGTAGGTATGTCAGAGACACAACCCTGAGAAAAGAGGGAGAGCAGTTAGTAAAAAGGCCCTGAAGCAGAAGTCTGCTTAGCTGAAGGCCCACCGGGCTGAATACAGGAGACCCGGGGGTTGGGGGGGGGTTGCTGTCACTCTGGGTCCTGTCGCAGCCTAGCACTTGGTTTCTCCAGAGCCCAGTCCCTTCTACTTTCTATCCCTGGTACCAGGGGAAGCCTCCTTATTCCAATCCCAATTCCAGGTCACATTCGAGGCCCAGCTGTTGTTCTCTGTGTGCACTGAGCCTGGTTTACACCAGCAAGAACCAAGCCTCATGAGCTACATTATTGAGGTCTCTTTATGTAATGATATCTTGTAACCCGTGGGCAGAGAGCTGAAGAAAGCCCCGAAAATAATTAAACAAAGCCCACAGCTGTGTGGGAATCAGATTCCTTCCTGTAGAAAAACCACAAAGGAATCTTCAGACTTCCCCACGTCCTCTGGCCTTACCTTAATTGCCACTGAGCATCCCTCCCCATCCTAACATGTTACTCTGTGTTAGATTCATGGGTGCTGATAAATGAAAAGAGAAAACTCCCAGGCTCAAGTGAGAGCCACCTGCCCACCCCCACCCCCCAGTTTCCAGAGCCCCAGGCAATTGCTGCCCTCAAAGTGGTACCCAAGGGTGCATCTCTTCATCTGGCAGCTTATCCCTAAGGCCTAAGGGAGGCACACATAGACCCACTAGTGCCTACCCTCTCTGGAGATCAAATCTAGATCAAAGGGATGAATTTGTAACAAGGATAAAAAAGCAAGTTGCCTAAGGGCTGGGAGACCATCAGAGTAAACAAGAGATAACATTAAGAAAGGAACAGATAGGAGGACATCCAGGGGTGGGTGAGCTGGGCCAGGACTCTAATGAGACACTGGCATTTATTTGGGAAGGCTCATATGAGCTAATCCAGTTAGCCCTAGGTTGGTACATTTTAGAAAGAGGGGACCAACTTGGTGCTGCACAGGGGATATGGAGGGCTGAGGAACATGGCATACCATCACTGTAATACCTTTGCCTTGGATTCCTGCAACATGCCCAGTGTCCAGTTAGAAACAGTGGCTGCAGAAGTCCCCCACGCCATGACCTCTGCTGGCTGTGACTTGCCATCATCTACGCAGCAGGCTTCCAGGTAGCCCACCTGTGGGCTCCTCCAGGTTCCCCCATCAGCATTCCTGAGCCTCCTTGATCCCAGAGGCCTCTGGAGAGTTTTGTTGTAGATTAATGTACCAGAGCCCATTTCTTCGTCAGCAAGGGTGCAGTGGGCAGGGCTACAGTCAGGGCATTACTCCTCAGGGCAGCATGAGGGAGAAACTCTTCCTGCTTCCATATAGGATGCTGCCTATAATAGTTATTCCTGGTTGTCAACTTGACTGTATCTGGAATGAACTATAATACAGAAATGGAGGGCATACTGGATCTTGAGGCTGGATGATACTCACCTTTAATCCAGACCTTGAGTCTGAAAGGCACACCTTTATTCTGGGCCATACCTTCTGTTGGAAGGACAATGAAGAAGGAAGGATGTGTTTTTTGCCTGCTTGCCCTCGCCTCTGTCAACACATCTATTCCTTCTTTGAGATCCCAGCAGACCAGCCAAGACACCCAGCTTCATGGACTTTGCATTTAGCTAACCATTGTTGGATTGCAGCCGGTAAATCATTCCAATAAATTTATAAATATATATATGTGTGTGTGTAATATACATGTATGTATACATATACATATGTATGTATATATATGTATATAGATATACATACATGTACATCTATATACATAGAGAGAAAGAGATTCATTCCATAAGTTCTGTGACTCTAGAGAACCCTGACTAATATAATACACTGACCTTTTCTCTCTGCTCTCTCTGTCAATAGATTCTTCTGAAGTCCAAACCTATCTCACTGCCCAGTCTTTAGCTGAGCCTCAGTCTTCATGTAGGAGGCAGGGAGGAAGACCCCTAATGTGGGGTCTACAATGCTGGTCTTATGTCCTTTGCAATGGACACATATCTCCAGTAGGGGACTGTGGGGCCCTGTAGGGTCTATTTAGTCTAAATCTGTTGCCTGTGGCGCTACACCACCCATAGAGTGGTGAACTCCTGTGACGGTCCCTGACCCATACATGTGTACCTGTGCTGTGCTGTCCCTAGGCCCAGAGGATATTTGATAGCCTCTAGGAGTGGAAAGCATCCTGCTAGGAGTAGTGGGCCATGCAGATGGTCTTTTCCAGCTCAGAAAGTGATTGCTGGGACTCTTGTTCTGGTATGTCCACAAGGTTCCCGTACCTCAGGACACAGTGAGCAGGGCTGCTTTTTGTTCTTCAAGCACCCTTGCCAAGGCAGCTGTCCCACGAGGAAGCAGGAAGCATCCACAGAGTGCTTGAAGCTCCTACTGTGTGCCATGCACATGCACATGCACATGCACATCCAAATTTGATAAAGGACAGTAGGCTGGGAGAGGCGCAGGGACTCCTCCAGTGTCACCAGGTCCAGGAGTGCCTAGCCTGAGCTTTGCTCCAGGCATAGGGCTTGGAGAAGCTTCTGCAAGTGAATACGGCCAGTTGAGGCCAAGCAGGTAGCTAGCAAGACTGGAGAAATGTGGGGCTGGATGGGGGATGAGTAGCGACTGCTATCCTTGGGTCACTCAATGGGGGCAGAATCAGGGTAGTAGGGCACCATTCCCACACCTTGAGGCCAGGCAAGGCCAGGTTCTTCTGGGCAGCAGGCTTAAGGTCACCCCTTTGTAAGTGGCAGAAGGATCTCTCATCTTACAGAGACTTTGGAAATAGGACAGCCAGGTGCTGGCTCAGCATATTTGAAGGTGGAAATTCTCCCCACCCAGGCATCTTTCCTGTCCTCCAACAGCTGGCAGGGCTTAGCCATGTGCCTAGAGACAGCAGCAGCAGCTGTCCACACTGTGGTGAGCATGGTACACAGCAGGGGTGGGCAATGGGACTGCTGTGCCCCAGGCCCATCTCAGATCCTTGAGCTGTAGAAGGGGAAAAGTCACCTTCTATCCCTGGGAGGGAGCTGACTTCAGTGGAACACTCTGATGGAGGACCCAGGCAGTGGGTTTTCCCAGGCAGAAAGGAGAGTACTTAGCACCTAGTAACTGTCAACTGTCTTGTCCCGTTGCTGTCATTTAGACAGATCTATGATCCCACCATTTGTCACTGTTGTTCAATAGGTGGTAAGGGCTTGGACCGTGTCTTGGAGTAGTCCATACTCACTGAGCTGTCCATCTCCTAGGCATCTCGTAAATACTTCTCAGATGTAACTATGCATCCCTGGGGAAGCTGGGGTCTCATTTTCCAGAAGCCCACCATCTGGTGGGGGAAGGCATATCACAGCCTGATGCATATGCTGCATGGTGTGGACCTATAACTCCATCTACTTAAGAAAGAGGCTGAGGGCTGGAGAGATGGCTCGGCCGTTAAAGGCTAGGCTCACAACCAAAAATATAAGAAAGAGGCTGAGACAGAGAATGGCAAGTTTGAGGTCATCCTGGGATATGCAGTCAGTTGAAGGCCAATCTGAGGAATTTAGTGAGATGCTGTTTCCAAATAAAAAGTAAAAACAAGGCTAGAAGGTGGTGTGGCTCATGGTGGAGTACTTTCTTAGCATGTATAAGACTCTGGCTTTGGATGCCAGTACTATGAGAATAGCAACAAAAGCATAGCTACTTTTCTTGGTTAGTCCCCATGACAAGACATGAGCTGGAATCATTCCCACCCTCCTGTGTGGCTGGGCCAGCTTTAAAGACACATAAGAGACCAAGGTTACCACCACGTGTTGGTCACAGACAACACAGAGGAGGAGAGGTTGTGTTGACTTTTAAATGATGGTGGTGGCCATGTCAGGAGATGGAGGAACCTTGGGCTCTGGCATAGCTGGATGGTGGTCCAGTTCTCTGGAAGCTGCACCCATTAAATATGTGTGACCTGGGGGAGAACAGAGCAAGGCTTAGAGCAGGGAGGCAGTAAAATGAAGTTGGCTAGCAACTAGCTATGGTGGGAGCATGCAAGAAACAGCTGAGGAGGGTGGGGGAAAAATCCAGCAAGATTTTGACGGAAGTAAGTTGGGGGTAGACATTCAGAGCTCTGAGAAGTACAAGGGTGAGTAGCAAGGCATAGGCAGCTATCCACTCACCCATTCACCAGCCCACCCAACCATCCACCACCCACAATCCATCACCCACTCACCCACTCATTCATCACCTACCCACCCACTTATCTATTAATCCATCTACTTGCCCATCTGTCTACCCACCTACCCATCCATCCATCCATCCATCCATCCATCCATCCATCCATCCACTTACCCATCCATCTGTCCACTTACCCATCCACTCACCCAACTATCCATCTATCTATCCACATATCCATCTTTTTAATTACTCTTCATTTACTCAGTCCTGCATCCACCTTCCCACACACATCACCTTCTGGATAACCATTTGTCATCATTTCCCAGGATGCACAGCCATGGATACTTGAATCCATGGTGAGGCTTCTCAGTTTAGTAAGGGAAGCCAGGCCTAACTACACTAAGTATGGAAGGAAGCTGAAAAGTGTAAGGCCACCCTGAGAGGACTGGCCAGGCCTGGTAGGCTTCCTGGATGAGGGAAGTTTTGAGTTTCCATGACCCTTGAGCAGATCCAGTGACTTGTGGGAACTCAGTTGCTGTGGCTGTCCCAAATTATCTTATCTTTCCAGTGACACTGCATAGATCTAGAGGCAATAATCTTGCACATAGGTTTATAACAATAGCTCTGTACGTTGACACCTCTGCTGGAGCCATCAGTCTATCAGTGGACTTATGGGGAGGCCAGAAGGCTGAAGAGAGGATCCTAACAGTGTGTAAAATTGATTACAACACCTTCATAAAAAATAAAAGACATCGCATGTCATTATCTGTAGCTTGAATTCTAATTGGTCTTAATGATAAAAACCTGGAGTCAGATATAGGGATTAATGCTGAAAGATCAGAGGAACAGAGCAGCCAGCCACTAGTTCTTGCCTCTACTGAATCCTCAGACTAAAGGGGAGATCCTGTCCCTATGAACCCTCAGACTGAATGCCATGAGCTCCTGTCTCCTCCTGCCTTATATTTCTCTCTCTGCCCAGCCATAGCACTCCTGTCTCCACCTCCCTAGTGCTGGGATTAAAGACCTGTGATCCCAAGTGCTGGGATTGAAGGTGTGAGCTCTGTTTCTCTTTGAGACTGGATCAATCTAGTGTAGCCCAAAGTGGCCTTGAACTCACAGAGATCCATCTGCCTCTGCCTTCAGAGTGCTGGGATTAAAGGTGTGTGTGTGCCACCACTGCCTGGCCTCTGTGGCTACCTAGTGGTTTAGCTCCACACTCTGATCTTCAGGCAAGCTTTATTTGTTAGATCACAAACAAAATATCACCACAATTATCTGCTGTGGGGAGAGTCTCTGCATTTAAGCTATGGGGAAAAGTGATTAAACTTGGGGGTACACTCAAAGGGAACAGAAGAAGATGTGACACCAGTGACAATTGTGATCACTAATAAACTACCAGCATCAGGTTGCACAATGACCAGACTGTACATGACATCCCAGGGGCTTTGAATGCTATCACATGTTCTTTCTCTGGGGAGGAGTCACTGAGCCTGGGCCTTCAAAGACACTATGAAGCCCAACACACACAGAGCCCTGTGACACAGGCAACACTGGGGACACTAAGTTGAGTCCTCAAGGGACTCCAGATGGTAACATACAAGCATAGACAAACTCTATGCTGAGGGCTGGGACAGGTAGACAGCCTAAGGGATGCAGGGATCCTAAGTGGCCACAGTGGCCGGAGACTAACAAGGACTTGAAAGATGCTCAGGAAAGGACACAGCACCAGCTCCCGTGGACTGTAGGGCCCATCTAAGCAAGGCTGAGAGGAAGAGCTTCCTTCTGGTAACAGGATGGCAGGAGCACTTCAGCACTTAACTGAGGGCAATAGGGAGCCAGAGCAGGGTTGTGAGCAGAGGTGATGCTTTGAACTGCAGTTCCATATACATCTTTGTGCTATATTTAATTGATAACTCAGGGGCCAGAGAATGGAGTTGGGATGAGGCTTAATGACTGTCACACAAGCCAATGTGGGGGAGAGTGAGGTGTGGGCCAAGGGGCCCCTGTGGGTGTGCATCAAGGGGAGCACATGGAGGCCCAAGGAGAACAGCTTTGCTCAGTGAGGCCAACATGCTGGTGATGGGGAGCCTGTCTGGTGAGGGGGAACAAGCCATAGTGGCAAGGGTGGGTTCCTCCTGTCATTCTCAGACCAGCCCTTATGCGGCCGCACAAACCTCCTGCTCTGAGCTCTGGCTCCAGTTTTTGGGAAGGGACCTTGGGAAGGCTCCTCAGCCTTGCTGACATCCACTGGGGGGGGGCAAGCATCCCACCCCTCACCCACTTTCCCTGTTGCTTCTTCTGTCTCTCCTGCTAGGCAAGTTCTGTTGCAGATTCCCAAACCGGCTGAGGTATGTCTCATAGGGACAATAGGATCTTGGCCTACAGCTGTGACAGTTAATCTTCACTGACTGGGTTAGAACAATGAGAAAGCATAGCCCTGGTTGTGTCTATGAGGGTTTCCAAGATTTCACTGAGAAGACCCAGCCTGAATGTGGAAAGGCACCAACCCAGGGGCCTGCGTCCCGGAGTGAATGAAAGAGAAGCCATTCAAGCAGTAGCATCCCCTTACCTCTGCTTCCTGACTGCAAATGCAATGTGACTCACTGCCTCACACTGCTGTCTCCGTGCCTTCCCCACCATCACAGACTATGTCCCTTCTTAAACCACAATCTGGTTCCTGTCAAGTGTTTGCTCACAATCACAAGGAAAGGTGCCTAAAATAGAAAACTGTTGCTGGGAAGTAGGGATGACACTGGGATAAGTCTGACTGTGTGGTTCTCAGGACTTTGGGACCAGTTTGTGGGAGGGGTGTGGAGCAGTTTACAGTTACAGGTTAAGAAGCCCCAGAGTGCTGTAAGTCAAGCTTAGAGGGATAGCGAACTTTCAGAGGGACAGTGGGACTCTATCAGGAATTGGGCTAGACCCATGTATTTGGCAGAGAATCCAACCTCATTCTGTCCATATCCTGAGAATTTAGGTGATACCGGACTCAAAAGTAAAGGACTGATCTGCTAGGTGGGGAAATTTCGAGACAGCTGAGTTACTGCTCACTGCTTCTATCCAGGTCATAGTAACAGAAAGTAACAACTGGAAGAGAAAGATGTGGAAAAACCCACAATCTGGCAAAGGGGAGAGAAGAAGAGAGCTCAGAGTGCAGCAGAAACAGCCATCACAGTTGAAGAGATTGACACCACCAAAGAGAAATTTCCTGTCTCCACTGAGACCCTGGGAAAGAGGCTCTGAGGTCAAGGGCATCACCATTTAAAGGCTTCAGTAAAAATGCAAACTTGGGCTGGAGAGATGACTCAGAGGTTAAGAACACTGCCTGCTCTGCCTTAGTTCAATTCCCAGCAACCACATGGTGGTTTACAATCATCTGTAATGAGATCTGGTGCCCTCTTTTGGCCTGCAGGGATACATGCAGACAGAACACTGTATACATCATAAATAAATAAATCTTAAAAAAAAGAGAAAGAAATGCAAACTCATCTGAAGGGGGGGGGCTTAACTGAGGTTGTTACCACAGGGATTCCTACTCCAGAGACATCTTTGAAGTTGAACAGAGATCACCTCAGCTGTGGTCCAAAGAGGCCCACTACTCTTCCAGCTGACAGCATAGCCCGGATTTTTTTTAAGATTTTATTTATTTATTATGCATACAGTCTTCTGCCTATATGCCAGCAGAGTGCATCAAATCCCATTCAAGGTGGTTGTAGGCCACCATGTGGTTGCTGGGAATTGAACTCAGGGCCTCTGGAAGAACAGTCAGAGCTCTTAACCACTGAGCCACCTCTCCAGCCCTCGCCCATGTTTTTATCGGCATGAAAGATACAAAAGTAAAGGGGCTGTAAAGGATTTGGGTATTGCAGAAAACCACTTAGATCAGGCTCAGAGTCTTTGTAAAGAGGGCCTTAGAGGCCACTGCATGAAGCTATGAAGATGAAGCCTAAACAGCCATGAAGATCCCAAGACTTTGGAGATGCTAGGACTTTCAGAGATGGACACCCACTGAGGAAACCTGCAGGCATGGAGTGCAGCTGGCCCAAAGAGAGGTCAGATATGCTTAGGTGGCAGAGCTAGGGAGGCAGGGTGGCCCAAGGCTGTTGGCACAAAGATAATTCCATCCTGAGTCCCAGATGCCAGATATGGATCTGCAGTGTTTGGTGTTTTCCTTGCTTCATTGCTGTGTTTCCTTTCCTCCCTTTTGGAATGAGACCATTCATTCTGTAACACCATTAGAAATATGTAACTTTTGGTTTTTATAGAGGTTCATGGGTAGGAGGTCGCCTGGGTCTCAGAAGAGATTTTGGGCTTCTGAATGATGTTTTAAACTTTTAAAGTCTCTGGGGACTTTCAGAGATGGATTAAATGCATCTTGCTTTGTGAGACGGAAGGCTTTATGGGCCAGGGTGAGATGCTGTGACTTAAAGCGATGTGTTTGTGTCAAGTTTGTGAGGCAGGGAGCTGCAACTGCTCATTTCCATCATCAACTTGACTGGATTTAGAATCACCATGGAAACACACTCTTGGAGTGTTTCCAGAGAGGTTTCACTGATGAGGGAGGACCCATCTTGAATGTGAGCATCACCATTCCCTGGGCTGGGGTTCTGGGCTGAATGACAAGAAGAGAGGAAACTGAACATCACTATTTATTTCTCTCTGCTTCCCATGGGCACAAAGTGAGCACCTATCTTTTGTTCCTGCCTCCACGTTCCTTCCTTGCCTTGATGGGCTCAAACTGTGACCCAAAACAATCCTTCATTAGTTTGCCTATATTGGGCACTGGTCACAGCAACCAGAAAGGGTGCCAGGCTCTTGTCTCAAAGCACACTGCTTCTCAGCCTTGATTTTGTTTGTGAGGTGGGGTTGGAAATGATGGCAACCACCTTTCATAGTAGGGCAGATGACGTCTGACCCCTGCTTGAGTGCTGTTACCCAATACATGGCACAAACAGCAGCTTTGACTGTAGTCGCAAATAAAATGAGGACATTTCGCTCAATGGTAGCATCCACCACATAGGATTATGAGAGTGGAAAAGTTCCTATTGTCTAGTGGCACTGCAGGCAGTGAGGTCCCTGTGTGTCTGTGGTACTGGGATAAGGAACATATAGCATGGCCAGTGTATAACTGGGTTCTAGGCACTGGGTAGTGGCTGTGTAACCAGCACTGCCTGACTTGATATTGTTCTTTTGGATTGTGTGCTCTATGCTCACCAGGGAGGAGTTAATAGGGGCCAACCTGCTATGCCCTGCCAGCTGTAGTCTTATCCTTTCTGTGCTGACCACATCTCTCGGTGTCATTATTTTACCTTACACTTGAGTCACCCTAGCGTGGATTTGCTCATTGTGACCCTGGGAGCAACAGTTTGTCTTACTATGGAACATTTGCACTGTAACATAGTTTCCTAATGTCCTTGTTCTCAGTGGCATCCCTGTCATTAAGTGGTGGGAGCCCTCCACACAGGAGACCTGATGCAAATGAAGTAGCAAACTCTGGGTCTATGTCTTTAGAGGGCTGGGAAAGATGAGAGTCAGTGTTATCCCTGTGTCCTGCCAAGGCCCTGGTAGACAAAACCACATCTTGGTCTCCAGGAAGGAGACGAGGACACTGAGGAGGAAAGTGACTTGTTCCAAGTGGCATGTTCCCGGTAAGCAGCAGACCCAGAGGCCTGGGTTTACTTTGTAGCTGTCACATCTGGAAGGGACATGAAGGTTGTTGCATGGAGGCTCAGAGCAGGGTAGCCTGGGGCAAGTATCCAAGCCTTCATCCTCAGATTACTCATTTGCAGTTAGTCTCAGCCTTTCTTAGAGTCACTCATGAGCTGTGACTTGGGTTCCATCTTAACAGGTAGTTCCAGGTGCTCCCACAGTGCTTTGGGGCAGAAGGCAGCCTATCTCCTTTGTCTGGGATCCAGTAGTCCATAGAGGACTGGGAGCCAGCCATGAATGAGTCTGCCTGCAGAGTTCTAGCCCTTTGCATTACTTGGGTGGGGAGGGCAAGGTAAGGGTACCTCTCAGCATCCGAGGTTGGGGGTTTGCTTTTATCTACACAAATGATGCTGCTGTAATCAATATGTTGTAGGCATCAACTTCTAATTACAAGCTGTGTGACCTTAAGAGAGATACTTAACTTTTCTGATCCTCCCTAGCCTTTGCTATGTATAACAAATGCCTTGCTCATGGGGGCGCTGGTGAGACTCATGAGGAAACAAGTAAAGGGAGGCCCTGGGCTCCATGAGCTGTGCAGAAACACAATATTTCAGTGATGAAGGTCACTGGGGAGTCCACGTCAACAATCTAGGGTGTTAAAGAAGCTTGGAACCCCATGGGGTTCAGGTGTTTGAGCCATTGAACCCAGGATAGCCAGCATCCCCATGCCTGGATGGAGCCATCCAGAAGCCTGCAAGGCTGCACTTGCCAGACCTTGCTTTTTTGGCTGGCAGTAAGAATGGATCAAGCTGGGAATTGAGGTCTAGAAGGCAGAGAGGACACCCCTCCCCTTGACCCACCATTCCAGGGCCTTCTATTCTTTCAAGGGTGGTTCGCTCTGAAGAGAGTGGTGGTCCTAGCTGTGTGATTCTATGCAAGTCACTTAACATCTCTGGGCTTGCTGTGTTCTCTAACAGGAACTCAGAAGTGACTTCCATGACAGTTGTGAAGATTTGAGGGACATCTAAGTGGTACTGGGGGTAGAGCACCCCACATGGCTTTCAGTTAAACAGACATGTTATTGCACCCAGCCTCTCACCTAACCCTAGAAGGTAATCTCCAGCCCCAGATCATGAGCAGATCAGAGAGAGGCAGAGTGTCTGCTCATGACATAAAACCACACAGCCAACCCGAGGCTCCTGCTCTGGCCAGGATGCCTTGCTTTGCCCCTGGAAACTTAAGACAACTGGTTTGTGGAAGAAAGCCCTCCACACTAACCTTCCAATACAGAGTCTCCCTCCCCCACGAAGGGGTAGCTCAGGCCAATGTGAGTCCTCAGATTTCTCCTCCTGCCCAGTTTCTGAGCTGTGTGGTCTGGGGCCAGTTAGACAAATTTTCTGAGCCCCCATCTAGCAGCCTAAACACAAGATTGGCCCAGGACCTGCTTCCTGCACTTCTCAAGGACACTTGGTGAGCCAAGAAGGCTTCTGTTTGTGTCAGGGCCATAATCAGCCTTATGTTGGCACCAGGATTCTGTGTCTGCTGAGGAGTCAGGGCTGGGTGTCGGTCAGGTCTATGGCTAGGGTTCTCACACAGCCAGGTGATGTATATACCCTATTAATTTTTGTGGTCTCTGGTTTGGTCTCTGTGATGCCACAGAAGACAAGGAGAGCTGTGAGAGCCACCAGCTGTGGAGAATCCAAACCCACATGGACCAAATGAGGAAGGTTGACACTGTCCATACAAACTGATGTTCCCAAGGCCTGGGTTGGTCTTCCCTTCTGTCAGCATGAGCACTTCCTGTTGTGAATAAGCAGTGAGATGCAGGGTTTTGGGAGACCCTCTGACTGGGTCACCAGCTGGCACAGGGTAAACTGGGGCTGAGGCCCAGGGTTTAGAGTGTCACTGAAGCCTGAATGGAAACCCACACCTTGGCTTATCACCCCTCTAGCCAGCTTGTCACCTGGGGAGCTGTAATATTACCTCCCCTGGACTTGTTACAACTTGGTGTGCATTCTACCCTGAGAATGGAGCCTGGTGCTTCCTGGGTATATGTTGGGAGGGGACGGGGAACTATTAGTGAAGGCACAGATGAGGAAACTGAGTCATGACACTGGCCTCTGGGGGCTCTTGTTTCCAGTTGTGGGCAGTGAAGTGGATGGCCTATCCCTTGGCTCCTTACTGACCCTAGAGGTAGATGGCCCCGGTAGCCTGATGTCCTACATAGCAGGGCCTGACTTAGGCAACTCAGTAAATTGGTGGCAGGCCCTTGTCTTCCCAGGGTAAACACCAGAACAGGGCCCAGTCCACTCCATAGGCTAGGCCACAGGTCTGCAAAGCAGGGGGATATCAGTCAGAGCTGTGCTGGCTCGGTTCTGTTGGAATGGGACAGGTAAGCAATCAGGCAGGATGACTTCAGAAGCCATGGGAATGAGCCCTTTCATGAAGGTTAGAAAGTTATGCTTGGCACACCACCAGCATCCCTTTTTGGTCTTCATGGCAGACAGACATCCAGCTGGGCTCTGGGGTTCCTCTGCTCAGGCCACACAGGCTGTCATAATTGTATCCTCAGATGGAACCCAGGCCCTTGCACTTACAAGGTCCGGTCTCCCTGCTGGGACCAGAATGTCCTCAGCTTTTCCCTTCCTTGCTTGGAGAACCTCATCACACCTGACAGTCTCACACACAACCCTCCCACACTGGGATACTCGGCATATCCTCTACTTCTAAGGGCTCATGGGGTACAGTCACCACATCTTATAGCTTCCTCATCCTATACTCAACAGAACAACAGCCTTTGTAATGCCTGTGCCCTTCTCCCTTTCTTCCCTGCTGTAAAGTCCCAGGTCAGCTGCTGGAGCCATCTTGAACCTGGGTAAGCCATGAGTGCCTGCCTTAGCTGTGAGAAACGTGAGCTATCCTGCCTCACCTTTTTCAAGACTAGCAGGGAAAGTGGTTAGGACAGCTACAGTCAGGAGGGAGAAAGCTGGGGCAGAGGGGAGGATTGGGAATCTCCAAGGAGTCTCAGTGTAGGCATTCTTCAGGGCATGCAGCCTTGGAAGTTTTCAGGACTCCTGAGCCAGTTCTCCAAGTCCAAGTTCCCAAGTCCCCAAGCTGGCTGTGGCATATGCATCCTGCTCACTTCAGTGTGTCTGACCTGGTTAGTTGGCTGCATCTACCTCCCTGATAAGTGCAGTGTGGCCAGGAGCACATGCAGTCCTGGAAGCATCAGTGGGCAGCCTGGCTCAGGGCTGACACTATTAGCTGGCTTTCTAAGCCTCTGAGAAGCTTGGCTTTAGCAGGCCTGCTCCTACGGCAAGGGGAGGCCAGGGCTATGCTGTGATCTGTATCTCCAGAAGACACTGAGAAATGTACAGCTGTGGTCAGCCCGTCTCACTTTCTGACCGAGGCAGAAGGGCAGCAGTGACCTATAGGCTTTGCCTGGGTGACTTTCACCTCAGGGTCTATATCTCCTACCAGGAATCCCTCCAGGGCTCCTCCATGTACTTGTTCCAGCAAAGATCTCTCATCCTTTGTAGAGAAGCAAGGATTGGAAAGTCTGGTGGTCCAGCATGTATCTGAAGACAGAGCTGAGAAGCAAGGCAACGGGCACCCCCCACCCTCAATGCAAGGATTGGAAAGTCCGGTGGTCCAACATGTGTCTGAAGACAGAGCTGAGGCCTGGTGCCGCCTGATCCTTACTTGGGAGAACAGGGACCTCTTGTTCTTGAGTCCTGCTCTGCATGTATTGTACACTGGGGAATTGGGGCCCAGGGTTAGAACCCCAAAAGCTTGAAGACAGGAAGGAAGAGACTGATGGTCCTTGGAAGGTGGGGGCCACTCCCTAAAGGAAGTCTGGGAGAGACATGTCACAGCTGGGAAGTCAGCTGGCTCTTGCCCCCTGGGGCTGTGCCTCCCCCTCAGCCTTCCCCAGGAGGATTCCAGAGAGCAGGGTGGAAAGCCTGATGCCCCCAACTTCTAATTAAATGGCAGCGATTTGACGTGGCAGGTGATCTTCTCGGGAAGCCTGGCTTTAAATTTAGCTTCCTCCCCAGCCAGCCCTTTGAAAAGGCTGCACTCCACGGAGAGAGAGCATGAGTCATCACCAGGCCGGCCCGCCTGCCGGTCGCCTGCCTGCCTGCCTGCCCGGTGAGCAGTTGCTTTTGCGGGGGAGCAAGCCTCCCGAAGGCTGAGAAATAGTAAATAAGGCTGGGGGATGAGGGTGGTGCTGGGGTGCAGAGCAGGGCTCCCCACTGCAGGTGCTGACATGGGCTGAGAGCAGCTGCTTGATCAGCTCTGAAGATACCAAACCCACCTCCCAGCTCGACTCTGGGTGGAGGAGGGGACTCAGCACTGATGTATTGATGGTTCCATAGATGACCAGTGAGCTGCCTGCCTCTCCTGGTCCTTCCTGCTCCCTGCTCCACAGATGCAAAAGGGAAGGATGCTGTGAAACACCCACCTTCACCCTTGGCACCCCAGCCCCATTCCTGAGTCTGTGGTAGGTCCCACTAGGGCTGGCAAGATGGCTCAGTAGGTAGAAGACTTCCTACCTTCCAAGCCAGGTGGACCTGAGTTTAATCCCTGGGACCCATTCAGTGGAAGGAGAGAACTGACCCCCAAAAGTCGCCCTCTGACCTCCACAAGTCGCCCTCTGACCTTCACATGTGCACCTCACCATGTGAGTGTGTGTGCACACACACATACGCACACATACGCACACCCAAAACAAGTCAATAAAATGAAGTAAAAAGAAGAGAAATGGAGGCTGGAGTGTGGCCCAGTTGGTAGAGTGTGTGCCTAGCATACACATGTAGATTCTGTCCCTAGCAACACGTAAATTGTGCATGGTGGTGCATGCCTATAATGCTAGCTAGCCCTTGGTTGGGGGGTGAAGGCAGGATCAGAAAGTTCAAAGTCACCGCTGGAAGTCTGAGACCAGCCTGGGCTATTTGAGACCCTATCTAAAAAGAAAAAGAAAAAAGAAAAGAAAGAAAAAAAAAAGAAAAAAAGAAGAAATAGGTTTGTGTGGAGTTGATAGAAGGTTAACAGGGATAGTTGGGATTACCTGGACTGAAGGTGCAGGAAGGACCCTCTCCTGGAGGCCCCAGGGAAACATGGCCCCTCAGACACACCTTGGTCCAGGGCCAGCAGAACTGTTGACTTAAGCTTCAGAACTGTAGGGAATGGAATAGATGTGTGTTATGTTAACCTGCCCCATGTGTGGTCATTGTTATAGCAACCATAGGGTACTGGGATGCAGAAGCAAGGGACAGCGAGATGGAGTGGGGACAGGCAAAGGACAAAGCCTCCTTCTCTCTAAAGGATAATAGGGCCATGGCAGGATCAAGGACCTACCAAGCCAGGGCTAGCTTGTTGGGCTAACAGGGCTGATGTGATGTGGTCTGACATTAAATCTTTCCACTGGTCCTGGCGGTCATTCTATTTCACAGATGAGGAAACTGAAGCTCAGGGGGGCTAAGGGATTTTGTTCAAGGTATGGACACCTGTGTAATGGGGGGGGGACACAGTGTAGATTCAGGCCCTGTACCTGTGGAAGAAATACATATGTAGGGAGGTGTGAGGGACCTCGTGTGTCAATGCTGGCCTCAGTGTGGCTGGCACAGGCTAACTGCAGAGAAAGTGGTCAAGGGGTGCAGACATGGGCCTGGGGCTGTGTCTTGTGGACTTCAGCTGTCACTAGCAACCTGTGCGGTTCACAGCAGTGAGCCCCACATATCTTCAGGTGCAACATAGCCTGCCCTACATCAATGTTGGAGGGAGGAAGAGGACACCTCCACCCAGAATGCACCATACACAGATCCCTCTCACCCAAGACAGCCTGCTCCACATGTGGGACACACATAGACATGCCATGCCTGGGGGCCACATAGGAGTGCCTGGCAAAGTGAGATGCCATTCATCCCACCCACCCCTTGTGTCCAAATCTCTGTTGACACATCCCCCAGATACCATCTACACCATGACACACTCACCTCATCCAACACACACCACACATGTACACATAAAAAACACGCCACATCCAACTCCCTACACACACCACATACACCATACACACATCCCACAACACCTAATACCCCATCACACCAAATATACAAACACCCCACACCATACCATGTAACACACTTGCAAATGTATATACAGATGACACACACAAACATAACAGTGTCACAACACATACAACATAGACTGCACAATATTCACACCTAACACAAACGTATCAGATATCACCCACAGGCATCCACACAATGTCTCACATGTTACACCCTGTTCCCCCAGCATGCCCTGCTCCCTTGCTGTCCACATGAGAGTATCTCTGGTCCCAGCCTCTGCTTCTGAGAGCTTGGGGCCAGAATCTCAATGGAGTCAGAGAGGTCAAACCTTACCTAGCCCTGCTCCTAAGAGGACCTGCAGCTGTCTTAGTCCCTCTGGTCCCATGCTGATATAGAATGGTCAGAGTGATCAGAGGGGCCTCCTGCCATCTTTGACCTCAGCTGAAGTAGGGTCTTCCTCAGCTTCCTCTTTGGAAGGAGAGGTTTGTGTCAGCCAAAAGCCATGTGGCCAAGAAAGAACACACAGTAGCTTGGTTTGTGTCCAGAACCCTGAGTGTTGGGGAGCCCCTCCCTTCTGCCCCCCCTCCCGCCGCCCCCGCCCAGTTACCAAACAGGCTTCACCTCCCAGGCCTTCTCCAGAGCCTGGCCTCACCTAGATTTGGTGCCCTGGTCATTGGCTGAAGCCATTCCCATGGGCAGCCCTGGTCTCAGATAGATCCAGTGAGTCAGTCCAGGCTATATCCATGAAAGGAACAAGGGCACGGATGCTGTGACAGATGGAGGCCAAGGCCTTCATGGACACAGGCTTGGGTGAGAGACGATACCGGTTCCTCCCATCTGGCACCTCTTGGAGTCCCCTTAGCCTCAAAAGCATCAGGAGTGCCAGGAAGGTTCCAGAATGCCATGGGGCTCTTTCTAGGGCCTGCACAAAGTTCAGTTTGGTTCTACAGTGAAGTGAGGGAGGGTCTGTTCTGGAAGGATCCCTCCAGGTGTGTGTGCACCTGGAGAGAAGAGTGAGGCTCTTGGGCTTCACTTTGGGCCCTCGTCCTGCCCCTTGTCAGATGTGTGGTTCTGGGGTACTAGCCAAACCTCTCTGAGTCTGTCTGTCTGTCTGTCTGTCTGTCTGTCTGTCTGTCTTTCTGTCTGTCTGTAGAGTGGAAAGGAACCACTCAGTGCTGTGGCAAGGAGTAAGTTCAAGGTAGGAAGAGCTCAGTTTAGTTTTCCTTGAGATATCCTACAGATATCTCAAAAATCAAAAGTAGGGCTGGAAAGATAGCTCATCGGTTAAGGGTACCCTTTCCCAAAGGACCCAGTTTCAAATCTCAGCACCCACATGGAAGCTAACAACTGTCTGTAACTCCAAGATATGACACTCTCACACAGACTTAATGCAGGCAATACACCAATGCACATAAAATAAAAGTAAATAAATTTAAAAAAACATCAGTGGTGACCCGGAAATGTGGTGGCAGCAGTTTGGACCTGGAGGGGTGGATCTCAGGGATCTGTCTGTCCAGCTGCTCAAGAGTATTCTTCTTCAGTGAACAGTAAAGATGCCCTGTCCTGGCTGTCACCTAAGAGGAGTGCAGGGTCCCCCTGAGCCAGCCACCAGGTTTTCTGAGGTTATCCAGGCTGTGGGAAAATATAGGCCCAAAGGCTTGAGGCTGGAGTCCAGCACCTCCTTGACCTTCAAGTTGGAGATGAAATGGGTGAAGTCAAAACTAGGGTTGCTCTGAGGGCTTAGACCCAGATAGGGAAGCAGGGCTTTCTCCCAGGGACACTCTGATGGCCTGGCTCAGGGGTTGCTGGCAAGATAGATCTCTCAGCTGGAGGCTGGAGATGTGCACAGAGTGGGTGGGGCAGAAAGCCATTGGCTGCACAGGGCAGGGGTCTGTCCTGGAAAGAGAGGAGGCTAGATCCCTCCCTGCAGGCAATTGCTGGTATCCGAGTCTTTCGGAGTCTTTCTCGGAGCAGGTATGAGGCTGGGGAGCAGGTGGGAAGAAGGAGATGAGGGGAATTGTGGAGAACCCCCTGGTGGAGGTTGGGGAGGGGAAGGAAGAAGAAAGAAGAAACTGGAGGAAGAGAGGAGGAGAGGAGGAGAGGAGGAGGGGGAGACGGAGTGGGAGAGGGAAAAGTAGAAAGCTAAGAAGAAGGCAAAAGGATGAGAGAGGAAAGAAAAGGGGGGCGAAGAGAAAGAGCCAGAACAAGAGCGAGATGGAGAAAAAACAAAGGCGGAGCGAGAGCAAGGTGGAGAAGAGAAGTGACTGGGGTGGGGAAACGAGAGAGAGAGAGAGAGAGAGAGAGAGAGAGAGAGAGAGAGAGAGAGAGAGAGAGAGAGAGAGAGAGAGAGAGAGAGAGAGGCAGAGAGAGAGGAGAAGAGAGGCAGAGAGAGAGGCAGAGAGAGAGGCAGAGAGAGAGGCAGAGAGAGAGGCAGCGAGCGGAGCACAGGCCAAGCCAGCTCAGGGCAGCAGAGGGCGCGGCGGCCAGGCTGAACGCGGCGCGGGACGCGCGTGGGGCGCAGCGGGCGGAGCGCGGCCGGAGCCCCGAAGCCCCACGCGCCCGCAGCCTGGCGGACAACTGTTGCGGCGGCGCGCGTGGGCAGCCCCCGCGCCCTGCAGGCGGCTCCCGCGGGCGCCGGCTCCCGGCTGCATAGCGAGGAGCGACCGGCGCAGGCACGAGGTGAGCTGGGCGCGGAGCTGCGGGGTCCACGCGCGGCTGCGGGGCGCTGGCGGCACGGCGTCTGGGGCGCCATGGGCGCCAGGGAGGGGCGAGGTGGTGGTCGCTCGAGCCGGGCAAGAGTCCCAGAGCGCAACGGGGCCGGGCTGGGAGTCACCGCGGAGCGCGGACGGCTGGGGACCCAACGCGCGCGGGGCAGGGCTCTAGAGCCGCTTGGTTGCTCAGGGTCCTCGCTTGGCGACACCGGGGACCCCTAGGCTGAGCCGCCGCCTCCCAAGGCCGGATCGATAGTAATCCGGCACCTGGGGCTGGGTGGCCGGGCGGCAGCCTCCGAAAAGCTCATTAGCACCAGCCGTTGTCATAGCAACGAGACCCCAGCGTCTTCGGGGTCTATTTATTCTAATTATTATTATCATTATTAGTATTAGTATTTCTTATCCAGCCAGAGGGAAAAGAAAGGAAGGGGGGACAGCGCATCCTGGCGCCTCCAACTGTTCTCCTTGGAAGGAACAGCGCCGACTGCCTGATGGGCCAAGTCGAGTCTGCTTCTGGACGGGGTCCCCCAGGCTAGGGTACCCGAGTGGGTGCCAAAGTGGGTGCTTACTGCCCCAGTCAGACCCCTGGGACCATGGAGGGATGGGGAACCATAGTTACATAACGTGTCCGAGAGTATTTACATGTAAGAATTCTTGTGCTCCCCCTCCCCGCAAGACTTTTCTGTGTTTTCTAGTGCCCTGTGTTTAGTGGGTGCTCCTGCCCAGGGAACCCCGACCCAGCATAGGAAGAGAAAAGTGCCTTGTGTGGGAGACTACAAGGACCTCGCTTGAGGCTGTGTGACCTTGAGCAGGGCTCTCAACTCCTCTGAGACCATCTCTCCTCCCCATCTGTAAGATAGAAGGGGAGTGGTTCCCATCAGCAGAGGCTGCTGTAACCCAGGTCATACCGAGAAATCAAGCCTGGTGAAGTTGCAGTGAGCAGCGATGCTATGTGACCCCAGGCTAGTCTTTGGACCTGTTTCCCCGGGTGCTGTCTAAGATGCCTTGGTCACTGACACTCTATGACTTGAAATACTGACAATCCTGCTAGTGGAGCTCCACCCAGAGCCAGGCAACCCAGAACTTCCCCCTCTGTCCCTCTTTGTTCTCTTGCTTGATTCCAACTGCCTAAATGTCCCTGTGAACATTTGAGACTGTCTAAGTCCTGTCCGCTGTGGAGGCTGATTGAAAATATCCTTTGGAACTACTCTAAAGCCAGACTTTGGTCTCTGGTATCAACCCAAGCTGGTCAGGGCTTCACAGAACTGAGGTCTCTCCCCAGTGCTAAGACCTCCCTAGGGTGATCTTTCTTTCCTCTACACAGGGTTACTTGCTGGGCCTGTTCTGGTAGAGGGAGAATCTGAAAGAGAGATGGCTAGAAAGTTCTGCTGTCCAGCAACCCCTGAACCTCCCACCTGGCTCAATCCAATTAGGATTTCTTTTTAAATTTTGTTTTAGCTTAGTTTTTTGTTTTGTTGAAACATGTTTTCATGCTGTAGCCCAGGCTGGCCTCAGTAGCTTAGGATGACTTTGAATTCATTTCAATCCTCCTCCTTCAGCCTCCAAAGGGCTGGAAGCCACCACGGCCAGCCAACCACATCTGTGGGGGTGGGGTGGGAGTGGGGGATGGTAATGTTAACCTCACTGGCACTCTGGGCTCCTGTGCTGACTCAGGTCTCTATCAGGGCAGTCACAGAACTGATAGACTGGGATTGGGGGGGGGGGTGCTGCTGAAAGCAGCCACCTTGCTGTCCTAGGCCATCCAGCCTGGGACTTGTTGGGGCAGCTGGGCTGGAAGGAGGGGCACTGCTGGGGTTGAGGGCAATTCTGCTTGCTCAGCCCTTTAGGGAGGTGAGAGAAAAGAAAGCGGTTGGGACCTGTCTAAAATGAAGGCAGCTGAGGGCCACTCCCTGATCACCTGCCACCCATCTGTTCCCTCACTGTCCTTCTTTAGGGCCTGGTGCCTGGGCCTTGCCCTTGATGGCTCTTGAAGAAGCAGCTGAGGAGAGGCCCCATGAGCCATTTGATTGTGGGGCATAAGAGGTGGACACAGAGGGCTAAAAGAGTCGTGGAGGAAGATGAACTCTCCACAAGCAAACTTGTGGACAGTGGGGAGGGGACAGCACCTTCTTGACCAGGCAGGGCTGGGAGGCCACACTGCTACATAGGGAGGGCAGAGGAGGTGACACAGTAGGGCCCTAGGAACCTACACCCTTTAGCCTGGGAATGGGGAATAGGAAATAGGGAACAGGGGTGTCAGTGGGGAGCAAAGCTTCCTAGGTCTCAAGGTTCCCAGAGGGGAGCTCTGGGGAGAGGAGGACCAAGTAAGGAACGTGCCCCTCTAGCACAAATGCAGCCCTTTGCTAGCCTTTCTCCTGCTGCCTGCTGTCTAGGGCCTGGTTTCTGGGGGAAGGTGGCAGGTGGACTCCAGGCCAGGCTGTGTCAGCTGCCTGTGCCTGCAGGAAGGGACTTCGCTGACACAGACTCTAAGCTGTGCCTGCAGTGATGGGATTCCATGAGGCAGGCAGTGCCAGGAAGGGCCATTGTTCGGAGCAAAGCCCAGCTTTGTGCCGTGTCTTATGGACTCTCACATGAGCCCCCAAGGGTACATTTGCTGCTTCTTCTGTACAAATGGGGGACCTGGTGGGGAGAGACCAGTAAATCAGAGCCCAGCTAGCACCCTGCTACTGAAGACCAGGCCACTTTGCCTGGAACCCAGCTTTTTACCCTTGCAAGAGGAAGGAGTTGGCTCTGCAGACATTGTAGTGACCACTGGGGGTTTGCTCGTCAGTATTTCCCTGTTTATTTTCTTTGTGATGGTCTCAGAATGTGGCTCCTTCCTATTTGGAAGTGCTCTACCTCTGTTAATTCATCCTTCATTGCTATGGCAAATACCTAAGCATTGTGAGGCCTTGTTTCCCAGCCGCTGTCCTACACAGTGGTTTCTAGAAGCTCGGCAGCAGGTGTAGGTGAGGAGGTTGTCCTGCCTGTGCTGGGTCACACCTCCTGTATGTCCCCTGTCCTGTAGGTGCTACTCTACAGGCCTGATGGATGAAGTCCTGTCTCTTCCTTCTCCTCATTCCTGCCCTTCCCTCCTTCCAGCAAAATCTTTATGTTCCAGGGCTCCTTACTGTGGTTTTTTTTAGATGACACCCCCCCACTACCCTGGGAAGGTGGCAGGGACCTTAGTCCTGCTCACACTTACCCCTAGGAAGCCCCATCTAGATACAACCAGAGCACTGGCTATCTGAATAGACCCTTTCCAACTGGGCCCTGGCTGTTCCAGCTGCTCTGGTCCTGCTGATGTTGTCCCCATAGACACACAGCTCAGTCCACTCCCTCCCTTTGAGGATAATCAGTGTCCTCTGGGTATCTTCACTTAGCCTGTGCCTTGGAAAGCGCTGGGGACACTAACAACTATAACCTATGAACCCCACTCTCCGTAGCCTATTTTGGAGATGTATAGATAGATATGAACACTGGGAATCTGAGTGGACCATATCTCCAGGAGGTTCTTAAGAGCTGAGGTTATCTAGCCAGTGATGGTGGGAGTCACTCAGAGCCTGGGGGTAGGGGCGCAGATGCCTTAAAAGATGGATTTTCTCTCCCCCCATCCCTAACCCAGACCAACTCTGGAATCCCTTCCCTGGCCATGCGAACATTCATCCATCTGTATTTCCAAGTAAGCCTCAATGAATAGGCCACACAGGTCCCAATGTGCCCAGCATCCTGCTCTCACCCCCTTTTGGGGGTACTGAGAACCCCCCAGTCAGATGTCTGCACAGCTAACCCCAGAAGATATGGATACACACACCCTGGAGAATAGAGAAATAGTCCTTGCACATCCCAAATGACACCCATTTAACAGTGAATTAAGTTCTGTGAACCCTGGGAGAGAAAAAAAATTATTTTTGTTGTTCACACTTCCCTGGAAAACAAGAGCAATCGTGGTCTTTTAAAAGCCAGCTCCGTAATCTGCTTATTCCTGCCTGGCAAGGAATAAGGAACAGGCAGAGGGAAGGCTGGAGGAGGGACATAGCTGCCCTGGCTGAGAGCCCTGCACTGGGAAGGAGGACTGGGAAGTTCGACTCCTGTGCCAGGTCCTAAAGGGGCTCATGATAAAATGTCACTTTCTTAGACATCAGCACAAATTAAAGGCAGATTTCTTCCAGCATCTCATCCTTGTTCCCAGGCGTGCTTCGGCGGCAATGGGGACTGCTTTACGAGGCTTGTTGGGAACCTGCAGCTGGAATCCAGCTGAGAACAAGTGTAGTTAGCGTTCATTCACTCCTAACTCCCAGAGCACCTTGCATGCCGTGCATGCGGAAGCCAGGCTCGGAGCAGCAGAGAGAAATTGACCCACTTGCCCTGCTGTGCTGCGCAGACTGGAAGCAAGAATACAGAGGTACCTGAGAGGGGCCGGGAGGGCTGTCGGAAAGGGGAGCTTCAGCAGGCATCTTGAAGGGTGTGCAGGAGTAATGCCCAACAGAAGAGGTGGAGGACATTTCTAGAAGGAGTGTTATATGTCCCATAGAGGCCTGGCCCCAAAGTGACATCTTCAGGCTTGAATACATTTCCTTTGTTACAATCTAGCTTGACATGTGTCTGTTTCCTAGCCCTTTGTGTTCGTTGTCACCTGTTACCCTTAGACAGCCTGAAGCAGATTTCTGATTCTCTAAGGAGAGCTGAGCCCTGAGAGCAGGAGGGATGGTGGCCAGTCGCAGACAGATGAGGCATGACCCTGGACTGAGTGGGCTCTGTGAGGGTGGGGAGCAGCACAGAGGCTGCTCCTGAAACTCAGCACTGAGCTGAAGAGCTTCAGACACCAGCCCTGGAGCCCTCCGTCCTGAGCTGTAATAGGGACTGGACTTGGGGATGGGGGACCTGGGCTGTTCAAGTCCTCTCGTGCTCTGAGTCCCACTCTCTGCATACCTGGAAACAGGCTGATGGAGGAGGCTTCATGAGTCTGCAGGCGGGGTGGCATCATTGCTGGGCCCCAGAGGCCCAGCCTCTGTCAGCGCAGCAGGAAGCCCATGGTCCCATCCCCTTGTTTGTGCCACTGTGATGTTTAGATGGTCCAGGCTTCTGGGAGCAGGTCCGGAATGTGGCATTACTGGGTGTAACTGCCTAGAATCAGAGCTCTTCTGGGACTGAGCCCAGCTGCTGTGCTGGGGCCCGTCACCAAGGCAACGAGCCCCGGGAGTCATGGAGGCTATACTGGGCTCCATTCTGGACAAGTCTCTCCTCTGTATGCTTGCTGTTCACTGGGGGACCCTGGGTAAGTTATGCGACTCTGCAGTCTCAGTTTTCTCACCTGCAAAATGGGTGTCTGTTTAGAATGCATTTGTTGCTGCCTTCAGCAGCAGAATTGCTCTCTCAGAAGCCACACTGTGATGTAAACTCTGATGTTACTCTGTTGTCATTGCTGCCTCAACACTGAGGAGGCCCGGAAGAAGCAAGGCCGTGGTGCCCCGGCCCTGCAGCTGGGGATATCCACAATGGTAGTTGTCATTGGGATATCAGGAAAGGATGCTGCAGCCCAGTGTCATCCTCACCCCAGTGCCATGGCAACTGCTGAGCATGGGGGTGAAAAGGCAGTGATGGACTGGGAGTCTGTTCCACTCCATGCCTGTCAGCCAGCCAGGGGCCTGTGCTTCCTTCTGAGCCCCAGGGTCTTAACATCAGGTGTATCTGGATGAGCACAGTGACAACTGTCACACGGGTGCAGAGAGGATGGAGGCAGGGACTGTAGCATTCTGAGTAACCCGCCAGTTCCTTTGATGGCTCCCCCATCCCACTCCAGCTCTGACTCCTCTCAGAGCCTCCATTTCCTCATCTCAGGGTTCCTGTGGGATTTGTGTGAGTCTGGTACATAGGAAATACTCCGTACAAGCTGTCATAGGATGACACAGGTACCACAGTGGCCAGGGCAGGGCAGGGTGAAGGCCTCTTGCCCCCGCCTAGGTTTAGCATGTTGGACAGATTTGTTCTAACTGAAAGGAGAGGGGGATGGCCAAGTGAATGAGTGAATGAATGAATGAATGAATGAATGATGACAGGGGAAGCACTATATCATATCAGGGTAGCTCAGGGAAACTTCAAAAGGCTAGTGCAGAGGCGATACCAGTCTCTCTCTCAGCCACTATTTGTTGACTGGGTTGATGGCCCAACCGGGGCCCAGGTACCTTGGTGTCCCAGAGTTTGGTCCTGCAGCCAGGCAGAGCCACATTCTTCAGCCTGAACCTTTCTCCTTAGCCCTGGAGTGTCTCTGACTCTTCCCTCCCCATCATGCAAGAGGCCTCCTTGTGCTGTCACTCATTGCTCGGAGCCCTGGGAGCAGAGACAGTGTGTTCGAAGGGCACCTGCTGCCTGTAACGAGAACAAAATCAGAGGGGGAGGGTTTGGCGCCCAGGAGCATCATGGCACAGCAGTGAGTGCCACACAGTTCTTGATGCCAGTTCTTCTGCAGAGCCCAAGGCACAGCACAGAGAAGGGATGTCAGAAGCCAGAGGTGCTGTAAAGCTGGGCAACTTTGCCAGCTCCCTGGAGCCCCAGTGGCTGGGAGACACGTCCTACTCCTGACCACAGCTCCATTCTGTTCCTCTGCAAGCAGCACCTGCTTTCGGGTTCATAGCCAGTCCCAGCAGAGGCCGCAGGACTCCAGATCCCAGCCAGCTCGGTTCCCTCTCCCACCTGTTGGAGGAGAATGCCTTGGCCAGCAGATGAGGGTAGGGAGGATGGTTTCTCTCTTGGGCCCACCCTCAGCATGGTGGCCTCATCCGGTGCCCTTTCCCCTCTCTACCTCAGTTTACTTCTTTGTAAAGTGGGTCCACATCAGATGACTGAGGGCACAGGGTCCTTTCCTCACCTACTGTTACCTCAATGCCTGGGACAGCAAGACAGGGTAGCCAACCTGGGGAAGGAGAGGCACAGAACTCTTCTGGGGTGGTCTGACTTCATCTAGGATATGAGATGAGCGAGGAAGGACTAGAAACATAGCTTCCATGGAAAGTGGAGTGGAAGCAGAGGTCATAGAATCCATACCTCATCCACTCAGATACAGCATGGAGTTCACTACCACCCACTGCTGTGCCCAAAGCAGACATTATTAATCAACTCATCCTAGCAAGACACGTGACCCAGTCCTCTGTGCAGTATGATCTTATGAGCCCCCGGGAGGACAACTAGTTACCATGCTTGCTGTGGGCAACAGGATCACAGAGCTGATGCAGTCCTTTCGTGTCTGGGGTTCAGCTTCACATCACTCATGGACGAGGGAGTTGGAGGGTGGGGCTCCATGGTCCCAGGGTGCCTGGAGGATCCTGTCCTTCCTAGAGAAGTAGAGATATCCCACCAAGTGCATTATATCATTATGGATCCCTAGTCAGGGGTTCCCCTGTGGAGCACAGAACCCCCCCTTCTGGAACCAGTCCCTCACCTGTCACCTGCAGGTCGCAGGTCCCAGGTCCCAGGATGAGCCCAGGACACCCTTGGGTCTCCATCTAAACCCTGGCTAAAATTGGAGGGGAGAATGTCACCAGGAGAGAGACCAGCCCAAAGGCGTGCGACTTCTCTCCTGAAATCCAAACAATCGGACAATCTGTTCGGGATCGATTTAGAAGCAGCAGAGTGAAAAAAAAAAAAATCAGCAAATACAGTGTGAAAGCTATTTTCTCTCCCTCAGCGCGGCTGGGAAGCGGCTGGGCTGGAGTTTATTTGTAACCTGACCAAGGCTAGCCAGGCCTCTCCCCTCCCCATAGTCCACTCATGCCCTCCCTGCCCACAGCTGCCTCCTCTATACCCACTTCCGGCCTCACACCTGGGGGCTCACTGAATGGCATCACCCTCCTTCAGCCTCTGGGAGTTAACACTGGCAAAGGTCACAGAGGCAGCCATGGTGGGCTTTGTGCTCCCCAGAACCTGGTGTGTGTGTGGGGGGGCTCCCAGGAGAAGCACTGGGCCAAGGCCCTGCATATCAGGGACCCAGGCTGGCATATGTCCCCAAGTCCTAGGAATGGGGCATATGTAGTAGCTATTTAGTAAACAGTTCTAATATGAATGGGTAATGGAAGGGGAAGGGAGGAGGAACAAAAATAAGGCTCAAAAATGACTCGAGTGTTCGGCTCCTGGTCACACTGATCTTGGTGGGGTGGCACTGTAGGCCGATCGGTCTCCATGGCCTTGTCTCTGGGGTCAGGAGGTAGGCCTGGAAGGTTCAGAGCCTCTGAGACTGTGAGCACCTTCACTCCCACTTTTCCCTACCCCACAGCTGGACCTGAGGCACAAGCTAATTATTTTAAAGTGACACACTGAATACACAGCCAGGGCAGACTCGGGGAGGGACCAGGACAGAGAGCTGATACTTCCTTGGTAGCTGAGTGGCCCCCTGAGGGAGGCTGGGGGCTGTAAGCAGCTGATATCTGCTGGTGTCTGAAGGCACCTCTGGGCTGTGGGAATGCTGGTGCCTCAATTGCTCCTGCTCTTTCTTCATAGAAATGGGAGGGGACTCCTGATGACTGAAGTTGGTTAGTTCAGTGACTGGCAGCTTTCTCCTCCAAACCCCATTTTCTTCCTAAAGTCCAAAGCTAAGAAAGTCCAAGGCTCAGAAAGGTTCTGGATTGTGGAGACCAGATGAGTTCAGTCTAAGTCCCGGGAGTTGTGTGATCTTAAGCAGGCAAAGCATCTCTCTGGGCTTAGTTTTTGTCCTGCAAACAGATTTTTAAGTTTGTGGAGCCTGGCACATAGTAGATGCTCAGGGCAGTCTTTCCTTTCTGGTTCCACTGTGTGGAAGCAGATACTCTGTTTAGGCTCTAACTCTATGGATTCCAGTCCCTGGGATGGGGATGCTTCCCCAGGTGATAATGGGATCAATGTCAGAACACAAGGGAACCCTTGGGTCCTGGGTATCTTGAGTACCCACTCTGAGCCATGCAGGAGCCACATGGATGGGCTGGATTGGCTGGAAGCAGCGTAGAGACACCCCATGCCAGGAAGTCTGAGACTTTACTCCAATTCCCATCTGCCATTTGTGACCTGCCACAAGATACATGCCCCCTGCATGTGGCAATGTCTCAGATCAGGCCTTGATCCTCCTCAGAGGCTCCTGAGTAGCCCTGGCCACTCCTTGCCTTCCCTGAGCACACACAGAGGACGGGTAGCAAGAGGGACAGCTCTAAGGTCAAAGATTTACTCTCAAGCCTCCCATATCTGGCCAGAGTTGGTACCCTGCTTTAAAGACTAAGTCATGCATACAGGGTCCTCTCTCCCAGACTGGCTTTTCTTTCTCCTCACTGGTTGTTAACTGTGGCTGCCCTCTGAGGGCACCCACCCACCCAGTTCCTCCCTGCTTCTGGTTCTCCTTAGCCTTTTGCAGACCAAGCTCTTTCACAAACAGCCTCTGATGTTACCTCCCCGGTGGAAGAAAGTTCTGAGGCCACGGTCCCCCAAAGTGGTGCTAATTAGACCTCCAGAATGCTGACATCAACGGAGGCCACAAGACATGGCAATTTCCTCTCCATAACCAGACACCTTCCAGTTGGAAAAGGCCAAGTCTCCTAGGGTGGGCCAAGGGAACATGGTTTCCTCTGAGTATGGGGCTCTGCTCCCCCAGGTCCCCGCCTAGGGTGAGCACCCAAAGTGAGCTTTTGTTCTAGTTTGCTTTCTATTGCTGTGATAAATACTGAGCTAAACCAATATGAAGAAGTGCTATGTTTGGCTCACACACCCCAGGCCACACTCCCTCACCTCCACCACCTCCACCACCTCCACTGCCTGAGAGAGGTCAGAGCAGAAGGTCAAGGCAGGAACCTAGGGACAGGAGCTGAAGCAGAGGCCGTGAAGGAGCGCTGCTTATTGGCTTGCTCCTCATGGCTTGCTTACCCTTTCTTATAGAATCCAGGACCACCTGCCCAAGGGAGGTACTGCCCCACTGTGAGCTGGTCCCTCCCACATCAAGGAAATGCACCACAGATTTGCCCACAGGCCAATCTGATGGAGGCTTTTGCTCAGTTGATGTTTCCAGATAAACTCTAACTTGTGTCCTGCTAATGAAAAACTAACAGGAACAGCTTCTAAGTTTCCCTAAGGTGAGCCTCCCCTCAAGAAAGTTCCTCAGAAAGGTCCCCAAAGGTGAGCTCTCCCAAAGGTGAGCTCTCCCAGAGCTGGGTGGGTTGGTGGACGGTCCTTCCATCATCCCCCTTCTGGCATCTTGAGCAGTGGTGGGAGGGGCAGGCCGGGTGCCCACAGACAGAAGCATTCTTGTTCCAGTGTGATCAGATCTGTAGCCTCTGTTTGGTCAGGGGGTGAGGATTGGGGAGAAAAGTGAAGGGAGAGATAGCAAGTAATGCTCTCTGTGCTCTGAGGCGGGCAGAGGAGGAAACCCCTGAGGCAGAAGCCCTGGGGTCTGACCTGGGAGGAGGCACAGGCAGGAGAAGAAAGCCCTTGGGAGCCAGGTTTCTCCCATTTCCAGGTGAGATGATCTGAGGTTGGGTCTGGTCCTGAGGTAAGCTGTGACCCAGTGGCCACAGCTTCTTACTGGGTAAGAAGGAGTGAAGGCCCCACATGGATGACTCAGACAGGAGTGCCTTAGCTAGTGTCTGGTTTGGGGCATAGGTGGGGGTGTCCTTGATCTGTTCTACAGCCTCCACTCCCTGCAGCCCTGAGGTGAAAAGCAAGTTAGAGAGGTGACAATGCAAGATAGATTTGGGGTTTGGACCACTGAGGAATTCTGATGGGGGGGGGACTTGTCACATTTGGGGTACCAGAGGCCACAGGATTGTAAACCAGCAAGGGAGAGACTTACCTGCTCAGGTCTGGGCTAGTTAAGAGTGTTCACCAAGGAGGGGAGCAAGAGATACTCTTTGCAGCCTTTAGAAGTGTCTGGTCCTCTCTGTGTCCAGCTTTGCCTCTGAGAAGCCATCCTGGATGACAATGAGAACAGGTAGGCCTGGCCCACCGAGGCTAGTAGCCAGGTCACAGGTCATCTATGGGGCTAAGCCACTATTGGGAAGAGCAAGTCTCGCCAGGCTCACAGTGGCAGCTTTAGTGCCAATTATGGTGAGTGTGAGTGAGGCCTCATCAGTCCCAGCCATGGACCACGTTGGGGACAGATATGTGAGTGGCCACAGTCCTCCAGGCTGGCTAAGAGGCTGACTGTGACTGTTGAGGGGTGGAGGAGCTCTCATCTCTGTGATGGTCCTATTTGCATAAATTTGAAGTTGATTGGCCTAGAGGCAACTTCATTTGACCACAGATGAGAAGCCTCTAGCTGGAACAGCAGCTACCCTCAATTAGGTGCCTTGGTGACTTGGTTTGCTATAGTTGACACTGTTGCCCCTCACTCACTCGATTCAGCATGGTCCCCCAAGGGTACTCCAGCTTAGGGCAGTTCAACCCTGCAGACAGTGACACCAGGATCTGTGACACTGGAGCTGTTAGCATGTAGCCAGATTCCCAGGCAGGATGGGGTAACCCAGAACTTACAATTCCACCCAGCATACAGGAGAGAGGTGGCCTGAGGGCCTGCAAACTTGGGTTGATGGTTTGTGTTAATAAAGCTTTATTGAAAACACCATCAGCCTTTCACTAGCTCTGTCTTGGAGCAGTGGCATTGCCTTCCTAACTCACCAACCAATATCTGCAACAGCCACACTCCAAGCAGGGTGATCAGCCACATCTGGGGATCTGCTTTCTGCACTGCAACAAAACACCTGAGACAATCAACATAAAACAAGAAAAGGTTATTTTGACTCATCATTTTAGAACATTCGCCCATGGTGGGTTGGCCCTGTTGCTTTGGGCCTCTGGCAAGGCAGAGTGTTGTGATAGAAATGTAGAAGAAACTCCTTTACCCACCTGCTGGGAACAAAAGGCATTAAGAGGAAGGAGAGGGGCTGGGGCCTCAGTACCCACTTCATGCATGTCCCCAGTGGCTGGAGGACTTCTCATTAGCCTCAGTGAGAACTGACCACCTCCTTCCAATAGTGCCAAGCAGGAGATAAAACCCTTGGTGCATGGACATTAAACTCTGGGACCCGAGGACCATCCCATTAGACAGATGGGAGCACAGAGGCTGGGAAAGGCTCATTTGCCCAAGGTCCCAAGCTGGAAATCCGTGCTCATTGTCACACTTGGCACACTTCCTTTGCCCCAGAGCATCACCCAGCCAAGGCTCTTGATTCTTTCTAGTCTAGATCCAAAGCAAAGGCTTCTGCTAGGAATAGTGCCCCTTCAGTCAGGCCTTAGAATAATCTACTTGGTCCCCATTGGGCTGTGCTCATGTGTTCCTCTGGAGAACCAACAGAGGCTATTCCCCCCCACCACCATATGCATAACCGGATTTCTGCTCCCAGCATCTGTCCAAGTGTCCACCCACTTGGACTGTGAACTCTTAGAGGGCCAAGAGACCAGAGCACAGGCTTATTCCTTCCCCAACACTGAGAGGAACTATTTACAGTGGAAGGAACAAAGCCCCTAAGAAGCCAAGTGTTCCTTAGCCATGTAGTGGGGGCCTAGTGAGAGGTGACCTGGGCTCTGAGAATGGAATCCCCCAGGTTAGACCAAAGCACTGAGCTATGAGGTCATCTGTGACTTTTGGTCTCAGTTAACAGTGAGAAAACTGAGGGGTGGGGTCTCTGACCAAAATGTCTCCCAAGGGACAGGGTTCTGGGGCTCCCATGAAGGATGCTGGGAATCACGGGGCAGGGAGGGGGCAAGTCCCTCCTGGGTTCAGAGCCCAACCACGGTTGGATTCCAGTGTTCCCTGTGTGCCTCAGCTCTCTGAAGGCATGGCCGGCCTGTCTCTCTTGAGACATATGTATGCTTTATTTTTTAAGTGTGTGTGTGTGTGTGTGTGTGTGTGTGTGTGTGTGTGTGTGTGTGTGTGTGTTCGAGTGCGTGTGTGTAGGGCAGAGTTCAACATTGGTATCTTTTGGATCTTCCGCAATTGCTTTTCCATCTTACGTTTTGAGATGGGGTCACTCACTGATTCAACCTAGTGCTGGCCACTGAGCTCCAGGAGTCCACCCATCTCTGCCTCCTCAGTGTTGGAATGACAGGCACCTGCTACTGCACTTGGCTTTTTACATGGGTTCTGGGGATCCAAAATCAGGTCCCCATGCTTGTGTGACAAAGCACATTTCCTACTGAGCTGTCTCCCTGGCCCCTATGTTGTTTTTTTTATGTAGGACTTTTCTACCTTGCTCTCTCTATTTTTTTTTTGAGGGACCTAGACCATGGAATCAGATCTGTTGCTGCCCCTGGCTTCCAGCTCTCTGCCATCTACATCTGTGTGGTGCTTTTCAATAGTTACCTGTTTGTTGTTGGTCACTAATACAATAAATATCCCTGTCTGTCTGTCTTTACCAGGGCCAGGCGCTGGTTGCTGTGGGTCCCCCATTCTCCCCCATGAGACTTGTAACAGCTGCATGTATCCCAACACATCCAGTAGATATAGATATACATTTTATAGCTCTCTTCAGCCTTGTAAAACAGTTTCAATCTGAATTCAATCTTGGGAATACAAGTATCTCCCTTGGCTTTGCATGGCTGGGGTGGCCTGGGACGTCTGGTGTGATCATTCCTTGCTTTGACAGCTGAGGAAGCTCCGGTATTTGACTGTCTAGGGTCAACGTTCTTCATCTTTCCTCCTTTGGGCTATTTCCAGGTCTCTCTCATAAACAGTGCCACTGTGAGAACATTCTAGAACTTGGTGCCCTTGGGCCTCTCTCTGCTTGGCTAAGAAGGGGGTGTAAGCCACACTCCCTAGACCTGGTGTCTGGACTGGTAGAGAGGGATGGACGCAGGATGTGATACAATGAGCCTCCCTGACAGGTCCCTCCTGGTGCTCTTTGCTCGGCTGGCATGCAGCTGGTTTCTGTGTGGCCCTGCCTCTGCCAAGGGGGGGGGGGAAGAAGAGGATCCTAATGTGGCATCAACTTTGTACCACTATGGCCCTCAGGAGGCAGTGACAAAAGTAGCTAAGTGACCCGAGTGACTCACCCAGGGAAGCATGGCTAAGAAGTGGCAGAGCTGAGACTTGAACCTGAGTTCAGACTCCAAGCCCAGAGCCCTTCCTGCTCCCTGCCAGATACCCACCCCATGCCCTCACTTCTACACTGGGGATCACCATAGCACCCCTAACCTCAAGGATGATGTAACCTCCTAGGCCCTACCACAAGGTGGTCACATGACTGTGTGCCCCTCGTGGCACCCAGCCCTCTGGGCTGCCACAGTTCATCTGGATTATGGCTAGATAAGGGCACAGAGACCCATGTGTGCTGCCTGCCAAAAAGAATAAAAACGGTTTATCTCTGGCCTGGCTCAGGAGAATGGATTCCAGGGGCAGCGGGTGGGAGCTCAGGGAGCTGGCCTCCTTTATGGCCAGGCTCTTAATGCCACCCAGGAGCTGAAGTGCAGGCTGCTGTGGGGATGCCAGCCAGTCCAAAGCAGTCAGGGGGGCTGAGCCACAAAGATCTGGTGTGGGAGGTGCTGTGAGATGGGGAAGCCAGGAACAGGGTTGGATGTGGAAACAGGGATGCAGGGTCCAGGGTTGTGTTCAGCCTGACACAAGTATCTCAAAGAGCAGGGAAGCGTGGCTCTCGACACAGAAGCCCGTCAGACCTGCCCATGTCCTAACTTGCCACCCCTTGCTGTGTGACTTTGAACTAGTGCTGACCCTCTCTGTGCCTCTGAGGCCATATAGCAATAGTCTCGCATGGAAGGTGGCTAGGAAGAGAAAGCTAGGTGAGAGACCAGGGCCTGGTGGGTGCTGAGAGTTGTAGGCCTGAGGTGGGGATAAGCTGTCTGCTCCATGGACCAGCAGGGCATGACTGCTACTCTGAGCAATGGATTGAAGGGTGGGAGTTGATGGTAGTAGCCATCATGGAATTAGGACAGAACGTTGGCCAAGCCAGTATGGAGTCAGCCAATGATGACCAACTCCCTAGGGTTCCTGCCTCCTCTCCAGGCTCCTGAGATATCTGTCCTCATTGTTATGTCCCACACACCTCGGGGCAATGAGGGCACAGAAGGGGTCCACACGGTGACACTCTTTTCTCCTCTGAGCCAAGTCTCAGGGGGTTTACATGTGTGCTAAGTCCCAGCTAAAAGGCCCCCAGAGCCCTGCTACAGCTAGGATATTTCACAGGACTGTCTTGGGTTTGCCCATCTGAGAACTGGGACTCTGGATGCTGAAAGGGTCCATGGGATAGTGAGCCCAGAGTCTGGCCTACAGAGAGTGTGGGGAGGGGGGTCACCAGTGACATGTTCCTAGCCTCCTCAGCCCCAGGAACAGCCAGACTCCTTCTAGCACATATGTGTGTATGTGGGAGGTGGCGGGCTGGCGGGCTGAAAGCCTCTTTTGCCTAAACAAGGCCTGACCCAGCTTCTCGCCTTTCTTGGGGTTTAGGGATGATGGCAACTGAGAGCCAGGAGAGAGGCCAGTGGCTGCAGGGGGATTACAGTGTATGCAGGTTTTCTGGCCCCTGCCTCCCAGAACTCTGCAAATAGACAATGTCTTGTGGAAGTTTCCAGAAAAAGGTAATGATGGTTGGGGCCAGTGATAGGAGCCTGGGTGTTGAGGGCAGAGGCTCTGTGGGGTGCACAGACAGCTGGCTCATGGCCTGTCCATGTCCTGGTTCTGCCACCCCTTGCTATGTGACTTTGGGCTAATGATGGCCCTCTCTGTGTGTCAGTGTCCTTATGCAAGAGCAGGAAGGGTGACTGGGAAGAGAGACCAGGAGAAAGACTAGGGCCTGTTGTGTGCTGAGAGCTACAGGCCTGAGGTGGGAGTAAGTTGAATGTCCCACGGACCAGCAGGACATGACGGTGGTGGAGGGTGGGGTTGGGGTTGGGGGTTAGCTGACCCAGGCCTTCCCATTTCTTCAGCTTCTGGAAGGTTGGCTGACCTTAGGTGCTCTGCCTCTGGTGATAGCTGACTTTAGACACATGCAGTATTCCATGAGGTCCCCTCCCTACCCGGTGTCTAGGAATGTCCTTCTATTCCTCCATGCCCACCCAGTAGGCCAGCCCAGTGTTGCCACGCAGAACAACAGTGAGGACAGATCAGGTTCCCAGGGGGCAGTGAGCCACACCTCATTTCCAGTCCCTCCCCTAGTACATAACAGGCGTTGAAGTGGTGCAGCCTCTCCACCTTCCCTTCAACTCTCCATCCTCTCTTCTCCCGCACCCCAGTGCTGGGAGTCTCTGTGAGCTGTGGGGTGACTCTGATGGAACACATGATACCTTCTTGTGCCCAGAACACTCACCAGACCCTGCTGTCCTGCTATTCCAGCCTCACCTTCCTCTTCCTACCCTGCCTGCACAGTTTTAAATCCACCTCTTGCCCCAGGGCCTTCGCACGGCTGGGCTCAAGGCTGGCAGTGTGTCCTCTAGTGTATACTCAGTCTCCTCTGATCTGATTTGGGCTTGCTTGCCTACCAGGCTTCATGGACTAGGGCTTTTGACCTAGACCAGTCTAGGCCCTCCCTCTGCCCTCAGGATTCCTATCTGTTTAACTCTTATCTACAGATCTGTGGTTCCCAGGCTAGTTTCTCATGAAGTATGAGGGAGGGAGTGTATGGGTAGATGAATGAAGAAGTGAATGAATGAATGAATGAATGAATGAATGAATCAATCAATCACAATGCCTTATCTCCTCCTTAGCCCTCCCCATGTCCCTTAGGATGTGTGGGCTGCTCCATTACAGACAGGAAACAAGCTCTGGTGAGGTCCCCTGACACCAAGGGAGGTCTTGGGAGAGATGCCACATCACACTTTGATAGGCAGTGGGTGTGCCCGCCTTTCCTCCCACTTGTCACTGTAAGGGACATTCCTCAAGTCACATCTCTTTCCATGCATATGCCTGGGCTTCCTGAGGCTGGCTCCCCTCCTCTGAACAGCTGATTGCTGGGAGGCCTGAGGCAGAGGGTGGCCATAAGGCAGAGATCATCTCAGCCAGACCCTCTCTTTATTGGGGACAGAGGGAGATTGAGACTCAGTAGAGAGCTGGTAGGGGCCCCCAAAGAGAAGGGCCCCCTGCTCCTTCAGCAGGCCTAGAAAGCCAGTTAGCCAGCCCCACGCAGCCTCCCTTCTTTGGGCCTTCGTTTCCTCCCCTATGAAGCAGGATGGCAGTGGGGGTCTGCGTCAGACATCTAGCAAGCACGCACGGAACTGCTAATGGGACTGGAAGGGGGCAGCCCTGGTTGGGTTCAGAACTTGGACCCTCTAGAGCTCAGTTGGCTGTGAGATGGGGAGCAGACACTGAGGGAAGGGAACCTTAAATGGGGATAAACTCTGCTCTGGAAGGGGGTTTAAGGAGACGGGAAAACTGCTTTCTTTCTCAGACAAGATGACATCATGCACCATGAAGCTGTGAGCCCAGTGGGTGCCTGTCCCACCAGGCCTGGAGCTGGGACTCCTTGATCGGATGAGGCTGCAGGTTCAGGTGGCTCCCGGCTGAGTGGCTCAGCACAAGGAGCTAGCCATTCTCACTATGCCTCTATTTGGCCTCAGTTTTTCTGCTCTAGAAGTTTCTAAAGCTTTGGCAGTATCCAGAGTGTCCACAGAGTTCTTACTCTGAGGGAAAATGGATACTTATTTAGGGTCTACTGTGTGCAAAATACAGAGTTGGAGTTCAAAGTCTGGGACACTGCCAGGCTGTGAAGCCATTCACCAGCAAGTGCTGTAAAGGCCATAGGGGCTGAGGAAAAGCCTAGCAGAGCCAGGGAGAGCTGGAGTGGCCTCGGCACAGTCTTGACACACATTTGTTAAGGGACATGGAGCCTCTCATGACTTGATCATTGCCTTTGGGAGCTGTTTGTGAACAGCTCTACCTATGAGCTCAGAGCTATTGCAGATGTGTCTGCTGCCCCGCCAGCTTCAAGTCCTCTGTCTAGCTTCACTGCCCTCTGCAAGGTGGGTGGCATGGGTCCCTTGTCACACACCAGAAAACAGACCAGCGAAGCAGCTTGCCCTTGCCCTCCCCTAGCTAGCTCAATGCCAAGGCTCCGGCTCATAGCCATCTGTGTTGATACAGAGCGGAGTCTGCACCTCGAATCCAATGAGTCCCTCTGTTGTTGAGGCTGAGCAGCCTCCATTCAGCCTGTGGTGTACCACCCTCCAGCTCCCGAACACCTCTTGGCCTCTCTGAGCTCTGGATTGCGGCTCTCATAAAAGGAGATGATGGCTTCATTCAGCCAGCTCAGCATGGGTTTATGAGATGCCTACTGTGAGCCACACCCATTGCTCCAGAAGACAAAGAGCCAAAGGAAAGTGGTCTCAACAGAGTGACACAGGTCTAGCACCAGCTGCCCTAAGGTATGAGAGGCTGGCCTATCCCGCCCACTGCTGGCCAAGCATCCGGGTTGCAACTGGTAGGTCACCTCTCCTGCCTTTTCTCAAACCCATACTGCAGCCACCCCACTCTGGTTAGCATAGTGAGGAAACTCACCTTGTCCCTCCTCTTGCCTCAGACAGATCAGAGTCACAAGCTTTGATCTGCCTTCAAACTAACGGTGACATGTCCCAAGTTCCAGGTACATATTGTCCTAAAAACCAAAACCCAGGAAGCTGACATCAGGCTAACTGATAGGGACAGCACTGGGAGCTTGAGTGACAATTGTCACTCATGACGTGTCTACACAAGACTGTGTGGGAGCTGTTGGGTGTTGGGTCTACATATGCATTCCTCTGGGTTGTGGGTTGCATGTGTGCATACATAACTGAATGTTTTTTGGGTTGTATGTGTGCTGAGCAGACGTGCGGTCATATGCATTGTCTTGATGTGTGTGTCTGAGTGTGCATTAGCCTGTGTCCTCAACAGCTGGCTATGTAGCCTTATATCCTGGTTTCTGGTGTCCACTTCTTGACACTTCTTTCCTGACCCTTTGCTCCTTCCACCCACACACAGTATCTGGCACAGACTGGGATGATGAGCCAAGGTGAGTGGAGATGCTGAGCTCTGTCTCAATCCTGCTGATTGCCATTTGTGTTCCCTGTTTATGGCTTCCATCTGGCCACAGCGCTGCTAACCACAGGACTGTGTGTGAGACCCTGGACGGCCTAGGCCTGGTGGAATTATTTATACTAACACTAACATCACTACCACTAGAAGTGGGGCCCAGGTTTGACCACTAGCTCATCACATGACTGGTTTAATGCCAGTTCACCCATGGCCATGGGATTCTGTCTGCCAGTTTTGCTTGGCTCCCTGTGGCAGCTCATCAGGTGTTCATGGAATACCATGGCTACTTCAGAGGCGAGGTGACATTGACCTGTGCCACATAAGCAGATCTGATATGGACATCCCAGACAGTTCACCTGGGTATGGGTGGCTACAGCACAGGCAAGACTCTGGGCTTCTACTTGGGGCCACTTGGAACCCAGAAAGCATAGAATCCCTCCCCACAGCTTTTGGCTTCTTCATGTGCTTCAGGGCCTGGGAATGACCAGTGACTTGTCCTTGTGGCTCTTGCCTGCAGAGGAACAAGTCCCTGGCCCCTCACTTCACTCTCAAGACAGGACACAAGCCACATGAGCACCATGACCAACAGTCCCTGCCCAGGCCGAGCATCTGGACACTTAGGGTGGAGCACTATTTTGGTGGTCTCTTGAGGTGTGATTAGGAGGGAAATTTGTAAGTGGAAGACTTTGCCCATTGAGCCTCTGGCCCTGGCTGCAGGGTGGGTAGGGTGGCCTTGGGGTAGGGAGGTGGCACCTGCAAAGGTTCAGGGGAACCACAGGCCCTGGAGGCAGAAATCTATGCAACAGGTGGTATGGGGTGGGGAGGCAGAGCCAAGGCTCAGTGGCGATCGAGGCCTTGACCTCCAAGGTGGGTGAGTGGTCTGATGCACACCATGGAATGTGGACCGTGGCTGCCTGGGAGCTGGGTTGGTTGGTGATACTGATGCAGAGACCTGAAGGCAAGGACACCAGCCACAGCCTGTGCGGGGGCTTCATGCTACAGGAAGTCTTGGGACAGCACAGAAACCGTGTGACTTTAGCCCATTTCTACCCTTGTTCTCTGGCCCAGAAGACTGAAGGTGACTCTCCCAATCACTAGAGGTGTGGTTGGAAAAAAAAAAAAGGTGTCAGAGGCAGAAAATAGTCCCAGGCAAAGTGGCTGGCCCTGAGGGCTCCACCTGTAAGCCTGGCTGACCCTGATCCTCTAGGGCATGGGACACCTTCCCCACACCTAGCAGGCTGACATCAGGACTGAAGACAGCAGCAGGAAGCACCAGCAGTTGCTGAGTGTTCAGGCCATGGACCATTGATGAGGCCCTCCAGTATCCCCCTCCTGTCCCCATGTCCCTTTCTCACCATGCCCTTGCCCTGCAGAGTGCTGATGATGGGAAAACAGGTCCATTCTTGGTGGTGGGGTCTCATCCATCTCACCAAGGCCTGTTTCTCTTCACATGCCCTTCCTCCCCTCCCAGCCTCACCAAATTCGGTGTTTAAAAATAACGATGAAATCTCAGAGCAGCAGTCCCCGGCTGACCCAAGGAGAGGGTGGGCCGTGGTAGTGTTCTGAACATGATCCTGGACCCTGTCAAACCTCAGGCAGTGAAGTCCCCCACATCACTCTTCGACTACTCTGGGGTTTTATTGTTGGTGGCAGAGCTACCGTCTTAGGCAGTTGAATGGTTTTCAAAGTGCTGGTGTTAGACCCCCGGAAAACTCAGGTATCCGGGGTCCCAGGCCATGACCGTGGTCACCCCAATCACCAGGCGGATTCGAGAGCTTGCTGCAAACCTCATGAGGCTTTATTGTTTTTTTAACGAGCTAACCCCATGTTAGCTCAGGTCTTTCACCCACCCGCCATGGTGGATGGCTAGCAAAGACAGCTCCTAGGGCCTCCCAAGAGATCTTGTAGGGCAGCGTAAGGGGAGTGTCTAGGGGTACGCACAGGCTCACTATTGGTGTGCCTCCAGCCTTGGAGGGCTTGCCCTGTGTTGATTGGTCAACTGGTTGTTATGGTCCATAGGCCCTCCCAGGGTGGTTGCTATGCTCTGTGAGTCATTGCTGTGCACTTGTCCGTAAAGCACACCCAGGGTCGTAAAGCATAGCGCCACCAGCTATCTTCTGATTGGTTCCTTGTCACAAGGCAGGCACCTAACCTCTAGTGACTAAGACAAGGTCAATCAAGCACGTGTTCGGCTGTTATGACTGCCGAAAGGGGAGCTGGTCCCTTCACTGGAACACACAAGGATAAATCTCAGCGCACCATGCGCTCCCTGGGAGGCCTCACGGGCCACCATGCTCTTTTGGCATTAGAGGTAGAATGTTCTTTGCCTCCTGTCTGAGTGGCTGTGTGGCAGTTCATAGCACCTCTCTGAGCCTCCATCTCCTCTTTGTTGAACTGACCCTTCAGGTATTGGGTTAGCGTGAAAATTAGTGAGATGATATGGTGATGTACAGAGAGCAGCCATCTCTAGGGGTATCACAGCCCTCAGAGGCAGGTTAGAGGGGAGATAAGACCTCTTTCAGTCCCTGTCCTCCAGTGGAATGAAATCCAGCAGACTCTCTCCATGTCCCAGATTGAAGTATCTGACAGCCTGGTGCTCCCTCCCCACCTGGGCGTTCAGTCCTGGTTTAATTCTCTGACCTTCTCAGGCTGACTCACAGTCAGACTCAGCCACATGGTCACTTAGCATGGGCAGGACCTGCTGGGAACACAGGCTGCGGTGCAGCCTTCCATCTTCCCAGAGAGGCCTGAGGACCTGAGGCTGGGATCCTGTAGGGCTAGGGTTCCCAGAACCCTAAGCTAAGCCTTCTGCTTGGGCCCTGCGGTCAGGCCCTAGCCTGGGACCCTTCTGGCCTGACAAAGGAACCCAAGGATGAGCCCCCCAAAGTCCAGCTGTGGACACCGGGAACAGCCCACCCCTTTGGACAATGACTTCCTCCTCCATGTGCTCAGAGGCCAAATCCAGTCCCCAAAGTGCTGGGATACAGGAACACACATCTCAAAGGAGCCAGTGGCATGCATTCCCCAGAAGGCCTCGAAGGCCCTCGATACATGGGAAGTAAACTGAGTTTTGAGTCGTTTTGAAGGAGGAGAGCCTAGCAGGGGAGTAAGTGAATTAATACATTGGTGTCAGGAGAGTGTGAAATTCCACAGGTCTGAGTTGAGGGACAAGTTGAAATAAGGGCAGATATCACAGAGGGGGTAGGGTGTCTGTGACTCCAAGGTGACAGGACTTGGACTCACCCCAGCGTAAATGACAGCCTCATCATCAGTTGGTCATGGGGTCTTTGCTGGGAGTGAAAGCTGAGAGGTGGGTTGAGGCGGATGCCCTGTAGCTCTTAGATTCAACCCCTCCCCCCCAGCTCCTCCTTGATGCAGAGACAGCAGTGGGGCAGCCCCGCCTCACAGGCCAGAAAGGGGGGATGGGCACCTGAACACCCAGCCTGCCTCCCCAGCCTCTCCTTCTGAGTCTGTAGTGTGAGAACACCCTCCCCACTCCAGTGGCCGATGGTGTGGGTATCTCAGAAGTGCTTCCTCCTCACAGTGCATTTTTCAGAGCTAACCCTGTGGGTTTCCATATGGAAATCCTCTCCTAAATACTCTCAGAAGCCTTAATCTCTGCTCTTCTCCCCAGCAGGGGCAGGGGCAGGAGGCCAAGCTCAGAGCAATTAAGCAGCTTACAGTTTAAGAGGGAATAGAAGGAGGGGGTGCAGAGGGGCCCTCCCCAGGCCCACAGGGGCCATGTCACCATCAAGATTCACAGTGTTGAGCTTTGGTGACATTTGTCTGATCAGCAAGCTTGTCCCCTCTGCCCAACCCTGACTGACCCCTATGGAGTCAGGGTACAAGGTGAAGCCTGAGTTGGTTCCCCTCTTCCCTCTGTGACCAGGTGGAGTCCCTGAGGGCAGGGTGGTACCAAGTCTGCTGCAGAAAGCTGAGTAAGGGTCTGGGACAGTGTGGGCTGAGAGAGGGGCGTCCCGCTATGGTCTGGGCATGGCCCTTCCCACGTTGAACTGTATTTTTGACTGCACTTGTCCCTGACTATCCTTGAGAAGCTGATCCTTGCTGTGGAGACACTAAAACCATATGAAGGGGCAAGAATCTACCCTGAAAATGGCAAGGATGGGGTATACAGCCTACCTATGCACCATGTAGACTGTTGTAGCCAAGTTCTAGGTACCCGTTTCTGCAGATATGACGATTCAAGGCACTTTTCCTGCATAAGAGTGAGCTGGTCACTCTGTGTTTGTATTTCTGGGTCTATCTTATTTCACCAAAAATGACAGTTAGTAAATTCTTCCACATTGTAGAGTGTTTCAGAGCCTTCTTCCTTTCATTTTGGTAGAAGTGGGAATTGAACCCAGGGCCTCGCAAATGCTAGGCAGGCATTCTACTACTGAGCTGATACCCCCAGCTCATTGCCTTTCTTTTTTTAAGGCTGAGTAATATTCCACCATATATATACATGTGTTTTGTTTATCCCCTCATGTCTGTGGAGACTTAGGTTATTTGGGCTGCTGCAAGTAAAGGCTGTGGGTATGGGTGGGTACACAGTGGAGCCTCTGCTGTGTTCAGCGTCCCCCCAGCACTGTCCCCTGCTTACTTGTGAGTGTTGTGGCTTCTACACTGGGACACACACCATCAGAGAAGGTTCTCTTCTCCACTGTTTGCTTCCTCTTTAATCGGCTGCTGTGGCCCTGGTGCCTAGAAAGGTGGCCTGGCCGGTGTCTGTGTGCAGAAAGGTTAATGGAAATCACCCTCAGAGACTCGGCAGGGAGGCAGGGTCTTAAGCTCTGAGGTGGCAGGGGTAGTGGACTTGTCATCCCCCCCCCCTCCTCCTGGACACTTGGATGGTGATTTCACCACCTGAGCCACCGGCATCCTTTGATTAAGTCTCATTTTGCCGTGAAAAGCAAAGGAGGTGACGGGGCTGCTGGGGGAAGGTCATTCATTCCAGAGAGGAAATTGGATGGAGGTGTTTCCATCCTCCATTCGCCCGCCCTGGCTCTCCTGCAAGCTCCTGTCGGCTGCTGCCTGTCTGCTGCCCCTCCTCTTCGGGCAACAAAGCAAGTGTGGGGAGACAGTTGCCGAGACTCTCTGTGTCTTACACAGGCAGCACCGGACGGGTCAATGCCAGCCGGATGATGACCAGTTGTGGCCAGCGGTCCTGGAACTTGCTCGCAGTATTCTCCCTGCTGTTTCCTGCAGGTAAAACCTCTGTGGGGGCTCAGTGGCTAGTGGGGAGTGGGGGGTCCCTTCCAGAGCAGGGCTGCAGCTGGGGTCCCGCATGCCGACAGGGCAAAGGTACCTTAGTCTCCTGATATTGCTCCCTAACAGGGCATGAGCTACTGGATTCTGGAGGCAATGGGGCTGCCAGGAGCCTGCGTTCAGATTTGTCCCTCTAGTTCTACAAGTCAAAAGTAGGCAATGCCAATCTATCTCTTTGATAGGTGAGAAACTGAGCCTGGAGAACAGAGCTAGTAGATGGGTTGGATTCAGACCCAGGGCACAGGAGCCACACCCTCCTGATACCATTCAGTCCCTGGACTGACACTGCAGGCAAGCTTGGGCTCACAGAAACCAGACCCCCCGTGCCTCCAAACTAGAGCAGAGTCAAGAACAGAGACAACCCAGCTAGCCAGCCAGGACCTAGTCCGTGTCTAGTCCTGCACAAAGGCTCTCGTGGCCCTGTCTGTCTTTGTCTCACCCTCTCTCCTTCTCCCATCTGTGCCATTCTGTTTCTTTGTATATTTCCCACTTCTCTGTGTATCTCTCTTATGTGTCTCTCTGTTTCTTGTGTATGTCTCTCTCATAGCTCTTTCTCAATCTTGTGTCTCTGTCTCTTTCTATCTGTTGTGTGTGGCTCTCTCTCTTCTTTCTGAATCTCCCCACACTGTGGCCAAGCTGTTGCTCAGGACTGGTGGCTTCCTTCCCTCACCCTTTCCCCGGGGTGTGTGCAGCTCAGAAAGAGATTGTGAAGGGGCTGGGGTGTGGACAGGACTCCTAGAAGAGCAGAGCAGAGGCCAAGCTGAGGCCAGAGTCTGGTGTCACCCTTGCCCCAGCTCTTCTCCATGTGATGGGGCCCTGATCCTTACCTCCCCAGATCTTCCCCATGTAATGGGGAGGCCCTTGTCCTCATCATCCTGGGTGTGAAGAACCAGCTGCTTCTTGTTATCCCTGAGGTCAGGGACTCAGAGAAGGCAAGTGGGTAGTGATCACACAACTGGAGATAGTTGACTCCAGAGCTTCGGTTCACCATGCTTCATACAAGTGCTGGGATGCTGAAACCCACGAGAGCTGAAGGCAGTGAGCCTGTACCTGAAAGTGTGCAAAGAGCTCCTTGGAACCCCCACCACAGGGGTGCTGATCCTTCTCTAACAAGGGGAGGAGGTGGGGGTGGGGGGGACTAAGAACTTGGGGTATCATTCTCCACCAGGGAACCATCCTGGTCCCTGTCTGGGACTCCTCTGTCCTTGGGGAAGTGGCAGGATCTTCTGGTCACTGGCAAATGACTAAGGCTGGTGGCCAGAGCATCCAGGAATGGCTGTGGGGCTGTGGGCCACCAGGTCCTGGACAGGACCTGCCTGTCTCACCTCTGTGTTCTGTTACCTCTGCAAAAGGTCTGATGGCCGTCTGCTGTATGCTGTGTCTCATGGGAGGGACCAGTCCCAGAGCCAAGCTTGGTCTTTCAGCTGGCACTCTAGATGTGTCCAGCATCCTTCAGGTGCCCACACTGGTCACACAGAGCCACAAGAGGGCTTCAAGAGTCACGGGATTTGATTGCTCTCCTCTGCCCCTCACTGTTAATCCCTCTGTGTGCAGTTGCTCTGGGGCAGTGGTTCCCAGCCCAAGCACATGGACATCCCTATGACAGAGCTCTGTGCTGTAGAGGGACCAAAAAGCCTCCATTCTGGTTAGCATGCTTGGTGAGCCAAGGTTCTGAGTCTTGCTTTTCTCTTCTGTATAGTGGGAGTAGATGGGACTCGGTGGTATGTCTCCTTGAGACATCACGCCAAGTGGCCTCTGCATCCCAAGAACAAGAGTGGGCTGGAGCCTGGAGAGCCAATACCTCCCCACTTGTGTCCACAGAAGGAGGAACTATCCTTCAGGGAAAGGCCTTTGGAGCCAGCCTAGGCGCCAGCTCTCAGGGTGCCCGCACCCCTGCCAGCTGGCCTGCTGGGGTCCCCTGCCGTGGCACTGTGTGGGCTGCAATCTAATAACCTCTCAGCCGACAGCGCTTCTTGTGGGAGCTCTAAGAAGGGCCTTTGTGCCTGGGAGATGCCTGCGCCAAGAAGCCCCTTTTCAGTGATACAAATTAGATACAGTGAGCCCTTTATGAAGATACTAATTAAGCCAGAGACAGCCTTTCCAGCTTTTCCATTGTTGCTTTGTTCGCATTCAATCCTGTTTATCACCATCAGTTCATCCTGGTTTGCAGCAGAGGAGGCTGAATAGGGCCTCCTTCTGTGGGTCAGGGGGTGCAGCACAGCCCTATATGTGTGGGACCCAGATAAGACCTTGCTCGGGTCTGGGGCAACAACTTCTAGAATGTGAGGCACTGAGGAGTTGGCACTTTCAATACAGGTGGACCCTAGGTCCTCCAGCCAGCCCTATGTAGGCTAACACCGAGGAAAGCCTGGATCACATTCAACCTACTCTGGAGCAAGCTGAGGTGGGAAAGGGGCAGGGAGAGATTGCAGGAGCTTCGTTTAAGTCCTTTGCCATCAACACTGACCAGCTCCATCAAGTCCTTTAGACCTCTGTTTCTCTACTTACAAAATGACAGAACAAGCCTGCCTACTAGGATGGTCGTGTGGATGAAGTAAAGCTCTTTACTCCTGAGACACAGAATAGGTGCCTGGTCACTAAGGGCTGAGATGCAGGAGGGGACCCATTAATGGGTGAGCTTCGAGGATCCCCAAGGTGCACTCAGCCTGAGGTAGGAACACTGTTGTTCTGACAGAGCTGGGGACAAGGGGTCCAGGAGGCTTTGGGGTAGAGGTGAGGCCCTTCCTGGACCAGGAAGACTTCCTAGGGAAGGGAGGAGCCAACAGGACCCTGAAACAGGCTGCTGGTCCTTCTCCCTGGCACCTTTAGGCTGCCAAAGGGACCCTGGTGAACTTGGTGTCTCTATATTCTAGTCCTGTCCGCACATTTCCGGGTCTGTGAGCCTTACACAGACCACAAAGGCCGCTACCACTTCGGTTTCCACTGTCCCCGGCTCTCAGACAACAAGACCTTCATCCTTTGCTGTCACCATAACAACACGGTCTTCAAATACTGCTGCAACGAGACAGAGTTCCAGGCGGTCATGCAGGCAAACCTTACAGCCGGCCCCGAGGGCTACATGCACAAGTGAGTACCACCCTAACTCCCAACTGCTCTGGCCACTGCCCACCCCTGCCTTGGGGATGCTCAAGACAACATGTACAAGAAAGCAGGCATAGAAGGAGGTTGCCTGCAAAGAGCTTTACTGTTCCCACCTGAGAAATGGGTAGAGTGTCCACCTAGCAGTCCTGCTGCAGAAGTAGAGTGGGATCAAGTCTGTGAAGCTTAGAATTTACCAGAACTGTTTGTTGGCTTTGTGTATTCAGTTTTCATCCAGTAATATTGGTAATAGCGTTGGTGCAGAGATGTATCCTCCGGAGGTAACATATTGAGATCAGGTCTTCAAGAGGAACTTACTGACAGAGCAGCAGGGGGCTGTACTGAGAGGAGCACGATGGGTCAAAGTGGCACACACCATCTCTGAGCGGAGCTGACTGTCCTTCACTGTGTTCAGGGTCATTGACCTTTTTGTGTGCTGGCTGTTGATGTGGTTTTGGCATTTTTATTCTATTACATTCTTGCATTTTTAACAGGAAATCTTTATATATGAAGGATATATGACACAAACATTTTCCAGTGTGCCTTTCGATTTGAGATGCTTTTTTTTTTTTTGCACTTGCTCAACAGTCTTGTGATCACAGGACAACTATTAATTTTATTTCACGGTGGTAATGTTGGCCCTTATTGAGAAAGGTCTTTCTTCTAAGATCATTGAAATGTTCTCCTATGTTTTCTATTTTATGTTTCGGATTTTCCCTCACAACCTCTGATCTGTTGCCTAGGTCTTACTTTCCACATCGCTGTGATAAAATACCATGACTAAAGCAACCTAAGGGAGAAAGGGCTTATTTTGTGTCATGGTTCCTGGGGGTACAGTCAATCCTGGCAGGGAAGAAATGGCAGCAGGCAGGGAAAGCGTGGCAGAAAAAAAGAAGATAGCTGGTTTGTACCTGCCCAGGGTGAAGAGAAAGTGGGCCCAGGACTGAAGGCCACACTGCAGACTTCTAACAAGGCTTCCTGTCCTAGAGGGTCCACAGGTTTCCCCAACAGTGCCACCAGCTGGGGACCAAGTGTTCAAGCATGGGAGACTGTGAGGAAGATTTCACCTTCAAAGATCAACAAAGCCTTATGTTCCTGCTGAACTATCTGTCTTTTTGTTTTGTTTTTTGTTTGTTTGTTTATTTGTTTCTCTGTGTAGCCCTGGCTGTCCTGGAACTCACTCTCTAGACCAGGCTGGCCTTGAACTCACAGAAAGCCACCTTCCTCTGCCTCCAGAGTGCTGGGATTAAAGGCATGTGCCACCACCACTCACCCTGTCTGTCTTCTTTCTGTCTGCTGGTGTGACACTCAAACTCATCCATCCTATGCTATGACGTGCCACACATAAGCCCCAGGGCAGAGTGTCATAGCTCTGTGGCCTTCACTGGCCCATGTCATATGCTGGTGTGACACTGTGTGAGCTGTTGACTTCTGGTCTGTCTTCATGTTTCTGTGGGTTAAGCATCCCAGGCTCCTTACCCCTTGAGTTTTAGAACTTGCTTAAGTGAGTCTCCTGCTCCCCCATCAAAACAAAGCCAAAATCCTATTAGTATTCTCTATTACTGCAGTTACTGAGTTACAGCTTCATAGAAGAAACAGTGTTTTGTGATATTTTCTCTCTCTCTCTCTCTCTCTCTCTCTCTCTCTCTCTCTCTCTCTCTCTCTTTCATTGTTTGTACTCAAGAACACACAGCCTCACCAGTGGTAGTGGCACCAGCACTTGAGAGGCAGATGCAGATGGATTTCTGAGTTCAAACCTGGTCTACACAGTGAGTTCCAGGACAGACAGAGCTACATAGAGAAACCTTGTCTTGAAAGAAAAAAAAAAAAAAAAAAAGAACACATAGCTTCTTTGCCCGTTGATTTTAATTTTCTAGGCAAGTGTTTCACCACTGAGCTAAGGCCAGGCCTTCAAATTTCCTTTTGTGATGCTTTTGATTTTCCTCGTAGGGAAGTCTTGTGTGTCATCTGCATTTGTTTCTAGCTTGTTCTTTTCACATTGCTATCAGAAATAGCCTCTTCTGACTATAGATGATAAAAATTAGGGATCTTTATTTATGAATTTCTTCCTCAGTTTTTGGAACACTTTTTCAATCGATTCTCTCCTGTTTCCAATTATGCCACTTGGAAGCAATCACTCTGTATCCCTTCTTCCTTGCTTTCGAGGCAAGAGTTCACAGGATAGCCCCCGGAACTAGCGTGCAGCCTCCTAGTCCTGGGGTCACAAAGTAGGCCTTGATGCCAGGCTTACTTTCACATTTACTGGTCTCAGTCCCTTCCTCCCTCCCTCCCTCTCCTCCCTCCCCTCCTCCTCCCTCCTCCTCCCTCCCTCCCTCCCTCCCTCCCCCTTCTTTTCTTTCGCCTTCCTTCCTTTCTCCTTTCTCTCTCTCTTCCTCTCCCTTCTTCTTTCTTTCCCTTCCAGCTTCGTAGACTTGTATCTCTAAAAAGGTCAATGGTCGGGCATTCTTATCTTCCTTGGCATTTCAGGAAGCTTCAAATACTTTCCCAGTACACACAAGGCTGACTCCTGCTGTTGAAGCATTTTTTCCCTGGTAGGAATAATGGGCTGGATAGGAAGTATTATTCAGTGGCTGTAGATAAGATCCATGGTAGTGCTGGGAGCAGCAGGGCTGAGGAGCAGAACCTCGACCTCTGTCTGACGCTACAGCTTGAGGTTTTGCTACCAGACTCTGCTCATGCTGGGGAAGGTGCCGCTTTCCTTTGGGTGGGTAGGAGATGCAGACTCTCTGACTGCCATCCAAACCCCTCCTCCTCCCACCGCAGCCAGCTCCTGAGAGCTCCTTTCTCAGATGCACGGTGCTTCCCCCTGAATATCCTGCCATCTGCTTGGGCCTCGGAATAATCCTGTGTGTGAAGTAGCTCAGCAAGCCCCCGTCCATCACAGCAGGGCTGGAACCAAGCCTGGAATTTGGCCTAAGCCTTTTGTGAGACCACGGGCTAATTCCATGAGGAAGAAGGGTAGTACAGGACTGAGGTTGGAATTTAAGGGTGCTACAGGGGCCCATGAAAGCCCCATAGCCACACTTCCTCGAGGTCTGGCACCTAGGGTCTGGGAGCCTCCTTTAGAAACCCACAGGTTTCTATAATCTGCTCACACAGGGTTTCCCACAAAGTAGGCACAGGGGCCTGACTGTAGCTACTGGCTGCCAGTAGAAGGGCCTTCCCCCAGAGGGAGTGGGAACAGTGATTCTCTGAAGCTTAGCTTGAGTATTTATTCCTTGGCCTTCAGAAGCACACCTGGGGTATAGCATCCGTGAGTCTGTGCTGTCTGTCCATCCTGCTGTGCAAGCCACAGAGACTCCCAGCCACAGTTTGACACATAAGGAGAGAAAGACCACAGCCAACCTAAGACTCTGGAAGACCCCTCAGGAACTCTAAAGAGTCTTAGAGGCAGTCCTTTGGAGAGAGGCCCAGGCAGGGATTGTCCACAAGGCACCCTGATGCTGGGACCTGGTCATTCTTCGATGTGAGATCACCTAGGCCTGTGCCTTGTATGACCATCCCGGGGCTCTACCTGCCAGATGTCAGAAGCATCCCACAAACACCCTGCAGACAGATGTGGGGTTTGCTGTCCTAGGGCATCCTCCTTGGTAAGTAGTCATCTTCCTGATGCCCCCTTTCCCCAGATGAGAGCATAGGCCTCTGAGGATGTGAGGTGAGCCCTGTTCCTCACCACCAAACTGGCACCTCTTCTAAGGGAGATGAGGCAGCCAGATGTAGAAGCAAAATGGGTTAAGGGAAGGAAGGGTGACTCTGGGCAGACTCCTTGCAGAGGAGGAGGGGACAGGGGTGAGACCTTGCTAGGCCTGGCCTCCAAGACAGGACAGGGTTTGCCAGCCAGGGTTAGGGCCTCCAAGCCAGGAATGGGGCTTCCCAGCCAGGGGCAAGGCCTCTCAATTGGTTAGGACTGAAATCCTTTTTGTATCACAGGCCTGTTCTTGGGATGAGGCTCCTGGGAACCTAATCAGTTCACAGAAGCCAGAATGTGACCTGAGAGGGAAGCAAACCCCACAGAGGGGCCACGGGAGCCCCCTGTCCTGCTTCCAGGCTCATGGACTTTGTCAGAGCATCCTGACCGAGGCCCAGGGAGCTGCCATAGAGCTTGGCTTCCAGGTGGAGTCAGTAGCAGAGGGGTAACACGAGGTTGAGTCTTTGGGAGCAGAAGTCAGGATGACAGCCTGAAACAGAGACAAAGAAGGCCACTGTAGGGGTAGGCTCACAGTGGGAAACCACCTGTTGGCTGTACTACCATTTAGGGCCTTTGCCATATCAGGATCACAGCCACTCTGGGGCTGGAGTCTCCATCAGCCTCTAGGCCCTTAGAATAAGAAAGAGACCAGAAACATGTTGATGAGGCCTCCAGGTGATGGCAAGAGTCGAGGCTAGGGATACAGGAGCCCTGAACTGTCATTCCATACACATGTCCAGGAAGCTGGGCCTTGTCTGAAGCTGGAAAAGCCGTCACATCTCCACTGAGGCTGGAGACCCAGAATCTCAGGCAGATCCAAATCTGTGGGGGTGCAGCCTGATGGTTCAAGCCAGCTGTGGTGACCCCAGAGGGCCCTGTTCAGAATGCAGGCTCCACCTTCTCCACTGTGAGTCAGCAGGAGGTGGGCTGGTGACCTAGTCGAAGCTGTGTCTCTCTCTGCTGCCTTATTTATTTGTGTTTTTTGGATGAACGGAATGGTGTGTGGCGGTTCCGGCTGCCTGGCAGAAAGGCAAGCCATGGAATGAAAGGAGGCTGCTTTGCCGATTCCACCACCACAGCAAGATGCCTATTTCCAGCCATGCAGGCAGCCAAAGGCCAAATGGGGGCCAGCCAGGCACCCCTGAACCCCTGTCCCAGGCAGACCTTGCCCCTGACAAGTCAGAAGAGGCCTTTGTTAGAGCTACAGGAGAGAGCAGTCAGGTATCCCCTCCCTCCCTCCCCCTCCCTCTCCCTCCCTCTTTCTTTTCCTGTCTCTGTTTCTCTTTCTCTCTGTCTCTCCCTCCCTCCCTCTGTCCCACTCTCTGTCTCCCTCCATCTCCCCCTCTCTATCTCTCCCTCTCTATGTCTCTGTCTCTCTCTGTCTCCAGGGACAGGACACCAGGAGCTGACTTGATCAGAGGTGCCTGCAGGTGTAACAGGAATGGGGTCTCCAGGGAGACAGAGCAGCTGTCCCTCCTGGGCCTCACAGGCTCATCAAGGCCTCTTCTTCCTGGGCTCTGTCAAAGCCCTCCTTTCTCAGTGGTCATAGCAAACTCCACAGTGTGGAGTTATCCGCCTGAGTCCCAGTATCCTGCTTCCCCCATGTGGCCCTCCCCTGCCCTCCTGGCATCTTGAAGCATGCTTTGAACTTTGAACCTGGCTGGCCAGAGTAGGGTGAGAATCACACAGCCCACAGTCCCGCCAAGGCTTGTCAGGTGTAAAAGCTCCTTACCCGTCATCCTCCTTGAGAAGATCTTCTAGAACTACCATGGTTCCTTGCCTGAACACCCCTTCCTCCAACTCCAAATAGACTTCCCTGGGACTTCCCTGCCATCCATATAAAGTGGATACATGTGAACAAGCCCAATTGCCAGGCCCAGAGAGAGTGGAAGCATGTCTGAAATCACACAGCACACAAAGCCACAGCAATACCTGTCTAGCTGTCACCTGGTTCCAGCTGCACTGAGGGGATGTCCTCCTGGAACACTAATGGCTCTGCACATGAACTGTCATCACCCAGGCTGGTGTAGCGGTCCCCATCTAGGGCAGGGTGATCTGTGGCAAAGGGAAAAGGGCAATGGTGAAATCGCATGTGGCACTTGGTGGCTCCTGCTAGGAATGGCCATGACACCTCTGCTGACATGGCCCTAGCCAGTGCCAGCCCCATCACACCCAGGTCTGCCCAAGCCCTGGAGAGAGGCGTTGCTAGGTTTATTCAGGGCTTGGGCCTGGGTATGCCACTAGGTCTAGCTGGCTCTTGCATGCTGCTTCCTGACCCAGTAGCCCAGCCCTTTGGTCAAGCCTATTAGCTGCAGGGCCAGAAAAGACAGCAGCCAACTCTACTGGGACATCTCCCTGGCAAGGAAGATGGCATTTTTGATAGCTACCTCCCAGGTTACCCAAGACTCAGGCCTGTACCACCCACGACTGCACTGTCTTGATGTGTGGCCTTAGGTGAGGTAGTGTGCCTATCTGGGTCTAGACCTATTAAGTACATTCTCTGTGGTTTTTATTTGTGACTGTTTAGAGACAGGGTCTCATTGTGTAGCCCAGGCTAGCCATGAACTCGAAGATCCTTGTGCTGGGGTCACAAGTGTGCACTACTACTTCTTCTGTGCTTTGCATAAGCTTGCCCTCATTGGTTTCTTCTCTGTCTCTTTCTGTTTTATTTGAGACAGGGTCTCATGTAGCCCAGGCTAGTTACCAACTCTCTATGTAGCCAAGGATGGCCTTGAATGCCTAATCTTCCTGTCTCCACATTCCAAGTGCTGAGAATACAGACATATGCAAACATGAACCCTTTATGTGGTACTGGGAATAAAACCCAGGGCTTCGAGCACTCCAGAAAAAAAACTCTACTGGCTGCAGCTTCCAAGGTCCCTTCTCTTTCCTGGACCTCATGTCAGTTGGCGAAGCCTCATGGTTACTTCAAAGCAGAAACTGAGGTTCATCTCCCTAAGACTATGGAAAGTGAATTTTGAAAAGCTTAATTTGGGTCCCAGGGGTTCCCACCTGCTGAACCTGTGTATCTCCATTGTAAGGCTGACCTGGACACTTCCACAGTGTGTTCTGAGGTCCTGCATCATGGATGAAGTCTGCAGGGGTTGTTCCCATTCCCAGGCAGCCAACCCAACCAGCAGGCCAGGGATGCTGCAGCCAGGGTCTTCCTGCTCTGACTGACAGACTGGGCCACTGCTCCCATGACTTCATGGTGGGGATGGGGAGTTCCAGGCCAGGCCATGCTGCAGCTGTCTGCTGGTGGCTGCTGACATAGCCACTCTGCTCCACAGACAGAACCTCCAGCGGTTAGGTCTATTATCACTTTGGAAACCCCAAGGAAGCTGAGTCATACAGTCCCGCACAGGCGCCCACCACTGTCTGAGGCTGGGCGGTCACAGAAGCCCCACCGCAGCCTCTGTCTTTTATCTTCTCCCTCCATGCAGGCATGAGCTGGGGCCTGGCATCTGGATGCATTTAATTTCCAGATTGCATATTTCAAATTACATTTTAAAAATTAAAGACTGAAATCCTTGCAGCTGGCAACCTTGGAGGGCATGGCCTGGGGGCTGCAAGCTGTTGCAGAGAGGTCTGCAGTCCTAGCACCCCACCCGCCACACACAGGGCATGTTCCCTGTAAGCAGCACCTTCTGTAGAAGTGGAAATAAACAGGCAGGCATGGGGGGGGGGGGTACTGTCCTGCTGCAGAGGCCTACGGCCAAGCCATGCACACAGGTGGAACAGAGACCTTTTCTTAGGCAGAATGCTCAGGGGAGACAGGACAGGGCTTGTTCTTAAACCCTATACAGGTGGAGTCAGGGTGAGAGCACAGAAGCCAGGGACTCCCTCTCTAACGTCTAGCTTAGATTTGACCTTGGGATTTCCCAGGATTCAGCACAGTCTGAGGTTGTAGGGACCTGGCTCCAAACTCCTGGCCTGATGTGGAATTCCCCATCCCCACAAAGAAGTCATAGGAGCAGTGGCCCAGTCTGTCATTCAGAGCAGGAAGACCCTGGCTGCAGCATCCCTGGCCTGCTGGTTGGGTTGGCTGCCTGGGAATGGGAACAGCCCCTGCAGACTTCATCCATGAAGCACAAATGCAGAACACTGTGGAAGTGTCCCAGTCAGCCTTACAATGGAGACACACGGGCTCTGATGGTAGGAACCCCTGGGACCCAATTTCAACTCTTCAAAATTCATTTTCCGTAGTCTTGGGGAGAAGAACCTCAGTTTCCACTTCTATAAAACAGAAGTGAATTAATCACTGTGAGTGTTGGCATGTGACTGCCCCTTTGGGGGCTCATCCGGAAAATGGGGTCATCACTCTGAGACCAGGGCATGCAGCATAGGCTCAGAACTGGAAGTGTCCCTCTTTACCATTGGTCATTCACACAACTAGAACACCTGGCCAGCGCTGGGCAGTGCCACATCCACTCATGTCCTGCCCATCCTCAGTTCTCGCTGTGTCTGCACTACAACACTGTGTTGGGCATGCAAGGACAAGTTTGATCCTTGCCTGCCCTCAGGGAGTCCCCAGTATCACGGGGCAACAGTATTAACAAATGAAAACAGGCCACAGAGTGACCCCCAAAACCTGGTGATGTTGAGACCCATATGAAGCTCCAGGAGACTTCCTGTGGCCAAGCTGTAACCTGGCCCCAGGGTCTGCTCAGTGCACACCAGGTAAGGAGTTGATCTCAGCAGAGATGCATGTAGGTGGGGTGGCTTGGTGCCTAAGGCTTGGGTGGGATACCTCTGGAGCTGTTTGTATTGGGTTTGGTCCTGGTACTGCTGACATGAGTGGGGGGTCTTAGAGTAGACTTCGGTCCCCCAGTAGTGTCTCTCTCTGCCCATATTCCCTCTTAGGCATGAGAGGTCCATTTCCTTCCTTCTTGGCTCTATGCAGAGCAGAGGGACCTGCAACTGCCCCTTGCCCTCTGCTCACTTTTGGAGTGTTCCTAGCTTCAGGCAGGGCCACCACCCCTCTTGCTCTGGGTGCCAAGCAGCATCTGCAGAGAATGGCCCTGCTCCCTCACCGCCTCCTCAGCCCCCAGGCTGCTGCCATGGGAACCACCAGGAACAGCCTGGTTCTCAGAGCCCTGCCATGGGGGCTGCAAGAGAGAGAAATCTGGGGAGAGCTGGGTGCCTGGGACCAGAGCCTGCCTAGACATCTGTCTCCCGTGAGACTCCAGCCTGGAAGGGCTGAGTTGGACTCTTGGCCTTTTGTCTCTGCCAGGCATTTTCTGCTGTGCCCTGACACTTCCAGACAAAGCTAGTGTCCATTAATAAAAGGCCCGGGGCTTGACTGTCAGTCATTCACACCTTTGTGGGGTTTGGCAGAGAGGTGGGGTTGCAGGAAGGAGCTAAGATTTCCGGTATTTAGGATTTGCTGGGGTCTCTGCACTGAGTGGTACTGACTGAGCCCAGGTATGGAGTGGTACTGAGTCCTGAGCACCTGTCTTGAAGCTGCCAGGCTCCATAGCATAGCAGAGCCTCCCCATTAGCCCCGCCCCTCCCCATTGCCCTGACTCCCAGGGGAAGTCTTCAGGCCAAGAACTTGGCCAGCTGGAAAACATTCCCCTGAGTAGAGAATGAAAGTGGGCTTATTGGGTTTGCTTCTGTTTTGGCAGGGCTGGGTAGGCGATAGCCACCATCTCACCATCTGAGGCCACAGCTGGAACTAAGAACCAGCCTTGGAAGATACAGAGCTGGGAATCTAAGTTGAGGAGAGACTTAAGGCTGTAGCTTACAGAACCAGAGATGGGCAGGGTTTCTCATAGACCACACAGCAAAGCAGACAGGCCAAGGCTCCTAGCTTAGGCAGGCAGGAGCCCCAGTTCCAGATGGGTCAGGACAGAGCCACAGGTCTCCCTGGAGTGGAGATATCCAGCTTGCTTGTGTTAGGCCGCTCAGTCTCTTCTCGACACCCTGGCTGGCCCACACCCACTCAAGCAGATGCCCATGACAGGACAGACTGAGGTGGGTGTCACTTGAGTGGTTGATAAACCAGTTCCTGTTTAAACAGCCTGTTTAAACAGCCCCAGTCCCTGGTGGGTGCTATCAGGAGTTCAGCAACCCAGCTTCAGTGGCAAACCTGGAACTAGCCCACTCTAGAGGACTAAGTCCCCAACCTGGGGGATGGGGTGTTAGGGGGACAGATATGCCAGGTGATAGGGACTAGAGGAGAGGTTGGGCTTAATGAAGGCTTGGGGGCAGGAAGAGTCTCAAATGAGGGTGCCACAAACAGCTGGGCAAAGGGGAAGAGGGTGTGGAAGAGTCTACCTGGAAAAGGGCGTGGCCTGTGCAAAGGTCCTGGGCTGGGAATGGCCAGATGTGCGCTTCAGTGTTCAGCCAACTTGTAAAGAGTCATCAGGGCTTGCCACAGATTGAGAGCATCTGAAGTGCTAAGTCCTAAGGGCTCTTGCTACCTCTGCAGGGTAACTGCAGCCTCTATGGGGAAAATGTTGTGTGATGGAAATAGAGGCCAGAGATGTGGCTCAGCCAGTAGAGTGTTTTCCTAGCATGCCTGAAGCCCCAAATTCCATTCCCATCACCACACAAACCAAGCACTTGTCATCCCAACGCTCTAGAAGTGGAGGTTCCTTGGCTACATAGCAAGCTCAAGGCCAGCCTGGGCTTCATAAGGCCCTATCTTAAAAAAAAATAATAATGTCCAGGCGGCGGTGGCGCACACCTTTAATCGCAGCACTTGGGAGGCAGAGGCAGGCGGATCTCTGTGAGTTTGAAGCCAGCCTGGTCTCCAGAGCGAATTCCAGGACAGCCTCCAAAGCCACAGAGAAACCCTGCTTCAACCCCTCCCCCCAAATAATAATAATAATGATAATAAAAAGTTGTGAATGGAGGAGATTAAGGTTTCCCTGGGATCAGAGTGAAAGGACCTTAGCAAAGGTGGGTGCTGAGCTGATGTGGGAATCACAGACAACTGGGAAGGGATTTCTGCAGTGGGCCTGGAAGTGTAGCACCCCTGCAAATGGGCTGGAGGTATAGCAGCACCCCTCAGAGGGCGGGTAGCATAGGGTTCTGAGGCACATGTGGTGTGACCTGGTTTAGTTTGTCGCAAGGCCTCCAGCTTCTGCCCTTGGGAGTGAGGCCAGGAGGGATGGAATAGGAGTGCCTTGGGGCAGTTGTGGTATGCACAAAGCCAGCAGGGAGCCAGGGCACACACAGGGAGAAGTAGGGTGAGGTAGGGGCCCTTATTATGGGAACCCCAATATCTAACTTAGAAAGTTCAGGGATCTTGCAGAGCGCCTGTTAGGGAAGGACCCAGGGAGCCTAGCCTAGAGCACAGGGCAGGGGCAGGGCAGTGGACACTGGAGAGAGACAAGGCAGGTGACGGGTTTGGGGGAGTCGGGGGGTGGGGAGGGTGGGGGTGGGTGGACACCTGAATGCCTGTAATGTCTGTCAACCTGTGTTGAATGCTGGTGCTGTTGGGAGTGTGGCTCAGTCTCTGCTTCTCCTTCTCCAGCAACTACACAGCACTGCTTGGAGTGTGGATCTACGGCTTCTTCGTGCTTACCCTCTTGGTCCTGGATTTGCTCTATTATTCTGCCATGAACTACGACATTTGCAAGGTTTACCTGACCCGGTGGGGCATCCACGGACGGTGGATGAAACAGGACCCCCGGCGGTGGGGGAATCCTGCTCGAGCCCCTCGGCCTGGACAGCCAGCTCCACAGCCTCCCCCTGGTGTCCTGCCGCAAGCCCCTCAGGCTGTGCACACGCTTCGGGGAGACACACACAGCCCACCCCTGATGGCCTTCCAAAGCTCATCTGCCTGGTGAGTGTTTGCAATAACAGCTTGGGTGGACTTAATACTATTACTGCTGCTCATTCAGGTCATGAGTGACCAGGCTGTTTGCTGTCCTTACTGTTTGCCAAGGAGTACTAGAAGCCACTGATGCTGGCACATGTGTGTCTAGAGGAGAAGCCAAAAGGACAGGTTGTCACTTGAGTTTCCTAGTTGCCAAGGTAGAAGGGGAAGTTGGATGACTTTTCAAGTGGTTTTTTTTGTTTTGTTTTGTTTTGTTTTGTTTTGTTTTGTTTTTTTTGTGGTTTGGTCAAAAGAAAAGAAAGCTTGTCGGGGATTAGGGGAGTTTTAAGCATGAGGCCAGGAAGCAAACCTGATCTTTAGTTCCTTTTCTGTACATACCTGGAGGTGATTCGGACAGGCTCAGAAGACGGAAGGATATTGGAAGAGAGGTGACATATCAAGGACTTGTCTTTGGGGATGGCCAGGTCTGGTCTCATCTGGGCAGCTGTCATCTCTGCCCTATACTCCAGTGTGATGGTGATGGTAGAGAGTGCCAGTATTGCTGCCCAGAGCTGAGGGCTTTGAGAGCAGATGGCTCCTGGGGCCAACCGACCCAGTGACAGAGACAGGCATGGCCTGCTCCTTGGCCCAGGGTCTTGGGTGGACAGAGTCTTGGGGGCCTAGGCAGTAGATGTAGGCACAGACTCTGGGTACTCAGACTCTGAGCACAGCATCCCTGGGGGTCACAGCCAAGAGCCCAGGCTACAAGGTCATCTTGAGCCCTCTTACCTGTGTGACCTGTACTTCCTAGCACAGTGACCACTGGGCTTTGTGGGTGACTGACCAGCACAAGCCTAGTCTCTGTCACTTCCCAGGACTGCAATCTCAGACTGTTTTGTCATCCTTCAATCTTCCAGTCCTCGTGAGAAGTCAGGACTGTGTACCCCTTCTTGGGTTATTCTGAGGGTGCTTGCGCATAGTAGGCATACCATGAACCTTTGCTGCTTCTCCTAGGAGGTACAGATGAGCTTGTTAGCCACTATTAGAGCAGCTCCCAGGTAGCGACCTTTTCAATAATGAATGGCGTGAATAATTAATTGGATGCACTTCCAGTCTCTTGTGCTTATGGAACAAGTAACTGCCTGTCTATCATGTAGGAGACAGCCACTGTCTGTCTTCCTTTGGATGGGCCCTGGCCTGGCTCCTGTGGTATGAGGGGAGGGCATGGAGAGCCACCATTCTGGTAGAGAGCAAGCCACAGATGAAGGGAAAGCTAGACAGTGAGCAGTCTGTTTACTGTGCCCAATGGTAGGACTTCTCGAAGTGTGAACCTCACATCTGTGTCACAGAGCATGCAGAGCTCACTGGCTAAGAGGGACCCGCCTTGTGGGGTGCTGAGAATCACTGGGAAACATCTTGGTGTGGACAAGTTTTAGGCGGAATGAGCCTCCTCCACCCTCTCTTTTGGAGTCCTCTCCTGCTGCCCAAGAGGGCAAGGAAGGTTATTAGTGTTCTGTACTCATAGCTGGGTGTTTGCCTGCATGGAGGCCCATGGTACCTGAAGATGCCACCTCTACTCCCGATGTCCCTGGCTTACCTGCTGTGAGCACTGTGGCTGTCTCTGTGTTCCCCCTTCCCACACTGGCTTTCACAAACATGAACATATTGGACACTGACTGTATGCCAAGTGCCATGATGCACCTTTGGAACAGAGGAGGTGGCAGGGGTGTGCCCAGAGCTTGGAACTGTACAAAAGCTAGAGTTTATAGAGTCTGAGGGAAGGGGTCTGCCATTTGGGACTCACATACCGTGGAGAGATAAGATGTCCCTGCTCTCCTGATTCCTTCTACAGACTTGGGAAGTTGTGCTTGAGGCCACCAGGTTGCCCATCCAAACCATAGCCTAGAAGCCCATGGGGTGTAATGTGTTGTGATTAAGTGTTTTAGTCACTGGCCACATTTGCACACCACCTCCCAGTCCCTTTTGCCCTTGGATATTCCATGATATTGGATGAGGCTTCAGTTTTGTCAGGGGAGAAGCAAGGGGAAAGGGCTGGACAATCATGTGGACCTCCTCCTTTGCCACCCTGGGTTCCCCTGGGAGCCTAGAGGGACAGGGTGCAGGACTATGAAGGCCATCTGAGCTCTGCCTGTGTCTTTTTCCTCTTCATCCTGACTTGTGTCGAAGGCCTCAGCATTATGACTGCCTGCTTCTCTGACTTCTGACACAGCCTCCCCTTGCTGGGGCACAGAGCTTCCAGCAGAGGAGCCAGGTCACCAAGAGAGTGATGGTGGTAGACCCATATGTCACTTGGCCCTTGGGGAGGCTTTCTGTATGCTGAGCTGAACGGTAAATCTAGACCCTCTAGGGAGAATGAGGCTCAAGGCCAGGTGGCCAGCTGGGCAAAGCAGGTAATGAATGGCTCCTGCAAGATGGAGATTCAGACAGCTTGTGTGGTCTCAGCTGCCTGGGTTCTAGGGCACCCCTGCCCTGCTATGGGGAAGATGGAAAACTGCGCCACCAAGCACCCTGCTAGCAGCAGGGCCACCACCAGGCCTGTGGCTCCCAACTGGAGCTTGGTGGATGATAAGCCCTGGGTAGTCCCTAAATTGCCACTTTTGCAGCAATACCGGGAGACCTTAGGGGTTGTGGCACAGCCCTGGCCCCTCAGGCCCCGTGAACACTCACTCCATTCATCTTCTTTTTGAGCAATGTGACTGCCTGGCTGAAGGCAGAACCAAGTGCCAAATTAAACAGCCAGGCATATGGCGCTTCAGCCAGCTGTCCTGTCCCATGTCTCTAACTGAGTTAGGGAGCAGGAGAGTCCAGGTAAGCTGGAGACTCACAGCCTCCGTTGAATTTTACAGAGGAACTTTTGTTCAGATTCTCAGGCTCCATCTCTGTGCAGGCGACCCAAGACTCAGCTCCCTGAGGCCCCAGTGCCCGCCACACCTGAATTTCTCTTTACCTTCCCCAGGGCTCTGCCTTCCTCGGGAGGAAGGACTCCAGCCTCCTTCTTGGCTGCAAATTGTGGTGTCTGCTATCCCCAGACCAGCTGCCTACCCGGGCTTCGAGGTTTTCTCTCTGGCCCTGTCCCCTGCTGATGGTCCCACAGCTTGTTTTCCGTCACACTGTGGTTCCTGGTGGTTGCAGGCTCTCAGCCCATGTTGGGGCTGCCTGTGGCTCACAGCAGATGCTCTGTGAGTCTGCTGTCACAGTGCAGCAGGTCAAACAGTGCACAGGCGCAGCGCAGGATCTGGCTGAGTGTGGTCCTCTCCAGCCCTGGCCCCCAGAACCACCTTGTGGGAGCTGCTGGTGCCCTGAAGCTCAGCGTTATCTACCTCTGCAGCTGCCTGTCCTGAGACAGGTGAGGAAGGGTCAGTGGTCATGTTGGTCACCCCATCCTTGTCCATTGGCACATATCTGGGGGAAGATATGCAAGAGTGTGCCCCCTCCCCCCACACACACACCAGCTGGCTCATCAGGATCTCAGGGTTGGAGTTGTCCTCACCTCACAGATGGGGAAACTGAGACTTGTACATTATGGGTATGAGCGGTGAGGGTGCTGAAGGCAGAGCTGAAGCATGAGTGACTCGGAGCTGCGTCACTAAAAGGCCACTCAGGTATGTGTGGTGGCTCACAATGCTCCCTGGGGTCCACACTCCCCCCTCCACACACACCTCATAGTCAGCTCCACAGAAGAGCCTCTCCTTCACTGTTTTATCATCTCCTGGCAGGGCCTCTGAGTCTTGTGACTTTTCTGTGTTTCTTCCTCCCCTTCTACCAGGAGGGAGTATTTAAAATGTCTGCACAGCTTGCCTGCTATGTCCATTGTCCCACACCCCACACCTCTTATGTCTATAGGCAAGGAAACTGAGGCACATAGCAATTAGGCCCTGGGTCACTGGACCAGTCAGTGGTCAGAGCTTGAATGCAAATGGACTGGTTCCAGCCATCTTAGAAGAATGCTTGGCTGGTTGGCCATCCCCCTCTGCCCATACCGAGGCCTGTCTCCCTGCCCTATCCTTTGTCCCTCACAGTAGAGTGACCCTTTTAAAACAAATCAAAACCAGCTAATGGAATCAAAATCCTCTTCACCTGCTCACCCAGCACAGTGGCCTCCCTGACGGAGTCCAGGGGCCTCAGCACCTGCTGCTCCCAACCCAACAAGTGCCTCTCCCAAGCCTGTAGGGCTGGCTCCCTTCCTTCTGCCAGGTGCATGCCCAGAGCCTCTGCCCAGAGACAGTCCTCATATCTCCCCTGCACCTCCTCCATACCCCATCCCCCCACTTACCTGCACCATCACAGTCTACTCCCTGCACACTCTTTTGGTCCCTCTGATGTGTTACCACCACCTGGCAGTGTGTCTGCTTTCCAGTTTGGTGTCTGTCTATTCATCTGTCTGTCTTTCCCACTGGAAGGGAACCCTAGAAAGCTGCCTCTGGGCTCCAGCACTGAGAACTCACCTAACTCATGGTGGGCGCTCAGCAAACACATGCTGAGTGAATGCCCCTTGTCGCTCAGGATGGTGTGTTGAAGGCTCCCGTGCAGGTCAGCTCAGTGAGTGATCCACCAAGTGCACAACAGATGTTCCCATTGCCTGAGACTGCAGAGCTAGCTGCGCAGCTCCTATAAATGGGCCACTAAATGTCCCCAACAGCCCTGTAGCATCAGTGTCCTCAGAGCCAATCCAAAAGACTAAGGCCCAGGGGGAAACTACAGTAGCCTGCAGTCTAAGCCGGACATGGAATTCAGGATGGTTAATTCCAGATCCCATGCTCTGGAAATGTAAGTCCCTTCTCTACTGGGACATCTGCCTCCTAAGACACCTGAGACACCTGTCCCAGGCTGGGTGTGTCACCAGCTGGAGAGTGTGGATTCCCTAAATGGGCCTCACCCATCCCTGAAGGGGCTCCGAGTGTTCCCCCAAAACACAGGAAGCCTAGGGCTCCAAGTAGCCTCATAAGAAGTCCTCTAGTATGGGGGCAGCAGTGATCGGAACTCAGCCTGGGCTCTCCATGTTCCAGCCCCTTCCTGAAGGCTCAGGAGACCTGGTTCATTGTCCTGGTACTTGCCTGGGGGTGGAGAGAGGGCATTGGGCTTCAGGGTCTTTATCCTTTCTCTTATTCCAGCACCAAGGTTGTTCCTAACACTCAAAGATTCAGCCAAAGTAGCCATCTGCCTGCCACCGCCTGCCCATCCCAAGCCCCACCCTGCTCACCACCTGCCCTGCCACCCACCTGCCCTGACCACCCACCTGCTCACCCACCTGCCCTGACCACCCACCTGCCCTGCCCACCCACTAACCCACCTGCCTGCCCCTACCCCCTGCCCACCACCTACCCTGCCCACCCACCTACCCTGCCCACCACCTGCCCTGCCCACCCACCCGCCTGCTCACCCGCCTGCCCTGACCACCCACTAGCCCACCTGCCTCTCCCCACCCCCTTGCCCTGCTCACCCCCCTGCCCACCCACCTGCCCTGACCACCCCTTGCCCACCCCTCTGCCCACACACCTGCCCTGCTCACCCCTTGCCCACCCGCCTGCCCACCTGCCTGCCCCCACCTCCCTGCCTACTCTCCTGACAGTCCACCCAGACAGTCAACCACCTGCCCTTCATTGGCTCTCTGGTCTATCTGTTTCCCCCTCCCTACCACAGGAGGCCAGGCAGTGCAGCTGTGTTGCACCCACGCTTATTTCCTGTCAGTTTAATCCCCATGTTTCCTGGTCAGACTCTAGCAGATTTGCAGTGCTGAGAGCAGCTGTCTCAGAATTGGACCTGGATTCATACACAAACACCTCTTGGGGCCAATGGGGGAACCTCAGGCCAATCATTTGGCTGCTTGGAGCCTCTGTGTTCCCGTATGTGAAATGGATGCAAATCAGATTACCTCATAGACTCCTATCAAGGATTCCAGTGTTCCAGGTATGGTCAGTTTCTCGGTGGTGTTATTATTGCTGTCTTTAACTAGTAAGCAATGGAGAGGGAAGCCATCAGGCCCACCTGGCTGCTGTTTGGTTTCCTGCTGTCCCCCTGTGCCTGCTTTTTGCCTTCCCTTCAAAGACATGCAGCACTTTGCATTCTAGCTTTATTCACAGTAAATTGGCCATTATCATGCGGATTTCCTTAATGTCTCTAAACAGCGTTTTAGCATCTTGTGAAGATCCCGCAGGCTGGCATTAACTTAGTTCCCCACAGAGCGACATTTAAGACAGCTCACACTTTTTTTCCTTTGCTGTGACAAATAACAGTGACAGTGGCAGGGCTGTGGGAAACCAGGGGTGCAACCAACACTTCACTGGCCCTGGCCTCTCCCCAAAGTGAGTTACTTCCTTCCTCCGGACAGACTCCAGCCCGAGCCTGGAGCGACAGTCTGATGGCTCCATGGCACAGCTGCTGGGTCTAGTGACACCACAGATGGGTTGGTTCATGATGCAACTCTGGGGTGCTCTCTCTTTAATTGTCATGGAGATGTTATTAATTCATTCTGTCAACTCTCTCGGTGAGCCTCCTGTCTATTTTGCTGTGCATCCAAGGCCGTTGATAATTGTCTCTGTTTCTATAAAGCAGCATTTATTTCTCTAATCTTGGTTCCTTGGGGTTCTCCTCCATCCCACCCCACCCCACTGTTTACTAAATACATTTTTAATTAACTTTCAGTCAAGTTGCTTTTCTAGAAAAAACAGGCCTCCTCTGAGTGGTACAGTTCCGGCTGGATTCTCAGGGTTTCCTACTCATGTCCCACATATAATGGAGTTGCCTGCCTTATGCCAAGACTGGCTAGAAAGATAGTGGCATTCTTGTTAAATGCCTAAAAAGTTAAACTGTGTAAGCTAATGATTAGATACACGTAATGAACATGACCAGATTAGCCCTTCAAAGCTCCACACTTCTGGTTACATTCCTGCCTTGGCTATGGCTGTGCTACTGAGTTAAGGAATGTTTTGTCTATCTGGGGATATCTGCAGGATGGGCTGGATGGGCTAGCCTGGGGCAGCCCTTCTGTATTTAGTGACAGTGAGCTGGGGTATTTGCACCTCAAAAACAGGCAGCGTGTGCTCCGCCCAGTATGCTGGGTTCAGCCAGTGTGTGGGGTTTCTGCTGGCCTCTGAGGACTGGATATTCAGTGCTTGCCAACTCTTTTCCTGTCACTGGGCATGAGGATCCCAGTGCTGGAATGTTGCCACCTTAAATAGCCTCACCTACCCCTTGGACTGTGACTTCTCTGGGGACAAATGTGTCTCTTCTGCACATGTTAACAAGTAACTCGGTGTCTACAGGGTCACCCACAGGCTGGTGGTCAGCACATGGGACCATCATGGTTCTAGAAGGTCAGTTTATCAGCTCTTCCCAGCTCTGGGCCATTCTGGGAAAGGGTGGAAAGCCAAACTGGCCACTTTTCTGTATATCTGGAACCTTTGTCCCTGAAGGGGCCATCATAGGCCCCTCTTTACCAGCTTCCTGGCCCCAGCCTGCTTCCGTGCCAGCCTGAGTGGTAGCAAGGGTTGCAGAGACATCACGGAACCCTCACTCAGACAACCGGTGCTTGTTGGAGGCTGGCTATTGGGGCCCAGGCCCCGAGTTGAGGGTTAGGAGCCAAGAGACGAAGAAGGCAGAGCCCAGAGCCTTCAGAAGCCACCACTGACTTGCAGAAGGCCCATGCTGACCTCCACCTGCTTTGCTTGGTGGAAAAATCAATGCCTTCCATCAAGGGCAAACACACCTTAGAGACAGCTAGGGAAGCCACTTCAAAGGCCACTCCAGAGTGACCTTGATGGAGCAGGGAGATCACAGGCGCCTCTTCCAGCCTGAGTTTGCAGCAGACTGTAGGCCTGGAAGGCCAGGAGCCTCTCAGCAGGCTGGGGGAGGGCAGCCTTTGGATCTGAATCCCTTCATCTTTGAGTAAGCCTACGTGGGAAAGGAGGGACTTTGGGAGACTGCAGGAAGGCCTGCTGGGAGTTTGGCAACATGGCATCCATTCCCCAGGTGGCCACCCTCACACAAGCCTGCACCCTGGTGTGGAGATCACAGTGACCCAAGCTACACACTTGTATGGAACTTCACTAAATGTCCTAACACACTAATTGTTTAAGAAGAGATGCCAGCCCCATGAGTCACCAGCAAAGAGGCATTTCATAAAGATCAGGTATGACCCTCCAGGAGGAGAGGGGACATCCCTCCATGTCCCCTATAATCACTCTGAGACACAGCAGCCTACCCATGAGAAGGGTACCAAAAGCCCACCCCGTCTGTTTTTTCCCCACTCATGTGCTTTGGAAGAAGGGATATGCCCCAGGCCTCACCACAACTGAAAGTAGAGGATACCTTATGCCATTGCTCCTCCAGCCACACAGAAGAAAGACCTGGGGTTGAATTTGTTGCTATCCGCTTGGTCCCTGGATCTTTGTAATCCCCTTTGGCATTCTCTTCCTCGGTCATTCGGGCTGCCATGGGCTGGGGTTCAGAAAGACACACCATCTGAAGCTGGGTGCTGTGATTCTGAGCGGGAAGAGGCAGGATGCACAACTGTGCAGGGCCCACAGCCCCAGCAGCTGTGCAGTCTCCATCACTCTCCAGTCCTTCTTTCCAATATCCCTACCCCAGCCAAGTGAGAACCTAAGACACTTCACAGGAGTCTCACAGAGACAAGAGCCTCCTCCCATCCAGGGACCCTTGGCTGCAGGGGGACAGGCTTCACTTCCACTGCCCCCCCCATGATCCCTTGACCTGAGCTACCCAATAGCCCCTCTAGGCATCCCCTGACCAGTACACCCACAGTGTGGGAGCCGGATTCCCCTATCAGACACCTTTCTCCATACGATGGGGTCAGAGGGCATAGGGAGAGCTAGTTGACACTCCACCAGAGCAGCACCTCCAAGTCTCTCTCTTATAATCACTGTGTCCCTGCCTCTACCATGACCACTTTTGTGTTTCCAAGGACGTATCTTTGTTGCCTCTCAGAGCTCAAATCCAGATGTGTCCCAATCAATACACACATGTAATGGACCGATGCTGTCTTCCTAAAAGCCATTAGTCAGTCGATGGCAATAGTGTGTCTCCCAGCTGACAGCAGGAGGAGGGGGGCAGAACTCTTTGTGGAGCCTGGGGACAGGAGCATAGTCATCCATTAGTCTGAGAAATCTGAGCTGCCGGGTGGGGGTTGGGAAGGCCTAGTAACACAGTAGGCAGGTGGCACCAAGAGAACCAGGCCAGGGGAGGGGGCTGCAAGGGCTGTTTTTGAGGCGGGTGGGACCTGGAAAAGGTGAATTCGGGGCAGGTAAAAGAGCACAGTAGATTCCAGAGAGACTCGGGCATGGCATGGTGGTCACTGTACTGAGGGCTGGGCACTCTGGGTTCCAGGGGAGAAGAGGAAGGCAGGGTGCATCCTGAGTAGCCAGAACAAGTCACAGGTGAACATGAGACACGAGACGTCCAAAGGACAGGTGGGTCTCCAGCGGGCATGGTGGCCCAGGAGGGATGATGGATAAGCCACCACTCCTGAAAGATGGCTCGTCTCTGGCTGCTCTGATGGCAGTAGACAAGGATGAGGGGTGATGTGTGTGCATTTGTCTGTGTGCCTGTGTGTGTATGTTTGTGTGTGTGTGTGTGTGTGTGTGTGTGTGTGTGCATATATGTCTGTGTCCGTGTCTATGTTAGTGTCTGTGTCTATGTGTATGTATCTATGTGTGTGTGTGTGTGTGGGTGTGTGTGTGTGTGTGTGTGTGTGTGTGTGTGTGTGTGTGTGTGTGTATCTTCATGTCTGTATTCTCTGATTCATGGTTGAATGTGTACCAGCACATGGTGTGCTGTGGTATCTGTGTGACATAGTATGTCCTTGTGTATCAGGTAGGAAGTGAATGTGTTTACACACTGTGCTTGGGTTTGACTATAGATGGTGCTTCTCTCCACACCCTACCCCTGTGAGAGGAGTAGTAGGATGGTGTCCTAGTTAGTTTTCTGTAGCTGTGATAAAACACTGACCAAAAGCAACTTAGGGAGGAGTTTATTTGGCTTATGGGTTACATCTCAGGAAGCCAAGACAGGAGATTGGAAGCAGAAACTACGGGAGAATGCTGTTTAGTGGCTTGCTCCTCCTAGCTTGCTCAGTTAGCTTTCTTATACAGCCCAGGCCCACCTGCCTAGGAATGACACCACCCAGAGTGGGCTGGACCCTCCTACAATAATTAGCAATCAAGAAAATGGCCTGTAGACAGATATGCCCACAGGCTGGTCTGATCTGGGCAGTTGAGGGTCCTTCTTCCCAGACAACTCCAGGCGTGTGTGAAATGGATTGCTAAAGCTAACCATGACAGAGAGCCTGCCCTGGACCTGGGTGACTCACAGGTTAGACTGCAGAAAGAATGAACAGACCCAAGTCTGCACCCAGGGGGACCAACATGACCAACAATCATGGATAATCAGGGACAAGAAGTGACACTGTAGGCACAGTAGATGACATTTACTCCACATGATTCACAAGACATACACCCAAGACTGGGCTGCAGGTCAGGGCAGACTATCAGAATAGTCTTGATCCCAGCACTTATTACTGTTTCCAAGCCATAGCAAACTCCTATTCATCCCTCAGAACCTTGCTGAGACCATTTCTTTGATGGAGGGGAGCTCCTTCTTCTGAGGATCCTTTCTCCCTGTGTCTACTGCAGTTAGAGCCCTAGCCATTTGGTCTGCACCCTCCGTAGGAGGAGGGCAAGGCATACCTGAGTCTCAGAGTTCATAGGGCCATAGCAGAGTCCTGGGCAGGAGTGGGTGCCCTATTCTACCCTCCACCCCCTCTTGCTGTTTGACCGTGGGCAGCCATGACCCTCCATGTCACTTTCCACAGAGCCTCCTGACCTTGCGCTGCTGGCGATGTTAATGGAACAAGAGTGGGTAAGTGCTTTGAAGCCTTTGGTGCAGGAGGTGAAGGCGTCTTGATTCCCACGGGGGATTTGGGCAGTTCCAGACAGAGGCCTTTGAGGGAAGGACGAAGGCCCGAGGGGCAGCTGATGTAGAGAACACAAGTTTCCTGTTAAAGCGGTCCCATCAATTATTGACCAGTGTGACATTAAAAATTAACTGCCAGGATGTGTGTGTTAAAAGGCCTGGACCTCTCACAGCTGAGAAAGAGAGAGAAAAGACAAGAAGGAAGGCAGCAGGAAGGACTAGAATCAGGGTGCTCCAGGGCCCCCAGCCCACCCTGCAGCCCCATTCCCAAGATATGCTACCTGCTGCCCTGTGCCCTAGAGATGCCTGACCTGTCCTCCAGGCTGTAATCCTGCAGAGGCTCCCTGGCCAGCAGGACAAGGGCATGTCCTCAGCTGACAGACAGCTTTCTTCTGAAGGAGAGGTCAGGGCTCATGTTCAAGATCTTTGCTTTGAGAGAGTCTCATGTAGCCCAGGCTGGCCCTGGACGTCTGATTCTCTTGCCTTCCCATCCCCAGTTCATGTGGTTCTGGGGATGGAACACGGGACTTTATGCACACTAGGCAGACCTTCCTCCGAGTGATGCTCTCCTTCATCTCACACATGGAGTTCTTCACAGTACCACAATGTCCTCAGGCAGAGTGGACTCTGGAGGACACTCTCTGCCAACAGCATCATCATAGAGAGGCCTTTCTCGGGGAGACCTATCGGGGAATGAAAGGGAGCCAGACCCCGGGTAGAAAGAGGTCAAGGCCATTCCACCCTACCAACCTCTCAGGTGGGAGTTCTTCCTGCCATTTAACGATTATGGGGTTCTGTAAGGTCATGACCACATCCAAGGTCAAACAGCCAAAGAGAAGTTGGTTCCAAGAAGCCTCCATGTCCCCAGAACAGATGAGTGCAAGCCAGAGTCACTCTCTTACACTGAGGCCGCAGTCAATGTCTGTCCTGCTGGATGACCTGAGAGACCCTTTTAAAAACACTTGCTGATGGACAGCTGCTCTGTATACTTCTATCTCCCTCCGGGGCCTGTGTTGGAACCAATGGGTTACCGACACCTCATGCTGGTTAAACATGGACCTGGAAGCTTCCTTGCTCCAGGAGCAGGTGGCAGCTGACTTGTTAACCTTGGAGTAAGGTTGGTACAGGTTACTGACTTCTAGAGGTGACATCACTGCTGTCCTCTTGTCCAAAGATTCTCTCCCTACTTACATAGTACCCACCACGCCCATCCCTGCTGAGCAGATGAGTTGAGGGAGGCTCAGGGAGGCAGACAGTCGATCTCATCCTGAGGGCTAACCAGGACCTGGTTAATGCTGCTAGCAGTCAAGCCAGAGCCTGAATCCTTGCTAACCACTCGAGACTTGGGATACAAAGCTGAGCTGCAGGCAGGCTGGGTGCAGAGGCAAATACACACACTTCTACAGTGTGGGGCAGAGCTGAGGGACCCCAGAACCAAGGGATCCTGGAGCCCAGGGACCCCAGAGTCATGGGATCCTGGAACCCAGGGACCCCAGAACTGAGAGACCTCAGAGTCACAGGATGTGACCTATATCAAGGTGGTAGGCCCGCTCTTTCAGAAGGCTATATGGGGACTTCTTGAGGTACTTACCCTCACTGGCCCATACACCCCCTCTAGCAACTGCTCTCTGACCCGTTTCTGCTTCCTTTCTTTAAAGCTTTTTTTAAAATTTCATGTGTATGGATACTCAACCTAAGTCTCTATACCGCTTGTATGGCTGGTTCCTGCTGTGGCCAGAAGAGGGAGCTGGATCGCCTGGAACTGGAGTTATTGGCAGTTGTGAGCCTCCATGTGGGTACTGGGAATTGAATTTGGGTCCTCTGTAAGAGCAGCCGGTGGTCTTAACTGCTGAGCCATCTCTTCAACCACTGTTTCTGAGACCCTTTCATGTCCAAGACTCTCCTGAGTGTGCCCAGCCGAATGAGCCTGGCCATGCATCTTGTTAGGAGCCTGAATGGGATCCCAGCAGCAAGCTCCCTGACTGTCAAGGTAGAATCACAGTCCCCAGGCATCAGGCAGGGGAATTCAGAGGCCTTGTCCACATATGTCTACTCAGGTGTGTGATGGTGGTCAGGGGTGGATATGTACTTAGCTCTCCTGTAGTTTAGAGGAGGGGCTTGACCTGCTCACATCCTCATCCAGCCCCACTGTGAGCATGCCGCATCTGAATGCACCTTGCTTTCCATCCTTGGCAGGAACAGCACCTCCTACTGGAGACCTGCCACCTGCTGTGACCACATCTGCTGCCGAGGCTGCCACTGTGCCCCGGTACTGCATCTACCCCACCTCCCATGCTTCTCCCAGCACCCCTGCCTTCTGCTCCCTTGTAAAAATGTACTTAAAGCTGTCCCAAGTGTGGGGTTGCTGGGAGAACACCCCGGGAAATGTGTCACGGCTCCTGCCCTGGCCAGGCAGCCAGCCAGCACTAAATGGCTATAAGCTATTGTCATCCCAGGAGCCATGTCCACACTTCACCTGCATTTAGACAGAAGCTTCTCATCTCTCCTTTGCTTTTATTGTTCCAGACTCTCCTGGCATTCTGGAAGCTTTCATTACTATTCAAATTGCCAGGTGCTTCATCTTATTTCAACCAGGCTGCAGACACCAGCCCACCCCACCTGCCAGCTGCACAGCTCCTCCTGTGCCCCCGCCCCTTGCTTGGCTCAGCATCACTCACCAGTGCGGCTGTGCAGAATGGAGGCGGTGTGGTCCAGCGGTTAGCAGAAGACTGGACTCTAAGCCTCAGCACTGGCTGGACATTGACCCTGGGCAAGTCAACTGTCCCCTCAGAGCCCAAATCCTTTCCTAGGAAATTTTGAAAATGGGCTACTGAAGATGGAGCTGACCATTACAGGGCAGAGCATTCTGAGGATGCCTGGCTCAGGAGCACTGCCCAGCCCCAACTTGCCTTTCACAGAATCTTCTAGAATCCCATAATCCTGGGATGGAGTCCGAGGACCTTCATCTAGAGTCCAAGCCTCAAGTAGCCATTGTCCCTCCTACCAGGCCTGCTTTGGCTTTCAGAATGTCGTCAACAAGGCTGTCCCCTTCCCAGTCATCCCTCAGGAACCACCGACTTCCTTCTCAGGCCCTCACTGAGCTGAGGACCAGGCCAGGTCCCCGAGGACCCAATTTCTAATGTGGTTAACACAGCAGGTACCCCCTGCTCCTGTTTGGGGTTCTTGTATTCTGTCCCAGCTCGGAGTCGTGCAGGGCGACAGTCCTGTGATCCCAGCACCAGCTCAGATAGACTGGAGAAGAGGCTACCAGGACAGGCTTCCAAAAGTCATGTGGGAGATAGTGTTATTGACCTTGAGGAAAGGAGTATGGCTGGCCCTGGGCCTATAGCTGGAGCCAGTGAGGGCCTGGGGCCAGCAAGACTTATGGGGGACAGGCACCCTTGAGGGGCAGGAGCCAGCAGCCAGGCAGGGACAGTTCCTTTATCCTGGGCTCCAAAGACCAACTGTGATCACCATGAAAGCCAACAGTTCCTTCCAAAAGGCTAGGCCAAGACCAGGCATCCCAACATGCATTAGCTCAGCCAAGGCATGTCACAGTAGTCAGTCAACAGTGACCACTGTGTGAAAAAGTCCTTCAGGCCTGGAGTGGCATCAAGCAGGTGCCTGAGGCCCTAAGATGTTAAATAACTTGCCCAGAGTCACACAGCATTTGAAACTCAGGACTTCTTGGCAGTGCTCAATTAAACCCAGGTCCCTCTATGATGATGTGGAAAATGGGGGCAGCATGTTACTGACACCTGTGGGAGGCAGGGAAGCCTCAGTAATGGACACCCAATGAGGGTTCTTGATGGATGTGTAGGAATTTTCCAGGTGAAAAAGGAGGAGGATGTGTCTAGCAAAGTATACTGGGATTTCTGAAGTGACCTTAGGAATGGAGGCTGTGAACGTAGAAGAGGTACAGGATAGCAATGAGAGGCCCAGACGTCCCAGCCCAGGCATCAGGACTGACCCCACTGAGAAAGCCAGTATAGAATGGATTCTTCCCAAATTTATTGATTTTTAAAAACATTTCCTTGTATACAAGGTATTTAAAATGTCGTCGGGTGGTAGGGAACGGGTTACACTCACCTCAGTCAGCAAAGAGCTTGCCGTGCAAGCATGAGGACCAGAGTTCAGCCCTCAGCATCCATGAAAAAAAGCCAGGTGTGACAAAGCTGTCTGTATTGGGACCTGAGGCTGTTGGAAACTGTGTCCTGCATCAGTGGTCGGGCCATCAGTCCAAAGGCCCTGAGGCAGAGGCGCCCAGACACTAATGGAGAAGTAAGGTGGCCCTGGCTGAGGAATGGTGGGGGCACACACAGATGCCCATCAATACCACACCAAGGCAGCCTCACGGAGAGGCACAGGGTCAGCAAGAGATTGACCATGTATGCATATGTAAAGTCTGGCAGCCCCAGAAGAAACTTTCTTGGTGCCCTTGAACTTAGTGAGTCCACTGGCGACGGATTGCCCCTGGGGATGAAAGACAAGATGGTATAAGGATGGAGCTGCAGAGATTGGAGATGGCAGGATAGAGGGAGGAAAGAGTGAGTTTAGAGGTGCCTGGGAAGCATGGGGAGGGGGGATCCAGGAGGAGGCCAGGTCTTCCATGCTGAGGTCTCACTCAGCATGTATTGATGCTAGTTAGGTCACTGATAACACGTTGGGAAGGAGACCAAGAACCAAGGATGTTAAATAAGGCACCTAGTCCTGGGGCAGTCTCAGCATCCTGGCCACTCTGGTCTGTGGTTCAGTACCCCCAGATGTCAGAGCCAGTGTCTCTAAGCTGTCACAGCCTTCAGCGGTGACCCAGTTGCTGGGCAAATGACCTTCTCACTCTGTGACTGAAGGGACCGAGTAGCATTGCCAGATCAGGGCGTGGGCATTTGTCCCATGGGAGTCTGGCCCTCTTTGGTTGGTTTGTTGGTTCCCTCGGTTTAATCTGTGCCTTCTGTGTGCCGGGCACCATGGTGGCCCTGGGGATTTCAATGTGATCAAGCCAACACCAAACCCTGCTTAGGGAGAGACACAATGTAAGTGGCCCAGGCTGTCAGCAGGGTGGGAGCTGCCCCAGAGAGAGTGGCTTGAACTGGGCAAGGGAAGGTGGAGGTGTGGTCTAACCTTGGCAGCCAACAGGTACCAATGGAAGAGAGTAGACAGAGCATGCTGGGTAAATGGCATGTGTATCCTGTGTCTACAGTGACTGATAATGATATGGTGTGGAGGTCAGGAGGCCCTGAGATGGGCCTCGGCAAGCCAGGGACCCAGGAAACCATAGGGCAGCAAGGATATCAGAGGAAGGTGTGGGAATCGGGACCACTGTGTGTCAGTTTGCGCAATACTGTGACAGAATGCCTGACAAAAGCAACTTGAGAGCAGAAGGGTTTATTCCATCCTAGCAGGGAAGGCATGCCGAGAGGGAAGCGGGTGGGGTGGACAGCTGGATGGCTGGTCATACCCCATCCAGTAAGGAGGCAGAGAGACGAGAGAGCCTGTTCAGCTCACCTCTGCTTTTCAGTCACCTAGGACCTCACACATAGAATTGTGCCACCTACATTCAGGGCAGATCTCCCCCACCTCAGTTACATCCATCTAGCTGTTTCCACACAGACACAGCCAGAGGTTTGTCTCCTAGGTCATTCTAGATCCTGTGAAGTTCACCGTGGGTGTTAACCATCACAGGCACCAAAGGAATGAGATCCAGCTACCATCTCCCCTTTTGTCTCTTTCATCTTCTGCTGTGTTGGAACCCCCCCAACTGCTCACACAGACCATTGCTTTCCAAAGAACCAACAGCCACATTTGTTCATGAGAGTCATCTTTGGGCTGATGTCTCCGTTTTAATCTCTTTCTTGCTTTCCTGGGTCTTCCTTGGTTTTGTTTGTTTTTGTCCTTTCTAACTGTTTGAGACTGGTAAACCACTTATGTTTTCACATTTCTGAAGAGATCATTTAAGGCTATAAAACAACCTCTTGGTGAAGCTTTAGCAGCATCACTCGGCATTGGAAATGTTATTTTCATTTTTGGACAATTTTGAAACTCCTGTTTTTTTGTTTTTTTTGTTTGTTTGTTTGTTTGTTTGTCTGTTGTCTTGTGATTTTTATTCTTCACTCTCACTCTCTTTGACTCAGGTGTTATTTTTAAAAGTTTATAAAGGTTTTTAGGGGTAGACTTTGTTTTGTTTTGTGAGTTTTTTTCTGGTGTGTGTGTGTGTGTGTGCTCGTGTGTATATGTACACGTGTGTGCACATGCATGTGGAGACTATAGGTTAACATCACATGTCTTCCTCAATTTCTTTCCACCCTACTGTTTGAGACGTGGTTCCTCACTGAACTAGCTTGCCAATTTGGCTGGCCTAGATGACCTAGAATCCTCTACCTGCCTCCTCAGTGCTGGGATTACAGGAGCCCACATGGCACCTAGCTTCTTATGTGAATGCTGGGGCTCTGAACTCAGGTCCTCACACTTGTGCGGCAAATACTTTACTAGCTGAGCCCCAGCCATTTATTTGTTTGTTTATTTAGAGTCTTGGTATATAGCCCAGACTGGCCTCAAAACTTGCAGCAATCCTCCTGCCTCTGTTATCTTGAAAGCTGAGATTATAAATGTCTACCACTTAAACCTCTTATACCTGAATTGCGCTTGTTGTTCAAATTCTATTATTTATGACCAATGTTTTGTTTCTGTTCTTTGAAATTTAAGCCTGACTGTCAGAGTGTGTGTGTGTGTGTGTGTGTGTGTGTGTGTGTGTGTGTGTGTGTGTGTGTGTGTGTGTGTTAGAGAAAGAAGGAGAGAGAGAGAGAAGAGATTCCCTTCTGTTGGCCACTCCATCTGTCATGGAGAGAGCAGAACTGGATGTACCAACGATAGCACACTCTGCCTCTTTTCCTCCTGCATTCCTGGCTGCCCTGTGGAGCAAAGCTGTGTTGTCTTGTGCACAGGGATTCACTAGTGCTGGACCTCACTGTGACTGTCCCTACCATTCTCACACACCGCCCTTGCTTTTCTAATTCTCTCTGCCTCTCGCCCCACCCCCATTTCATTTTGGTCTCATAAAGCCCAGGTAACCTAGAACTCCCACCACACCCAGATTATTCAGTGCTGAGCCCAGAAATGTGTGCCTCAGAAAAGCACCGAACTGGGCTCCATCCCAGCTAAACCCAACTTCGGCTGGGGCTGATATTCTGACCGTGACCCTGAGTTCCTCCTGGTATACTGTTGCATATATTACCACACATGCTTTCTTTTGAAATGGGGTAAAGTGCATGAAGCAGAACCTAACACCGGACCATTTTGAAGCATAGGCTCCAGTGGTGTGAAGTTCTGGCCCTTCTGAGTGGAATACATCTGCGATCCCCACTAAGCTTCGTCTTCTTTTTTAGCAAGTTCATATGGCTCACTAATGTCTACTGCTGCAGCAGACACACTCAGTCCCATTTCTGTCATCCTGGTTTATGATACATTTTGGCGTTTATAGCTTTGGTGGGGGCTGTCAATTCCCCCCATATGGCCTGGGTTTTCTTTGTTTTATTTTCTGTGTAAATTTTCTTTTGATCACTCGGAAAGCTGTGTTTGGATGCCATGGTTACCTCCATAATTATAATGGAATGCAATAGGCTTAATCATTTATTTCGTGACACAGCATTTATTTTCTCCCCACAATGAACAATGTCAGTATTCTGTGACTTTGCCTTTCTCTCCTCTTGTCTCCCCATCACGGTGTTCTTCTGCCCTATGCTTCTTCATACCTCTGATTTGACCTTAACTGCTGAGGAATTCTTCAGACCCCCAACTCTAAATGAGTCAGACCTCGTTTATCTACACCGCCTCCTCCTCACCTCGTCCCTCCTACGATCTGTTATTTATACCACTTCCCTGTTTTCATTTCCATTCTCTTCTGTACTTGTCAGAACCCTTGGACTCTTTCAAGCATACTCCTAGAGTGAGCACCTCCTCTGCGCCCCGCCACGTGCCCAAGCCCGTCTGGTAATTTATTTAAGATGGGCTCACAAGGATAGTAATTCAAAAGTATATCAAACAAGTCTTTCTGCTAACTTCACACTTGAAAGATGCCCAGGCTTTAAGTTGCTTGGTTCATTCATTCATTCATTCATTCATCCATATACCCAACAAGTATTTATTGAGACCTACTGGGTGCCAGTTGCTGTTTTAGGCCTTGGAAATACAGGATAAGGAAACAGCCAATCAACTCGACCCTCTTGCAGTCTAGTAGACTTTGACTTCCCTGTGTCAGTCACCCCATCACTCGGTCACCTTCATCTGTAAAGGCCTCTAGGAAGACAGGGATCTGTAACTGGGTAATTGTTTCAGTTATTTTTTCAAAATTACATTTATCTCTTTATTTCATGTGGGAGGGATGGGTGTGGGTGTGGGTGTGTACATAGCAGTGCATGTGTGGGGATCAGGAGCAACTTTTGAGAGTTGGTTCTCCCCTTTCACCACGTGGGTTACCAGGGTTACCAGGTTTGGGGGCAAGCACATTTACCATTGAGCCAGTTCACTGGCCCTGGGTAGTTGTTCTTAGCGTAGTGGTCCGTGGAGCAGGAATAGATGGAGTTTGTTCATGCTCACTGTTGTCCTGCCTATAGCCTGGCTTAGCCACTCAAGGCCCACAGTCCTCAGGCCTCTCTTATATCCGTGTCCTTACCCACTGTTCTCCTGGCCATCCCCAGTCCAGGAATGTCTTGAGTTCCTTTTCATGGCTTCATCTACTCTGAAGCCATAGAGACCTGTCCAAAATGGTGTGGGTCCAAGAGGCATAATGGGTTTTGTTAGTCATAGGAATGGCATCTGTTTTGATTAATTGTTAGCTCATTACACAAGAATGCTATATTCATTTTCATCCAAATCAGAGTACTTTGGAAGGCTAAATACTAATGGTATTAAAGTAAAATAACTATGTTCAATGACAGGTGTTTACTAGAACTGTCTCAAGCCAAGGTATATAGTCAAGTTGTGGGAGGGGAACCCCATTGGGTCTTATAAGTTGATCTGATGGTTTAGAGTGAGAATTATATTTACCTTTGCAAACTCTATTCTGACAAGCAGCCAGGTGGATTATCCATAGTTAACTGTAATTTGGGTTTTTGTATTCAAATCCTAGCACTCCATCCATTCTTATTGCATAGACCAGGAACTCTCTAGTATCCCATGCAACCACAGTTTTTCAGTTTCTTGCGTCCAAAGTACAAATGTCATGTGTTCTTGGCTTCTCCTCACTCTGATGTTTGATATTTCTTTCTTCCAGAAAACCCTTTTGCTGTGCCTCAGGATGGAGGAGGCTAGACCCAGAGCACCTGGCGCAGCCTCCAAGAACAGCTTCAACCAAGACCCCAGGGAGAGCCGGGGCAGTGGTGTGGTAACAGAAGAGGAAATACCACCTGTGCCCAGAACCCCCTTCTGAGAACTTCTGAGATTAGGAGCAAACTCAGGGTCGGGGGACAGACAGGGTACAGGAGTGGGGCTCTGAGCCACCTGTCTGCAAGCAATAGTTCTCTTTTGGGCTAGTGGCTTCTGAGAAGAGACTCGGTGTGGACTGAGATGACCAACACTTAGCTGCCCTGGCTGACCCCAGCCAGAAGGATTTGGGGCCATGAGTCGTACCATGGCCCAAACACTGACATTTCCCCCTGTCTCCACTCCCTCCAATAGTGGCCCCCTTAGGCCTATCCATGTCGGAATATTGACCGTGTGTACGCACACATGTGTGATCAGGGTGTTCTTTCTATATGTTCATTCAGCTAGTTCTCAATCGAGCCCCATTGCCACTGGCTGTAGGTTCTTCAGTGGGCACAGGTCACCATGTGGCTGAAGAGTCTTGCCTGTGTCCTTGTCTGAGGCTCAGGCCTCTTGCTGTGGCTGGTGGAGTGGGCAGGCACAGGGCCCAGCCTTCCTGTGCCACAAGAACTAGAGCATAACAGTGAGGATGGCTTCTGTTGGGATCTGTTCCCATAGCAGCAGTAATGAGGAAATATTTCAGCTGGTTTGGGGCAGCCTAGGTTGGATGTGTTGTGTGCACCATCACAGTTCCTGGGAGGCGGGCATGTAACACCTCGGTTAACAGTGCAGCTTGGGAAGGGTGCCACCATCATACGGTTAGGAAGTGGCCAGCTCCTAACGCAGGTCCTCCAGTATGGTCATTGTAGCAGTGAGTGCAGTACCTCCACAACCTAGGTCCTCCACCATCTCTGTCTGAGCCTCCCCCATGAGCTCACACTAGCCACACACCTGCCATGCACCAGACCGGGCAGTGATAAGATCCAGGGGAGAGGAATGCCAGGCTCTGCCCTGGGGTGCTGCACCTTGAAGGGAGAAACCCATTCAGGCAAGATGAAGGTTCCTAAGGAAACATAGAACAGAGGGTTCTATGAATCTGTCTACTTAACATGAGTGTTCTACAAGTAAGCCAGGGTACCTGTAACATCTGCCCACAGAGCTCATCACCACCACCCCAAACCCATTGCCCTGGGGCACACAGAAGAAAACCTAACTCCCCATGAAGTGACCCTGTCCATCTCCAGAGGCCACACTGACAATGTATACATGGCCATCCCACCCCTATGAATGAGGCCAAAGTGTCCTGCCTGAAACCCCATTCTCTTGAATCTGCATCCTCACTTGATTAGCGATAGCCCCACGTGGGCTGGCCACCTGCCCACCACACACTGTGGGGGACAGTGAGCAAGGGGCATTGAGGTAGGAAGAGCCAGTGTGGAGGTGCCCTTGGGGATCACAAAGGCATATTGTGGAGGCTGCATGTGGAGGCTTGGGTGGTCAGGGATATTTAAGTGCCGGTCCAAATGACACAGAAGACCAACAATAGGATCTAGAAAAGAGGAGTCAAAGAGGAGGCCACATGACTGTCAGGTTCCCAAACAAGCTAGGGTGGCCAGGACAAAGGGCAGCAGAGGTAAAGGGATGGTTCCACATGCAGATCTCTGGTCACCATAATGGTGTACACATACAGTGTTTCTCCATTGAGAGAGCCGTGTGCTAGAACATAGAGCTCTTTCCACTCTGGCTGGCTCTTCATCCTCTTGTCCCTACATGAGGGAGAGATGTGGACCTGGAGGCTGTCACTGTGCTGGCTCTAGAGGCCTACTAGGTCATAGGCCTCTGTCTCTGTACCCAGCCGGTTTTCCTCAGATGCACTGCTGTGCCCTGCCCACAGCCTGGAAAGCCTATGCTTGCATCTTGATTAAGGAATGACATGGCCTCTCCCCCACTGCTGAAGCATCCTAGGATGTGGAGCAGCCATTGCCTTGGAGGGTTCATAGAAGTGGACAAGCTTGATCAGGCCACACATGCAGTCCCTAGGCAGAGCCTCTACAGAAGGGACCCTTCCCCAATGCACAGATCCTGATGTCCCCAAGCTGCACGATCCTGATATCACCTCAGCAAATGGATCACAGGCAAGACCAGGGGCCCTCCTGCATCAGTTTCCCCAGTAGTGAAAGGAAGGAGTCAGACCAGACATTGAGGGGACTTCTGGCTTTGGGTGATTCTGAGTGACTCTTGAAGTTGCTAGCACAGGACTTAGGGCTACTTCCTCTGTGAAGCCTCCTTTCTCAGACACAGGAGAAGGCCATGATCATGAAGACATCTGGGTACTGAGTGGGGGTGGGGTTTCCCAACAGAGGTCTGTTAGGGAATAGCTGAAGGCCTCCATGAAGATTCTGGTTGAGGGTCTGCATCTCTCAAATATGTGTCTGAGGCTGAGTCTGAACACTCTCCAGGACACAGGAGTACCCCCATTGCCAGAGGTCACATAGGCCTTGACTTTGCAGACCCTGGGCACCGTGCTCCTTCCCAGCTGGGTGACACTGGCTTACCCACCCAGTATCTCCAAGCCCCCTTTCCTCCCTTGGCAAGCTGGGGTTAGAGGTCAGACTCTTACCCCATGCCGCCTCTCAGAGCTACTGAAGATAAGAGCTGTGTCCGTGTAGATATGAACACTGGTGTGGGATGCAAGACCCCAGGTGGCCATGATGAAAATCTGTCCCCAGCCCACGGTGTCTGTGACTGGCAGATGTGTCAATTACTAGCATGTCCTGAAAAAAAAAAAATACAGAGTAGAGACAAGTTCCTGAATAGTTATTGAGCTGTCTCTGCCTCCTCCAGCTGTCTGTGTCCCTCCCCACTTTTTTTTTTTTCTGTGACCTCAGGCCACAGTACGCTCCCGTAGCAACAAGTAGCCACAGAAAGTAGAAAAGCTGGTGACACGCTTGTGCTCAAGAAGGGTCATGGGGCATCCTTGTGTCTGTCTGACATTTTCCCACTGGTAATTGTATGTCCTTAGCAGTTTTATGCCCTGTCATCTGTGTGATCTGGGACCTCCATTTAGAACTCCTCCCTGGTTGCCTGTAGTCACCAAGGAAATGGCTTGTTCATCATGCGTTGGAGTGGCCAAGCATCCCCCGTGTGCAACAGGCCTTAATCCAAACAGGAGCGCGCGCGCGCGCACACACACACACACACACACACACACACACACACA